>NC_064036.1:19813771-20418754 GCF_932526225.1 Nematostella vectensis
TTTTACCACCATTATGTCTAGAGACCATTTACCACCATTGTGTCTAGAGACCATTTTACCATCATTATGTCTAGAGACCATTTTACCACCATTATGTCTAGAGACCATTTTACCACCATTGTGTGAAAAGACCATTTTACCACCATTATGTCTAGAGACCATTTACCACCATTGTGTGAAAATACCATTTTACCACCATTATGTCTAGAGACCATTTACCACCATTATGTCTAGAGACCATTTAACACCATTATGTCTAGAGACCATTTTACCACCATTGTGTGAAAAAACCATTTTACCACCATTATGCATAGAGACCATTTTACCACCATTGTGTATAGAGACCATTTTACCACCATTATGTCTAGAGACCATTTTACCACCATTATGTCTAGAGACCATTTTACCACCATTGTGTCTAGAGACCATTTTACCACCATTATGCCTAGAGACCATTTTACCACCATTGTGTGAAAAGACCATTTTACCACCATTATGTCTAGAGACCATTTTACCACCATTGTGTGAAAAGACCATTTTACCACCATTATGTCTAGAGACCATTTACCACCATTGTGTCTAGAGACCATTTTACCACCATTATGTCTAGAGAACATTTTACCACCATTATGTCTAGAGACCATTTTACCACCATTGTGTGAAAAGACCATTTTACCACCATTATGTCTAGAGACCATTTACCACCATTGTGTGAAAATACCATTTTACCACCATTATGTCTAGAGACCATTTACCACCATTATGTCTAGAGACCATTTAACACCATTATGTCTAGAGACCATTTTACCACCATTGTGTGAAAAAACCATTTTACCACCATTATGCATAGAGACCATTTAACCACCATTGTGTATAGAGACCATTTTACCACCATTATGTCTAGAGACCATTTTACCACCATTATGTCTAGAGACCATTTTACCACCATTGTGTCTAGAGACCATTTTACCACCATTATGTCTAGAGACCATTTACCACCATTGTGTCTAGAGACCATTTTACCACCATTATGTCTAGAGACCATTTTACCACCATTGTGTGAAAAGACCATTTTACCACCATTATGTCTAAAGACCATTTTACCACCATTATGTCTAGAGACCATTTTACCACCATTATGTCTAGAGACCATTTACCACCATTGTGTGAAAAGACCATTTTACCACCATTATGTCTAGAGACCATTTTACCACCATTGTGTGAAAAGACCATTTTACCACCATTATGTCTAGAGACCATTTTACCACCATTATGTCTAGAGACCACTTTACCACCATTATGTCTAGAGACCATTTACCACCATTGTGTGAAGAGACCATTTTACCACCATTATGTCTAGAGACCATTTACCACCATTATGTCTAGAGACTATTTACCACCATTATGTCTAGAGACCATTTACCACCATTATGTCTAGAGACCATTTTACCACCATTGTGTGAAAAGATTATTTTACCACCATTATGCATAGAGACCATTTTACCACCATTGTGTATAGAGACCATTTTACCACCATTATGCATAGAGACCATTTTACCACCATTGTGTCTAGAGACCATTTTACCACCATTGTGTCTAGAGACCATTTTACCACCATTATGTTTAGTGACCATTTTACCACCATTATGTCTAGAGACCATTTTACCACCATAATGTCTAGTGACCATTTTACCACCATTATGTCTAGAGACCATTTTACCACCATTATGTCTAGAGACCATTTTACCACCATTATGCATAGAGACCATTTTACCACCATTATGTCTAGAGACCATTTTACCTCCATTACGTCTAGAGACCATTTTACCACCATTATGTCTAGAGACCATTTTACCCCCCTTATGTCTAGAGACCATTTTACCACCATTATGTCTAGAGACCATTTTACCACTATTGTGTGAAAAGACCATTTTACCACCATTATGCATAGAGACCATTTTACCACCATTGTGTCTAGAGACCATTTTACCACCAATATGTCTAGAGACCATTTTACCACCATTGTGTCTAGAGACCATTTTACCACCATTATGTCTAGAGACCATTTTACCACCATTATGTCTAGTGACCATTTTACCACCATTATGTCTAGAGACCATTTTACCACCATTATGTCTAGAGACCATTTTACCACCATTATGCATAGAGACCATTTTACAACCATTATGTCTAGAGACCATTTTACCACCATTATGCATAGAGACCATTTTACCACCATTATGTCTAGAGACCATTTTACCACCATTATGTCTAGAGACCATTTTACCACCATTGTGTCTAGAGACCATTTTACCACCATTATGTCTAGAGACCATTTTACCACCATTATGTCTAAAGACCATTTTACCACCATTATGTCTAGAGACCATTTACCACCATTATGTCTAGAGACCATTTACCACCATTGTTTCTAGAGACCATTTTACCCCCATTATGTCTAGAGACCATTTTACCACCATTATGTCTAGAGACCATTTTACCACCATTGTTTGAAAAGACCATTTTACCACCATTATGTCTAGAGACCATTTTACCACCATTAGTCTAGAGACCATTTTACCACCATTATGCCTAGAGACCATTTACCACCATTGTGTGAAAAGACCATTTTACCATCATTATGTCTAGAGACCATTTACCACCATTATGGTTAGAGACCATTTAACACCATTATGTCTATAGACTATTTTACCACCATTGTGTGAAAAGACCATTTTACCACCATTATGCATAGAGACCATTTTACCACCATTGTGTATAGAGGCAATTTTACCACCATTATGTCTAGAGACCATTTTACCACCATTATGTCTAGAGACCATTTTACCACCATTGTTTCTAGAGACCATTTTACCACCATTATGTCTAGAGACCATTTACCACCATTGTGTCTAGAGACCATTTTACCTCCATTATGTCTAGAGACCATTTTACCACCATTGTGTGAAAAGACCAATTTACCACCATTATGTCTAGAGACCATTTTACCACCATTATGTCTAGAGACCATTTTACCACCATTATGTCTAGAGACCATTTACCACCATTGTGTGAAAAGACCATTTTACCACCATTATGTCTAGAGACCATTTACCACCATTATGTCTAGAGACTATTTACCACCATTATGTCTAGAGACCATTTACCACCATTATGTCTAGAGACCATTTTACCACCATTGTGTGAAAAGACCATTTTACCACCATTATGCATAGAGACCATTTTACCACCATTGTGTATAGAGACCATTTTACCACCATTATGTCTAGAGACCATTTTACCACCATTATGTCTAGAGACCATTTTACCACCATTATGTCTAGAGACCATTTACCACCATTGTGTGAAAAGACCATTTTACCACCATTATGTCTAGAGACCATTTTACCACCATTGTGTGAAAAGACCATTTTACCACCATTATGTCTAGAGACCATTTTACCACCATTATGTCTAGAGACCATTTTACCACCATTATGTCTAGAGACCATTTACCACCATTGTGTGAAAAGACCATTTTACCACCATTATGTCTAGAGACCATTTTACCACCATTGTGTGAAAATACCATTTTACCACCATTATGCATAGAGACCATTTTACCACCATTGTGTATAGAGACCATTTTACCACCATTATGTCTAGAGACCATTTTACCACCATTATGTCTAGAGACCATTTTACCACCATTATGCATAGAGACCATTGACCAACATTGTGTCTAGAGACCATTTTACCACCATTGTGTGAAAAGAACATTTTATCACCATTACGTCTAGAGACCATTTTACCACCATTATGTCTAGAGACCATTTACCACCATTATGTCTAGAGACCATTTACCACCATTGTTTCTAGAGACCATTTTACCCCCATTATGTCTAGAGACCATTTTACCACCATTATGTCTAGAGACCATTTTACCACCATTGTGTGAAAAGACCATTTTAACACCATTATGTCTAGAGACCATTTTACCACCATTATGTCTAGAGACCATTTTACCACCATTATGTCTAGAGACCATTTTACCACCATTATGTCTAGAGACCATTTACCACCATTGTGTGAAAAGACCATTTTACCACCATTGTGTCTAGAGACCATTTTACCACCATTATGTCTAGAGACCATTTTACCACCATTGTGTGAAAAGACCAATTTACCACCATTATGTCTAGAGACCATTTTACCACCATTATGTCTAGAGACCATTTTACCACCATTATGTCTAGAGACCATTTACCACCATTGTGTGAAAAGACCATTTTACCACCATTATGTCTAGAGACCATTTACCACCATTATGTCTAGAGACTATTTACCACCATTATGTCTAGAGACCATTTACCACCATTATGTCTAGAGACCATTTTACCACCATTGTGTGAAAAGACCATTTTACCACCATTATGCATAGAGACCATTTTACCACCATTGTGTATAGAGACCATTTTACCACCATTATGTCTAGAGACCATTTTACCACCATTATGTCTAGAGACCATTTTACCACCATTATGTCTAGAGACCATTTACCACCATTGTGTGAAAAGACCATTTTACCACCATTATGTCTAGAGACCATTTTACCACCATTGTGTGAAAAGACCATTTTACCACCATTATGTCTAGAGACCATTTTACCACCATTATGTCTAGAGACCATTTTACCACCATTATGTCTAGAGACCATTTACCACCATTGTGTGAAAAGACCATTTTACCACCATTATGTCTAGAGACCATTTTACCACCATTGTGTGAAAATACCATTTTACCACCATTATGCATAGAGACCATTTTACCACCATTGTGTATAGAGACCATTTTACCACCATTATGTCTAGAGACCATTTTACCACCATTATGTCTAGAGACCATTTTACCACCATTATGCATAGAGACCATTGACCAACATTGTGTCTAGAGACCATTTTACCACCATTGTGTGAAAAGAACATTTTACCACCATTACGTCTAGAGACCATTTTACCACCATTATGTCTAGAGACCATTTACCACCATTATGTCTAGAGACCATTTACCACCATTGTTTCTAGAGACCATTTTACCCCCATTATGTCTAGAGACCATTTTACCACCATTATGTCTAGAGACCATTTTACCACCATTGTGTGAAAAGACCATTTTACCACCATTATGTCTAGAGACCATTTTACCACCATTAGTCTAGAGACCATTTTACCACCATTATGTCTAGAGACCATTTACCACCATTGTGTGAAAAGACCATTTTACCACCATTATGTCTAGAGACCATTTACCACCATTATGGTTAGAGACCATTTAACACCATTATGTCTAGAGACTATTTTACCACCATTGTGTGAAAAGACCATTTTCCCACCATTATGCATAGAGACCATTTTACCACCATTGTGTATAGAGACAATTTTACCACCATTATGTATAGAGACCATTTTACCACCATTATGTCTAGAGACCATTTTACCACCATTGTTTCTAGAGACCATTTTACCACCATTATGTCTAGAGACCATTTACCACCATTGTGTCTAGAGACCATTTTACCACCATTATGTCTAGAGACCATTTTACCACCATTGTGTGAAAAGACCAATTTACCACCATTATGTCTAGAGACCATTTTACCACCATTATGTCTAGAGACCATTTTACCACCATTATGTCTAGAGACCATTTACCACCATTGTGTGAAAAGACCATTTTACCACCATTATGTCTAGAGACCATTTACCACCATTATGTCTAGAGACTATTTACCACCATTATGTCTAGAGACCATTTACCACCATTATGTCTAGAGACCATTTTACCACCATTGTGTGAAAAGACCATTTTACCACCATTATGCATAGAGACCATTTTACCACCATTGTGTATAGAGACCATTTTACCACCATTATGTCTAGAGACCATTTTACCACCATTATGTCTAGAGACCATTTTACCACCATTATGTCTAGAGACCATTTACCACCATTGTGTGAAAAGACCATTTTACCACCATTATGTCTAGAGACCATTTTACCACCATTATGTCTAGAGACTATTTACCACCATTGTGTCTGGAGACCATTTTACCACCATTATGTCTAGAGACCATTTTACCACCATTGTGTGAAAAGACCATTTTACCACCATTATGTCTAGAGACCATTTTACCACCATTATGTCTAGAGACCATTTTACCACCATTATGTCTAGAGACCATTTACCACCATTGTGTGAAAAGACCATTTTACCACCATTATGTCTAGAGACCATTTACCACCATTATGTCTAGAGACCATTTTACCACCATTGTGTGAAAAGACCATTTTACCACCATTATGCATAGAGACCATTTTACCACCATTGTGTATAGAGACCATTTTACCACCATTATGCATAGAGACCATTTTACCACCATTGTGTCTAGAGACCATTTCACCACCATTGTGTCTAGAGACCATTTTACCACCATTATGTTTAGTGACCATTTTACCACCATTATGTCTTGAGACCATTTTACCACCATTATGTCTAGTGACCATTTTACCACCATTATGTCTAGAGACCATTTTACCACCATTATGTCTAGAGACCATTTTACCACCATTATGCATAGAGACCATTTTACCACCATTATGTCTAGAGACCATTTTACCTCCATTACGTCTAGAGACCATTTTACCACCATTATGTCTAGAGACCATTTTACCCCCCTTATGTCTAGAGACCATTTTACCACCATTATGTCTAGAGACCATTTTACCACTATAGTGTGAAAAGACCATTTTACCACCATTATGCATAGAGACCATTTTACCACCATTGTGTCTAGAGACCATTTTACCACCAATATGTCTAGAGACCATTTTACCACCATTGTGTCTAGAGACCATTTTACCACCATTATGTCTAGAGACCATTTTACCACCATTATGTCTAGTGACCATTTTACCACCATTATGTCTAGAGACCATTTTACCACCATTATGTCTAGAGACCATTTTACCACCATTATGCATAGAGACCATTTACCACCATTATGTCTAGAGACCATTTTACCACCATTGTGTGAAAAGACCATTTTACCACCATTATGCATAGAGACCATTTTACCACCATTGTGTATAGAGACCATTTTACCACCATTATGCATAGAGACCATTTTACCACCATTGTGTCTAGAGACCATTTTACCACCATTGTGTCTAGAGACCATTTTACCACCATTATGTTTAGTGACCATTTTACCACCATTATGTCTTGAGACCATTTTACCACCATTATGTCTAGTGACCATTTTACCACCATTATGTCTAGAGACCATTTTACCACCATTATGTCTAGAGACCATTTTACCACCATTATGCATAAAGACCATTTTACCACCATTATGTCTAGAGACCATTTTACCTCCATTACGTCTAGAGACCATTTTACCACCATTATGTCTAGAGACCATTTTACCCCCCTTATGTCTAGAGACCATTTTACCACCATTATGTCTAGAGACCATTTTACCACTATAGTGTGAAAAGACCATTTTACCACCATTATGCATAGAGACCATTTTACCACCATTGTGTCTAGAGACCATTTTACCACCAATATGTCTAGAGACCATTTTACCACCATTGTGTCTAGAGACCATTTTACCACCATTATGTCTAGAGACCATTTTACCACCATTATGTCTAGTGACCATTTTACCACCATTATGTCTAGAGACCATTTTACCACCATTATGTCTAGAGACCATTTTACCACCATTATGCATAGAGACCATTTTACCACCATTATGTCTAGAGACCATTTTACCACCATTGTGTCTAGAGACCATTGACCACCATTGTGTCTAGAGACCATTTTACCACCATTGTGTGAAAAGATCATTTTACCACCATTATGTCTAGAGACCATTTTACCACCATTATGTCTAAAGACCATTTTACCACCATTATGTCTAGAGACCATTTTACAACCATTGTGTCTAGAGACCATTTTACCACCATTATGTCTAGAGACCATTTACCACAATTATGTCTAAAGACCATTTTACCACCATTATGTCTAGAGACCATTTACCACCATTATGTCTAGAGACCATTACCACCATTATGTCTAGAGACCATTTACCACCATTATGTCTAGAGACTATTTACCACCATTATGTCTAGAGACCATTTACCACCATTGTGTCTAGAGACCATTTTACCACCATTATGTCTAGAGACCATTTTACCACCATTGTGTGAAAAGACCATTTTACCACCATTATGTCTAGAGACCATTTTACAACCATTATGTCTAGAGACCATTTTACCACCATTATGTCTAGAGACCATTTACCACCATTGTGTGAAAAGACCATTTTACCACCATTATGTCTAGAGACCATTTTACCACCATTGTGTGAAAAGACCATTTTACCACTATTATGTCTAGAGAACATTTTACCACCATTGTGTGAAAAGACCATTTTACCACCATTATGTCTAGAGACCATTTTACCACCATTATGTCTAAAGACCATTTTACCACCATTGTGTGAAAAGACCATTTTACCACCATTGTGTGAAAAGACCATTTTACCACCATTATGCATAGAGACCATTTACCACTAGAGACCATTTTACAACCATTGTGTCTAGAGACCATTTTACCACCATTATGTCTAGAGACCATTTTACCACCATTATGTCTAGAGACCATTTTACCACCATTATGTCTAGAGACCATTTTACCACCATTGTGTGAAAAGACCATTTTACCACCATTATGTCTAGAGACCATTTTACAACCATTGTGTCTAAAGACCATTTACCACCATTATGTCTAGAGACCATTTTACCACCATTATGTCTAGAGACCATTTTACCACCATTGTGTGAAAATACCATTTTACCACCATTATGCATAGAGACCATTTTACCACCATTGTGTATAGAGACCATTTTACCACCATTATGTCTAGAGACCATTTTACCACCATTATGTCTAGAGACCATTTTACCACCATTATGCATAGAGACCATTGACCAACATTGTGTCTAGAGACCATTTTACCACCATTGTGTGAAAAGAACATTTTACCACCATTACGTCTAGAGACCATTTTACCACCATTATGTCTAGAGACCATTTTACCACCATTATGTCCAGAGACCATTTTACCACCATTATGTCTAGAGACCATTTTACCACCATTGTGTCTAGAGACCATTGACCACCATTGTGTCTAGAGACCATTTTACCACCATTGTGTGAAAAGATCATTTTACCACCATTATGTCTAGAGACCATTTTACCTCCATTATGTCTAGAGACCATTTTACCACCATTGTGTGAAAATACCATTTTACCACCATTATGCATAGAGACCATTTTACCACCATTGTGTGAAAAGACCATTTTACCACCATTATGTCTAGAGACCATTTTACCACCATTGTGTGAAAAGACCATTTTACCACCATTATGTCTAGAGACCATTTTATAACCATTATGTCTAAAGACCATTTTACCACCATTGTGTGAAAAGACCATTTTACCACCATTATGTCTAGAGACCATTTTACCACCATTGTGTGAAAAGACCATTTTACCACCATTATGCATAGAGACCATTTACCACTAGAGACCATTTTACAACCATTGTGTCTAGAGACCATTTTACCACCATTATGTCTAGAGACCATTTTACCACCATTATGTCTAGAGACCATTTTACCACCATTATGTCTAGAGACCATTTTACAACCATTATGTCTAGAGACCATTTTACCACCATTACGTCTAGAGACCATTTTACAACCATTGTGTCTAAAGACCATTTACCACCATTATGTCTAGAGACCATTTTACCACCATTGTGTGAAAATACCATTTTACCACCATTATGCATAGAGACCATTTTACCACCATTGTGTATAGAGACCATTTTACCTCATTATGTCTAGAGACCATTTCACCACCATTATGTCTAGAGACCATTTTACCACCATTATGCATAGAGACCATTGACCAACATTGTGTCTAGAGACCATTTTACCACCATTGTGTGAAAAGAACATTTTACCACCATTACGTCTAGAGACCATTTTACCACCATTATGTCTAGAGACCATTTTACCACCATTATGTCCAGAGACCATTTTACCACCATTATGTCTAGAGACCATTTTACCACCATTGTGTCTAGAGACCAATGACCACCATTGTGTCTAGAGACCATTTTACCACCATTGTGTGAAAAGATCATTTCACCACCATTATGTCTAGAGACCATTTTACCACCATTATGTCTAGAGACCATTTTACCACCATTGTGTGAAAAGACCATTTTACCACCATTATGTCTAGTGACCATTTTACCACCATTATGTCTAGTGCCCATTTTACCACCATTGTGTGAAAAGACCATTTTACCACCATTATGCATAGAGACCATTTTACCACCATTATGCCTAGAGACCATTTTACAACCATAGTGTCTAGAGACCATTTTTCAACCATTATGTCTAGAGACCATTTTACCACCATTGTGTGAAAAGACCATTTTACCACCATTATGTCTAGTGACCATTTTACCACCATTGTGTGAAAAGACCATTTTACCACCATTATGCATAGGGACCATTTTACCACCATTATGTCTAGAGACCATTTTACAACCATTGTGTCTAGAGACCATTTTACCACCATTGTGTGAAAAGACCATTTTACCACCATTATGCATAGAGACCATTTTACCACCATTATGTCTAAAGACCATTTTTACCACCATTATGTCTGGAGACCATTTTACAACCATTGTGTCTAGAGACCATTTTATCACCATTATGTCTAGAGACCATTTACCACCATTATGTCTAAAGACCATTTTACCACCATTATGTCTAGAGACCATTTACCACCATTATGTCTAGAGATCATTACCACCATTATGTCTAAAGACCATTTACCACCATTATGTCTAGAGACCATTTACCACCATTATGTCTAGAGACCATTTACCACCATTGTGTCTAGAGACCATTTTACCACCATTATGTCTAGAGACCATTTTACCACCATTATGTCTAGAGACCATTTTACCACCATTGTGTGAAAAGACCATTTTACCACCATTATGTCTAGAGACCATTTTACCACCTTTATGTCTAGAGACCATTTTACCACCATTATGTCTAGAGACCATTTACCACCATTGTGTGAAAAGACCATTTTACCACCATTATGTCTAGAGACCATTTACCACCATTATGTCTAGGGACCATTTTACCACCATTGTGTGAAAAGACCATTTTACCACCAATATGTCTAGAGACCATTTACCACCATTGTGTGAAAAGACCATTTTACCACCATTATGTCTAGAGACCGTTTACCACCATTATGTCTAGAGACCATTTACCACCATTATGTCTAGAGACCATTTTACCACCATTGTGTGAAAAGACCATTTTACCACCATTATGCATAGAGACCATTTTACCACCATTGTGTATAGAGACCATTTTACCACCATTATGTCTAGAGACCATTTTACCACCATTATGTCTAGAGACCATTTTACCACCATTGTGTCTAGAGACCATTTTACCACCATTATGTATAGAGACCATTTTACCACCATTATGTCTAGACCATTTTACCACCATTATGTCTAGAGACCATTTTACCACCATTGTGTCTAGAGACCATTTTACCACCATTATGTCTAAAGACCATTTACCACCATTGTGTCTAGAGACCATTTTACCACCATTATGTCTAGAGACCAATTTACCACCATTGTGTGAAAAGACCATTTTACCACCATTATGTCTAGAGACCATTTTACCACCATTATGTCTAGAGACCATTTACCACCATTGTGTGAAAAGTCCATTTTACCACCATTATGTCTAGAGACCATTTACCACCATTATGTCTAGAGACTATTTACCACCATTGTGTCTAGAGACCATTTTACCACCATTATGTCTAGAGACCATTTTACCACCATTGTGTGAAAAGACCATTTTACCACCATAATGTCTAGAGACCATTTTACCACCATTATGTCTAGAGACCATTTTACCACTATTATGTCTAGAGACCATTTACCACCATTGTGTGAAAAGACCATTTTACCACCATTATGTCTGGAGACCATTTTACCACCATTGTGTCTAGAGACCATTTTACCACCATTATGTCTAGAGACCATTTACCACCATTGTGTCTAGAGACCATTTTACCACCATTATGTCTAGAGACCATTTTACGACCATTGTGTGAAAAGACCATTTTACCACCATTATGTCTAGAGACCATTTTACCACCATTATGTCTAGAGACCATTTTACCACCATTATGTCTAGAGACCATTTACCACCATTGTGTGAAAAGACCATTTTACCACCATTATGTCTAGAGACCATTTACCACCATTATGTCTAGAGACTTATTACCACCATTGTGTCTAGAGACCATTTTACCACCATTATGTCTAGAGACCATTTTACCACCATTGTGTGAAAAACCATTTTACCACCATTATGTCTAGAGACAATTTTACCACCATTATGTCTAGAGACCATTTACCACTATTGTGTGAAAAGACCATTTTACCACCATTATGTCTAGAGACCATTTACCACCATTATGTCTAGAGACTATTTACCACCATTATGTCTAGAGATTATTTACCACCATTATGTCTAGAGACCATTTTACCACCATTGTGTGAAAAGACCATTTTACCACTATTATGCATAGAGACCATTTTACCACCATTGTGTATAGAGACCATTTTACCACCATTATGTCTAGAGACCATTTTACCACCATTATGTCTAGAGACCATTTTACCACCATTGTGTCTAGAGACCATTTTACCACCATTATGTCTAGTGACCATTTTACCACCATTATTTTTTAGTGACCATTTTACCACCATTGTGTCTAGAGACCATTTTACCACCATTATGTCTAGTGACCATTTTACCACCATTATGTCTAGAGACCATTTTACCACCATTATGTCTAGAGACCATTTTACCACCATTGTGTCTAGAGACCATTTTACCACCATTATGTCTAGAGACCATTTTACCACCATTATGTCTAAAGACCATTTTACCACCATTATGTCTAGAGACCATTTACCACCATTATGTCTAGAGACCATTTACCACCATTGTGTCTAGAGACCATTTTACCACCATTATGTCTAGAGACCATTTTACCACCATTATGTCTAGAGACCATTTTACCACCATTGTGTGAAAAGACCATTTTACCACCATTATGTATAGAGACCATTTTACCACCGTTAGTCTAGAGACCATTTTACCACCATTATGTCTAGAGACCATTTACCACCATTGTGTGAAAAGACCATTTTACCACCATTATGTCTAGAGACCATTTACCACCATTGTGTGAAAAGACCATTTTACCACCATTATGTCTAGAGACCATTTTACCACCATTATGTCTAGAGACCATTTTACCACCATTGTGTGAAAAGACAATTTTACCACCATTATGTCTAGAGACCATTTTACCACCATTATGTCTAGAGACCATTTTACCACCATTGTGTCTAGAGACCATTTTACCACCATTATGTCTA
Source organism: Nematostella vectensis (assembly GCF_932526225.1). Taxonomy (NCBI): domain Eukaryota; kingdom Metazoa; phylum Cnidaria; class Anthozoa; order Actiniaria; family Edwardsiidae; genus Nematostella; species Nematostella vectensis. The sequence goes on from NC_064036.1 coordinate 19,827,414, forward strand.
GAGACCATTTACCACCATTGTGTCTAGAGACCATTTTACCACCATTATGTCTAGAGACCATTTTACCACCATTGTGTGAAAAGACCATTTTACCACCATTATGTCTAGAGACCATTTTACCACCATTATGTCTAGAGACCATTTACCACCATTGTGTGAAAGGACCATTTTACCACCATTATGTCTAGAGACCATTTACCACCATTATGTCTAGAGACTATTTACCACCATTGTGTCTAGAGACCATTTTACCACCATTATGTCTAGAGACCATTTTACCACCATTATGTCTAGAGACCATTTTACCACCACTATGTCTAGAGACCATTTACCACCATTGTGTGAGACCATTTTACCACCATTATGTCTAGAGACCATTTTACCACCATTGTGTGAAAAGATTATTTTACCACCATTATGTCTAGAGACCATTTTACCACCATTATGTCTAGAGACCATTTACCACCATTGTGTGAAAAGGCCATTTTACCACCATTATGTCTAGAGACCATTTTACCACCATTGTGTCTAGAGACCATTTTACCACAATTATGTCTAGAGACCATTTACCACCATTGTGTCTAGAGAACATTTTACCACCATTATGTCTAGAGACCATTTTACCACCATTGTGTGAAAAGACAATTTTACCACCATTATGTCTAAAGACCATTTTACCACCATTATGTCTAGAGACCATTTTACCACCATTATGTCTAGAGACAATTTACCACCATTGTGTGAAAAGACCATTTTACCACCATTATGTCTAGAGACCATTTTACCACCATTATGTCTAGAGACTATTTACCACCATTTTGTCTAGAGACCATTTTACCACCATTATGTCTAGAGACCATTTTACCACCATTGTGTGAAAAGACCATTTTACCACCATTGTGTGAAAAGACCATTTTACCACCATTATCTCTAGAGACCATTTTACCACCATTATGTCTAGAGACCATTTTACCACCATTATGTATAGAGACCATTTACCACCATTGTGTGAAAAGACCATTTTACCAGCATTATGTCTAGAGACCATTTACAACCATTATGTCTAGAGACTATTTACCACCATTATGTCTAGAGACCATTTACCACCATTATGTCTAGAGACCATTTTACCACCATTGTGTGAAAAGACCATTTTACCACCATTATGCATAGAGACCATTTTACCGCCATTGTGTATAGAGACCATTTTACCACCACTATGCATAGAGACCATTTTACCACCATTGTGTGAAGAGACCATTTTACCACCATTGTGTCTAGAAACCATTTTACCACCATTATGTCTAGTGACCATTTTACCACCATTATGTCTAGAGACCATTTTACCACCATTATGTGTAGTGACCATTTTACCACCATTATGTCTAGAGACCATTTTACCACCATTATGTCTAGAGACCATTTTACCACCATTATGCATAGAGACCATTTTACCACCATTATGTCTAGAGACCATTATACCACCATTACGTCTAGAGACCATTTTACCACCATTATGTCTAGAAACCATTTTACCCCCCTTATGTCTAGAGACCATTTTACCACCATTATGTCTAGAGACCATTTTACCACTATTGTGTGAAAAGACCATTTTACCACCATTATGCATAGAGACCATTTTACCACCATTGTGTGAAAACACCATTTTACCACCATTATGCATAGAGATTATTTTACCACCATTGTGTCTAGAGACCATTTTACCACCATTATGTCTAGAGACCATTTTACCACCATCGTGTCTAGAGACCATTTTACCACCATTATGTCTAGAGACCATTTTACCACAATTATGTCTAGTGACCATTTTACCACCATTATGTCTAGAGACAATTTTACCACCATTATGTCTAGAGACCATTTTACCACCATTATGCATAGAGACCATTTTACCACCATTATGTCTAGAGACCATTTTACCACCATTATGTCTAGAGACCATTTTACCACCATTTTGTCTAGAGACCATTTTACCACCATTATGTCTAGAGACCATTTTACCACCATTATGTCTAAAGACCATTTTACCACCATTGTGTCTAGAGACCATTTAGCACCATTATGTATAGAGACCGTTTTACCACCATTATGTCTAGAGACCATTTACCACCATTATGTCTAGAGACCATTTACCACCATTATGTCTAGAGACCATTTTACCACCATTGTGTGAAAAGACCATTTTACCACCATTATGCATAGAGACCATTTTACCACCATTGTGTATAGAGACCATTTTACCACCATTATGTCTAGAGACCATTTTACCACCATTATGTCTAGAGACCATTTTACCACCATTGTGTCTAGAGACCATTTTACCACCATTATGTATAGAGACCATTTTACCACCATTATGTCTAGAGACCATTTACCACCATTATGTCTAGAGACCATTTAACACCATTGTGTCTAGAGACCATTTTACCACCATTATGTCTAGAGACCATTTTACCACCATTATGTCTAGAGACCATTTTACCACCATTGTGTGAAAAGACCATTTTACCACCATTATGTCTAGAGACCATTTTACCACCATTAGTCTAGAGACCATTTTACCACCATTATGTCTAGAGACCATTTACCACCATTGTGTGAAAAGACCATTTTACCACCATTATGTCTAGAGACCATTTATCACCATTATGTCTAGAGACCATTTAACACCATTATGTCTAGAGACCATTTTACCACCATTGTGTGAAAAGACCATTTTACCACCATTATGCATAGAGACCATTTTACCACCATTGTGTATAGAGACCATTTTACCACCATTATGTCTAGAGACCATTTTACCACCATTATGTCTAGAGACCATTTTACCACCATTGTGTCTAGAGACCATTTTACCACCATTATGTCTAGAGACCATTTACCACCATTGTGTCTAGAGACCATTTTACCACCATTATGTCTAGAGACCATTTACCACCATTGTGTCTAGAGACCATTTTACCACCATTATGTCTAGAGACCATTTTACCACCATTATGTCTAGAGACCATTTTACCACCATTGTGTGAAAAGACCATTTTACCACCATTATGTCTAGAGACCATTTACCACCATTGTGTGAAAATACCATTTTACCACCATTATGTCTAGAGACCATTTACCACCATTATGTCTAGAGACCATTTAACACCATTATGTCTAGAGACCATTTTACCACCATTGTGTGAAAAGACCATTTTACCACCATTATGCATAGAGACCATTTTACCACCATTGTGTATAGAGACCATTTTACCACCATTATGTCTAGAGACCATTTTACCACCATTATGTCTAGAGACCATTTTACCACCATTGTGTCTAGAGACCATTTTACCACCATTATGCCTAGAGACCATTTTACCACCATTGTGTGAAAAGACCATTTTACCACCATTATGTCTAGAGACCATTTTACCACCATTGTGTGAAAAGACCATTTTACCACCATTATGTCTAGAGACCATTTACCACCATTGTGTCTAGAGACCATTTTACCACCATTATGTCTAGAGAACATTTTACCACCATTATGTCTAGAGACCATTTTACCACCATTGTGTGAAAAGACCATTTTACCACCATTATGTCTAGAGACCATTTACCACCATTGTGTAAAAATACCATTTTACCACCATTATGTCTAGAGACCATTTACCACCATTATGTCTAGAGACCATTTAACACCATTATGTCTAGAGACCATTTTACCACCATTGTGTGAAAAAACCATTTTACCACCATTATGCATAGAGACCATTTTACCACCATTGTGTATAGAGACCATTTTACCACCATTATGTCTAGAGACCATTTTACCACCATTATGTCTAGAGACCATTTTACCACCATTGTGTCTAGAGACCATTTTACCACCATTATGTCTAGAGACCATTTACCACCATTGTGTCTAGAGACCATTTTACCACCATTATGTCTAGAGACCATTTTACCACCATTGTGTGAAAAGACCATTTTACCACCATTATGTCTAGAGACCATTTTACCACCATTATGTCTAGAGACCATTTTACCACCATTATGTCTAGAGACCATTTACCACCATTGTGTGAAAAGACCATTTTACCACCATTATGTCTAGAGACCATTTTACCACCATTGTGTGAAAAGACCATTTTACCACTATTATGTCTAGAGACCATTTTACCACCATTGTGTGCAAAGACCATTTTACCACCATTATGCATAGAGACCATTTTACCACCATTGTGTATAGAGACCATTTTACCACCATTATGTCTAGAGACCATTTTACCACCATTATGTCTAGAGACCATTTTACCACCATTGTGTCTAGAGACCATTTTACCACCATTATGTCTAGTGACCATTTTACAACCATTATGTCTAGTGACCATTTTACCACCATTGTGTCTAGAGACCATTTTACCACCATTATGTCTAGTGACCATTTTACCACCATTATGTCTAGTGACCATTTTACCACCATTATGTCTAGAGACCATTTTACCACCATTATGTCTAGAGACCATTTTACCACCATTATGTCTAGAGACCATTTTACCACCATTATGTCTAGAGACCATTTTACCACCATTATGTCTAAAGACCATTTTACCACCATTATGTCTAGAGACCATTTACCACCATAATGTCTAGAGACCATTTACCACCATTGTGTCTAGAGACCATTTTACCACCATTATGTCTAGAGACCATTTTACCACCATTATGTCTAGAGACCATTTTACCACCATTGTGTGAAAAGACCATTTTACCACCATTATTTATAGAGAACATTTTACCACCGTTAGCCTAGAGACCATTTTACCACCATTATGTCTAGAGACCATTTACCACCATTGTGTGAAAAGACCATTTTACCACCATTATGTCTAGAGACCATTTACCACCATTGTGTGAAAAGACCATTTTACCACCATTATGTCTAGAGACCATTTTACCACCATTATGTCTAGAGACCATTTTACCACCATTGTGTGAAAAGACAATTTTACCACCATTATGTCTAGAGACCATTTTACCACCATTATGTCTAGAGACCATTTTACCACCATTGTGTCTAGAGACCATTTTACCACCATTATGTCTAGAGACTATTTACCACCATTGTGTCTAGAGACCATTTTACCACCATTATGTCTAGAGACCATTTTACCACCATTGTGTGAAAAGACCATTTTACCACCATTATGTCTAGAGACCATTTTACCACCATTATGTCTAGAGACCATTTACCACCATTGTGTGAAAAGACCATTTTACCACCATTATGTCTAGAGACCATTTACCACCATTATGTCTAGAGACTATTTACCACCATTGTGTCTAGAGACCATTTTACCACCATTATGTCTAGAGACCATTTTACCACCATTATGTCTAGAGACCATTTTACCACCATTATGTCTAGAGACCATTTACCACCATTGTGTCTAGAGACCATTTTACCACCATTATGTCTAGAGACCATTTTACCACCATTATGTCCAGAGACCATTTTACCACCATTATGTCTAGAGACCATTTTACCACCATTGTGTCTAGAGACCATTGACCACCATTGTGTCTAGAGACCATTTTACCACCATTGTGTAAAAAGACCATTTTACCACCATTATGTCTAGAGACCATTTTACCACCTCTATGTCTAGAGACCATTTTACCACCATTGTGTGAAAAGACCATTTTACCACCATTATGTCTAGAGACCATTTTACCACCATTGTGTAAAAAGACCATTTTATCACCATTATGCATAGAGACCATTTTACCACCATTATACCTAGAGACCATTTTACAACCATTGTGTCTAGAGACCATTTTACAACCATTATGTCTAGAGACCATTTTACCACAATTGTGTGAAAAGACCATTTTACCACCATTATGTCTAGTGACCATTTTACCACCATTGTATGAAAAGACCATTTTACCACCATTATGCATAGGGACCATTTTACCACCATTATGTCTAGAGACCATTTTACAACCATTGTGTCTAGAGACCATTTTACCACCATTGTGTGAAAAGACCATTTTACCACCATTATGCATAGAGACCATTTTACCACCATTATGTCTAAAGACCATTTTACCACCATTATGTCTAGAGACCATTTTACAACCATTGTGTCTAGAGACCATTTTACCACCATTATGTCTATAGACCATTTACCACAATTATGTCTAAAGACCATTTTACCACCATTATGTCTAGAGACCATTTACCACCATTATGTCTAGAGACCATTACCACCATTATGTCTAGAGACCATTTACCACCATCATGTCTAGAGACCATTTACCACCATTATGTCTAGAGACCATTTACCACCATTGTGTCTAGAGACCATTTTACCACCATTATGTCTAGAGACCATTTTACCACCATTATGTCTAGAGACCATTTTACCACCATTGTGTAAAAAGACCATTTTACCACCATTATGTCTAGAGACCATTTTACCACCATTATGTCTAGAGACCATTTTACCACCATTATGTCTAGAGACCATTTACCACCATTGTGTGAAAAGACCATTTTACCACCATTATGTCTAGAGACAATTTTACCACCATTGTGTGAAAAGACCATTTTACCACTATTATGTTTAGAGAACATTTTACCACCATTGTGTGAAAAGACCATTTTACCACCATTATGTCTAGAGACCATTTTACCACCATTATGTCTAAAGACCATTTTACCACCATTGTGTGAAAAGACCATTTTACCACCATTGTGTGAAAAGACCATTTTACCACCATTATGCATAGAAACCATTTACCACTAGAGACCATTTTACAACCATTGTGTCTAGAGACCATTTTACCACCATTATGTCTAGAGACCATTTTACCACCATTATGTCTAGAGACCATTTTACCACCATTATGTCTAGAGACCATTTTACCACCATTGTGTGAAAAGACCATTTTACCACCATTATGTCTAGAGACCATTTTACAACCATTGTGTCTAAAGACCATTTACCACCATTATGTCTAGAGACCATTTTACCACCATTATGTCTAGAGACCATTTTACCACCATTGTGTGAAAATACCATTTTACCACCATTATGCATAGAGACCATTTTACCACCATTGTGTATAGAGACCATTTTACCACCATTATGTCTAGAGACCATTTTACCACCATTATGTCTAGAGACCATTTTACCACCATTGTGTATAGAGACCATTTTACCACCATTATGTCTAGAGACCATTTTACCACCATTATGTCTAAAGACCATTTTACCACCATTGTGTATATAGACCATTTTACCACCATTATGTCTAGAGACCATTTTACCACCATTATGTCTAAAGACCATTTTACCACCATTATGTCTAGAGACCATTTACCACCATTATGTCTAGAGACCATTTACCACCATTGTGTCTAGAGACCATTTTACCACCATTATGTCTAGAGACCATTTACCACCATTGTGTGAAAAGACCATTTTACCACCATTATGTCTAGAGACCATTTACCACCATTATCTCTAGAGACTATTTACCACCATTATGTCTAGAGACCATTTACCACCATTATGTCTAGAGACCATTTTACCACCATTGTGTGAAAAGACCATTTTACCACCATTATGCATAGAGACCATTTTACCACCATTATGTCTAGAGACCATTTTACCACCATTACGTCTAGAGACCATTTTACAACCATTGTGTCTAAAGACCATTTACCACCATTATGTCTAGAGACCATTTTACCACCATTGTGTGAAAATACCATTTTACCACCATTATGCATAGAGACCATTTTACCACCATTGTGTATAGAGACCATTTTACCACCATTATGCATAGAGACCATTTTACCACCATTGTGTCTAGAGACCATTTTACCACCATTATGTCTAGAGACCATTTTACCACCATTGTGTCTAGAGACCATTTTACCACCATTATGTCTAGTGACCATTTTACCATCATTATGTCTAGAGACCATTTTACCACCATTATGTCTAGAGACCATTTTACCACCATTATGCATAGAGACCATTTTACCACCATTATGTCTAGAGACCATTTTACCACCATTATGTCTAGAGACCATTTTACCACCATTGTGTCTAGAGACCATTTTACCACCATTATGTCTAGAGACCATTTTACCACCATTATGTCTAAAGATCATTTTACCACCATTATGTCTAGAGACCATTTACCACCATTATGTCTAGAGACCATTTACCACCATTGTGTCTAGAGACCATTTTACCACCATTATGTCTAGAGACCATTTTACCACCATTAGGTCTAGAGACCATTTTACCACCATTGTGTGAAAAGACCATTTTACCACCATTATGCATAGAGACCATTTTACCACCATTGTGTATAGAGACCATTTTACCACCATTATGTCTAGAGACCATTTTACCACCATTATGTCTAGAGACCATTTTACCACCATTGTGTATAGAGACCATTTTACCACCATTATGTCTAGAGACCATTTACCACCATTGTGTCTAGAGACCATTTTACCACCATTATGTCTAGAGACCATTTTACCACCATTGTGTGAAAAGACCATTTTACCACCATTTTGTCTAGAGACCATTTTACCACCATTATGTCTAGAGACCATTTTACCACCATAATGTCTAGAGACCATTTACCACCATTGTGTGAAAAGACCATTTTACCACCATTATGTCTAGAGACCATTTACCACCATTATGTCTAGAGACTATTTACCACCATTATGTCTAGAGACCATTTACCACCATTATGTCTAGAGACCATTTTACCACCATTGTGTGAAAAGACCATTTTACCACCATTATGCATAGAGACCATTTTACCACCATTGTGTATAGAGACCATTTTACCACCATTATGTCTAGAGACCATTTTACCACCATTATGTCTAGAGACCATTTTACCACCATTGTGTCTAGAGACCATTTTACCGCCATTATGTCTAGTGACCATTTTACCACCATTATGTCTAGTGACCATTTTACCACCATTGTGTCTAGAGACCATTTTACCACCATTATGTCTAGAGACCATTTTACCACCATTATGTCTAGAGACCATTTTACCACCATTATGTCTAGAGACCATTTACCACCATTGTGTGAAAAGGCCATTTTACCACCATTATGTCTAGAGACCATTTACCACCATTATGTCTAGAGACTATTTACCACTATTATGTCTAGAGACCATTTACCACCATTATGTCTAGAGACCATTTTACCACCATTGTGTGAAAAGACTATTTTACCACCATTATGCATAGAGACCATTTTACCACCATTGTGTATAGAGACCATTTTACCACCATTGTGTGAAAAGACAATTTTACCACCATTATGTCTAGAGACCATTTTACCACCATTATGTCTAGAGACCATTTTACCACCATTGTGTCTAGAGACCATTTTACCACCATTGTGTCTAGAGACCATTTTACCACCATTATGTCTAGAGACCATTTTACCACCATTATGTCTAGTGACCATTTTACCACCATTATGTCTAGAGACCATTTTACCACCATTATGTCTAGAGACCATTTTACCACCATTATGCATAGAGACCATTTTACCACCATTATGTCTAGAGACCATTTTACCACCATTATGTCTAGAGACCATTTTACCACCATTGTGTCTAGAGACCATTTTACCACCATTATGTCTAGAGACCATTTTACCACCATTATGCCTAAAGACCATTTTACCACCATTATGTCTAGAGACTATTTACCACCATTATGTCTAGAGACCATTTACCACCATTGTGTCTAGAGACCATTTTACCACCATTATGTCTAGAGACCATTTTACCACCATTATGTCTAGAGACCATTTTACCACCATTGTGTGAAAAGACCATTTTACCACCATTATGTCTAGAGACCATTTTACCACCATTGTGTGAAAAGACCATTTTACCACCATTATGTCTAGAGACCATTTACCACCATTATGTCTAGAGACCATTTAACACCATTATGTCTAGAGACCATTTTACCACCATTGTGTGAAAAGACCCATTTACCACCATTATGCATAGAGATCATTTTACCACCATTGTGTATAGAGACCATTTTACCACCATTATGTCTAGAGACCATTTTACCACCATTATGTCTAGAGACCATTTTACCACCATTGTGTCTAGAGACCATTTACCACCATTGTGGGAAAAGACCATTTTACCACCATTATGTCTAGAGACCATTTACCACCATTATGTCTAGAGACTATTTACCACCATTATGTCTAGAGACCATTTACCACCATTATGTCTAGAGACCATTTTACCACCATTGTGTGAAAAGACCATTTTACCACCATTATGCATAGAGACCATTTTACCACCATTGTGTATAGAGACCATTTTACCACCATTATGTCTAGAGACCATTTTACCACCATTATGTCTAGAGACCATTTTACCACCATTGTGTCTAGAGACCATTTTACCACCATTATGTCTAGAGACCATTTACCACCATTGTGTCTAGAGACCATTTTACCACCATTATGTCTAGAGACCATTTTACCACCATTGTGTGAAAAGACCAATTTACCACCATTATGTCTAGAGACCATTTTACCACCATTATGTGTAGAGACCATTTTACCACCATTATGTCTAGAGACCATTTACCACCATTGTGGGAAAAGACCATTTTACCACCATTATGTCTAGAGACCATTTACCACCATTATGTCTAGAGACTATTTACCACCGTTATGTCTAGAGACCATTTACCACCATTATGTCTAGAGACCATTTTACCACCATTGTGTGAAAATACCATTTTACCACCATTATGCATAGAGACCATTTTACCACCATTGTGTATAGAGACCATTTTACCACCATTATGTCTAGAGACCATTTTACCACCATTATGTCTAGAGACCATTTTACCACCATTGTGTCTAGAGACCATTTTACCACCATTATGTCTAGTAACCATTTTACCACCATTATGTCTCGTGACCATTTTACCATCATTGTGTCTAGAGACCATTTTACCACCATTATGTCTAGAGACCATTTTACCACCATTATGTCTAGAGACCATTTTACCACCATTATGTCTAGAGACCATTTTACCACCATTATGTCTAGAGACCATTTTACCACCATTATGTTTAGAGACCATTTTACCACTATTGTGTGAAAAGACCATTTTACCACCATTATGCATAGAGACCATTTTACCATTATGTCTAGATACCTTTTTACCACCATTATGTCTAGAGACCATTTTACCACCATTATGTCTAGAGACCATTTTACCACCATTGTGTGAAAAGACCATTTTACCACCATTATGCATAGAGACCATTTTACCACCATTATGTCTAGAGACCATTTTACCACCATTATGTCTAGAGACCATTTTACCACCATTGTGTCTAGAGACCATTTTACCACCATTATATTATGTCTAGTGACCATTTAACTGGGGATAGACGAAACCGGCCAAATTACAGGAATGAAAACTTCATTCTGTTACTATTTAAATATTTGCTTTACAAAAAAAAGGGATTCTAATAAGAGACCACCCTTAATGTCTTTTCTCAATTTGCTGATCCACTAGGAAAAAATATATATATATTCACTGGAACTTTTAATGATGATTCCAACGAGTATATTGTTCAACAAATAAAATAAAAAGAATCATTTTATTGAATCCTATTATATACAAAAATCACATTACGTTATCAGTCTAGTCGGAAAAGTGTTTAGTCGCATATTCTAACCTTTCAAAAAGAATAGGCTACTTAGGGGGAGGGGATATACATCACTAAATCGGCCGGCCTGTTATTCAAGGCCTGGGTGCGACTAGTTTTTGCTTTTATTCACGTGAAGTGTTTCACCTGGAATAACATATTTGTTGTTAGTTAATTAACCTGTCTGCCTTTTTTGTATAAATATCACCTCAAAACTCATATTTGATATGTATTCCAGTTAATTAGCCTATTTTCTCCTAAATGTGATCAATCAAGCTACACGGGGTCCTCTGTTTGCGTTGTTACACTTTTTTTGTTCTTCTTGCGCTTCTGGCGGTATTTCAGCGCTCGGTACGATTTCCTGACGTCACGTGACGCTCGTCTGCACATGCGCCTTAGTGCATCTTTGAAGTCTTTTTTCAGAAACGCGTAGACTACGAAGTTGAAGGCCGAGTTGGCGAGTAGCAGCAGACGTGAGAGGTACTGCACTTCCATGGGTATGCTCCTCCGCATGATATACCCATACAAGGAGCGAAATACCGCCAGCCCGTAACACACCAAGAACACAACGATAACCGCACCTACAACATACACAGACAGTGATTGCTGTGGATTATTTCGGTTCAAAAGAGGCTGGGGCGATTTAGACTATGGGTTTTCTTTGCAGACTAAAACTTCAATTTTGCCACTAGGAAAATCCATATCAAACACAGTCCCCACGGATACTATCTGTCCTATGTATTGCCTTATATTGGCCTATGTGTACATACTGTCCGTTGTATGTATTGCCTTACCGATCATTTTAACCGTCTTTGTCACTCACATACCGATTAATCTAACAGTCTTTGTCAATCACCTACCGATCAATCTAACAGTCTTTGCCAATCACCTAGGCTACCGATCATTCTAACAGTCTTTGTCAATCACTTACCGATCAATCTAACAGTCTTTGCCAATCATCTACCGATCAATCTAACAGTCTTTGTCAATCACTTACAGATCATAGTAACAGTCTTTGTCAATCACCTAGGCTACCGATCATTCTAACAGTCTTTATCAATCACTTACCAATCAATCTAACAGTCTTTGCCAATTACCTACCGATCATTCTAACAGTCTGTGTCAATCACTTACCGATCATTTTAACAGTCGCTCGCTCACGACTCTCCACCTTGTTGTCTCTGGCTTTGGATAAGTTCTCGTTGCTGTAGTTAAAGCTGAGCTGGAATTCCTGTAGCTTGATCTTACGCTCATGTCTACGCGCGATGTACACCATGCGCAAATAGGACAAGAGGAGTAGGATTGGGGGAAGTACGAGCAGAAACGCCATATCCAAGATACGGAAGATACTTGCGACGGATACCCTGTGGCGGAAGAGAAAGCCGAGGACTGGGAAGATGGCAGCTGAGATCCACGCTATGAAAAGTATAACAGCTACACGTCTAGAGAACAAGAAATAATTGTATCAGACAAATACAATACGTATATGAGGCATATTGCCAAGTCAATAACTAATTAACGTCTAATTAATAAGGACAGATATTTAGATGAAGAGAGTGCAAACAATAGGGGGTTAACTATCGCCTACCGTGTCACTTGCGTACATGGTGTGATTGGTACGGTAGGTTGAGACTGATACCGAAGGGGGTTGACTATCGCTGTATATTACCTCCCGTGCCCCTTGCGTATAAGGTGAGACTGATACCGAAGGGGGTTGACTATCCATGTATATTACCTGCCGTGCCCCTTGCGTATAAGGTGAGACTGATACCGAAGGGGGTTGACTATCGCATTACCTGCCGTGCCCCTTGCGTATAAGGTGAGACTGATACCGAAGGGGGTTGGCTAAGGCATAACCTGCTGTGCCCCTTGCGTATAAGGTGAGACTGATACCGAAGGGGGTTGGCTAAGGCATAACCTGCTGTGCCCCTTGCGTATAAGGTGAGACTGATACCGAAGGGGGTTGGCTAAGGCATTACCTGCTGTGCCCCTTGCGTATAAGGTGGGACTGATACCGAAGGGGGTTGACTATCGCTGTGTATCGGTCGAAGGTGAGTGCACACAAGTTCGTCACGGAGAGGTGAATGAGAATGTCATACGTGAGATGTTGCTTCGGCCCTTCGCAGGCTCCGGGGTAAACAAATGCGCAAGCGAACTCTGAAGGCGTGATGACAATACCTGGAACCAAGTGAAATGAATGTATTTCTGATGGTAATGATTCTATGAATAATGATGATTCATAATTATTAATATTGTAAATATCAACACTATCATTAATAGGTATTTACCCACGAGTATGTCGGCGATAGCGAGCGTACATATAAACACGTTTGGTGTGATACGCAAGCGAGGGCAGCACAGAATTAACAGGATCACCACAGCATTCCCAACAATCGTCAGTAGAGTGATAATGGCCCGTAATACCCAGTACCACAACTCAAACACGGCCACGTCGCGGGACGGCTCGGTCGCATTGCTGTTGTTCATCGCTACCTGAGAAATAAGTTACAAGCAGTTTTCATGACTTACAACCCAATGAGCTTGATAATGACTGTTCTAGAACGCTTAGCTTGACAGGCGCGTCCATGACTCACAACCCAATGAGCTTGATAACGACTGTTCTAGAACGCTTAGCTTGACAGGCGCGTCCATGACTTACAACCCAACGAGCTTGATAACGACTGTTCTAGAACGCTTAGCTTGACAGGCGCGTCCATGAATTACAACCCAATGAGCTTGATGACGACTGTTCTAGAACGCTTAGCTTGACAAGCGCGTAGGTGGGTATGTTAGGTTAGGTTTAGATGGATACAGAATATTGCCTTCTCAAATTTGCGAAATTTTGATGTCGCGAAACGTGCTTTAAATATTAAGAAAGTTGAACACAATGAAAACATAATCATGCACAATTTCATACCATGACTCGATTAAATTCGATTGCACGACTAGCATTAGAATTGGCTAGAGTCTACAAACGATAGGTCTACACCGAGTTGTCTACTAAATAAATAAATAAATAAATAAATAAATAAATAAATAAATAAATAAATAAATAAATAAATAAATAAATAAATAAATAAATAAATAAATAAATAAATAAATAAATAAATAAATAAATAAATAAATAAATAAATAAATAAATAAATAAATAAATAAATAAATAAATAAATAAATTAATGAATAAATAAATAATTAACACGGAGCCTTCAGCCTGAGATTCCGCGTGTGATATTTCACTCAGTCTTTATGTTGTACAAGTAAGCGTGCCCCAACCTACATGTTTCAAAGGCCACGATGTATCGTTGTTAAATGACACCTGTATTTCTCGGGCTAAATACTAAATTTTGTTATCAATATAGTATACAATAGTGGTTGCTTTGAGCTTTGGTCGTTGAAGGGCGGAAAGCAATTACATTTTGGTTTGAGTGAATTTGGAAGACCATAAGAGCAACGTTTCTTGAAATCATCATAATATTTTAAATCATATTTTTGTCAAAAGGCACTGTACTAAGCATCGGTACTTTTTAGTTTTATATCCAAGCTTAATTCTATCGTTTTCCTAAATAACTCATCCTAGTTTTTGTCATAAAACTTATTCGACAATAACTGTTTGTAAATCAGGCAAATTACCTTATTTTTGTCGAGTTGTTCGCAATGGGAGTATCAACAAGGCGTTTTGTTTCAAAAGAAAGGAATCGTTCCACAAATATCACACAATGCAGTTGCAGCGCATGGTATATCTGATCAAACGCATTTGAGCTTTGTTTATATATTCCCCTCTATTTTTGTTACATGTGACGAATTTCGACGGGAAGTGTTAAGAAGAGGATTTATATCATCAGATTGTTTTTACGCTTTCGTGCATACACACAAGCATCCGGCTCGAAGGGCCACACGAGCCTCTCTGTAATGTGTCAAACGCGAGCGGTAGACGCCTCCTCTAGTCTGGATTTTTTATCGCTCTTATTTTACTATAAATATAAATAAGAAAAAATGTTTTAGCTACCAAAATGTAGAACATGGGGGCTGTGAATTGGCAGAGAACCTTGTGACAAATTACAGAAAACTATTGTCTCATTCAAGCAATCTGTCTTAATCCTTTTAAAAGACCAAACAATTTTTAATCTGATTATAATTAAACAAGTAATACTGCTTAAGAAGCCGGATAGTCTAAAAAAACAATGCTTCCCAAGCAATTAGGAACAATGTTACAAACGCAGGAAAAATGACAAAATTTGGGTTTGCTGGATGCGCGAATTTACTCGCACGATGTTTACCACCCTCGTTGAACTGTTTTGTAATGACTATATCCTTACCGGTTTCTTGGATAACAATAAAATCGAATTTTAAACCATAACGATATCCATATACCATAATGATATCTCTGTTGACCTAACTTCGCTACTCAGGGCATTTTTACTTTTTCTTATTATTAAAAAAATATATATGAAACGATAATCGCATATCAATTTTCTCTATCGCGTCTATGAAACGAAGGAATAAGAAAGCTTTAAGTATAAAATGTTCATTTTGACATTTTCCGCCAAAAATAACTCTTTAGGGTAACAAAAACTAGTCCGAGCTAGTGAAAATTTGAGTTATCAGAGCTAACGTAGCGGGGAGCTCCAATTATCCAAGTTTGCGGAATATCAATCGTTGTTATCTTAGATTCAATTCTTACTTACAACGCCTTGCAATATGATCCAAAGACCTTTAGTTCCTAAGTTGCAAAATGCGAATAAAATAGCTCCAATACTGTTTTCTAGCAATAAATGTATGCTTTCTATTGTTATTTGGTGAATACCATGAGGGCCGTGTGGTTGTTTCGCTTCGTGCAGTTCTGGAGTGAATCGTTTTAGGCGAACAATATGTTGTGACTAAATTAGAGATAATGTGAAACCAATGTGTAAATGGAGCTATCTTCAGGATGAGCTGAAGAGGGTCATTACTTTATTACGAGTAAAAGTGTACATCTGAGGGAAGATCGACACTGCATTTTCGATACTAGCAAAACAAGATAATCAGATCTCCACGCTTTTTTTCAATAAACCACTTCTAAAGCCAGTAAAAATTAATGTGGAGGGAAATGTTTCGTGCTGATTTTATTCAATAATCTTCAAAAAAATATAATATTGGCCACTATATAATATTGAATAAAACATACGGTTACATTAATGCATTTGAGTTGTGGTAACGACATAAGATTTTACCTTACGGCGATGTTTCGGCACGTCGCGTCAAGCCAGGTGGGCTGCAGTATTGTTTCAATTTATTCTGATCACAAAAAATGCAAGAAATGGTGAGAAAACATTTGTGAAAAAGGCTACGGATGTAATCACTATGGTCATTTGGGGATGTTTGCCAAATTAGTTAGCCGCTCATTTATTGAGCAGAGCTGGAAGTGGTTAATACTGTATTTACATTACAAAAAGCACTTAAAAAACTACAAGAGAATACGATTTTTAATATAATACTGACAACATAAACTATTAACCTGGTTCTTTTTTGGTTTCCCTATTTGCGCCAAAAATCGTCTAAATTTTCTTCTATGGTCTGTTTCTTATATAACAGTCAGAAAACAAGCATAAAAGCAAATTCCGCAAATAAAAATCGCGAAAAACATGCAACAAAGCCTTGACAAGTTATGTAAATCAGTTTTTTCCATAGCAACAACCCAACGGTCGTAATGTATTAGACAAGACATTTGAAACACAGGCTCTACGACATTGAGACACATCGTTCAGCAATGACCAAATAAGCTCTGTTAAAACAGTACCCATTAAATACTCAGAATATATCAGAGATGACAAAGAATGGCCGAAAACAGACAGCTTCTAAGGGGAATCCTTTCCAAAGAAGTCCACGAGTCGATAGCATGCATAGCATAGCATCTAAAAATTATTGCATTATGAAAAAACAGTTTTTTTTATGTAACTAATTTTCTTCAATATTACTGATGATATATAAGAACCGCAATTGATATAAAATAAAACAAGCGCAAAAGCTTGAATACAAAACGAGAATATTTTTTAATCGTAAAAACAGAAAGGCAATTATTTTGTGCACGCAAAAACATGTGTTACGGGGCGAATCGTAGGAAATCCGCGCCTTGTTTGCTGACTATTATCAAAGAAATAAAAAATACCCTCATCCCCTCGTAATGCAAGTACCACACCCCCCTCCTGATGACAAGTACCACACCCCCCTCCTCATGGCAAGTACCCCACCCCCTCCTCATGACAAGTACCCCAACCCCCTCCTGATGGCAAGTACCCCATCCCCCTCCTGATGGCAAGTACCCCAACCCCCTCCTGATGGCAAGTACCCCATCCCCCTCCTCATGGCAAGTACCCCATCCCCTCCTCATGACAAGTACCCCACCCCCCTCCTGATGGCAAGTACCACACCCCCCTCCTCATGGCAAGTACCCCACCCCCCTCCTCATGGCAAGTACCCCATCCCCCTCCTGATGACAAGTACCCCACCCCTCTCCTGATGGCAAGTACCCCATCCCCCTCCTGATGGCAAGTACCCCATCCCCCTCCTGATGACAAGTACCCCACCCCCTCCTCATGGCAAGTACCCCACCCCCCTCCTCATGGCAAGTACCCCATCCCCCTCCTGATGGCAAGTACCCCATCCCCCTCCTGATGGCAAGTACCCCAACCCCCTCCTGATGGCAAGTACCCCATCCCCCTCCTCATGGCAAGTACCCCATCCCCTCCTCATGACAAGTACCCCACCCCCCTCTTGATGGCAAGTACCCCACCCCCTCCTCATGGCAAGTACCCCACCCCCCTCCTCATGGCAAGTACCCCATCCCCCTCCTGATGACAAGTACCCCACCCCCCTCCTGATGGCAAGTACCCCACCCCCTCCTGATGGCAAGTACCCCACCCCCTCCTCATGACAAGTACCCCACCCCCCTCCTGATGGCAAGTACCCCATCCCCCTCCTGATGACAAGTACCCCATCCCCCTCCTGATGACAAGTACCCCAAACCCCTCCTGATGGCAAGTACCCCATCCCCCTCCTCATGGCAAGTACCCCATCCCCTCCTCATGACAAGTACCCTACCCCCCTCCTGATGGCAAGTACCCCACCCCCTCCTCATGGCAAGTACCCCACCCCCCTCCTCATGAAGTACCCCATCCCCTTCCTGATGACAAGTACCCCACCCCCCTCCTGATGGCAAGTACCCCACCCCCTCCTCATGGCAAGTACCCCACCCCCTCCTCATGACAAGTACCCCATCCCCCTCCTGATGGCAAGTACCCCATCCCCCTCCTGATGACAAGTACCCCACCCCCTCCTCATGGCAAGTACCCCACCCCCTCCTCATGACAAGTAACCCATCCCCCTCCTGATGGCAAGTACCCCACCCCCCTCCTGATGGCAAGTACCCCACCCCCCTTCTCATGGCAAGTACCCCAACCCCCTCCTCATGACAAGTACCCCATACCCCTCCTGATGGCAAGTACTCCATCCCCTCCTCATGACAAGTACCCCATCCCCCTCCTCATGGCAAGTACCCCAACCCCCTCCTCATGGCAAGTACCCCACCCCCTCCTGATGGCAAGTACCCAACGCTTTCCTCATGGCAAGTACCCCACCCCCCTCCTCATGGCAGGTACCCCAACCCCCTCCTGATGGCAAGTACCCCACCCCCTCCTGATGGCAAGTACCCCACCCCCTCCTCGTGACAAGTACCCAACCCCCCTCCTCATGGCAAGTACCCCACCCCCCTCCTCATGGCAAGTACCCCACCCCCTTGTCATGGCAAGTACCACACCCCTCTCTTCATGACAAGTACCCCATCCCCCTCCTCATGACAAGTACCCCATCCCCCTCCTCATGGCAAGTACCCCACCCCCCTCCTCATGACAAGTACCCCAACCCCCTCCTGATGGCAAGTACCCCACCCCCTCCTCATGGCAAGTACCCCATCCCCCTCCTCATGGCAAGTACCCCATCCCCTCCTCATGGCAAGTACCCCACCCCCCTCCTGATGGCAAGTACCCCATCCCCTCCTCATGGCAAGTACCCCACCCCCCTCCTCATGGCAAGTACCCCACCCACCTCCTGATGGCAAGTACCCCACCCCCTCCTCATGGCAAGTACCCCACCCCCCTCCTCATGGCAAGTACCCCATCCCCCTCCTGATGACAAGTACCCCACCCCCCTCCTGATGGCAAGTACCCCACCCCCTCCTGATGGCAAGTACCCCACCCCCTCCTCATGACAAGTACCCCACCCCCCTCCTGATGGCAAGTACCCCATCCCCCTCCTGATGACAAGTACCCCATCCCCCTCCTGATGACAAGTACCCCAAACCCCTCCTGATGGCAAGTACCCCATCCCCCTCCTCATGGCAAGTACCCCATCCCCTCCTCATGACAAGTACCCTACCCCCCTCCTGATGGCAAGTACCCCACCCCCTCCTCATGGCAAGTACCCCACCCCCCTCCTCATGGCAAGTACCCCATCCCCCTCCTGATGGCAAGTACCCCATCCCCCTCCTGATGACAAGTACCCCACCCCCTCCTCATGGCAAGTACCCCACCCCCTCCTCATGACAAGTAACCCATCCCCCTCCTGATGGCAAGTACCCCACCCCCCTCCTGATGGCAAGTACCCCACCCCCCTTCTCATGGCAAGTACCCCAACCCCCTCCTCATGACAAGTACCCCATACCCCTCCTGATGGCAAGTACTCCATCCCCTCCTCATGACAAGTACCCCATCCCCCTCCTCATGGCAAGTACCCCAACCCCCTCCTCATGGCAAGTACCCCACCCCCTCCTGATGGCAAGTACCCAACGCTTTCCTCATGGCAAGTACCCCACCCCCCTCCTCATGGCAGGTACCCCAACCCCCTCCTGATGGCAAGTACCCCACCCCCTCCTGATGGCAAGTACCCCACCCCCTCCTCGTGACAAGTACCCAACCCCCCTCCTCATGGCAAGTACCCCACCCCCCTCCTCATGGCAAGTACCCCACCCCCTTGTCATGGCAAGTACCACACCCCTCTCTTCATGACAAGTACCCCATCCCCCTCCTCATGACAAGTACCCCATCCCCCTCCTCATGGCAAGTACCCCACCCCCCTCCTCATGACAAGTACCCCAACCCCCTCCTGATGGCAAGTACCCCACCCCCTCCTCATGGCAAGTACCCCATCCCCCTCCTCATGGCAAGTACCCCATCCCCTCCTCATGGCAAGTACCCCACCCCCCTCCTGATGGCAAGTACCCCATCCCCTCCTCATGACAAGTACCACACCCCCCTCCTCATGGCAAGTACCCCACCCACCTCCTGATGGCAAGTACCCCATCCCCCTCCTCATGACAAGTACCCCACCCCCCTCCTGATGGCAAGTACCCCACCCCCCTCCTGATGGCAAGTACCCCATCCCCTCCTCATGACAAGTACCCCATCCCCCTCCTCATGACAAGTACCCCACCCCCTCCTCATGGCAAGTACCCCACCCCCCTCCTCATGGCAAGTACCCCACCCCCCTCCTGATGGCAAGTACCCCATCCCCCTCCTGATGGCAAGTACCCCATCCCCCTCCTAATGACAAGTACCCCAACCCCTCCTGATGGCAAGTACCCCACCCCCCTCCTCATGGCAAGTACCTCACCCGCCTCCTCATGGCAAGTACCCCAACCCCCTCCTCATGACAATTACCCCATCCCCCTCCTCATGGCAAGTACCCCACCCCCTCCTCATGGCAAGTACCCCACCCCCCTCCTCATGGCAAGTACCCCACCCCTCTCGGAATGGCAAGTACATCCCCTTCCCCTTTGCGACACTATCAATACTTGCATGAAATGAAATCAAGCGAAAATTGTCACCAGATTCCTAGTAATAACAAACAAGGAGGACTCTGTAGAGTTTCTTAGTCTAGACTTTGGCTAATGGGACCTTTAGAACTGTCTTATCGTGGCCTCAGTGGCGCCTGAGTGTTAGGCACATCTCACATCTGAAAGATCAACCCATTTACAAGAAAAGAACACTGCTAAGACGCACTCAGACCCAATACTTCACCTCCCATCAATACACATATGATACGTTAAATGCTTACCTCCCATCAAAACACATATGATATGTTTTAACATTTTTTAGCATTTAAAAATGCTCAAGAGTAAATTGAAATCGTTTGAATAAATTTTTTTTAAGACACGTGTTCTTTATACATAGAACACACAAGAAAAGACACTTAAGAAAAAACAGAAAAGCTAATATCAAATAGAGATGATGACTCGGCACAATGCTGAGGGATAAGTGTATTTGAAATTTTACTTTTCCCCGTTCTGTTATGTTGTTGATTAAAGTAGCCACTGACAAGTACAAAAGTAATACCTTTGGTATTACTAAAACTCAATCACAATGCTTGAGTGACCAATATTTCGGTACTCATATTTCTGAGTTACTTTCATCGATATGCGAATCCTATTTTTGTTGTCTAGACTTCAGGTAGACACGGAAGTTGATATATCCAGCTATCTCTACTCAAGTCAACCTTAACGCAAACTCCTAAGCACTCGGACTCTCCTAAATATGTCACTTCATCAAAACATTTTGCCTCTACGCTTGCGTAGTCATCTGCATGTGTTGGAAAGGGGAAGCAATTACGCTTGCAAGATCATCGGATGACTCGTCCGTGAACTATGACCAAAACTGGTAAAAAAACATCGTATAATGTAAGCCCTTATTCTTGTTCTATGAGATCTAGAAACTGGTTTACTAAGAGACCCTTCCATGTTGGATGTGGCTCTTGTTAACTTAGTTATTTTTAAAAAATGCTTCTTTTTTGTTTAACTTACCGTATAAGATGTTGTAATACATGATTTCGAGTCAGCTGTGTTGCTGCAGTTGTTTTTCCCCTTAGGAGAATATTGGCGCATTGCATCCTATGTACCCCTAGGAACTCTAGATCCTATGTACCCCTAGGGACTCTAGATCCTA
This sequence comes from Nematostella vectensis, assembly GCF_932526225.1. Lineage (NCBI taxonomy): Eukaryota > Metazoa > Cnidaria > Anthozoa > Actiniaria > Edwardsiidae > Nematostella > Nematostella vectensis. The sequence continues at coordinate 19,850,155 of NC_064036.1, forward strand.
TGTACCCCTAGGGACTCTAGATCCTATGAGCCCCTAGGGACTCTAGATCCTATGAGCCCCTAGGGACTCTAGATCCTATGAGCCCCTAGGGTCTCTAGATCCTATGAGCCCCTAGGGACTCTAGATTCTATGTACCCCTAGGGACTCTAGATCCTATGTACCCCTAGGGACTCTAGATCCTATGTACCCCTAGGGACTCTAGATCCTATGAGCCCCTAGGGACTCTAGATCCTATGTACCCCTAGGGACTCTAGATCCTATGTACCCCTAGGGACTCTAGATCCTATGAGCCCCTAGGGACTCTAGATCCTATGTACCCCTAGGGACCCTAGATCCTATGTAGCCCTAGGGGCTCTAGATCCTATGAGCCCCTAGGGACTCTAGATCCTATGTACCCCTAGGGACTCTAGATCCTTTGTACCCCTAGGGACTCTAGATCCTATGAGCCCCTAGGGACTCTAGATCCTATGAGCCCCTAGGGACTCTAGATCCTACGAGCCCCTAGGGACTCTAGATCCTATGTACCCCTAGGGGCTCTAGATCCTATGTACCCCTAGGGACTCTAGATCCTATGTACCCCTAGGGACTCTAGATCCTATGTACCCCTAGGGACTCTAGATCCTATGAGCCCCTAGGGACTCTAGATCCTATGTACCCCTAGGGACCCTAGATCCTATGTAGCCCTAGGGGCTCTAGATCCTATGAGCCCCTAGGGACTCTAGATCCTATGTACCCCTAGGGACTCTAGATCCTTTGTACCCATAGGGACTCTAGATCCTATGAGCCCCTAGGGACTCTAGATCCTATGAGCCCCTAGGGACTCTAGATCCTACGAGCCCCTAGGGACTCTAGATCCTATGTACCCCTAGGGGCTCTAGATCCTATGTACCCCTAGGGACTCTAGATAATATGTACCCCTAGGGACTCTAGATCCTATGCACCCCTAGGGACCCTAGATCCTATGTACCCCTAGGGACTCTAGATCCTATGTACCCCTAGGGACTCTAGATCCTATGTACCCCTAGGGACTCTAGATCCTATGTACCCCTAGGGACTCTAGATCCTATGAGCCCCTAGGGACTCTAGATCCTATGTACCCCTAGGGACTCTAGATCCTATGTACCCCTAGGGGCTCTAGATCCTATGTACCCCTAGGGACTCTAGATCCTATGTACCCCTAGGGACTCTAGATCCTATGTACCCCTAGGGACTCTAGATCCTATGTACCCCTAGGGACTCTAGATCCTATGTACCCCTAGGGACTCTAGATCCTATGTACCCCTAGGGACTCTTGATCCTATGTACCCCTAGGGACTCTAGATCCTATGAGCCCCTAGGGACTCTAGATCCTATGTACCCCTAGGGACTCTAGATCCTATGTACCCCTAGGGACTCTAGATCCTATGTACCCCTAGGGACTCTAGATCCTATGTACCCCTAGGGACTCTAGATCCTATGTACCCCTAGGGACTCTAGATCCTATGAGCCCCTAGGGACTCTAGATCCTATGTACCCCTAGGGACTCTAGATCCTATGTACCCCTAGGGACTCTAGATCCTATGTACCCCTAGGGGCTCTAGATCCTATGAACCCCTAGGGACCCTAGATCCTATGTACCCCTAGGGACTCTAGATCCTATGTACCCCTAGGGACCCTAGATCCTATGTAGCCCTAGGGGCTCTAGATCCTATGAACCCCTAGGGACTCTAGATCCTATGAGCCCATAGGGACTCTAGATCCTATGTACCCCTAGGGAGGGACTCTAGATCCTATGAACCCCTAGGGACTCTAGATCCTATGTACCCCTAGGGACACTGAAAAAGACAGGGGAAAAACTACGGATATGCTTTTGGTTTATAAGAGTTCTACTTTCACCAAATGATGGTATAGACCGGAACCCCAATCGATATAAGATTACTCGAGCACCCCACTTACCGAAATTAGCTTTGAGAGCTCCCTTAATATTTTTTTGGAGTTTTTTTTTACTTTAGAATAACTTGAATGGCAGTTTCACGATGGCAAGGAACCATGGATCTCAATATATTTCTGCCAAATGTAAAACCATATGTATAAATCGTACGATATTCCATGATAAATAAATGGTTTGGGTACCGTGTCAACAGTGCAAACAGCATTGCCATGTCTTAAAATGGTCTACTGGTACAAAATGATGTCTTTCATGAATACTGTCGAATGTATTAGCCGTCAAAAACTATTCAATTTGGCTGTGCGACGATGCGATCTTTTAGATGACGTCGTTACGACGCGTGGGGGGAATACGCGGCGACAGTACCGGATACGGAGGATTGGAATCCCCTTGTGATCATTGCAACTTTATCGTTCACCAAGGTAGCATACGTAGCGGCGCCAAGGAGGAGGGGAAAGGGGTCCGTGTGCGAGAGAGAAAATCAGGCCCCTTCCCACTCCCCCTTAGCAGCGCAACGCAGGCTACCAACTCACTCTCTATACTTTGTTTAGAAGCACCGCGAATACGATCCAATTTATGGGATATATATTGCACTGAAACATTGTCATTTCTTTATGCTTTTAGCGAACAAAAATCAATGTCACTTTAACTTAAAGGAAATGAAATTGATATCAAGCAATCAACTGAATTATCAGAGGGTAAAATTCCAATATGTTAATTATGCTCACCACTTTAAACACATGCGTCAATGAACTGCCGAGTGATATATAGGTGGCGTCTTTATGATAAGGGTTTCTTATTCATTTTGCCCCACTTAGAAGAAGAGAAATACAAGTAGTGATTTATCGCCTTTTTCTCACTCATCAAAATCAAACTTGTGCTTATAAATATCATGGACGTGCCTCCGTCAAATGATTGACGACATCTTTTAAGTAATTTCCTGCTAATAGACGAGCCATTGCTCATCCCACTATTTGCACGCTTCACGTAGAGACTCGAGCCAGGTGTCTTATTATCACGTGACCTGACGTCACTGGAAGCTCATTGTTCTAGCAGATCTTGTATTTTGCCATAAAGGTTGGTTGATTAGACGGACCGGACACAATTTTGACACTCATTATTTTTTTTATTCTTTACAAAAGAGACAGGTATCTACCATCTTGTTTTACTTCAAAGGGAAAGGGGAGAGACCTATTATAATCGTTGACGAAATATAAAAGAGAGCTGCTTGACAGTTTAGTTAAGTGAAATCATTCCAGACATTAACGTATCTCAACGACTTTTAATTAAAATTGCACAATCACTTGCACACAACTTGCGAATAAAAGATATATATTTATCTTTTAAAGAGTTTGACTCAAGAAGAAAATCAGATAATCAGCCAAAAAGGAGCCCAGGAATGCGATCATTATTCCCTTGATCATTTAACACATGCATGGGCACAAAAAGTAATCCTCCAGAGTCATACCAGCACCTGCATGAATATATGAGCAAGAGTCTGACCCCACAGCATACTCTACTGTGGGTATACATCATGCTAATATTAACACATGGTGTACTGTATATAAAAACTTCATGAAGTAGGAGATACGCTATGGGTATGGTAAAGGCGAGGAGTAGGCAAAGCAGTGGAGCATATCAGCAAGACAAGACGCTAGGCAACTTGTGAGTGCGCAAATTTCCTTGAATAGAATGATCACCTAAGTGAGCGCGCGAATTTTACCTTTGCCAGCGGCACATATTCTTGTAACATAAAAGTCAAGGAAGGTTGCAACTAGTAAAGGCAGGGATCTGACCGTTTATTCAAATACTAAAAAAACAGCAAACGGGCATCCTACTTTTCGAAGAAGCGGATTTGAACACCGCAAAATATGCAGGTATAGCACGGCCAATAAGTGACATCCCGAGTTTATTACAAAAGAGTGCTTTATCAATTCATAGATTGTCGCCCGGGGATATAGAAAGACCGGCAATTTTAACAATCAACTTTTTTTAAACAAAATTAATTAGAAAAAGGCGGTAATGGCTTCATCGTAAACAGCATTATTCGTCATATGCTAAAGCATTTATAAGAGCGTTCTTTACAATCATCAACACAACGCACGACTTCAGTGATAGAATATCAAAATATTTTTTTTTATTCTTAAAGCAATCGATCATCAGCATTATCTTTATATCTGTAGCTTTAAAAAAGTCATTTAATGCAAATCCAGTCCTCGTTTCTATAACAACATTTAGACGGGTCTAACGTTGTGACATAAATGCATGGGGCTAAAAAACCTAAGGGCAATTAAGCAAAACGAAAAAAATATATAAAAAATGCGTGATTAGAGGTGTTCATAGAAAAGTGCTTGGTACAAAAGTGTAAAGCGAGATATATTTTTGATGTATAGAAAAAACACCATAATGTATGGGCAACCACGAAACGGGCTTATATACAAATATGAGGTGACCACCATAAAAATGCCATCTTAATAATAACTTTCAATGTCGTTCGTAAAAATAGTGCATGATTGCTAAGGTTTAAATTTTGCTCAGTCGTAATAAAAATTGTGTATCAATCGAATCAATCGGCAGGGCTTGTTGAAAAGGCAAGCAACTTTCGTGGATGTTTTCAAAACTTGAGGGAGGTGAATAAAATGTCCGTGTGAAAATAGCTGAATCAACAGAATAAAATGATAACAACAAACCATAGAAGGAATAAAGTATTTACCTTACCTGGAAAGAAACGCCTTCGTGTACTGACTCAAGATAAGAGTGCTTGGATTCTGATGTAAGATCTGTGTTTACGCGTCTTTTATCTTTTGGTAATAGACCAATTATCCAATTTACATCCTTGCTGGTGGGGAAACAACAAGTACGAGTCACGGCACGCTTTTTGCCGCCAAATTATCTGTTGGCTTTTATGACTCTGCAAAAGTCATTAGACGGGTATCATAGATTCACCAACGTCTTGGACAAAAAAACGCAGATTGACACGTCACCTGACAACATTTGCTGTCTTTGTCTGTCATAACAATGTGATTCAGTACTGGTTTCGATTTCGTTAAATTTCGCCTAATCGCTTTTATATTACATGTCATATTTTTAAGTCGGTGGTGTTTTTTTTTATCGGCTCGCCTATTCCAAAGGTTTTTTTTTTTAATTTGGCAAGTGCTTTGACAAGTGCCCCTAGAAAACACCCTTAAAACCTTCAGGCACATTCAAAATTCAATTCAAAACAAAATCCACGGAAACTCAAGCTGTCCCTAAACCCAGTGCAAGTCAGCACCTCAAAAAGTCAAACAGTAGCTCAAACTTCTCTCTTAAAACATCACAACAACCGAGGCCCCAGATGAAGATGTATTAAACTTCACAGCAACCGAGGCCCTAGATAAAGATGTAACAAACCTCGATGAAGATGTAATAATTGTTAGATTTTCACCAAGATGTTACATAGTAATGGTATTAGATCTTAGTTCAGATTATCCCTAGGAATTACGATAAACGAGGAGACAGGCGCTATGCGAAACGAGCCTCTCGATTTGTGATGACTATTTAAAATCAGAGAATAAAGTGTATAATGTCAAAGAAATGGCGGACCCGAGGTAGAGAAAAACATCATTAATTGGAAGAGATTATAGGTGGGAATAATGCCAGTTGGCAAGATAAGGCAATTCAATAAGTACGTTTCTGTAATTTTGTGAAAGAAGTCAAAGAAGCATTGACCATGACCATGATGACAATACTTAGAGTAACCAAAAAAAGACGAGAATACTTGATGTAAGAATAAACTTGGAAGGAGTAATGGAAGTAGGCGTGTGGGTCGCGATATTCAGTATTTGCTCGGCGTCAGGGTAGTTTTACTTTTAGTGACGTCATTGATGACGTAACGTGACCATCTCATTGCATCCCCACTTGAAATATACATGACACCTACCGAGTTTGGTTGTTATACGATGACGTCAGCAAATTTTTGCTTCTAGTAACGTCATCGATGACGTCACGTGACTATATTGGTGCACCCCTTGACACCTTTATGACACATACTAAGATTGATGCCTCGTTCATGAGATATGAATATTTTTGTTCTCAATAAAATCGGAATAGTTTTGCTTTTAGTAACCTTATCGAAGACGTCAGAAATCACATGACCATATTTTTGCACCCCCCTTGACACAAAATGACACCTGCCAAGTTTGGTTGTGAAACAATGTTTCTTTCAAGATATATGAATGCTTTTGCTTTTAATCACGTTTTTTGCTTTAAAGGACGTCATCGATGACGTAACACAACACTTGACCATATTGTTGCATCCCCCTTGACACCTACATGACACCTACCGAGTTTGGTTGCAATACGATGTTTACTTCGTGAAATATAAATTTTTATTTTTAATTTGATGACGTAAGCATATTTTTGCTTCTAGTGACGTCATTGACTATATTGGCGCACCCCCCTGACACATACATGACACATACCAAGTTTGGTTGTCATATGTTTCGTTTAGAAGATATGAATATAGATATGACATCGGAATAGTTTTGCTTGAAGTGACGTCATCAATGACGTCACAAATCACGTGACCATATTTTTGCACCCCCCTTAAACACGAAGGCGCGGTATAAAAGGGCCTAAGCCCCGCCCCCATTTTCCAAATGGAGAGAAATTCCAATATGGCAGCGATAACCGTTACAAGCCTAGTCAAGAAAGAATGCCCCCAAATCTAATGATTTGATATTAAACGAATAAATTATTTCCCAAATGAAAGAAAAGATGTTTGATTTGTACTTCAAGCTTTTCTTGGCAGCGAGAAATGCATATTTGTCTTAGAATTCGTACATATACGCGCGATTTCAAATCTCCCGCCTTTCCCTTTGACGCCACTTTGGTATGCTTACCTTCCCGACCCTTCGGGAAAGCATTTGGTGAGCTTGGGCCCGCAATGACTATACTCATGGCTTAGCAGTCTATCCTAAGGGATTATGCGTGCAACGGGATGCAAGCAGAGCTAATTTTTGCCATTCTTAGGGTGTTTAGAAAACATGTTTCGTTTATCGATTTTGCCTCATTTCGTCGCACTTTTCTTGGCCCGTAGCATTCGTATTTCAATTAGACATTCGGTGAAATAATGAAGAGCATTGTACTCTGGAAAGAAGCACCTTAAATGGGGAAAAGAGGAAAGGAAGACAGGAAGAAAAGACAGTGCAGAAAATCATCTGTGTTTTTGTAAGTTCTGTACTGAAATAGCACACAACAAAGTAGGACATTAGAACTAAACATAAGCAGCAAACATCAGGTATAAAGTCAAGATACATCATATATATTTTATTATTTATAAGTCACTTTACAGCTGTAGTGTAAGAGGACACTTCAGTAAAAGTTATACTAGTGAAACCATTATTTCTACTTTTTTGTGTGCCTATCTGCTGTTGTACATCTGTTCAAGAATTAACCAAAAATCCACAAAGTGTTTTGTCATTTACCTGAGCAGGAAGAAAATTTGGTGTAGTGGGCAGGTCAGGGGATGTTGAACCCCAGTTGACTTCTACTTTGACAGAAAGTCAATTTGTCAAGATTTATCTTTATTATCTTTTTACAAAATTTAATAGTTGATCAATACATGTTTACTATGATCAGACTTCGGCAACTGACCCCAGTTTCATAAGATATTTCAACGGCATCCAGGGAATGTGCAAGATAAACTCTGATATTACTTTATCTATGGTGGTCATTACCTTGGGTCCTTTCTCTGGTGCCATCCTGCTGTTAGTATCAGACTTCTTAATCCAGAAAATAAAGAAAGGCTAAGGAAATTTGTCAACTTACCCTCACCCTGTCTGTCATTTAAAAATATACTCAACAGAGTCCTAGGTACACCTGTTTGAATAGGGAGTATAGTGCAGTCAACCTGATTTCTAGGAAAGCACTTGGTCATTAGACCTTTGTGCCCTCGTGCTAATTTATCAGATGCAGGGTTAAAAGTAGGGCTTAGTTATGTCCCAATAAAATGCAACACTTACTATTTGTTTGTACAAAACAAGGGAGTGGTATACAATAAAAGAAAACATGTTTGGATATTTGTTTTTATAGTGCATAACTGGCTCACAGAAACAGCAGAAAACCCTTTGTACAATGTCTAAGCTTATATTCTTACACATATATGTACACCAAACAACTGAAGGGCTACTAAAGAAATGCCTGATATCCATCTAAGTGAGTTGGAGTCATTTAAGTGAGTTGGCCATAAGCCATTATCTTGTTGATTGTTCAAATGTCACCATGACTTGCTTCTTGGGTATATCTAGGATGAAATCATATAATTAATTAGAAATTATAAAAAATAGATTCAACATTCAAGTTTGGCCACCAATTAATTCAGAAAGATTTACTAAACTGTTTGTTAATGTTAACTACATTACTAGAATACAAATGATGGACTGCTTTCTCTGATGATTTATGTGTATTGATAGAAAGATCCCAATAATAAAAAACTACCATTTACTACATTTATACATTCCATCTAATAGTATCTTGTAAATAGAATTAAAACTTCACATACCACAAAACAATCTTGTCCGAGCTCGAGGCGATGTAAAAATAAAAACAAACAAGAGGAAAGCAAGATTTGATCTACAAACAACATATTTTCTATAGAAGGCCTGCATTACTTCTATCGGCAGTTATGTGGACAAAATCAAAATGCATTTTCTAGCAAAACAGAGTTTCCCCGCTACTTTAAGTACCTATTAGCTTATGATGACTAATTTAAATCCTGTTTTCTGAGTTTCAAAGATATGGAAAGTACATTTTAGGCATAAAGAACTTACCTTTTTTCGAGGTTTGAAATCGTTGTTTTCTGGTCATGCGTTTGCTTGTTTTTTTTTTTTTTGCGTAAATCACGATGGTTTCGTAGCTTTACTTCTACTGAGTTTCCTTTTTTACACATTTTATCGGACTAGAAGGTAGAATTGGCATTTTTATACATCAGGGGGCGCTTTGAAACCTCTCCCCTCTGCATTTTGTACTTGACTTTTACCGCCATCTTGAATTTGATCCTCACTCCACGGCGGTTGATTGACAAATAAGCCGATGCTTCCTTGGGAAGCGGCCTTTTATACCGCGCCTTCGTGTTTAACACAAACATGACACCTGCCAAGTTTGGTTGCTAAACAATGTTTCTTTCAAGAGATATAAATGTTTTTTTTGCTTTTAGTGACGTCATCGATGACGTCACAAATCACGTGACCACAGTTTTGCACCTCCCTTGACACATACGTGACACCTGCCAAGTTTAGTTGTCATACGATGCTTTTAAGGGACGGAAGGACGGACATCACGTCACGAAAAATCGAGTCGATGGGCTACTAAATTTTGTTACCATATTTTTTTTATATACCACTTTTTCTTGGGTATGGGGCTCCGCTCAAGCAGCGCTTCGCGCCGCGCGGGAGCTCTGCTATTAAGATCCTACCGGGTATGCGGAATTTGACTTTAAAACACATGAATAACGTCATTTCAAAGCTTGTTTCCTGTGATATCATGGCATGATTTGAAGCGCGGGAGTTCTTAGATGTGTGACATTTATTGCGTTTTCCATCACTCTCGTTGGTTCAATATGGTGACTTTCCAATTTTTAAACGCGATATTAAAGAATGTCAGGTTTATGGAAGAAATGCTTCCAGTATGCTGACGATACGACAATTGACTCCAGTTCTCGTCCTTCCGAGCTGCACAGATCTGCAAAAGAGCTGAACTCATCACTCAACAAAATGAGCTCCTGGTCCTCAGCATCACACCTTCTTCTCAACGCGAGCAAAACCAAAGCCATGCTGCTCTCCACAAGCCGAATGGCACGTGTGCACAGTCTAGATAGCGGCCGACCCGTAGTGTCGACCTCTGACAAGAGCCTAGACTATGTCAGTGTATACAAAATTTTAGGTGTAAACATCAGCGAACATCTCAAGTGGGACCAACACGTTAAAGAAACAAGTAAGAGCTGCTACGCAACGCTCCGGGTGCCGAAAAAGATAAATAACTTCACCGACTTTAAACTAAGAAAACACTTAGTTTTCTAAGTTATCTCTTGTGATATCAAAACTCTGCTATTGTGACACTGTTTTTAATCCTTTACCTGAATACCTCTTAAATCGTTTACAGCGCACCCAGTTTGCGGCCGCCAGTTTTGTGTTGGGACATTATGTTAACAGTAAATCAGACCTACTAAATCTTGAATGGCTGCGTTTACATGAATTAAGAGATTACTCACTATTTAGAAACACTTTAAGAGCTATGTACTCTTTTAACTGGCTTCTTACTTGAAACTTGAAATAGCTAGACCCACCCGAAACTTACGATCTTCTACGGCCACTAGATTAGTTACTCCACTCCTAGTGAACACCTTCCAGCTCTCATCAGCAAAACTGTATAACTCGTTACCAGCCCCTATTAGGAACTGTACTGACTATAAGCATTTCTGTTACCTTATGCAAGAATTTCCTTAGGGACCGAGCATCATCATCATCACTATTTTATGTTGATAAATCGACCATTTGATTTTTTTCTTTTTTTTTTAACGGCAGAAACCGATTGAATAGTGTTGGATGATGTGATGTGTGTATAGGTGTTATGTGTATTTTTTTCGAAATTTGATAATGGCCCCCCTTGACAATGGCCGAAAAACCTCCATGATGGTCGATTTATCAACAAGCCATAACTCCCCCCTGAAAACCGGGGGGGTCTCAAATTTTGTCAAGGTAGCCATGGCCTAATAAAACTATAGTACCAAAATAAATTGAACTCGAACACTCTCATATGAAAATATTGATGATGTTGTATAAGACCCTAGGGGAAGTGTATACCTAAACTAGACTTGTTCTTTATGGACGATTTTATGTACAAGAATAAAGAATTAACCACACTACCAGATACCGTTTAAATTAGATCAGTATCGCCTTTAGTTTTTCAGAAGATTTTCCTGGATTACATGCTAATGTTGATAAATCGACTTGACGCTTTTACCAATAAAGTTAGTAAAGACTAGGTCTTTAAATCTATTTTCCCAACCTGATACCTAACCTCAATTTAAGCATTTAGGGTTTCAAAAGCTAACACATTATTAGCTGAAAATCCTAACTTTTAGGATCTTTGTAACTATTTAATATCCGTTTTACAACATCATCAATATATAACAGAATTCTTTGACAACTATAACTGGGCAGTTTAAAGATTATTTATGACTAGTGGCGGCTTGTTAAGAGCATAGAGGTCTGTGAACAGGACGGTACATAACACATACAAACATTTATACCATATATACCTACATAGAATCGTGTCCAAAAGTACCTTAGTACTCTTTTCTGGTGATAATAAATCATCACCATCTTGTAACCCCGGTGTTTGTCCCGCATTACACAATTAAATGGAACCCCGTGTTTCTTTCTGTTTGTTGTTGTTTGTTTATTAATATTTAACAGAACAAGAGTAACAGAAATATTAGTAATAAAGAATTTTAACATAACAAATAAGTTATAACAAATAACAAATAAGTATAAGTATAACATATAACAAATAAGTTTTCTACTGTGGAAAAAGCTCAAGAAACCATGGGACTTCTTCTGGACACGGCCTGAACTCGGGCTTCCACCGAAGTTGTAGCCCCCTGTTTGACTTTAATCCGCCCTTGCCACTTTGAGTATATAAGTTTTTGTAGCCAAACCCGTCGTACTTGGAGCGCGCAGTTAATCTAGACGTGATTTCAGACAGGGTATTCTTATGTGCGCATAAAGTTTTTTTTTTGTAATTGTCATTGCTAGAACACGCCGTTACGTTAATCGCGTGTAACATCAGTTGCTAGCTTCTACATATAAAAAAAATACTTGAAGCACTGGATTGTATTTTCTGGACGTTTCGGGAATGCTGCCTTAATAATCTGAGACATTCACTCCACAGGACCAGATCACTACATTAGCTAGCTTCAGTCGCTTGAAGCTGTTGTACAGAGCCGAAATGTGAATGATGTGGCGTGAAACCTCCCCTAGAGGGCATTACAATTAGTAACAAATTTGTTACTGCCAACCAGGAAGCTCGTAACTTGGGTGTTATTTTTGACAGTAATCTACCCATGTCTAGTCACATAAACAGCGTCTGTCGACTAGCTTGGTTATCTCTAGCAAATATTGGAAGAGTTAGAAAGTACCTAAACAAATTCAACACAGAACGACTAGTTCATGCTTTCATCTTTTCCAAGATCGACTACTGCAACAGCTTGCTATATGGTCTTCCTATGACTGAAATTAGCAAATTACAAAAGAGTGCAAAACGCGGCGTCAAGACTTGTGACTCTGACTAAGCGCAGAGATAATATAACCCCAATCCTACGGGAACCAGCTCAGAATATTTCCTTTTCTGGAAACACAAATATGGCGGCCTTTTACCGCCGGGAAGATATATTTTTCGCTTTAAAAGCTTTTTCCGGTCGATTTTTGCAATTTTAGAGCAGCCAGTGTGTTAGATCGTCTTTCCAAGATATCTCGTGCAAGGCCTCGAAGCGATGGATTAAAAATATGGAAGATGGTAAGTATTTATTCGAAGGGAATTGGAGCTCTGCAGCGCCATGTTTGACCGATTTCGAACCCAAATACATGTAGAAACTTGATCTCTCTACAATAATTTTTTTTGGGCTTAGAAAAAATTATTCTGAGAATAAGGGGTTATGTAGCTTTCGAAATCGGTGTGTCTCTATATGGGACGCGACGCCAGTTGCTGGGACGTTTGGTTTCTTTAAACATTTTCGTGTTGAGCTCTGCACATCACCGACATAAGTATAGGAAGGGCCCTCCCTACACTGTCAAGTGGACTGCTTTCGTTTGATAGCTAGCCTAGCCGTATTTATTGCTATTATTTTTTTTTTGCTTTTTCTGGCTGATTTTAAAACCAGAAAGCTTATACAGCGCTGCCAAAGTATATTATTAAATAGCTTAATTGAGTAAAAATAAAATAAAATTAGTGTGTGAGGCTGTAGTTTCAGTTGGCTCCTCTGCAATAAGGCCATCATAAATAAAAAGCTACTGTACTATATAAATCAAATTGAAAAGAAACCCCTTCCTCTTTTCTAAATATATTTGTTACAATTTATTTCAGATATTGACCATGGCAAAGAAGATGAAGATAAGTAAATATATAAGGATGGACAGAGAGATAATTGAATTTTCTCCTTTGTATTCCACTTTTAGTGATTAAAAAACTTATACTATTCTTTCTTTTAAATATTTGCTTTATTTGTTCAAGCTATGTGTTATTGACTATTACACTTTTTGACAGTATGGTTACAAACTGACCCCTCAGTTCTGTAGCACTGTCAAGAAAATAGGGGGACCCCCTTCGTATTTAAAAGAAAATGCTTGAAGAACGCTGCTTGGTGGACAAATGATCTGAGATTATATGGCTTTCAACATTAATGGAGATTTGCACCCCAGCCTCTGCTACGGCCCTGACCCTGGTCCATGGACCCCTTGTTGAAAATAGCTTTTCTAGTAATAACATGTTTTCTAGCGAGGGGAGGTTTTCTACTTCTAGTATAAACCAAAAACATGGATGAAGGTTGGTTAAAAAGTTTCTATATATTAAATCTCCAGAGCTAACACAGTATTATACTTCTGGGTTTTTTAATTCGCACTAAAACATAATATAAGACACAGCATAGTGTGCATTCAAAAGTTGCAATAGGCTTTTGAAATGAGAGGGGATCTATGATTATTTCACATCACTTTTATGTATGGTGCTTGATTGAAAAATTGTATGATTGGACAAATTGTGTTCACTTTTCTCCCATTTACTCTGACTGAAAATTTTCTACCAGAAAGAATTCAAATCATTAGAACACTGTTGGAGTATTTGATATTGTGTGTACCACATGCTTTTTGTGTGTAGGAGATGAGATGATTTAAGTTTATACCACTATTAAGACATTAAAACAAAAATTAAACACTGTATGTGTCAAGTCATTTTCTGCAGTGGCTGATCCAAATTTGGTTCTGTGGTCCAATGGTTCAATCCAATACAATAGCACAAAGTTATTGTAATAGTTTTAATAAATTAAAAAATTCTAGACCCTATTGAGCTTTTACCAGCGCCTGCACAAGGCAATTTAAATACTGAATGTTCATGATCGACCGACAAACTCGGACGGGCTGCATATATAACATATTGAGACTAAACACAACACACCGTAAGGCATGTATTTATGCATGCATTATGAGCTTCGGAGGACGCAACGAAAACCATTTGCAGTACTGAGTAGTCAACTCCAGGGTCAAGAATTCATGCCTGCTTGTCCATAGTTAGTTGTGCCTTCGAATTCCAGTATAATTAGGCTTCCAAGCTGTAATTCAATCGTGATGACCATCACCCTGGCCGTCATCTATTGACTATAGCGGATTGGACTTTCTCACAAAACATAGCCACTCGAGTTTTACCACATTTTTGCGCCCGAGCTTTTCTACAAGTTTTTCAAGACCCTACCAAAAAGCAGAAAGATACTGTTTTATGCTCTCATTCTCGTCTCTCTATGGCCGCCATGTTTCTTTACTTAGATCAAGCAAGTGTTATGACGTCATCTTACAATTTCATCTGTGATTGGTTGTTTCAATGTTTTGATGCCTCGAATGTCAAAACAAATAAGTGTTTCCAGAAAAGTAAATATTCTGAGCTGGGAACTTCATAGGCTTCTGGTTGATAAGAGAGTAATTTTCAAAATTCTTCTGCTTACTTTCAAAACGCAAAGCTAATATTTATGTGATCTTTTTAAACCTTACGTTCCTAGCCGATCCCAGAGATCAGCCAATCAGGGACTGCTTACTGTTCCCCGCTCCCGCACCGTAACTTTTGGGGACAGATCTTTCTCTATAGCCGCCCCTTAATTATAGAATAACCTTCCATCCGCTATAAGAAATGTTTCTAGCGTGTCCATTTTTAAGAACAGAAAACGTTTCTCTTCGAATAAAAGAAATAAAGACATTTTAGGAATAAAAACATTTTAGAGATTTATATATTTTTTTCTTTCTGTTACTTTTCTATACAATGTAAAATTTGATGTTCTTTTATTGTATACATATATACTTATTTTTTATATACATATATTTCACTTTTACATTGCAAACGCATTGAGGCGTAAGCAAAATGCATCCAAACAACTGTTATTATTATTGTTATTATTACGGACAGACTCGCGGACTCCCTGTGCGGAGGGGGTCACGTGACTGTCGAGCCGCCATGAGTCTCACTTCGACGAAGACCAGCGAAGTGATTGGGGCGGCTCGGTAAGTACTGTTATTTATCGGCGTTTTATGATGCTGTTTATACGTTTTTAGATTACTGTTCAAGCATAAACTATATCGGATTGTCTATATATGTCTATCTACGCCGAGTGAAGAAATTACATACCGGATCTTATGGATACCATTTTGAACTTATATCGTATGATTTGTTATAAATTTGATTTCTATTATTATTATTTGTAGCGTCATGTAAATAAATACCGAGGCATCGAGTCATACCGTCGTTGTTTGATTTCGCGGCAACATTTTGGTAGCAGAGCAAGGTTTTGTTGAACTGTCGATTGAAGTAAACATGTCCACATCCGAAGGCGCGCCAGCGATTCTCCCGCCAGAAAACAGCGGCGCGAACCACAGCGACCCCATAGAAAAAATGAAATTAAAGAGCGCAGTTGCCCGCCGCAAGGCCGTTCTGACACGATACATAAATGTGTCAAAAACAATGCTTAAAACTCCACATAGTAGCAGCAAACGAAAGTTAAGGGAGTTAGCTGAGAAAATAGAGAGATCACTCACGTTACTGGAGGACTTAAGTACCAACTGTCAGGACATGTTAGAAGAACGGGAGTTGCCCGCAGCTATCGACGCGATTAACTTAGCGACCATAAGTGCGAATAGGGCGATCGAGGATATTGAAAGCAAGCTCGCTAGCAGAGTTGATGAGGCTAGCTCCGAAACTAGCTCTGTAGCATCATCAAACACAAGCTCAAAGTCCGGTACTCCCAGGCACACCTTCTCGAAAAGTTAAAGCGCCTAGAAAGCGAAGTACAGGAAATGCGGGCAGAGGCGGAGCTAGCCAGTCAGTTAGGCGATCCAGAATCGATCCGGAACCACCTGCGGGATTTCGAAAGCGCAGACGCGCAACCGTGCCGTTCTATTCATCGGTCTGCACCACAGGTGTATGCAACCTTTGTCGCTTCTCAAAACCTAGAGCATCCTGATGAGTCCTGGGTGCGTTCTTTCTGTACGTCTACGACTCCTCAACCTAGCGCGTCGACCGCACCATTCAATAGCACCCTTTCCAAGCTCGAGGTCCCTTCTTTCTCTGGACACCCCCTGGAATGGCCAGGATTCATATCAATGTTCAAGTCTCTTGTGCACAACCAGCCCATCACAGACACTGAGCGTATGACGTTTCTGCAGCGGAGCCTGACGGGCGACGCGAAAGACGCTGTAGGAGTAATGCTGAACCACGGACATCTGTACAAGTCTGCACTATTGGAGCTCGAGGAGAAGTTCGGAAACAAAGAACTGGTGGCAGGAAAATACCTGAGCACTGTGTTTAACCACTCTGAAGTCGGCGAAAATGATTTGAGCGCGCTGAAATCATTCAGCAATACACTTCACGTCGCGGTGGAGACCATTACGAGTTTGCAGTTTAGCCATGACCTGAAGGCAACGTATAGTGTACGACGCGCAGTCGCTAAGCTGCCGCAAATGCTGAGGTACAAGTGGGGCGAAAAGAAGGCCGAGTCTAAAGTGAAGCTGACGATGACAGATCTAGATGTCTGGCTGCGTGCTCGAGTGCCAGAAACCTAGCAGACACCTCCCTGGGTCCACCAGCGCGATCCCCCGGGACGTCCGGGAGCCCGAGGAAAAGAAGACAATTCGCAGGACATAACAACGAGCTTAAGGTTGAAATAGTTCTATAACCCATAATTTTTTTTAAACTTGGCATAAACAATAATGAAGTTAAGGGCTTTCAAAAAATGTAATAAATAATGGGGGTACCGACCTCGTTTTCACAACAGAGGGGCGTAGAGTTGACGCGTTTTTACTGATCGCGCAAGGAAAAATCCCAACTCTTAGTTTTCAAAACGAGTGCCTATAGTCTTTAGAAAATTAAATTCTGTTTGTCGAGCTGCCAAAATCCGATCTCCTAAACAATAACCCGTAGTAGTTGATGTTCAAAACAAAACACATTTTAAGAGATCGCACTAAAGGACATTGTTTTCGCCACTATTCATACGGTAAAAAGCGCCATTTTGAAGTATTTTTACGGCTTTTAAGAGAAATAACAAAACGTCTACACCACAACTTTTTTTGTTTTTCAGTATATCATTTTTCCGTATATATTTAACTATTTGAGCAAATAAAAAATGGGGGTAACCGACCATTTTCTGTCAAAGCGATTTTAATTAAAAAACGCGCGCCTTTTGCTGTGTTTTCTTGTACAACTGTGGCGCGCGCGCACTTAATACCGGAAAATTCGATCAAACAGCGCGCGCCACTATGCGCAGAAGGGGTGCGCAGTGCAATTCAAGGGAATTACCTTAAGTCAAATACGGTTTCCGTGTCAACCCTAGCAACTAGTGCAAAGAGCGAGACTAGCGGAAACACAGGGAAAGCAGAGAAGAGCGCGGAAAATGAAAAGGGCGCCAAAACACCGCACGCCGCGTCTAATGTGTGTTTTTGTTGCTCCCAGTCGTACGCTACTGTGTGTTGTTCGAAGTCTAAAGGCATGGACGTGCCTGTGCTTTCGTTGTCTTACCTCGACCTAGCATATAGCGCGCAAGTGTGACAAAACAGGCAATTGTGGCATAGACGGATGTGCCAAGCGACACCACCCCTCGATTCACGGTGCGGATTGCGTGTTCGTTCAAGCCTCGTCAGCAAACTGCTGTCACGACCAAGTGCTCTTGCAGATAGTTCCTGTCAGTGTAGCTCGCGCCGATGGAGAACATGAAGTTACTTATTCGCTGCTTGGCGCCGGAAGTCAGACCTCCCTGATTCTCGAGAGTCAGGCGGATAAGCTAGGACTAGACGGCGAAGCATCTGAACTGAACATCGGCACCGTTAACTCAACACAGACCCAGCATTGTAAGAAAGTATCTTTCATGGTTCACGATAAGAACAGGGAGCAAACGACAGTCGTGACCGAAGCCTATACCATTCAAGAGGCTGAACCTCCCTCCTCAAAGAGTAGCCCGGGAAGCCATTCAGTCGTGGCCTCACCTCAGCGGACTGGACATACCAGAAGTCGATTCGCGAGACGTAACCATGTTATTAGGAGCGAATATGATAGATGCAATATTGCAGCGTGAAGTGCGAAGAGGTGCGCCCGAACTCCCCGTCGCGGTGTTGACGTCCTTTGGCTGGACCCTTACCGGTACCGTAAGGGGTTTCGTCCCACCCGAGCATCTTCACGTTATGCATGTGAACATCCAGAACCAAGACGAATTGCTTCAACGTTCAAAATTGGTGGCGAACCGACTCATTTGGAACCAAGTTCGAGCATGAAACCTCAAGATCACGAGAGGACAAGAAAGCCGTTGAGATCCCCCAGAAGACAGTTAAGCGATGTGGCGACAGGTACGAGGTCGGCCTGTTGTGGAAGGACGAGAGCGTGATCCTTCCAAGCAGTCGCGAGATGACGGAGAAACGCTTGAAATCGACCGAGCGAATACTTAAGCGTGATAAATCAGTCGCCGCTAAGTACTGTCAGGTCATTGAAGACTACGTACAGAAGGGGTAAGCACGTAAACTGACGGATGAAGAGGCTAAAGTAGCAGAACCAAGAGTGGATCCTCCAGACCCATCCGGAAAGGTACGAATGGTGATGGACGCTGCTGCAAAGAGTAAGGGAGTCTCGCTAAACGACAATCTACTCATCGGACCGGATCTTCTGAACAGTTTAGTTGGCGTTCTGATTCGATTTCGAGAGCATCCTGTAGCCATCGCGGCTGATATTGAGGCTATGTTTATGCAGTGTCGTGTCATTCCCACTGACCAGCCATCGCTCAGGTTCCTCTGGCGCGATCTGGAAGATGGAAGGCGTCCAGATGTCTACCAGATGGTGTCGATGATATTCGGGGCGGCATCTTCCCCCTGTACCGCTAACTACGTACTACGCAAGACTGCGGATGAACACCGTGAGGACCCGGCATTTTCCAAGGACACCCTCGAAGCGGTCCACACTAACTTCTACATGGATGATTTTCTAAGTATCTTCTTAGCGAAGCCAAAGCCGTACGGATGCAGAAGGAAATTACTGCATTACTCGCACGTGGAGGTTTCAAGTTGACTAAGTGGACAAGTTCATCTCGAGAGGTTTTGACGCAGATACCCACTGACGAGAAAGCAAGCCCGTCCCTGAACTTGGACCTTGACGAGCTAACAGTGGAACGCACGCTAGGCTTGAAATGGAACACTGAAACGGAAGGGTTTCAGTAAGCTGATGCTTACATCATGGACATGCGAAGAATGATGGCTAGACGAGGAAAACCGGCTCATATGTACTCTGACAACGGAACCAATTTGGTTGGAGCTGAAAAGGAGCTTCGAGATGCTCTGGTAGAAGGATTGCATGAAATGTCACAAGATGGAGTACAGTGGCATTTAAACCCGCCAGCCTCCCCTCACTTCGGAGGTGCATGGGAGCGCTTGGTGCAGTCTGCTAAGCGCGCGCTGAAGGTCATCGCTGGAGAGCAGCTGGTAACCGATGAGACGCTCTTGACGTTCATGGCAGGATCGCTGATGAACAGTCGTCCCCTGACTCACCTAGGTGGGGATTGCCGTGATGAAGAAGCTTTGACCCCTAATCGCTTTCTGCTTGGGCGCGCGAGCCCGAATCGTCTTCCGGCAATTGTTACAGATCGAGATGTTCTAACAGTGTGGCTAACAATGCTGCCTCTCAAAGAGTTAGGCTTTAATCTCAACAAAAGGCAATTCGAGGATGGAATCAAGCTGCGCTATGAGTGGCCAATCGAAGATATTCCATCCAACTGTGTGTGCGGAGAAGTGTTTAATGTTGACCACGCTATGATCTGTGCGAGGGGCGGATTTGTCATTCTGAGACATAATGAACTGAGGGGTCTGGAGGCGGAGCTTGTGAGCATGGTTTGTAAAGATGTCGTTACTGAACCAGTGCTCCAAGATATATCAGGGGAGCAGTTAACAAGAGTTTTGGTTTTAATCTGGTATTGGTACCGAGGCGTCGGGGCTTAACTGTGGCTGTGAAGGGTAATACAATTTGTGGTAATGGACGTTGGTTTGTGGGTTAAAGTGTGTACGTGTGGCTATTTTATATGGTGTATTGCATCGGGGGCTGTAAGGGTCGGAGTAGTGGCTATGTGAGAGAGGTAGAAATAGGCTAGCAGTGAGATGTTAGGGGAGAACTGTGTGTTTGACCATCGGAGGAAGGTGATAATTACATGTTGATAACTTCTTTTGATAACATATTGTTCAATCTTGTGGGGTGTAATGTGAGCTTGTAGACAATTAAATAGAATTACAAGGCCGGTGATAGAAATAAAATATGAAGGCGTGCAGATACGGTATAAAAAAAAAGAAATGGATGGCAAATAGGATATAGATAGTGGTTATATAAGTATAGCACAGTTGGCTCCTTGAGTACGGGGTGCTATGTTGTGTCGTGTAAAGAGAGATTGTTAACGATGCGCGCTCTAAGATAGTGGCTGATAAGCGATGAGTTTATGCGATGGCCTATATTGAGCGAAAATAATACGCGGAGGCACAGGCAGCAGAAACGGCAGGAATACGAAGAATGGAGAGAAGTGAAAGGCGTGTACCTGGCGAGCTGATAAATGGAGATACACAAACACACAGAAATAAAACAATAATGTGAGAAATTTCATAAGAGCTCTTAGGAATAAATGTGCCACCACACTAATTCTAGCCACGATTTATCGTCAGAGAGCAAGATCGATGGCTAGTCAGACGCAGTTAGGGAGGTAAAATCTGATGGGTGCCGAGGGTAGGAGACACGAGGACTAGGGCGGAATAGGAAAAGGCTAAAGGGGAAACAGGAGATATTACCGCGTCTGAGGTGTATTTCAAACTGTTGTGATCGATCTAAACAGCTTGCTCCTATACACCAACGTGTGGTTGCACATGTTATGTGTTTGTGTGTGAGGCTTACCTTACGTCGGATTTTCGCTTTACTAACACAGCGAGAGACGCCAGACTGGATATACACGCACGTGGATTTTTTGAGCCACAGCAATCAGCCTTTTTCGATGTCAGGGTTTGCCACCCAAATGCTGAAAGCTACAGGGACCTGGAACCACAACAGATCACCGTATGCATGAGAACGAGAAGAAGCGGCAATACACAAGTAGAGTTCTTAATATCGAGCAGGGATCATTCACATCCCTGGTATTTACGACCACAGGAGGGATGGGGAAGGAATGTCTGATGTTCCACAGTCGCCTAGCCGAACTAATAGCAATCAAGAAAGGAGAGGACTACTCTAGAACAATCACCTGGATCCGCGCAAGGGTATCATTTGCACTGCTGAGATCGGCGTTGATCTGTCTGCGAGGGTCAACATCCGTTAGCAAAGTGTCCTGGGATTTAAGGAATTCTGATGTACATGTCGGGACAGCAGAGAGAGCAATGAAATAGGAACGTTGACAATTATTTTTATAAGAAGAATATTCTTAGATTACTATTTATTTATTTTAATATGCCTTATAGACGTGTAAATAGTTCAAAGTTTTAGGATCATTTTTATATTGTTATTATTATAATGTAGATATTGAAATTATTATTATTATTATTATTTTATATTATTATTATTATTATTATTATTATTATTATTATTATTATTATTATTATTATTATTATTATCATTATTATTAAAGCTCAAAACCTGAGGAATCAGGCTTCGCGGCTCGAAAAACAACAAGAACATCCCCCAAATACTACTTTAGATGAGTCTTTGCTGACAAGCAATTCAGGGAGCTCTCAAACGCCAACTAGAATGATAAATTTTGCTGAAAATAATCAAAACAACGAAGACCAAGAAAGCCAAAATGCTAATGTACAACCGACTCCTGCACGGCACGTCGCACCACGTGATTATAGATACCGCCACTGAAGATAGCATGCCAGAGATGAGCCAACTCTCAAACGAGAGAACTGCTAGAGAACGCTGTACTACAATGGACGACCCAGCCGAAGTGTCTACCCGTGTTCCAGGGTGTTTACCAGAATATACGGCAATTAGCACACCGCTGATGGTTGATTGGGGTCGAAATAGTGATGGAGAAATTATAACAATCAGGGCGTCACTAATCGATGATGCGTACAATGAGATCGCGACATGGCGCAAAAAAACCCTCTGGTGTTGACGCTAATGGATTTAAAAGGATCCTCGCAAGTAAATCCTTTAAGAAATCAAGTTAAAATCTATGTGAAGCCCTCGCCACACTCACAAGGAGAATTTGTACTGAATATGTTGATCCTGTTTCTATTGGCCGTATTCTAGCAAATCGTTTGATCCCCCTGGATAAGGGCAGGGGCGAGGTTCGGCCTATCGGCGTTGGAGAAGCGATTCGGAGAATCATCGGCAAGTGCGTTACCAAGGTTACCAAGCAAGATGTAATCAGTGCAAGTGGATATCTTCAGGTGTGCGCAGGTCACAAGTCAGGAAGTGAGGCAGCTATACATGCTATGCGTAAGATATTTGAAGCAGACGAAACAGATGCCGCATTGCTCATTGACGCTTCTAATGCCTTCAACTCCCTTAACAGAGCGGCAGCCCTGCATAACATCAGAGTCTTATGCCCTGCCATTGCTACGTTCGCAATCAATACTTACAGAGCGCCAGCGCGGTTATTTGTCATCGGAGGGAAGGAGTTGGAGTCATCTGAGGGAACAACACAAGGAGATCCTCTGGCGATGACTTTATATGCAATCAGTCTCTAGCCTTTGATTTCACGGTCAAGCAGCGCAAGCTCAGCAAAACAGTGGTGGTATGCGGATGATGCTACGGGCTCTGGATCGCTAGATGACTTAAAGAGGTGGTGGGAAGAGCTAGAAGAAAATGGTCCTGCTCTTGGATATTTCCCAAATGCTAAAAAATGCTGGCTTGTTGTGAAGCCCGGGAAAGACGAGATGGCGAGAGAAGTTTTTGCTGGGACAGCTATCAACATTACTACCCAAGGTCACAAACACCTAGGAGCTGCACTGGGATCAAGATCTCACCTCGAAGAATATGTAAATGCAAAGGTGGTGGATTGGGTGAGTGAATTAGCAAAACTAGCGGAATTTGCGAAATCTCAACCGCAGGCTTGCTATGCAGCTTTCGCGCACGGCTTGAAGCACCGATGGACGTACTTTCTAAGAACACTACCGGACATTGATATGTTGCTGAAACCCCTAGAAGACGCGATTCCTGAAGTTTTAATACCTTCGATCACAGAGCATAATTGCTTCCCTATAGAACGAGAACTCCTGGAAATGCCGGCAAGGATGGGTGGATTGGGATTTACAAATCCCGTACAGAGCGCGAGAAGGGAATATGAAGCTTCCGTGAATATAACGGGCCCACTTGTAAACCAGATAGTGGCACAGTCTGACGAGCCTGCAGATGACGCAGAGATTAATGAGTTGCAGCGGCGCATGCGCAGAGTTAAGGACGAGGGCCTGCTTGAGAAGCTCGCAAGCTTAAAGAACTCCCTTCCTGAAAAAATGCAACGCTAGCAGAGCGAGCAAGTGAAAAAGGCTCGTCAAATTGGTTGACTGTCATCCCGCTCAAAGATTTGGACTTCGATCTAAACAAGCGGGAGTTCCGAGACGCCATTAGAATGCGGTATGACTGGCCCATACCTGACAACCAGTCAATGTGCGTGTGCGGTTCCCGTTTCACCGTTGACCATGCAATGATATGTCCGCGTGGCGGTTTCATTATACAACGCCATAATGAACTACGAGACCTAGAAGCGGAGCTACTCAACATGGTGTGCTATGATGTCGAAATAGAGCCTGAATTACAACCGGCGAAGAACTAAACAGAGGTGCGGATCAAGCCCCAGACGCACGCCTCGATATACATGCTAGGGATTCTGGGAAAGGCAGAGGGCTGCATATTTTGATGTAAGGGTGTGTAACCCTCATGCGGACTCTTATAAGAGACTGACTCTGAACCAGCTGTATAGGCAACATGAAAATGAGAAAAAGCGGAAATATGCGTCAAGAGTTATGGAAGTAGAGCAAGGGACGTTCACCCCCCTTGTCTTCAGCACCACGGGTGGCATGGGTGAGGAGTGTAGTCGATACCATTGCAGGCTGGCAGATTCGCACTAAGGTCTGCTTCGCACTTCTTAGAGGAGCCCTTGTATGCCTTAGAGGGCAGTAAGAAGGCAGGTGAGAAGCATTAACGATCGAGATCTAGAGATCGATAAAGGACTGGCTGGACTCTTTTAATTTATTATTATAAAAATTATTATATTATTATATTATTATTATTATTATTATTATTATTATTATTATTATTATTATTATTATTATTATTATTATTTTAGCGGGACCAGATCCAGGATTTCTCGAAAGAGGGTCATGTTCATTCGTACTCATCAATCTTAATAGATTTTTTTTTCTTCCGTCCTAGTCACATTTACCCCAGATTACTCTTTCTTTTCAAAAAGGGGATATAATACTGTTAAATTCGACTTAAGGGCCTATGGTACTATCTCGTTGCTACGAAAGGGAAAAGCGCTACATTCGGTTAAATAGACTAAAATCGCCGCGCGCCTGCAAACTTGATTCCGTGGCCCAGTGGTTAGCGCGTTTGACTCGTAAGCAAGCGTTTCGGGTTCAATCCCCGGTCGAGTCTCGACATTTTGTAGAAAAAAAAAATGCAATTTCTATGTTTTTCGAGAAAAAAAATAGATGGCGAAAAAACACGTTAATTTTGAACATTTCACAACAATTGTGATTTTTTTTTTCAATCAAACCATTGATTGAAAAATTCCTAACAACTTAGCGCATGTGATTTTTGATTTTTGAAGAAATGAAAAAGTAAATATCAAATATGTGGTTTTCGAAGAACATAAAAATTCGCTATTGCTCGCGGTATCAAAATTTCGCAAATCCGATGCGTGAACTTTTAGAAAATAGTAATGTTAAATTATTTCTGAAAAACAAAATTTGTTAGATTTGAACAGTAGCTTCTCCGACACGTTTGTCTGTTTTGGGTCACGTGACAATGAGAGGGGTCACATGACGTCATCACTTGTGTCATTTATGTCTAAAACACTTTGTTGAAAGTTCCAAGAGATTTGACAAAAACAGAAGCTTTTATAAAACAAACAAATTTCCCTAGCAACGGACTCTAAAGATAATACAATAAGCCCTTAAGATGCAATTTGCTATATTTTGCATCTAAAATCTAGCCAAGAAACCACTCTAAAAGTGAGGACGCCCTTTGGACTCAGCCTGACTCCAGTAACCAATAGAATGTGAGACCATCAGTTGCCAATAAGATTTGAGCATTTGCTCAGCCACATGGTTTTGCTTATAGCTTACATGACTAGAAGTCAAGGTAGTGTATTTGAAAGCAGTTTGGTGCTGGCTCAAAGACTTTATACTTCATCACTGGATTCAAAGGTAAGAGCAATCTAGCAGAAATCTTTCTTTTACTGTCAAACCAGGTCAAGCGTGCCCTCCCTAGAGCTGAGTATTGAGTTCATAATTCGTAATTTCATTTTTTTGCTGAGAAGTTTCCTTGAGACGAGTTTCCCAATGTTTTCACTAAGAGTCACAAATCCCAAAAAATCTTTGTCTTAGAGGAACCAAAATTGCACAAATCAATAACTCCCCTAAAAAGGAAGGAAAATAAAGGCTTTACCAGGTCATAAACACGGCCATGGCGGTTTCTTGCAACTATTTTGAACGATAGTTTGCCCTTTAAATTCGAAAACACGTGATTTGATCCAGCTTTTTGCCTTGATATAACAAGGCACTGGCTATATAAATCACTCTATATAATAGCGGCAAGTCTCATTACAATCCAGACAATGGACATGCTTTTATACACTTATGGCCCTTTTGTAATGATTCTTACCATGGTTTCTGGACAGCTAAGTGGTCAGAGTAGGCATGAGAAAAAAAAAAACAATTGGGTAGTCACTACAACCTCTCATTTTTTTAAGTCAAACTATAACAAATTAAAAACAAGTATTTTAAAATTTCCAGCAACTTTAGGGGTGCTTGTGAAATTCATGGGTTCCTTGCAAACATATGGGGTAAAGAAGGAGGGTCACCAAAATACATAGGGAAATGTAGTGATACTGTGTCTTAAAAAGTAGGCATTGTTATTCTTTTTTATATGAATTTGAAGATATTTGTTTTTTGTATTTGTTAGGGAGCGGTCATTTATTACTGGGGGGGCGGCAATTTCGCAAAATCCTGGGCTCAAAAAATCCCCTCTCAAATCCAAGCCCCAAAAAACGTGACCCCACCACCACCACCACCTCCACATTTTTTTATATTCAATAATTATATCTCTTTTAAACCACAGAGACTTGATTTACATACTAAGTGTAGCTGAATAAAACCTTTACTAACATATAGATCAGCTAGCATGGCAATTTTGTCCTATTTAAGTATGGATCTTCACTTTCGCTATTTTAAAGTGGCACAGAGATAAACAATAGATACTGGTGTCCCTAGAAAACAACTACGTCGTCAACAATTTTAACAAAGACATTTTAAAGTATTCGTTTTGTTCAACTCATTTGAACGGGCATATTTGTCTGTCAACCATGAGAGGGTTTCTCAAAATGTATTTATATAAAGACAAGATTGGTACCTGAACAATATGGAACTAGATATACAATAGTAGGAAACCTTGTGAACTGAATAAAATTTTCATTTCAAAACAATGACTCTTTTGCTCAGTATTATATTAAAACCAGATTTAAATTTGACGCCCCCCACAAAAAAGTAGCCCCCTGTACATATTTTCCGCCCCCCCCCCCCCCCCCCAGTAATTAATGACTGCTCCCTTAATATAAATTACATTTCAAGCATAATGCATACACTTAGTTCCCATCAAGCTTTCCTCCCTAGTTTAGGAGTAATATGGTGAATTTCAAAAATTTCATATACTTGAGCAAGAACTATCAATAGTTAAAGTGTAGTAGTCAAGCCAACACAAGAGAAGGCATTAGAGTGTATTACTGCTAAATAAGTGCACTTCCCAGGTTTATAAAAAAACACTAATGGTGGTGAAGTAATATATGTTTTAGGGTAACACTTCAAAGGGAAAGACACTCACAAACCTGTGGCTCCAAATTAAATTGAATGAAACAAAGTTTCTATTCAGAAATCCTAAGAGGTACTCGGCCATAAACATAATGGGGGGTTGGGTAGAAGAGACAAAGCCAAATATATCAGATACACAAAAACTATGTAGCATATTAAAGCAAATAATACTTGAAAAAAAAAAAACACTTTCACAAGCACCAAGTTTAAGATGATTACCGCTTATAAGAAACTAGAATTTAAGAACCTGTTAGCCAAAAAGTACTAGTTTAGACCCTGTTACATAAGAACCTATTAAGCCTAAAATTGGAAACAAGTTCTTTTTTAGAAAAATGACCTCCCAGCAATGATGAATGATATATATACATTTTAAAAATCAATATTTTTAGCATGATGCTAAGAGTTTAAATATATTTTAAGGAGTCTTGACCACTTATTGTATGAAGGCCAGACCGGTAATATCAGACATCTCATCAATCTAGATACCACACTACTACCAGCCATTACTTAATGGTTACTTTCCTGGTTATTTGTTAGAATATCAAAAAATGTTGAAATATATATATATATATATATATAACGCAAGAAACCGCAAATTGTAATAACTAACGCAAAATGTAAAAAAAATGTAAAAAGTAACTTTCAGCGGTTAAACACGAGATGTGAAAACGCTAAATGCAATACCATCCAATGATGACAAAATATAATACGGCCTAACAGACGCTCCTTTTGTGTGATAAGCGTAACAACGTCCAACCTCCTGTAGCCTTGGTTTTGTTAATGTTTTCACTTTATTCAAGTGCTACCGTCGAATGGAGACTACTCGAATATGAGATTTTTTTGATACTAATAAATATTTTTTACGTATAATTCCAGGCTTCTTTAACCCATTGACTCCTGGCTTTTTTGGAGCTGAATTAACAAAAAACAGACTGAAAACAGATACCTCCCCCCCTATCCTGAGTTTTATACAGCCCGTCAAAGTCAAACACAGCTGCACCTCAGCGGTATCCAAGCTTTCCAACAGTGCTTTGCGCTCCCCACTTTTAATCCCTCGTTGTTGTGCTGAAGCCAGCACAAGTTGATGGTTGCTTGTATTTTTCATCAAAAATACAGCTATGAGCATATTAGGAGAGTGTCTCAGGACATCATGAAGTCTTTTGGGGCATAATTGAGTGCTTTGCTTAAGGATATTTGCAAGCAAAGGTGGATTCATGATGATTTTTTCTTGTTTGGCTTTGCCCGGATGAGAAAATAATTTTCTAATGAATCACCACAGCTCTCCTAAATGCTGTCTTTTCTGAAACCAAATTGATTCCAAAATTGTTTACACTGCTATTCTGGGTCTGTATGACCTGGAATTGATTTGTTTGACTTCGGGGTGAAAAGACCATCTGACTTTGGGGAGAGGAGTGTTGACTGGCCCTCCCCTCGTGAATTTTATTACTGGTGATTTTCGACCAGTTTCTGATATCATCTGTTCAATAAAAAAGAAATATTCCTACCTAGCTGCTATTTATACGAACAAATCCAAATTCGTTCCCCCGTATTTTTATTCAGTTATTGAACTATGTGTATGTGTAGGATCGCCTTTTATTCACTCATATTTCACGCTAGTGATGACTGAAATAGAAATTTAGCCTAAATCCGCTAAATAGCGCAAAAATCGCTGTGAAAATTATTTTGAAGTATTTCCAGCCGTACTATCTAATTATAGGCAGAAAACAGGCGATTTTGAATTTTTTTTGTTATAAGCAATTAACCCCTTTGCTATTAGTTTCTGTTTAGTATCTGATTAGTTTCTGATTAGTATCTGTTGTGTATCTAATAAATTTTAGTATCCAAGCGCGGATAATCACCGCCAATCACCGCGGTGAATTAGCCGATGGAAATGTATGCTTTGTGTGAATTGGAATTAAGCGGGAGTATAAAATGGCGGCGTGATTGCCCTTCTTTAAAGCTGATTTCACAAATTTCCTTACTATCACATGTGTTATACATCTGGCTTTCTCCTGGCAGGCTCCTCAATCATCATTGAGAAATCAAAAATATTCCAAATACACGTGACTCCTTGTATATTGGTTTCCGTTTTTCTTCTTTAGGACATTGGAAATCTCTTCAAAGGCAGATATTGTTTTATTTTTAAGGTGCCGAATGAATAATAAAGAGAGAAGATATTTTCAATGAAAAATCGTGAATAACGTATTCATTCTCTCTTTGCAATATTTACAATTTAAAGTATAATTGATCTTTTGCTTCCTCTTCATTTCAGGTACCCCTTCCCTCCTCGCCCGCACCGAAAGGGGAGTGTTCTTACGCCACAGCAGAAATAAAGATAACGAAATTTGTCAATGGCCAATTTTGCAATATTTGCAAAACAACTGTAAAAGAAAACCTTTCGCGTCATTTCAGGCAGAAACACAAATTCAATACTGCTCAAGTGAAGACCTACAAAATAAAAAACAAGAAGACGAATCAGCAAAACTTGTATAAAGTTTGCCCATTTAGAGGCTGCAACAGAATTCTTACTAGATTTGATTATCATTTCAAAGTTGCTCATCACCTCGATATGAGGCGAGAGCCTTCACGATACCGAATGATGCTTGCACGATATTTCACGGGCCAGATCTCCCGTCCTCCTCCTCGACGTCATCAGCTGCATCTACATCCTTGACGACATCAGCTGCATTTACATCCTCGACGTCATCAGCTGCATCTACATCCTTAACGACATCACCTGTATCTACATCCTCGACGTCATCAGCTGCATCTACTTCCTTGACTCCAGCGCCAAATATTTTATCTGCGGCTGCCACAGAATGCTATTCAGATGAAGCCATTATCCCATCGACGCCACAGAAGAAAAGGAGCATTATTTGTACTTCACATAAATATTCTAGTGACGAGGAAGACGGAAGTGATAACACCTACAACCCTGTCGATTCCCTATGATTCTGAATGTGCCTCAGCGCCCAGGATAATAACCTTGTGAGGAACTTCCTTGCCTTTAACCTTGTTGTGGAATTTTCTTTAAGGTCAGCCCTAATTGCTCATATGACCGTGGCGGAATTTGAAAAGCGTAAGGTAACAAGGAATAGCTTATACAAAGTCCGTGTCTATAAGCACAAGACTGAGAAGGCGGGGCCTATTGAAGTGTTTCTTGATAACAAGATGGTGGAGATGCTCGCATATGTTGGATGTGTGAGAGCACATCTTCCCAATGCCGCAGACCAGCCTGGTCCTTTCTGTCTAACACTAATGCGAAGATCAACTCTAACAATATGCAAAGCCTTTTGAGATCTTTTCAGAGGTCAACAGGGGTCCAAGTGAGCAAGCCTATACATAGCACAGCAGTAAGATGTGGGTTAGCCATTTCGGCAGGAGTGGTGCTACAGAGGAAGAAAAGGATGACCTCGCCCTGCTGATGCGCCATTCACGCTCCACCGCTACACAGTGGTACGACATGACGAGCTGCTAGCTAAAGGAATTGATGTAGATATAGGTTACATTACACCAGATGAAGGTGTGGCAACAGATGTCGTTTCTCCACATCGTCAAGTGCTGGGGGGAAACAACTTCGTGTGGCCGAGAAGACACACAGATGCAATAAAGAAGGAGTTTGCCCGGCTAATAGAGCAACAAAAAGGCCACTAAAACAAGATATCCAACAGGTCTTCGAGAAGGGCAGCAATGCAATGCGCAACATCTGGGAGCTTGGTCATTCGAAGGAATGGAAACTAAAGTGCACAGATAAGGTTCGAGCGACATGGCTTTATCAGCGCACAAAATGCCAAAACAAGAACAAAGCGCATTCAAGCGCATTTTAAAAATAACTGTCCCTACTTCACGCCCCAGCATTTGCTAGGTTCAGCAACCGCCGTTCTGCCACAATACGATTCAGATGCGACTTCCCTTAATGAAGAAGATTGGTTTCTTTTTCCATAGGATATCTATGACTTTGATATTGGAATGCAATATATTGGTGATAGACGTGATAGACTTTAAACAGCGTTAAAGAGCCTCTTCATCGGTGCCTAGTGCCAAACGCGTCTGCCATATCTACCTTTTTAGCGCTCTTTACATTT
Organism: Nematostella vectensis; assembly: GCF_932526225.1. Taxonomy (NCBI): domain Eukaryota; kingdom Metazoa; phylum Cnidaria; class Anthozoa; order Actiniaria; family Edwardsiidae; genus Nematostella; species Nematostella vectensis. The sequence goes on from NC_064036.1 coordinate 19,881,492, forward strand.
CCCTGGTTCCAGAGTCTCGAGCGTCTCTATAGTTACAGACGAGGCTCTGGAATGAATCTTCCTGATATAAGAAATTAATACAAAAAGTATTTAATGTGCTGCCTACAAGACTTAGGATAAACATTCGACAAATAATTATTGGTTACACAAAGTACACAAACCAATACAAACCCACCACAAAAAGACTGATTATTGGGGCATTCTTGATCACTGTAAGCGATTTCGATAGCTAATTTGTTAAGTGAATAGTATTTAAGCTTCAAAATCCCATTTCTAGCTGTGTAAACAACAGCTTACTCTCTATTCTCAAAGGTTTTGTCACCATCATCATCATTATTAGTGCTTTTATCTAGTGCTGTTTGGCAAGGACACAACAGTATTAGCAGAGGAACAGTATCTTGCTTTGATTTATAAATTTATTTGTTTTATTATTTATTATCATTTATTCAATATTTATGTTTAGTTTTAATTTGTATTGACGTCTTAGGATAGTGCAAACTAGCTGTTGAAGTGAAATAAACTAAAAAAATATATATTTTCCTCTCAGAAAAAAAGATTGACAAAGTTAACTTTAATTGTTTTTACCAAACAAACGTCATAGCAGAGCAGATTCATTTTTAGGACACCTAAATAAAAATAGTAACTCTTCAAAATATATAGAGTTACGGAAAAGGAAGACTATACTTTTGCTGCTTTATTTTCGTTCATTTCTCCGTCATTAGACATGGGTCCTTTCTTTATTTTAGTCTTTCTGTAAAGACTTTCTATCAAAGGCTTTCTTTCTTTCTTTTTTCTTTCTTTCTTTCTTACTTTCATCGCGATGTTGTTGTGTCAAACGGTTTCGTCGTGTAATCGATCCTCCGGCGTAATAACCAGTAAGAACCAGGAGGAGAATCTTAGAATTGCGCCGCAAGCTCTCCGTGGTTAAAAAAAAGGCAAACGACAACGAGCAATAGTCGATGGAGCAATATTTAGTGGCCAACAAGCTTGAGAACCTCGAAGGCCACTAAATAGAGACGTGCGAGGCTCTGGAACCAGGGTATGGCAGGCGAGACACTGACCGAATTCCTTCAAGAGTTAAGAAGACTTAGCAAGGATTGCAACGTCAAGGCTGTATCCGCTGAGAAATACCGAGAAGAATTTATACGTGACTCGTTTAATGGCTTAAACTCCCCATTCATTTGAAAGAGAATGCTGGAGAACAGAGCTTGACCTCAAGACTTCTTGACCTCTTTTATGATTTATAAGGCTTCTACCACTATTTCACATATGAAATAGCGGTAAGGTTGACACAACAGAGCACGGCTCCAACTCAAGTGTAACCTCGGTTAGTAAGCACTGTCACTGGGGGTGGTCACTGCCAGAGGGTTTATTGCGTCCCCAGTGGTTCTTTTACGTCCCTTCGGTTCAGGTTTAGTGTAGTACAGCTTGAAGAGACGGGACCTCCGGTTTAGTGTCCTTATCCGAGAAGACTGGAAACACGGGAGAATAACTTCAACTCACTTGTGACAAATTCGATTCAAGGCAGGAACCCGGAAAAATCCCCAGTTTGAGCCAGGATTCGAACCTGGGCCACAGCGGTGAGAGGCCGACGCGCTAACACACTAGGCCACCCGTGCTTTTTGATCAGACAAATGCTTTAGATCTAGTACAGAAAAGCTCTGATTCATACTGCATACCTTTTCAAGCGGTCTGTGCGGTCTCGAAACAGATCGAAGCTCAAAATCCTAAACATGAAGTTCTCGTCACAGCTGCTGCGTATAGGCCGTCCAAGAGTTGCAGCTTTTGTGGCGGCCCGTTGCATAAGCGCAAATACTGCCCCTGTCAAGAATGCTCTTGCAATAACTAGGCAAGGAAGACAAATATGCTGAAGTTTGACCTTCAAGAAGGGCTGAAAAAAGAACAACCGCCTCCATCTGCTCGATTTCTGCCGCGTGTTCTGATAGTCTAGCCGAGCGATACAATGGTATTATCTGGAAGGCAGTACAGCTTGCCCTCAAATAGTCGAATCTACCAGTTGCTAAATGGGAACAAATGCTTAGTGAAAACAATTATTTCTTTCAAAACAATCTTTTCATCAAGACATTTATAATCTGACTAATTTCCACAACTATTTGAAAAAAATAAACAAATGAGATGCAAGATGCAGGCAATAACAACAATACATATTGGCAATAGGGGTTGAATTTTTTTTATCCTCGGTAAGAAAAATTTATCTTGTAAGTTGAAAACGTTGCTGTATCTTCTAAGGGTATGTATCTTCTTAGGACTAAGAGCACAGGATATAAAAACAAGAACTGTCTTCTTTAGCAGTATATGACAAATTTAACACGATATTGGTTAGCCTTTATGAAATATTTTAACACAATCAAGAATAAAGATAGAACGAAGAATGTCAAAACAAAAGGTGTTATGCTCAAATAATTTGATTAGTAAGTTAAGTACTCGCATTCTTAAAGCAAAAAAAAAGGACAACAAAAAGCCCAATTACTGTCATATCCTCAATAGACAATACAAATCGTCGTCCGAAGCTCACCTTGCATTGTCGCTTTCTTGTGGTTGTGTTCGCTTTTTAATGTGAACTCAGATGTGAACTGTTACTTAAATTTACTAGCTAAAACCAGACATAACCTTACATAAATCTTGGCGTGAATGAATGTTAGTAGATCTCCTCTAGTTGACTTTATCCTTAAGTCACAAAATTCGAGGCAAAAAGAAATAATCATCGCAAAATCGACAAGAACTTTTTCCCTTTTCCCTTTCATTTAGCCGCCATTTCGGGGCCGAGTGGGGCCTGGGAGTTGCGCGGCTGACCGACTGGCTGGCGAGTGACACCAGAGGGTACCCGCGCAATGACCACAAAACCAAGTCGCATAGTTACTGTATACCATTTCTATACCTATGGAGCTCCTACGACCGCGCTAGGTCCGCTATAAAGAAACTAAGGCATCAGTCTATAGCATAAATGTTCTTGAAGATATGCATCCAACCAAGGTGTTGGCAACTACTCTTAAGCCAAATAATAGCACAGGTTCTTTGACAAATTTCAAATCGAACAAGGAAAGAAAAGCAGAATCACCCCTATCAATAAAACGCTCAAAATACAACACAAGGGAGAGAGATCAGCAAACACAGCTCAAGACACAAATAGATACATTTATTCTGATCCTCAAGGTTCATTTCCATGGCCTTAAAACACAATGTCCACTCCTTGAAGGCTTGTAAAACCACGAAGATGCCTTTACGGATTGCAAAGCATTCTGGAAGATCCAGGGAAAAATTCACGAGGGGAGGGCCAGTCAACACTCCTCTCCCCAAAGTCAGATGGTTTTTTATGAGTCTTTTCACCCCGAAGCCAAACAAATCAATTCCAGGTCATACAGACCCAGAATAGCAGTGTAAACAATTTTGGAATCAATTTGGTTTCAGAAAAGACAGCATTTTTTAAGAGCTGTGGTGATTCATTAGAAAATTATTTTTTCATCCAGGCAAAGCAAACAAAAAACATAATCATGAATCCACCTTTGCTTGCAAATATCCATAGCAAAGCACTCAATTATGCCCCAATAAACTTCATGATGTCCTGAGACACTCTCCTAAAATGCTCATAGCTTGATTTTTGATGAAAAATACAAGCAACCATCAAGTTGTGCTCGCTTTAGCACAACGACGAGGGATCAAAAGTGGGGACCGCAAAGCACTGTTGGAAAGCTAGGATACCGCTGACTAGGTGCAGCTGTGTTTGACATTGACAGGCTGTATAAAACTCAGAATAGGGGGGGGGGAGGTATCTGTTTTCAGTCTGGTTTTTGTAAATTCAGCTCAAAAATAGCCAGGAGTCAATGGGTTAAAGATATGCAAAACGCATGAAAATAAGATTAAGACACCGCTTCTCGTCCATTGCAATATTAGTATCGTATTACTATAAGCAATCACTATTATTAAAGATTAAAGATAATAGGAAAATATCCATTTAAGAACAACTTTAGCAGCACCTGGTCGTTGTCTGGTCGCTACAAAAATTTAATTATTGTTGTCGATGTTAATTTTTGTTTCAATGTACATTTATCAAAATGTTTTGTATTTTTATTACCGGAATTAAAAAGACTTGCGCATAGAAAGTTTATGTAGTCATAAGATAAAGTTTAGTGTTAATCGCCATGTTATTACGTGAATTTCCTGACCTGTGCTGAATATTGCATAGTCATGGTGGCGTATCTTTCGTTACACCTACTGAATTGCGATCGTTTCCATGTCTTTCATTACACCTACTGACTTGTGCTTGTTTCCTTTCCTTGTACTTTTTGCATTGCACTTTTTTTTTCTTTAACAACAAGTTGAATTGAACCGAAGAATATAGTCGTCGGAATGCGAAAGGCGTGGGGGATTGATTGTCAAAATCACGACCCCTGGGACAACAAATACTGTGAATAAAAAGGCAAAGTTCCGGATCCTGGTGCAAAAAAACTTTCCCATGTGTTCTCCTCCGCCCTTTGCCACTTTTCCAGCTTTGTTTCTAACAAACACAATTAATAATGGGTTTCTCGTGGAAAAAATGTGCGGGGTATGGAATTGGTAATGCATGCTGTCAGAATTGTCCTTTGATAAGCAATAATAGAATTTGACACTAATCTGATGACATGGCGGTTTGTAAAATGATACGAATACGTTTAAGCTAGGGCAGCAAACGTGCGGATCTGCGCATTTATTGCTGCGTCATCAGTGTTTGGCACACAATTCTAGCTTTTATTTCATGTAGCAATAAAACATGCCTTGGCACAAGGAGTACCTAAAGTGTTGTCAGAACTCATGGAAGGATAGAAGAAACCTTGGGGCACAATAAACAAGTCTATACCAAGAGTGTTTTCCCGCTGCATAATTAGCGGTGAAAGATTGCGGCATTGACCTCGATAACTTTTTCTGACAGGGCAATCAAATGTTATTTTTTTAAACCGGATGTTATAAAAGCGGCAGCTATCGCGTAAAGCTGTGCATTTGGTTCATCATTTGCTTAATCATAAGGTAAGCCTAGCACATATGATTTATGTTTTTTGCAAGTATGAAAGCTAAATTAATTCCGTGTATGTTATGTGGGGGCTTGTAAAAAAATGAAGGAATAAGTGCACATTTTGTGACGGACTCTTTTGGTTAAGGCTTCCTTGTTAAACAGCAAAAATGTGTTGTATAAGCCGTTCACATATCTTAAGTATCGGAACTGATACAGCAAATCAAATCTTCTTGTATATTACAAACATATTTCATGAGGCTTAAGTTTTGTAAAGACTACATGTGGACGGACGAAACGACTTTAGTTCGGACGAACTGGCATGTGGACGAAACTACCAAGATAAACACAAGGCAATTATAGGCACAAAAAATGTTTCAAATCTTGCAAGAAGCAATGTTACAATCCAGACCCGTACCCAGGGGGGGGGGGGGGGGGGGGGGGGGGACGGGGACGCAGCCCCCTCCTCCACAACGGAGCATAAGCTAGATCACTCTGGTATGTCATTACCCCATATGTTAGACTTGGCTACTTTATTTGTAGCCAAATCCGACAATAAACGTCCCGTGGAGATACTGCAAAGGTATAAAAAAATCCCTTTTTGTTATTATTGTTCGGGGGTAGTCAGATTATCAGAAAACTCACTCCCTCTCCCGCAGAAAAATTAGGTCCACTTTTTCAAATCTCGCACCCCCCCCCCCACCCCAGAAAAATCCTGGATACGGGCCTGAATCGTTGCAATTATATATAAATGGAACGTGTGACTTTTAAACTTGTAAAGTTACTCGAAGTAAATAGTTGTGTTGATCTTTTCTTTTGATAACAACAACGTACTGACTTTTATGATGAGATCTTTTTTTATCGCAGCATTGTATTCATGATACAAATCCTCTTATTCTGGACAATTAAGTTACTGTTGTCGACGTTGTTTTTTGTTGAAAAGTTTTTTTTCTAATATCGATTTTTATTTCAATGTACGTTTATCAAAAAGTTTCTATTTTTATCAACGGAAACAGAGAGAGTTGCGCATAGAAGTCAAAGTTCATTTAGTGATAAGATAAAGTTAAGTGTTGATCGCCATGTTATTAACGGGAATTTGCTGACCTGTGCTAAATATTGCATAGTCATGGTGCCTCATCTTTCGTTAAACCTATTGAGTTGTGCTCGTTTCCATTTCTTTCGTTACACCTACTGACTTGTGCTTGTTTTGTACTCTTAGCTCAGATATTTTCATTAAGTAATCATCCATGTAATCACTAGACCAAGTACCATTGTCCTCAGGCAAAAAGCCTTATTATAACTTTCCCATTTCCCAGTAAGCACGATAGCAAGATTTTGAAGAAATTGTCTAATGCCCCATTTATCCTATTGGTAATTGTCTCAGGGGAACCACTCATTACAAGCAAGAGCAATAGCTGTTAGTTGTCTTATACTTACAAGGTTTCCCACATTAAATTTACTTGAAAAGCTGTATCATGCATAATAAATATATGTTATTTACCAGCTGGGAGGCCTTCGGCCTCGGTCAGTATTTTCAAGGCCAAGGTCACGGTATTTCACGATACGGACGAACCTTTATCTGGGAAATAACATATTTTTTTTTTCTCAATAGATTTTCCAACTTTGTTTACCTTACGGGGTTATGGTTGCACGAGGCGATGTTTCCCTTCTGACTTTCGTCGATGTTCGTGAAGATTTTGTCCGCTCATGATCATTCAATAAACTCTATTTTGTATTTTCACACATTTCCTCCAGAAATACAGAACCTCCAAAGAAGACATTCTCTGAGTTTTGACCAACAATTTTGTAAAACAATTTAGTCCAAATTGATATGTCATTCTCACTCGAATTGATCATAGAAATGTCTCCTTTCGCTTTAAATCCTCCATAGACGATAAGATAAGAACACAAAGAACTTATCTTGAATGTGTATACGTTAAGCTGGTTATGCTGGTAAATTCCTAGAGTGATTTGTCGTTTTTCTTCGTATAAAGAGACGATTTGCTGCCTTTTTATCTCAAATAAAGTTTCAGCAAACTTGAAAGTGTCGCGCGCGTTGCAAAATCATTATGACGGGAAATTGTCAAAACACAGGGAGTCTGAAGTCGTTTTTAGTCAATGATTCTAAATAAAATGACAAATAAAAAGCCGTTTTAGTGTGAAGATCTATAACTCGGGAATAAAAATCCAGTTTTCGATGGTCATTTTACAAATCAATTCACTATTTCAAGCTTTCGAGGTGAGCAGTCCGGTATCGCGTGATCCGGATCGTTGGATACCGGACCTCACGAGAGCCAATCAGAGCGCGCGATTTGATGGATACCGGACCCCGAAAAAAAATAATTCACCCAATAACAATAAGCTATAATGCCAAAGGCATAAAAAAGGCCAAACCATGAGAAAGGAACTTGGTTCGGTTTACATTAGGGAGCTTAAACACAAGGTTTTGATAAAAAAATTATTTGCAATTATAATCACAAATTATAAGTCTGCTGTAAAATTATCTCTGAGCCTCAGTCGGCTGGAATAAAACTACTTTTGCACAGGTAACAAGACAGTTGTGTTAAGAGATTGATAAATTAGTGATTTGCTATCCACTCACGTTTTCCAAAATCTAACGCAATTATTCTCGCGCCGTGATGAAAATGCTCGTATTTTAGAGCGCACACAGTTGGTATAGCATTATTAGCATTATTTTACTATAAAAAGAAAACATTTAGGACAAGTCTAGGAAATGATATTTAATTTGGTTTTGAATTTAAAATTTGAATTTAGCGCTTCTGCGTCCTGACATGTTGACTCAATGACGGCTGATTGATAACTGATTGTTCTTGAGCCAGGGGTGGGGGGAGCTTTCCCTTTTATAGCGGAACCTCGTGTTCAAGCATCGACAACGAAATGGGACGACGACCGGAAGTGAATTGATCAAATTGGGACCAAATCCCCATGCGTTATTTCATAAATCCGTCGTCCTGCACTCGTCGACTACTGAATTTAAGTGGCTTTTGGGTTGTTTAAAAGGTAAGTACATTTGTGCTATTTTAACCATATAAAATAATAACATATATCTCCAAGCTAGAAAAATATTGCAAATATTTAACATCTAATAAACATGTAAAGGGATAATTTTTGTCCCCCCCCTAAAAATTATAAATAATAGCGTTATATTTCCCCGCAATTCTAGTGATTGATCAAATGACTGAGAAAAACACTGTCCCGAAAAGGTAAATAACATGGTAAATAACATTTCATAATTTTTTAATCTTAATTATAAGTATGACAATGTGATATTTTGCATGTTTTTCACAGCTCTACAAGCAAATCCAACTATTTTTGTTGGACTTCTCTATACGACACAATTATGTGCGGTGAAGCCCTTAAAGAGAAAAACGCTGGGAGGAAATCTTTTCGCAGCTCAGTGCCTTACAACAGCCTGTATTCAGAGGTCTGTACGAGACCAGTTCACCTTACTTTCTACTAAACTAAGTAAAAACGCTTTGAGATGAGGAGAAGGATTCGGGCATACACACAGAAGAAGTAAGTGAATTGGATGTTTTACAGGAAAGGATAAGGTCGCTACAGAGGAAGTTAGAAAACAAGCTCTTGAAAAAAATGGCTATAACTAAAAAAGGAAACACTAGTAAGGAGCGGACGCAAAACGGCAAGGGGCACTACAGATGTTGTGGAATTCTTGCCTAAGAAGCCAGAAAGCGAGAATATATAAGAAAGAAGAGCTAGAACTTAAAAAGGAGCTCGAGCTTGCAGCTAGAAAGCAAGCCCAGACACAGAGGCAACAAGACGGCAAGGGGCACTACAGATGTTGTGGAATTCTTGCCTAAGAAGCCAGAAAGCGAGAATATATAAGAAAGAAGAGCTAGAACTTAAAAAGGAGCTCGAGCTTGCAGCTAGAAAGCAAGCCCAGACACAGAGGCAACAAGACGCCATGATGACAGCTACGATGAACCAAGCCCAGCGACAACAACAGCAAGCAAAGATGTTCATGGCCCTCATGGAAATAAAGCCATAATGTTTTCAAATGGGTGTAACTATGATCTTGTTTGCACACAATTTGCAATTTGTTGTTGTTAACAAATTCTTGAATAGCATCCTGTTTTCTTTCTAGTAAAAGATTCAAGTTTAGATGCTGCCTGTCAGTATGTTTGTATTTTTGAATTAAATGTTTATTTTTTTGAGCTTTTTTGTAGTTTTTAAGGGAAGGTGGGGGATTTGACCAGTATTTCATCAGAGTACATATAAAGGGTACAACATTAAAATTTCTACATGGTGTAAAATTGTTTTTTTTTAATGTTACAAGAACAGTTGCTCTATGGCATATCAAATGCTGTTTTCACTATTTATACTTTGGCATGAGAAAGGTTCATTAATTTTTCACAAATGAATTGTTTTATTATATTTGACAGTACAACCTGTGAACTTCAGATAAGAGAATGCGAGCCATCTTACTTTTGTGGCTCTTGGCCATTGCTGGCGCCGTGCAGGCACAGGAAAATGACCAAGGAAATGACTTGGCGCAAGGCCCTGGAATAGGGAGAGGTAGCGGCAGTCCAATGTGGGGAGGAGGCATGGGCCAAGGTCCAAGAGGTTGGGGCCGAGGTTCAGGAGGAGGCTGGGGCCAAGGGCCAGGAGGAGGTTGGGGCCGAGGTCAAGGAAGAGGAATGGGTCGAGGTCCAGGAGGAGGTTGGGGCCGAGGGTCTGGAGGAGGCTGGGGCCGAATGCAAGGAGGAGGAATGGGTCGAGGTCCAGGAGGAGGTTGGGGTCGAATGCAAGGAGGAATGGGTCGAGGTCCAGGAGGGGGCTGGGGCCGAATGCAAGGAGGAGGAATGGGTCGAGGTCCAGGAGGAGGTTTGGGCCGAGGGCCTGGAGGAGGCTGGGGCCGAATGCAAGGAGGAGGAATGGGTCGTAGTCCAGGACAAGGCTGGGGTTGTCGCGGAATGGGTTGCGGCTGGGGATGTGGAAACGGCCGTTTTGGTGGTGAGTACGTTTATAGTAGTAACGTCATTATGTCACTGGCTTAGCTAAAAACTACATATTTATAAAAATATATGGCACCGCATTTGTATTCAAAAATTTTTCATAAATGCAGTTTTGTATAGCAATAGCAATAACAATAACAAAATAATAATAATAATAATGATAATACATTTTATAAATAATCATAATAGCCATAACCATAATAAAGATAAGAACAAGAAAAAAGGTACTTGTTTACTTTATAAAAGTCCAAAAATAGATAACTATAGTTAACATAATAAATAAATGAACAATAGAAACCTTCACTCCAAACTATTTAGTAAATCATGTCCTGCTTTAGTTTGAATATTAGAATCCAAAGTCACTTTTTATAATCTTTATCTATTTCTACATTATTTACTTCTATATTTCCACCACCTATAGAAAATAACAGCAGAAAAAGAAATAACAATATAAACACGATAAAAAGAGAAAAAAAATCAAATAACAATCTATAGCTTTCACACAATGGTGTTAAGACTAATCTACTTAAATGGCCAGGAAAAAATACTAGGGATAATACAGTTCTTCAGATACAAGGGAAGTAAAGTGGTTCCTCTGCAATCACCGGGGCTGGCCATTTACATGTGGTTCACAAGAAAAGCATAAAAGTACTATAGACTACCTCTGAATTTGTTGTATGGCCACTAAAAACAACAAACACCCCAGTAATCGGTTGGAAAAGGGGCTGCCTTACAAGGGTACACAGTACTGTTAGCAGAGGTGCAGCAATTTGCTTTGATTTAAGTTTGATATTGATGAAAAACGGATAAATTTTTTTGATTTCTTTTTATGTACTGCCAAGTTCAGTCAATTTTATATACTACCAAGTTCGTTCCGATATTATAAATCTTTCTTATTCATTATTTCCAAGAGCGGTCAGAATATCTCTAACCTAGGTCTCTTCCAGTCTTCAAGGCAGCGGCTACTACCCTCTTTACCACACCACCACTGCCTGAATTTAAATATTAAAATTCTTATAATTTATTTGTTTGATTTGTTTTAGTTCTTGGAATGAAATAAAATGAAAAAAATATTTTCCCCTCAGAAAAAAAGAATTTACGAACCGTTATCGTCTTATCAAACAAACATCGAAGTTAGAGAAAATATGAGAGAGAACCAACATCCGTTTACTCTATTTGCCTTTTAGTCTGCCTCAGATTCGTATTTTGTTTAGAACTAGCTGGGAAACCTAGAAAACAAGATGGACATCAGAAGTTAATATTTGAAAAGAAATAGCAGAAGTGGAATTGTTTTTGTTCGAATAGTTTGCATTTTAAAGATATATTTTTAGTATATTTTAATTACAAACAGAATATATAAAATATACAAAGTTACGGTAAAGGAAAAGTACAGTATAAATTCAGACTCTGAGAGATTGATCGACTTAAAAAAATCTTAACTAGACCTGAACGAATAAGTACTCAATCGGAGAAGCGATATTCTTTGAACGCACCGTTATATTCGTTTCAAGTCGGCGAGAAAAATACATTTAATTAATATTTTTGCTGCTTTGTGTCTTTGATTTCTCCGTCTTTTTTATATTTTAGGCTTTTTTGTAAAGACTTTTTTCGAAGACTTCGTCGTGTAATCGATTTTCTGCCTTGTGATAACCACGTTATTTGGGGCGAAATTCGACATCGGACTTAGGGAAGATTGTAGATTCTATGTTTTATACAAACCATGACTGTAATAGAATTTCTTACATTGTTTTCCCACTTCTTAGATGTTAGGAGGTTTGTGTTTTTCTCTAGTGGAGGCGACCCTGTCAGGGAAGCGAGTTTACATAGCTTGCGCGGGCAGGCTGGCAGCGCAGAATCACAGGGCTCCCGCGCGATGACCAAAAATACTCAGTCGCATAGTTATATATCATTTCTCTATATCCATGAAGGCCCGTGCTCCGCTCCTCTGTTATTTAACTAATCTTTTTTTGTAAAATGAGCCAGGTCTTTAAAAAACTTAATATATCCTCATACACTTTTGATATTCATATACCAAAACAGTTTGCCTTCGGAAACCCTGATGTTTCAACCGTCCTTCTGATAATTTCAACACGGTATAATATCTGATAGTTTCAACCGTCCTTCTGATAATACCCTTGTATATTTGTTAGGTTGCCCGCGAATACCCGGATGTATAAACTGCCCCTTTAACAACAACTGCACCAGGTGTAACCCTCCACTGAGTCTGCTATCAACGGGTCAGCGGGCCCAATGCGTGCGCACTTGCCCTTTCCGATTTTCTAGGATGAATGTGAATGGCTCATTTGTTTGTCAATGGCGTGGGTCACTTGGTAAGTCGAAAAGTCTATCAGTTTTTACTTTCATCTCACTAGCCCAAAAAGCGAAGGTAAGCTTTCAAATTCTTAAAAGGGAAATAAATTTCATTTTTTACAGAGCTTAAAAACATGTTACTCATTTTCACGGAGCGGGCATAAATACCCCGATATTCGTATTCTACAACAGAGTTTTTGTTAGATCCCAAAATAACCCCCAAGTTCTATAATCCTTATCTTGGAGCTACTACAATATTGACCATGAACCGCACACTTTCATCTGTAGAGGGATGTTTGGACTCGATGTGTTCGGGCTGCAAAAATGGATACTACTATCTTGAGAAAGATGGAAGATTTTGCCACAAAAGCTGCCCAAAAGGCTACTTTGTCAGTTACGGGAGATGTCTGAGTAAGTATCATTAACATCCCTTCTTTGTTTACGTTCAAAGTTTTCTTTTGATTGCATGGGCGGAGAACAAGGTAGTTGGTTTTGAACAATCTCGTGCTCCCCCAGCCCAGGACTGATGCGGCAAACGCTTCTTCTCCTTTTCCGCAATGGCTCTTTATAACCTCCTACCCCTCCAACTTGCTTTCTCCCCTATTTCAGATCCCAATCAACTGCCAAATGTTAAGAAAAAAGTCTTTCCAGTCTCACCTTAGCTCGGAATCTCACTTAGAACAGCGTTTTTGCCTTTCATAGGAAAAGTGGCCGCTGCTACTCTTCCTAAAAGCGGATATCCATTTCTCATGTTAATTGTTACTGCATATTAAAGTTTGTCTGTTTGTAGTTGTTTTTATGTTGACGTTTGATGTCTTCCAGTTTTGTAGTTAGTTTTTTTTTCTAGTTACTTTACCAAGGTGTAGTATTAGTGTCTAGTATAGCTTAATTTTCAAATCTCCTCTTTGTATTTCTGTAAATGTCTACAATTTCACGTTTATTAATATTATTTTCATGCTAGGTACTAAAGTTCATTGTATTATATTGTATGTGGAATCCCGGGTTTCCAATGTTGTCATACGACAAAGTCATTCGTATACAATACATGAGCCGTGCACAGGGACACGGACAACGATTGCCGGATTCACTTGTCCCCATGCGCGGCTTTTGACGTCCTCTTGTTAAAGTAGCCTTTTCTGGTATCGTATACGAATGATTTCCAAACAAAGAATGCTTTGCAAGTGTCTTCAACAGATGAATCATGTAAATATTTATGGAAAATTACTTTCCAGCGAATGTGGAATGACAGAACATTGGAAATGCGGGATTCCGCATATACTCAAAAATAAGTGTAAAACAGTCTGATTAACGCCGTTAACCAGAAGTATCAACAAGAATTTCAAACCAATTTTTACCATTTTTAGAGTGCTTGAAATCATGCGAGTCGTGCAGTACCGCTATAAAATGTGAGAAATGCAAGAAGGGCTTGTTTAAGGTGCGCATGCCGTCAAGACCACAGAGTGCCATATGTGTACCCGAATGCCCCCAGGGATACAAAGGGATCGTTGTCAACGAAACAAGTGAACAGATATGTCAAAAAGGTAAATACCGAACTCATGTGCGTGACAATCCGAACTCGTGTGCGTGACAATCTGAACTAGTGTTCGCGACAAACCAAACTCGTGTGCGTAACAATCCAAACTAGTGTGCGTGACAAACCGAACTCAGGTGCGTGACATACGAAATTCAGGTGCCTGACATACCAAACTCAGGTGCGTGACAAACCGATCTAATGTGCGTGACAAACCGAACTCATGTGCGTAATATACCAAACTCAGGTGCATGACATACCGCGTTTGTGTGCGTGGCATTCTTGATTAAGTGTGACACACAGAACTGGGTAGACTGTAGTTGCTTGTTCATTTTGTGTTTTATTCCTTTAGTGTGTCACGTGACCCACTGTCAAAGCTGCGAGAGTGACAGCTATCATGGTCAGCGGCACTGCGATGTTTGCAGTCCTGGCTATAACAAGCACAAGATCTACGCAAAGCTCGGGTTTGGCGTAATCTATGACGACGAGTGTAGAAAGGAATGTCCCAAAGGCTACCAAGTGGAGATGAATAAACTGGGAGGAACTGAGTGTGTAAAACGTAAGCAAAGCAAACACAATCAATTTTATCTTTTAAAAAAAATGGAAATTACTTTAGATCGACTATGGCCCAGTCAGGATGCATGATATCGTCTTGTGTGTTGCCTGCTAAAGCAGCCTCAAAGGCGGTTAGCATTGCCACGATCGCACTCTCGCATTTAATTCCGAAACAGAAACTGCTCTAAAGCCCTGGCCAAACAAGGAAACATGTTACCGGAAACATGTTGTCCGCGCGCATGTTTCCTCAATGTTTCCCAGTTTGGCCACCACGAAAACATTGTTGCGCGACACAAATTTTGTGTCCAGGACACAAAAAAAGTTTCCACAGCGAGGGAGAAACATTTCATTTCGAATGTATCCTCGTTTGGCCATTCAAGGAAACATTTTCTAGGCTCGTTGCCTGACAACGCTCGCGGTGTAGCAAATCAAAATGGCGGATCAAGATGTCGTTGTTGTGCAGAAAAGGCCAAGGAAAAGGGAGAGGCACTGGAAAGACAAAATAGAGCGTTTGATTGTGTCTTACGAATATATAGGAAATGTCTATGGGACATATCCAACAAAGAAGAGATATAATCAAGCTCGGAATAATGTTTTAAACTTCAATAGTGCAAAGACAACAAAATTTTCAATTTTCTCTGGTAACTTGACAAATAAGAATAAAGAATGAAGCGATTTTTAAACAAAAAAGTTTTCAGAATTCGTTATTTTCACGCGCGCACAATTTTAGTCGTTGTTGCCGTAGAAAATCACTCCCAAGAAGCTCGCCGTGATTGCCTTGTGTATACCGAATATTATTTTCAACTTCGAAAGTTAATCTACGGCTCTGCTTTTTCGATATTTACGGAGCTCTGTACTTGACGTGGAGCAGGTCCGCGCCTTACAGACAGTGAAACATGTTTACATGTTTACAGGCAGAGGAAACATGTTTACTGACCGTTTGGCCACGCTCGGAAACATTTAGGGAACATGTTTTCCCAATGTTTCCGGCAACATGTGTCCTCGTTTGGCCAGGGCCTAAGTTTCGTATAGCAGTAGGTATATGAGTGAATCCAAAGGATTTTTCGGTTAAATGACGTAACCTGCCGTAAATAGGAGAACGCTAACTAGGAGTACTATTATTAAAGAAAGTTTGTATATATCTTTCAAAATTTATCTTTTGTGTTCAGAGATCGTCAAGAGGCCTGGGCCAGGTGAGCCCATCACACCTGCAGTGGAATCCCGACGCAGATTCGGATGAAATTCTGACCGACAGGAAACTTTCGTATAACACGAATTATGCGCAAATCCTAAATGCTAATTAAAACGTTATTTTTGTTAAAAAAGAACAATGTTCATTATCTGTAGAGAAAAAATAGAGCAAAATACTAGTCAGTTCAGTCTTTTTTTCAGTAGTTAAAACTACTGTATGGCTATAATCGTATCCTGTTTAAATAAAGATTAATACATTGCACTGGGCTGTATACGCTGTTTTGGGCTATAAAAATATGGTATAGCTATGTGACTTGGTTTTTGTTGTCGTCGCGCAAGTACCCTATGTGTCACAATCTATCCAGCCAATCAATTATGCAACTCCAGGCCCCACTCGGTCTTACGCTTTTACGTGTTTTTACTGACTCATTTTAGTGCTTCAAAAATCGTATGTTCACAGAAAAAGGCAGCTGGAAAAGTATTTAATGAGAAAATATGCGGATTCAAATGGGCTGATTGTGGTCGACGTTTAAACTAGTCTTTGAGGAACCGTTTTAAGCTTAAAAGCCTACGTACAAGCATATAGTAAAATCTACCCGTGAATCCCGCACATTGCGTTCTTCAATTGTAGCAGCAGCTAAAAAAGGACTATAGAAGCTCTACACTACTATTCTCATCAGATGTCACGAAGCCAAATCAAAGCAGAAAGGTAATGCTATCATATTATTACTTAACAAGGAAATTTCACATCAGCAACAAGAAGAAGTTAAATAATCTTAAAAAAAAGTCATGATAGAGTCCCGCACGATTATTTTAATTCACAATAATCAGATAATGTAAATAAAACGTATAAATTAAGTAGCAGTTTCCGTTATATTTCTTATATTTTTCAAGTTTTTCTATTCAAACTTAAGCTGAAAATTGTCACCAAAACAGAAGGTTTTCTGACCGTAGCTTTACATTGTGAACATAACTTTTAATTTTGCCGGTTGTCATTGATTCAAATCACCGAGTTCCACTGTGATTTTGATTGGCTAAGAAAGCAAATCCTTGAATGCTGATTGGTTGCTAGTAGTTAATTGGCTTCTATGTCAGTGTGAATCGTAGAAAACGTGCATTTATTTGCATAGTTAACAACACAAAAATGCTGGCAAAACTGTCATTAGCAAATGTTTTTTTCTTGTAGTTGTTCTATGGATTTTCTCAATGTCTTGGCCCTATTCATAGCTGATTAGCTTTTACTTATTCATGAGCATGGTTCAAGAGTTACTCGTATGTAATAATGACCTGATTCTATTGTACCCACTCCTCCTTGCACCTCCTGTTCCATTGATTTTACTTCTCCTTGCACCTCCTGTTCTATTGTTCCTACTCCTCCTTGCACCTCCTGTTCTATTCCTACTCCTCCTTGCACCTCCTGTTCTATTGTTCCTACTCCTCCTTGCACCTCCTGTTCTATTGTTTTCACTCCTCCTACTTTTTCTTTTGTCTCTACTCCTCCCAACTTTGCAGGTCAAAAACACCCTATATTACTACTTATGAGGATCCGATCCAAAAGAATGTTATATTTCGTTGAAATGTTTGTTTACAGCGCTAATGATGTTGTAAAAATACAGACGTCTCGATGCTACTGCCTCTTCATCAGTGTCTAAAAGCTTTAAGAAAACAACCATTTGAACAAAGTATAACGTGAATTCCCTAGCGCTGCCAGCCCTAATCAACACCACGTTGAATTTTTACCAGCATCCGATGCCAAATAAGTCTATTGAGATGCATTAAAAAAGTTAATTATCTGAAGTAGATAGAGATAGATAGAGTTATTTATTTATTTATCTATTGCAGCGAAAAATAAAAAACGCTGAATTACGGAAAATTTACAATAATTATAAAAACCTATATATAAAATGTATTAAGTGTTGTAAACATCCATTATTATATATCTAAAATCTAAAAGTAATTATGGTACACTGTGAGCGCATTCGAAAAAATAAAGGTGGATCCACACCTCTTTGTTTTGCACCAAAAGTACATAAAAACGCGATTGGCTCTAAGGACTAATGAACATTTGTGAACAGGAGGCAGTAGGTTGGCGAGCTGATGAAAGAGGCGTGCGGTAAGATCTTGCCTTCGTTTACACAGGGGATCCAAGCAAGCTACAGTTAAGGCATCGGTGTAGCTAACTTGAGGATGAATTATACGCATAGCGCGCCGTTGAAGCCGCTCAATTACCTCTGAGAGGTATTTCGGTAGGCTGTTGCTGAACACCTGGTATGCGTTCTCTGTTACGGGAAGAATATATGTAGTGTGTAAGCTCATTAGGATCTACACCAGAGCGATTAAGTTGACGTAACAAATACAGCCTTGACGCGACTCTCTTGACAATATCGGACACGTGTGCATTCCATTTCAGATCGTTTGAAAAGGTAAGGCCTAACAGCTTAGCGTTTACTCATACCTCAATAGTACTACCGTTAATAACAGGCTCAAGAGTGTCCCTCTGCTCTTTAAAAAAACTTTTGCGTAGTTCTTTACACTTGGACTCGTTTAATCTAAAGGGCTGACCAGCAGACTGCGCCGCAAGATCCTCTACAGCAGCTTGAATGGTACTAGGTTTAGAGCGGGTAACGATTTCTGGATGGTTGTATCATCCACGTACTTCCATGTATCTACACCAGAGACCTTGATGTCATTTATCATTATAGCAAACAACCAGGGCCCTAGTTTAGTACCCTCTGGTGCACCGGTTTGCACTTGCCCTCAATTTGAGAAACAATCCTGAGAAAGTTTCACCCTCTGCTTCCTGTTCGTAAGGAAACTTTTGATCCAATCCATAATTGCCATGCCATAATTTCCGATATGCCATTGTTGGCATAGCAGAAAAACGTATTGCGCATGCGCGAGTTTTCAGAACCATTTAAATCCAAGATGGCGGACTAGAAGGGGAAGTTTGCAGCAACTTTTGCTGCTTCGTACACCTAAATGGAAAGAGTGATTGCCTATGCTATTCAAGGGCAGTTGTATAGTGTACATTTGAAGATACTGACATGGCATTGCTGTTAGCAATTCACCTTATATTGGTACAAATTGAAGATATTGTAAACGATCGCCGAAGTGTATGGTATTATCAAGTTTTCCCGTATGGGTGTTTCAGAAAATATTGAAAAATAAGGACAGTTCTGAATATATAAGGTTCATACTTTTTCAGATGATAGACTAAGACTTGCTTTAAAAAATATCAAATGTGATCTTCATACTTTTAATGTGATCTGTTGAATAGGGTTTTGAATGTTGAGTTTCAAGATTCGACTCCGATCGAAGTTTTACTTACGTAATGATTGTTTATCTGGTGTGGACAACCAAGAATAGCAGAGTTAATAGGTATATAACACGTTATCTGTGATCGCTAGAATGACGAATAGTGTATTTCAAAGATAAATAAAGTTGAAGTCGCCATTTAATCACTGTGTTGTATTGTACTGCCAACTTTCGCGCTTATGACAAAAAGGGCGGGAAAACATGGACGTGCGCGCGTACCCTTTCCCGCTCTTTTTTTGCAAACCATTTAGCGGCTTTTGAAGGTGGAAGCAAACTGTTATTAGTGTTGCAACCTTGAGCGGGTTTGTCATTTTGCCCTCCGTTCAAGATTATCTAATGATTTTTGCTCGGGCAACTTATCCGTAACAGGCATTAGAGATTCTAGGGCTTGCGGAAACAGTGTTTCTATCACGGTTTGCGTCAGACATCTGCGCGAAAACGTAAACAATAGCAAAATCCGCTGCTGCTTCCTTGCGAAAAAGGGCCAACCCTGTGGGGGGAAAATTGTGCCGTGTCCTCAGCGGCTTTTCGGTGTGCTTGACGCTTTAGATGAGGGATATATCGGAACAGCCATCTGCGAAAAACACTTAAAAGTCGCAGACAACGACGAAGAAGTGACTTCAAACCCATATCCCCTTCAACGAAAAAAGTAAGAATTAAAATATAAGCTTGCGGTTAAACAAAAAATTATTTTGTAAGATTATACACAATGTAACTGATAATCGTTTTTTTAACTAATTAAAATGTTAGCGAAAGAGCTGCTAAGGCGGGTGTCTTCATCAGAGGAGGAGAGCACTGTTCTCAGATCCGCCCTGACACCAGAAGTACTGTCCTTAAGAGCAAAAATTCAACGTGAATTTATTAAATATTCGTATTTAAATTAACTAAATAAAGTAAAGAGACAAATAAATTTAGTAAAATATACTACTAAAATATAATTAAATAATCGAACATTTTAATACAGTATATTTTATTTCCCCCAAATCCTCTCCACCATTTAAGAGATTATCCCAGGGCTTCCACCATTCACCGACGCATTCACTACCTCTCTAATGGCCAACCTCTCTAGGATGCCCAAACCTTTCGGAGCTTCACAGAAAAAATGTGCACCAGGCTTATTTGATATGATACATGAGACCATCACTAGCCCTCAACATGGAGAGGAGAGAAGAAAAGAGAGCAAGCAGAGAACAGTTACAATCCTGCATAACCTCTCATCTTTTAGAAGTCAGGTACTCTATGTTTCTGTTTCTATGTATTTTTATACAAACAAAGTGTATTTAGTCTGAATTTTTTTGCCTTTTCACCAACATTCTGTGCAAGATGGGCTGGTGCTACATTTCAAGCAGTGTTTTTAATAACATTCTTCAATTTGTTAGAAAATCAACCAACTGCAAGTTGATTGTGGTGTCTTTCTCTCTGCCTGTGGCACTTCCCGGCAAGGACTGATGGCAGGAAGCCTGATGGGATTTTTCCCTCACCCTCGCACAGTGCAAAGCAAAAAATGAGACCTTGCCGTGAAAAGAGCAGATATCACCAAATTCAAGATCAATGAGGCCATGCAGGTACAGTACAAATACAGCTTATGAGAGTGAACTAGTTATACCATGTTTTACATGTGCCAGTTTTTTTCCTTCCACAACAAGAAATTCATGCTTTCAATAATTGACGACTTCCACGTCATCCACACCGTTCAGGACCCAAAAGCAGCTGTGACCAGTACAACATCGCACATGGCAACTAAGCTTCTTGACATTCAAGAAGCCGAGGCAGTACCAAGGCCCGAATCCACAGTCCAGCACTAGGAGGTCACAGTTAATGGGAATGTCTGCAGAGGAGGAATCAACATCACTGCACTCCAGAGAGAATTCAACACGTTCCTGGAGGATTATCTCGTACAGCCATATCTCGCTGCCCTCCCACCTGAAAGAAGAATTTTCAACATGGCAGATGCTGAGGAGTCCATACAACATTTAAGGTTAATAGCTTTTTTAAATTACTATTTGCTTGCAAATGGCATACAAGTAGGGTGAATAAGGGAATATGTGATACAGAGGGCATACAAAAATACAAATTAGCAAACCAACTAAAATGTTATTTTGTTTAGGTGCTACACTGATCCTGAGATAGCTGAGAAAAGCTTCTCTTAAAACAGTTGTTCTTGTAGATGAAGAAGAGCGCTCCCTGAGAGGCATTACATGATATATGGAGGCATGGGTACACATCAACAGCGAAGTGCCTATCATCACTGACTACCTTGACAAATACCTCATGATCACAACAGGAGACTGGCCGACATACTACTTTTAAAAGAAAATGAAAATGTTGCAGATGCTAAGAATGGTTTTTGGCAAGTAAAGCTGGACGAAGACAGCATCTTGAAGACCTTCTGGACAACATTCGGGAGATACCGATAGTTGAGAATGCCATTTGGAATCACCACAGCACCGGAAGAATATCAGAGGCCACAACGCGCCAGTACTTGAAGGTCTTCAGGGCATCTATGTTGTCGCAGATGACATCCTCATCACAGGACAAGGGGAGACGGAAGAAGAAGCTCTTCGAGATTATGGCAGCAATCTAGTTACTATGAGGGAGAGGGCAAGACAAGTAAACCTGAAGCTTAATCCAAAAATGCTCAAGCTCAGACTACCAGAGGTCCCCTACATAGGTCACCTCCTCACCCCCGGAGGCGTCAAACCAGATCCCGAGAAAGTCCGTGCAGTACAGAAAATGCCGCGTCCAGATGGGAAAAGCAAAGCTAAGAAAATAAAGGCTGTCCAACGGTTCCTCGGGTTTCTAAACTACTTAGCAAAGTTTGTACCACATCTCGCACATGAGAGTGTGCAACTAAGACGTCTAACAGACAAAATAGCAAAGTGGGCGTGAGAACAACAACACCAAGACGCGTTTGAGAGGATCAAAAATCCATTAGCAAATCACCCGGTCTTACGATACTACGATGTTAGTAAGCTAGTCACTATTCAGTGTGACAGCAGCGAAACTGTTCTTGGAGCCGCAAAACGCTTATATTGCAAGCAGGTAATTACTCGCTATAAGCGCTTCTTTACTTTTACAAAGTCTCAGACGAGATCATTCGGATTTATTGAGGAGGGGGGGAAGGTGTGGCTTGCTCAACCATATTTACCATTTGAAAAAAAGAATAATATTTGAAAAGCCTTCAATAGGGGGGCCGAGGGGGGGGGGGGGCGTTCACCCGGTGTATTGTTGCCGCCATCTTGGATTTAAAAAAAATGAAAAACGAGGGGAGTGGGAGGGGAGGAGGACTGAGAGCCCTCAAGCCGCATCCTGGCCGAGCGATTTTAACGTTTCCGGGCTCGTTCAGTGACGGTGAATTCGTTGACATCAAGCATGCTGTCGAGCGCAGGGCCAACGCCGCTGAGCCAGAACCCGCAGTCAGCAGCGAGGAAGAGCCTACCACAAAGCTATTCTCCTGTCCAGTGCGTAGAAAGCTATACACGCTTGGTTTGGTTAGAGCGGCATACACTATATGGCAAATGGGAGTTTGGCAAAAAACGGGAATGCATGTCTGACCGGGCCAAGCTTGCCCGGTGGAGGGGGACTCTCTAGAAAAGTAGACGGGGGTGATCGTCACATCTTTTAGAGTATACAATTTCTAACAACTGCCATCTCTTAGGGGGGTTTGAAGGTTTTTTCAGATTTTGCTATCTCTTAGGGTGTAAAATTCGACCAACTTCTATTCCTAAGGGGGTGTTAAACGTTTTTTTTCGATTCTGCTATCCCTTCGACCACACCCAATTTACCATCTCTTAGAGGAAAGAATTTCTGTTGACCACGCCTAAAGTGCCATCCCTTACGGGTTAAAATCAATTTTGCCGACGACCACCCCCCGTCTTATTTTATCGGAGTCCCCCCTCCCGGCAAGCATGGCTACCACAAAAAAGTAGTCAGGGGGAGGAGGGGGGCGTACCATTAATTGGGAATGAAGCGGTAAAATCAACAAGCTGCATCTCTATACAGGAGAACGCCGATTAAATCAGCGAGTTCATATTACCGGCCCAAGTACAGGTGTATTTTTCCCGAAAATGACACAGAATGCGGAGGCGGTAGAGGCTTCGAAGAAGGCAGCCGCCTACTTCCGTACGAGAGCTGCCATCCTAGATGTATGCCAACTAAATCGCCCAATAGAAGCGAACGGCATCGACTTGTGCCACTTGTACTCCAGGTCCAGGCTGACCTTTCTTTCAGTGGCCACCCTTCCCACTATCTGCAAAGAGCTGGAGCTTCAAGTGCCCGGAGCAACCCGACGCAAAGCTTCTATTGTAGCCACGCTCGTGGATGTTATTCAAAGATGTAGTTGCGCAAAATAAATCCACGATTTCTTGGGCCCCGATTATATTTGTTTCATGGTTACATGAATTAGATTTCTGAGTCGGTAATCCTGTGTTCTGTTGTAAAGACCAGAGTAAGTTTTTATAATAACCTCAATACTCTCTTTTACTAAAAAGGAGAACAGCTTAAGGTGAGAGGCCTCACTATCGCAAATGTCTTAGCGTTCTTGCATAATTTGTATTTTTTAACAAACTTGTATTTGAACAAAGGATTTGAAAGTAAGCGAATTTTGACTATTTGATAAAGCTTTTTGTTTAATTATAATTTTAAACTATACAAAATTCTGCCAGTACCGCTTGTTAATTAAATAAAAACATGAAAAACTGTCATTTTCTTCTTTTGGCCGTTTTTTTTCTTAATAAGTAATTATCAGAAAAGTCTTATTGCAGTTCTGGTGAGGTATTTTATGCTTGTCGCTTTGTTTGTCACACTTTAAAATTACGTATGCATGGCAGCAAACAAAATAGTATCACGCGAGCCTAAAAATCGCAATTTAATGCTATAAATGCTACGAAACTATTACCATTAAATCTTAGTATTGCCGACATTATATTCCTTTTGATTTGGGCACTCTTTCTTGTTTTCCTGGAGATTTGAAGGCGGTGTTTGAATGCAGAAAACCCGATACAGTAGTCAGCATTTTTTACAATTAGGGTCAAGTGGAGGTTATATCCCCTAAATTTTATTTCACATATCAAAAGCAGAAATGATGCTCTTTTCGATGAATGCAATCATTTTGGTCAAATCCACATCTCATCGGTGATATTACACGATTATTTCAAGGCTTTTAAAAGTCATCTAAAAACATAAAATAAAATCTTTTTCTAACCACAAAATTGTCTCAAAACCGGGAGCGGGAGACGAAAAATTACTTTTCGGCTTCTATCGCCAAAAATATTTATCCAAATTGCTAGGATACAGTGCATTCACCTATACCTATTACCAGTTTAATTTTGAGCTAGGGCGCCCAAACTTCATTTTTCCGAGAAATCTCGACGAAGTCAGACCGCTGGTCTTAAGCCTCCAGTCAAACTAGACTTGTAGAACATGAACCCTGTCCAAAACGTTGAATATTTAGTTAAAACCAGTTTAATTAAAGAGACTCCAGGCAATATTATAAACTGGAATGTTACGCTTGTTGTTAGCTACATTTGTAGTCATGTTTAGTTTTTTTCCTTAGAAAGGGGAGATGTTACGATATGATCGGTCTCCCTGTGGTAGCGGCCGCTAGAGTCAGCGGTCTTGTATAGACCGAAAAGTCGAGTTGCAATGCCCGAATAAAGTTCCAAACCAGTTTGCACAGTTATTATGCACCGAAACAGGAGGGTATCCTAAGTAGAGTAGAATACAGTAAGTGGGCGCCTCCGATTGAACCGGTAGTAAAACGAAACAGCTCAGTTCGTGTCTGTGGGGAGGTCATGCAGTACCCAGGGATTATATTCAACTTGTGAGAGAAATACATAAATGAAATATTTGTCTACAAATACTATTTTTATGTATTTACTCGAATTTTAGAATTGATTTGTATAATTGATTGGAATAACCGAGTGGGGGTGAAGGAACGAGGTCAATCAGCAGTACCCCCCTATAGGGGAGCATTAGCTTGTCACGAGTTTATCGCGTCGCGTGCTTCAGTCGCGTGGAGTCTTCAACAAGACAACATCTAAACTTTTTGAATTCCCTCCTCCTCCCCTTGCCTTCCACTTGGTTTGTTTTGTATGCCCACACCTTTACTTGGGCGTATTTATAGTATTGAATAATTTGAAATTTTGATATTTGGATTGAATAAACAGGCTATGGGGATGTGGCCATAGCCATTTAATGCCAAACATGTGTGATGTATTGCCCAGTAAACAGAGCTAAGGTCATGCAGTACCCAGGGATTATATTCAACTTGTGAGAGAAATACATAAAGAGGATTTTTTTGCTAACCTAGCTGGGAGAAAACATTTAAGCAAACTCGACCTGCGTCAATAATACCACCAAATAGTGGTCACTGAGGAGTCAAAGAAATACTTGACCATAAACACTAGCAAGGGTCTATTTCAGAACAACCCTTTGGTTTTTGCCGTTACCTCAAGTCCGGCCATTTGGCAGCGCGCTATAGACCAGGTATTGCAAGGTATACCTGGAGTACAGTGTACAGCTGCAGCCTTTGGGGAATGAGAGTAGTTGTTCCTAGTAAGAGTGCAAGAAGAGTTGCATGACAGTCACCTAGGCATAGTCAAAATGAAGGCTCAGGCTAGAAGCTACGTTTGGTTGCCAAGCATCAACAGCCAACTTGAAATCATAGCAAAGCCTTGCACTGGTTGCCAGCAGAATCAGAAGATACCAAGCATGGTACCCCTGCATCGCAGGAATGGGCCACAACACCATGACAGGGCATACACATTGGTTATGATGGTCCTTTCAAAGACTCAATGTTCGTAGTAGTTTTTGAAGCAAATAGCAAGCGAACGTAAGTAATCCCAATGAAGTCCACTATCTCGACAAAGACCATAGAAGTCCTCAGGAGCGTGTTCGCAAGGTTCGGTATTTCAGAACAGATGGTGAGTGATAATGGCCCTCAGTTTGTCTCTGAAGAATTCCAGGCCTACAAAAAGTCCAATGGGATAAGACAATCACTTCTGCCCCTTATCAACGAATGGCTAAGCAGAAAGATCCGTTCAAACATTCAAGCAAGCATTGCGATCTATGGATCAGAGCTCCAAACCAGTCCAAGAGAAACTAGCGAAATTTCTGATAGGATACATGAACACTCCAAACTCAACAACAGGGGTGAGTTCAGCTCGAATCATGTTTGGGAGAACTTTACGTACCCGTTTGGATCTAGTTAAGCCCAACCTGAACCGGAAGATGGTCAATCAACAACATCAAGGCAGCATGCAAGCTGCAAATGCACCAGGCAACAAAACACGACTTTTGGAAGTGGGTGACCATTTTATGACACGTGATTACCGGGTAAATTTGAAGTGGCTTGCAGGAGTTGTCACGGCAAACACAGGCCCACTAATGTATCTACTATGTATTTGGTGGCACTAAATATGGTTTGGAGAAGAAACATAGTCCAGTTGCTACAAACAGCAGTGCAACCAAGTGTTGCGGAAGCCGAAGAATCACCAGAAGTAAGTCTATCCGGGACTCATGATGATAGCCTACCTCGCACGCTAACCGACGCAGTTTAAACGCTTCCTGCTTCACCAGAGGTTCCATCGGAAGAACCAGTGCTGCTTGCTCCTGATGTCAGTCCTGCTATACACCTACGACGATACCTCGATCGAGTTCGGAAGCCGCCCAAGAAACTGTATGTCTGAACTATATGTAGACATTGAACTACAGAACACTGTTGTTTGATGTTCGGTTTATTCAACAATTAGCACATAGAGAGGTTGATACCCATAATTTTACATTTTTGTGTGGAGGATACGTCACGGTTTCGCTGTGATTATGTTAATGTGTGTCACGTGTTCAGACTCATTAATAAACACATTCTTGTTGATCCGCCATCTTGTTGGTTTACTATGGATTGAGGCGTCAATACATGACAAAAGAGAAACGGGTAAGAAAGAAAGACACGCACTTTCCCAAAATCGGACCTTAATTTATACACGTTCGACTCAGCGTGAAAGACATACTCGAATGCGTTCAAACGGCAAAAAAGGTTCTAGAGCAACTACAACTGAAGACAACTCAAATAATGGCGGCAGTACTTTTTTTTACCGACGTTGACAACAGCCCAGCGAGTCGTTCAATGATTTTGTGACTGACTTAAAATTACTAGTCAGAGGACTGAGTTTACAAGAATCTGATAAGATTATGAGGAATGCTATCGCGTGTAAATCAAGTGACGATCGTGTACGGCAGGGATGTTTAGAAAAGGGTACTGAGTTGACACTCGAGAAAGCTATTGAACTAGGCAGTCAGTGTGAAGCGACTAAAGAAGCAGGCCTCAAACTGATTGGAGGAGAAGATAGTAAAATATCTGATAAAGGAAGGGAAGCACGGGTGGCCGAGTGTGTTAGCGCGTCGGCCTCTCACCGCTGTGGCCAAGGTTCGAATCCTGGCTCAAACTGGGGATTTTTCCGGGTTCCTGCCTTGGTTCGAATTTGTGTCACAAGTGAGTTGAAGTTATTCTCCCGTGTTTCCAGTCTTCTCGGATAAGGACACTAAACCGGAGGTCCCGTCTCTTCAAGCTGCACTACATTAACCTGAACCGAAGGGACGTAAAAGAACCACTGGGGACGCAATAAACCCTCTGGCAGTGACCACCCCCAGTGACAGTGCTTACAATGCTTACTAACAATACACTCAAGGGGGTACTTGAATTGGAGCCTAGCTCTGTTGTGCCTTCCGCACCAGTATAACTGGTGGAAATAGAATAAAGATAAAGACTCGAGAAAGCTATTGAACTAGGCAGTCAGTGTGAAGCGACTAAAGAAGCAGGCCTCAAACTGATTGGAGGAGAAGATAGTAAAATATCTGATAAAGCGGAATACCTTAAAAACAAGCATCTAAGCAAACCGACCAACAAGCTACACAAGCTACAAGCCAAAATTGTCGTATTCCAAAAAGAATGAAATGTGTAAAATCTGTCGCAAGATTTTGTACTCATTTCGCTCGTGTTTGTAGCAGCAAGACAGATGTAAACATGCTAGTGAACAGTCGTGAAGAGAGCAGTGATGAAGATGTGAATACATTAAAAGTAAAAAGTGTGCATGAAGATGATGACAGTGAGTGGTAGGAGACTAAAGAAGCTAAAGTCTGTGTAATAAGCACAAAGCAGTTGAACACTGTTGCACCAAACACAACCATCAAAGCTGTCAACACGCTATCACCCTACAGGGCGATTGATTGTTACCCATGAAAGCACCAATCCTGTCTGGACAAGCATGCAAAGCACAAGGCATAGTTCACAGAGTACACACCACATCTGAACAAAGTTGTAAAAAAAAGAGCATTACCCTCTCCCAATTATTGACGAAGCACAATGTTTTGACGCTAAGCTGTTCTCAGTACTGGATGCCATAAGCGGATACCTGCAAATACCACTGACCTATGACTCCAGCTGCCTAACAACTATGAACACCCACCTGGGACGATACCGTTAGACAAGGCTATCCTTCGGCATCAAAAGTGCAACAGAAATTATCCAAAGAATCATGGATGAAAGGTAGATGGTATCGAATACACCAGTGCAGTCATGGACGACATTCTAGTAGCAGGCAAAGACAAATATCATCATGACAGAATCCTGCGGCAAGAACTTGAAAGAGTGCAGAGAAACAACCTACGATCAACTTCGATAAAGCAAGACATAGGATTGTCACCGTCGCAGATAAAAATGTCAAGAAGACTGAGGACAAGACTCCAACAGCTCAAGGACTGCTTAAACCAATAGAAAACAACTCTGATGATGTAGCAAGAAAGCTAAAGCATTGTAAAGACAAGTTGAGGTCTAGCTATGATAAACATGCTACTAGAGGGCCAAACCCTCTAGTCAAAGGTGATACGGTGAGTGTGTCCAAAGAAAGATAGTAAAGCATGGAGATTAGCTAAAGTTGTAGGTCTACACAACACTCCAAGACCTTACATAGTAAACACTGGTACTAAAAATCTACGACTGGCACTAGAAATCTACGACGTTATAGATCAATGCTGAGAATAACAACAGAACCACAGTTCAGAAACAGTGTCACAAGACTCTTATGTGGCTTTTGTTGAACCTTCGTCAGACAGTCAGCGATGTAAGCTTTACTCCCCTAGAAGGACAACAAATGTGAATCTACTTATAAGTTTGACATAACTGAATAAGTGAAACAGTCTAGACCAGGGTGTCCACAGCCAGGTGAACACTTCCAAGTTTTAAAGTTGACAAACGATTTTTTGTGTTTATTTATTTAGAATAGGATAACAGTAGACCCAGCCCATTCCGGACACAAGGAAATACGAAACTGTTTATCAGTTACGCCAAGCCGCATAAACCAGTGCCTAGATCAACGTTATCACGTTGTGTTAACAAGTCATGGACAAAGCAGATATTAACACTGAGGTATTTCGTGTTAAAACACACGTGTAGCCGCAATGTCTGCGGCATCTAGACAGGGAATTCAACTACAGACATTTTGGCGGTCAAACGAGTGCATGTGTGCCAGAACCGGAAAAAAGTTGTCACAGAAGCTAAACACAACAAGTTTGGTAATTTTGTTATCATAATATTTGGTATTACTATTATTGCTATATTTTAGTTTATCATTTCTTATCTGATACTATTTTTTACAATACATCTATACTCTTTTGTTTTGTTTGACTCCTATGATGTCATCTTTTTATTGTATTTGTTAATAATACAGTATATCTGTAAATACTTTAAACGTCTTTATCAAATAGGCAAGTAACACGAGAACAATGTGTTTAAAAAAATTATCCCATCTTATCCACCAGAATTTTTGCCCAGAAAGAGAGCTACTCTATTGCAGCACTCTACTTTCTGTTAGAGCGGTACTACACCCCCTAAGAAGTAGGAGAATTAGAGAACAAGAAGAGGCAGCAAAGAAGTGGTCGCATGGAGTCAGTTTCTGAATGAGTGACCATGCAATAATGTCACACCATATCAAAAAAAAAAAGAAAACGGGTGTCTCAGTGGAAAGAAGTCCCTTCCTTATTAAATATTAACACATTTCAGAATTAGAAAACCAGCACGAAGCTTTCCAACAGAAAAAATATTGTATCCATCATTTGAACATTGAAACAAAAAGCCTTTGACAGTTTTCATAGGAAAGCTGTCTCTTTGCAGGAAATCTAAAAAAAGTCTTCAAAAATTGTAAGGGCAGCCAGAAGCGGGTAGTAATGACAGGCAACAAGTCCCTTACCAAAGTACCCCGGAAAGCGAATTGGAATGATTGAAAAAATACCACAAAGTGATAACAAAAACTAACGTTCTGTATAAAATTAACACTGAAAACCAACTGCCAATACTAATGCAAGGATGATGCCAATGCAAGGATGACGACCCAGTGTAATAGAAGACCAGAACGCTTTGCAAATTTTTACCATATGGATATAATGAGTACCCTATGTAATAGAAACTTCATATAGGGATATACCACTAAAATCAAGTATTGTGGACTCATCTTCCTCAGCCGGAACCAGAGACTTGCTGTGTGAGTGTCAGGAAGACATTGGCTTGGAGATACATGAGGGGGTCAAAACCCCTCCTCCTACACCCAAAGGTACAACTGCAGAGGGAAATTACCCATTATTAGTCCAGGAGGCATCCATATGCAGACTCTTGCTTAAGGGGTTTGGGGAAGTGGTGGAAAAACATCGATAAGTTGAGTCACAGAAAGGACGGCGTTGATATTTCATTAAACCAGCAGTTCGTTCAAGAGCTTAATAATTACTTTGGAATATTAGCTGGGACGCTGATTATGTTGATCTGTGTCCAGTTAATATCAAGCAGAGTGAACCTCCCCAATTAACTGAGACTCAGGTTTGGAGAGCATAAGTGTCTATCAAGAAAACAGGGACCGGACCAGGGACCAGGTCACGAGTTTATTGACTACTTTTGTAACTGGTCTACTCGAAATATCATGATTAGTAATTAAAAATTAAAAATATGTCAAGATCGTGTCCCTTGGTGTTACGCACCAAGGGACACGATGAATACTACGGACATATAGCTAATAGTCCACAGCACAATGAGTTGAACTTATTAGGTGTGATATTTTAACCTGATTGTAAGTTTTTTTTTCTCACGCTAGTTGGAAGCTTAAGGAGGCTAATAAGTTATCCGCTAGCTCAGAAAAGATGGCCTTTGTCAGAAACACATAGACTATTTTTTTTAATAATTAGTATTATCTAGAATATCTTATGGCCTGCATGTATTGCTGCCAGCCCCCGTGAACTCTATACAATTCAATATTTTTTAGAACAAAAAGAAACTTTGCCATTAGGCCGGACATTTAAAAAATAATCGATTAAGAGCGCTCTTATGCCCAAAGAAAAAGTAGTTAATTATAATCTTAGGAACTGCACTAACATCAAACCATCTCTAAACACGGAGCCTTTCAAGAACAGCTATTTTAATAGACTAGTTTTTAAATACAATTTGTAAATAAGTGCGCATACAGTATATTCTTAATCATATTTAGATATGTTTATAGTTTCACTCATACTTTAATTTATTGTAACGTCTTTAATGTATTTTAAAAAATGAAATAAAGCCATTATTATCATTATTATTGTTGTTGTTGTTGTTATTATTATGCACGAGGTTTTTAGGCATAACAAAGTTCTGCATATTTTGATATTCGGGTTTGCCACCCCAATGCAGAATCTTATCAAGAACTAACCTCAGAACTGACATACCGACAGCTTGAAAATAAGAAGAAGCGCATGTACGCAATAGAGTCATGGAGGTGGAACACGCTTCTTTTACCCCATTGGTGTTCACTTCTACGGGAGGTATGGCTAACGAGTGCAGCAGATATCACACCAGACTAGCTAAGCTCTTAGCAAAGAAGAAAGGAGAGGACTATGCTACCACCATTTCTTGGATTAGAACTAAGGTATCCTTTGCTTGTTTTATCACTATCACTGTCACTGTCATTATCATTATGATTATTATTATTATGCTGAAAGCTACAGGGACCTGGAACCACAACAGATCTAACGTATGCATGAGAATGAGAAGAAGCGGCAATACACAAGTAGAGTTCTTAATATCGAGCAGGGATCATTCACATCCCTGCTATTTACGACCACAGGAGGGATGGGGAAGGAATGTCTGATGTTCCACAGTCGCCTAGCCGAACTAATAGCAATCAAGAAAGGAGAGGACTACTCTAAGACAATCGCCTGGATCCGCGCAAGGGTATCATTTGCACTGCAGAGATCGGCGTTGATCTGTCTGCGAGGGTCAAGATCCGTTAGAAAAGTGTCCTGAGATTTAAGGAATTCTGATGTAGATGTCGAGACAGCCGAGGTAGCAATAAAATAGGAACTTTGACAATTATTTTAACAAGAAGAATTTCTTACATTACTATTTATTTATCTATTTTAATAAACCTTATAGACGTGTAAATAGTTCAAAGTTTTAGGATAATTTTTATATTGTTATTATCATTATGTAGATATTGAAATTATCATTATTGTGAAATAAAATTATTATTAAAAACTATTATTATTATTATTATTATTATTATTATTATTATTATTATTATTATTATTATTATCAAAATAAATAAAAAAATAAAAAAAATATTATTATTATTATATAATATAATATTATAGCCATGCCCTCTACTTGTGTGTGTAGAGATACTTTTACGGTGGATCACGGTATGTAGACAAGGAGGATTTATCATCCAGAGGCATAATGAGCTGCGTGACCTTGAGGATGTACAAGTGGAACCCGTGCTCCAGGCGTTGACAGTAAAAGTATTGACGAGAGGTACTGATTTGCACATTGAACAATAGTTAACCCAAATATGGGCGTGTGTATCTAGGAACCGAATATGTTTGGTTCCAATTTCATTTATAGCATATTTAAAAGTTAATCTAGTTTAGAGCTAACAGAAACTGCAAGGAACAGGTTGTTCTCAAGACTAGCGGGATAATGGACACAAAATTGTAATTAGATAATATCCATGTAGGCAAACTCAAGAACTGATTATAGTACAGAACACTAGTACATTATATATTTATCCTTATCTCATTCCAGTTGACTTCTACTACTATTCAATTATTGTGTATTTACTGGTGGTTAAACAAGCGATGTGAAACCCAGTAGAGCTAATGGAATATGAAGTGTAGTGCAAAACAGTCCAATCCTTCAAATAAAGGTTATCCCGTCGGAAGTCAATACAGGTACCAACCGAGCACCAGATGCCCGACTGGATGTTCATGCGCGTGGGTTTTGGGATAGGCAGGGCTCTGCCGTTTTTGATGTGAGGGTTTGTCACCCCAACGCAGAGTCCTACAAAGATCTCAGTAACCAACAGATCTACCGTCAGCACGAAAACGAGAAAAAGAGACTACAGCAGTAGGGTTCTGGAAGTAGAGCAAGGGACTTTTACACCCCTAGTGTTTACCACCACTGGCGGTATGGCTGACGAGTGTCTACGGTATCATAGTAGACTAGCGGAGCTTTTATCACTCAAGGTGTTTACCACCACTGGCGGCATGGCCGACGAGTGTCTACGGTATCATAGTAGACTAGCGGAG
This sequence comes from Nematostella vectensis, assembly GCF_932526225.1. Classification (NCBI taxonomy): domain Eukaryota; kingdom Metazoa; phylum Cnidaria; class Anthozoa; order Actiniaria; family Edwardsiidae; genus Nematostella; species Nematostella vectensis. Next base: position 19,914,991 of record NC_064036.1, read on the forward strand.
CTTGTATCACTCAAGGTGTTTACCACCACTGGCGGCATGGCCGACGAGTGTCTACGGTATCATAGTAGACTAGCGGAGCTTGTATCACTCAAGAAAGAAGAGAACTACAGCAAAACAATCTCGTGGATACGTTCTAAAGTGTCCTTCGCTTTATTAAGGGCCGCTCTGCTTTGTTTAAGAGGATCACGCACTACAAGGCGCCTTGTTCCTTTGGACTTGGAACAGCGAGACTTTGAAATCGAAAAAGAACAAGCTCGTTTGTAATTCTTCTTTAGATTTTTATTACTCATAATGTGATGTATTGCCACTTAGTTTTCAGTCTTTTTTAACCTTTTGATCAATTGTAATAGGCCTAGATACATAATTCCGGATTTTTTTTAGGATTTTTAGAGTCAAACGGGATTTTTAGAAAATCTAAAGATTTTTAGAAAATTATTTAGGGTTTTAGGAATTTTAGGTAAAATTCCTACCAAATACTTATGGACTTTCGATAGAAATGTGATTTATTCCACTGAACCGATCGTCAATAACGTTTTCTGACCATACAAAAAGTACCAGTCAGCGGTTTACCCCATATTCCCAGAATGCCTTGTTTGTTTCACTGGAAGGCCTGAAAGCATTGCTAGTTCAAAATGGCAGAAGCATCAGCCATTGATATTGATCCAGCCGAGCCCGAGGTTTTAAACGTCGAAAGAAATGCAGAAGTCCAGTCTTTATTGGATGTTTTGAAGGCTCCAAGAGATGGCGACCTATCTAGGAAAAGGAAAATTGCTGTGAATCAAGGTGGAAACCGACGAGGGTCAAGGAACAAACCGACTTACTATGAGCCAAAAGTTTCTGCTAAGCAACGCGTCGAAGAGTTCAAGGGGGAAGACCTTATCGTACGCAATAATGAGGTTTATTGTGCTGCTTGCAAGGAAGTGGTTAGTGTTAAAATGTCCATCATGAAGGTTCATGTTTAACATATATCTTAAAAGAGCAAAAAGCATGAGCTTAACAAGGAAAAGTTAAAGAAGCTAGGCAAGCGAGAAGAGGACATTGCCCAAGCATTGCACAAATATGACCAGGCACACCATCCAAAGGGCGAGACCCTTTCGACATCCACAAGGGTATTTCTCATCAAAGTTGTTCAAGCGTTCCTAAAAAGCGGCACACTTCTAAATCGCGTTGAGTTCTTTAGAGAAATATTCGAGGAAGCAGGAATGAGTCTTTCATCATCTTCGAATATGCGACAGCTGATTCCATTCATTTTAGAAGAAGAGTACAAGTCATTGGAAAGGGAATTGAAGAAAAAAGATGTCAGTATAATCTTTGACGGAACCACCAGAGATGGCGAGGCACTTGGTACTAGTACGCTTTGTTCATGAATGGGAGGTGAAGTCTAGGCTTGTTCGTTTCCAGCTCACCCAGAGTTCAGTCAATGGAGCTGGCTCGAATAATCATCGAGGTGCTTCACAGGAAACTGGATGTGCTGCAGAGTCAACTGTTAGCTGCAATGCGGGAAAGAGCTCCAGTGAACACCAAGGCGCTCAGGACGGTGCGAATTTTATATCCAGACATGCTTGATGTCGGAGGTATTTCCCACTTTCTTGACCGAGTTGGTGTGAAATCAGTCACTCCAGCCTTGACACCGTTCATGCCGGCATGGAATATCATCTTTACAACCAACATGAAAGGAAGACGTGTGTGGAAGAACCTCACCGGGAGAGTTATGCCACGATACAACTCGACCCGATGATGGAGTCTGTGGGAATGCGCCAAGGTGGTATTCGAGGAGTGGGCGCACGTCCCTGCGTTCCTTGCACATGACGAAGAGTTCGCGAAAGCACCCCGGCAGAAGCTATCCGATGCACTACTACACAATCCAGTTCAGCTAAGGGTTGAGTTGGCAGCCTATACTTTAGAGGGAGACGGCGCTTTGGTTTTCATTGCATTTGAGAAGTTAGAGGAGCTAGGTGCGTTTATCCACGTGCAGAATTTTCCTACAATTGCAAACACCCTTCAACAGATGTTTCCTATGAATGTTGCCGATCAACGCAGGTGGTACCAGTATGCCGTGAGAGAGTGCCTTGTGCCGGCATTTGATTACTACTCCCAGACGTTGGTTAATGACGCAGTGGTGGCAAAATCCGTCCGGGTATTTAAAGCAGCACGACTTTTCAACCAAAAGTATGTGAAAGTGTCTCGACCAAACGCTGCAGACATCGACCAGCTGGATGAAGTACCATTCCTGAACAACAACGAGATCCAGTCGCTAAGGACGGAGCTGCAGACATCCCCGATGACTTTGACCCTCAGGCAGACATGTGGCCATGGTGGAAAGCAGTAAGTCAAGAACTCCTTGCATGGTCTGCTGCAGTCCAACGAATCGCGCTCGTACAGCCATCATCTGCAGCTGCTGAGAGAGTTTTTTTCCCTGTTGGCCACGATGTTTGGGGATCAACAGCATGATGCGCTGGAGTACTATATCGAGGCGGCCTTGATGCTCAGGGTTAATACTCGTTAACTTTTGGGACGGTATGAAGTTGAGAGTTAGTTGCAGATTGTTAGTTTTGCAATTGTTGTATATGCCACAAGACACTGAAATTGAAGACAGTGAATTGGGATTTTTAGGGGAGAAATCGGGATTTTTAGAGACAAATTCGGGATTTTTAAACATTTTGGGGGGAAATTCCGGAAAGATTTTTAGACCATTTTTCGGGAATTATGTATCTAGGCCTAAATTGTAAATATTAAGAAATGTTTATATATTCCTATTGAAATTTGTAAATATGATATTTGGTTTTATTAAATATATTATTATTATTATTATTATTATTATTATTATTATTATTATTATTATTATTATTATTATTATTATTATTATTATTATTATTATTGAGTTCGGGAATGGCTGACGAGTCGAGTGGTGAGAAGAGTGCTGCAACTAAGATGTCAAGAAAAGCAAAGGTTAAGTGGCCAGATAAAATAAATGCGGACGTCCTCGAATGTAAAAGAAAGGCCCAGGAGCTAACATCATCGGACAGAGCGCCGGTAAATGAGAATGGCAGAAAAAAGGGAAACATAGAGGTTATGAAGGATCTATGGAACGCGAAAGGGTACGAACATCTTGGTTTAAAAGCGCAAAATTTACGGGACCAGGCGTCAAGACTAGAGAAAAACCAGGAACGGTCAATTGACATCTCCTCGAGTAATTCAACAACAACTGAAATTCAGGAATCTATCATTGAAAGCGGAACCCAGCTTGCCCCTAATACTAATAATTTTTACAACGAAGATTTATGGAATATCGATACGCAAGCGGCGGAAAGCGATTAATCGGAACTTGCTAATTCTCAACAGCCAATAAGAAATGATTTGCATATATCCAGCGCTATTGATAAAAATTCAGAAATCCCGCGAGAGGTACAATATTCAGGGCAGACGGAGCAGAACGAGCAAGACAATGGGAGTGCACCGGGGTGTTTACCAGAGCATAATATTGTAAACAAGCCAACTATGATCACCTGGAACACAAGGAATGATGGGAGTGCAAAAGTTATACCGACTTCGGTCGTTACAGACGCGTACAATGAGATCGTTACGTGGAAAAAGAACGTATTTCTGGTGCCGTATGGAAAAATTGGAAGGGAGTTTATTGATCAAGTCACGTCGCATATCAATGATTGAAATGCCGGCTCTGAAAATGTGTCGCTAAAGGCAGCTTTTGTTCTCTTGGCCGTAGCCCTCCAAAAGCCAAGCCCTAAATCAAAAGCAAAGGACCATTAGGAAGCTATCTCAAAGCGTCTTGCGCTTTGGAAGGCAGGCGAAATTTGGGTAGAATTCTTCAAGGGCGTATTGGAAAGCTTAAAACATCAGATTCTCCAGAAAGATCAAAAGTCTTTAAAGCTAGTACTCGAAGGTCAGATCAATTTGGCTCTTCGCTTTCTCGGAGAAACATCAACAGGGGGAGTGCTGGATCTTACGGATGACTTCATGGACCAACCTAAAGCGAAACATTCTTATCGATGCTTCCAACGCATTTAATGCGCTCAATAGAGCAACTGCACTTAACAAGGGTTCTTTGCCCGATAATAGCAATCTACGCCATCAATACTTATAGGAATTCGGCGCGCTTGTTTATCACTGGAGGCAAAGAGATAATTTCTGCAGAAGGTACAACGCAAGGCGACCCGCTTGCTATGGCCATCTACGCTTTAAGCATGCAACCGCTGATCACAAGTTTGCAGGCGGCATCCAGTACCAAACAGTGCTGGTTTGCCGATGATGCCTGCGGAGCCGGCTCTATACTGAAAATAAAAAAGTGGTGGGATAACATCAACACCCTTCGCCCGAGCATTTCCCGAACGCCAAAAAGTGTTGGATCATCTCAAAGGCTGATAAGGAGGCAAGTGCCAGGGAAGTATTCAGTGGTACGGCTGTCAATGTGACAGTACAGGGACAAAAACATCTCGGTGCAGTTATAGGATCACGGGATTATCTAGAAGAATACGTCAATGAAAAAGTTGACAAATGGGTAGGCGAGGTTACAAAGCTAGCAGAATTCGCCCTCTCGCAACCACAGGCATGCTATGCTGCATATACCTTCGGCCTGAAACATCGCTATACTTACTTTCTAAGGACTCTGCCAGACATTCAGGATTTACTAGAGCCGCTTGAGAACGCGATATCGAATGCGCTCATTCCCGCAATCACTGACCATAGTCCACTTTCTTGCAGTACCCGTCCGTCTAGGGGGACTAAGCATGACAAATCCATGTCTTGAAGCAGATATAGAGCTATCATCTTCTGTTAAAGCTACCGCCCCACTCGTCCAACAGATAGTAGTTCAAAGTCATTAGTTGGCTGACGATTCTGTTGTGAAGTCACTACAGCAAGCTGCAAAAAGCGAGAGGGCTGAGGTACTTAAGGAGAGAGCAGATGGCATTAGGGACGAAGCTCCGCGGAACATCCACCGCGCACTAGATCTTGACGCAGAAAAGGGATCTTCAGTGTGGCTTACAGTGCTCCCCCTCCGTGAGATGGGCTACAACCTAAACAAGGGGGAATTTCGCGACGCCATCAAACTACGTTATGATTGGCCCATAAACGATATCCCCACTACTTGCATGTGCGGGGACAAGTTCAAAGTAGATCACGCGATCATCTGTAAGCGAGGAGGATTCATTTCCCAACGCCATAACGAATTAAGGGACCTGGAAGCGGATCTTCTTGATATGGTCTGCAATGATGTAAAGATCGAGCCTGTCCTGCAAGATATCACAGGGGAACAACTCGGAAGGAGATCTAATACTGCCCCAGATGCAAGATTAGATATACACGCGCGGGGTTTCTGGGAACCACAAAGAGCAGCGTTCTTTGATGTCAGGGTCTGTCACCCTAATGCTGGCTCTTATAGGGACTTACAACTACACCAGATTTATCGCAATCGTGAGAACGAGAAGAAAAGATTATACTCATGAAGACTTCTCGAAGTTAAACAAGGAACCTTTACGCATTTAGTATTTACAAGCACTGGTGGGATGGGTAAAGAATGTCTGCGTTTTCACAGTCGCCTCGCCGAGCTGCTAGCTGTTAAGAAGGGAGAACGATATAGTGGCACTAAAAGCTGGATAAGGGCGAGAGTCTCCTTCGCTCTTCTCCGTTCTGCGCTTGTCTGCCTCAGAGGGTCAAGGGCAAGAAATTACAGATTCGATTTGAAGAACATTGACTTTTAAATTGCCAACTCTGAAAGCTCGGGTTGAATAAGATTAATATACTTTTTAGTTTATAGTTTTCTCGATATTTTAACACTCCATACTTTTAGAATTAGTTTTTTGCCTTTAAATTATTTTTACACATTGTTATCATTATTATTGGATTCATCAGTGTTTAACCAAAAATTTTTATTGTCAAAAAATTTGATTGTAGAGAATTGTACATAGATTATTAGATTTTATAATTATCTTTATTGTTAATAAAGAAAAATATCACTTTTAAAAAATAAAATAAAAATATATTATTATGATTATTATTATTATTTCATATGATTATGATTATTATTATTATGTCATGGCGGGAAGCAGTCGGTCTAATCTTTGCTCGTGAGAAATGATCTTAAAATGTCTAGAAAACCGACCCGAAAGCTCAAATGGACGGACAAAATGAACAGTGATGTGTGTAAAAAGAGGGCATTGGAAACTATATCCTCGGAGAATCCACCTCGGAATGAAAATGGAAGAACGCGAGGGTACATTGAAGTAATGAAACAACTCTGGAACCAAATGGGCTATCAGAATCTTGTACTTAAAGCTCAAAACCTGAGGGATCAGGCTTCGCGGCTCGAAAAACAACAAGAACATCCCCCAAATACTACTTTAGATGAGTCTTTGCTGACAAGTAATTCAGGGAGCTCTCAAACGCCTCTCTGAGATCGGGTACACAGAGAACTGATTCATTTCAAGGAATGACCTCTAGGCTTAATGAGTTTGTAACCGTTCGTTACCAGTGATATTTATGGCAAATAACTTCGTCATGTGTTATGACCATACCACTGTAATTCAGAATCACCTGCGATAGTGGTAGTTGAAATAAACTATTATTATTATTATTATTATTATTATTATTATTATTATTATTATTATTATTATTATTTACCCTACAGTCTGGTGTCAGAAGGTGGCCATCCTACTCTGGTTGGTGGCTCCGGACCATGGAAACATGAGGTGAAGGTTGGCTAAACCATGGCATCTGACATCAAGCTTTGTCTCCAATTTTATGCATTCAGTAAATCACTTGGAGCCACAAATCCCAGATTACCTTGCACAGCAGCCCGAATTTACTTTGTAATCACCAGGAAAACCTAAAACAAAAAGTCTACCTTCCAACAGTGTTAACACAAGAAATCAAAAGGGAAGTCTTCAAACATTGTGAGGGCAGCCACAAGCAAGCAACAATGACGAAAGTCCCCCAAAAAGCAACTTTGAATTATAGCAGAAATACTACAAAAAAGAAGTGATAACAAAAAATAATGTTCTGTATAAAATTATCACTGAAAGTCAATTGCTCAATGTTGATGCTAGTCGTAGATTAGATGTAGATTACTAGTCACTACATAAAGACCTTTAAGGCCTCACCCAATAAACCATATGTTTCTCGGATACAAGAGGATATCATTTGACTGTAAACACATGATCATCTACTTGTCACAAGACCCCAACCACTTTTGCAGTAGAAATATGGTGATTGGTGCTTTTTTAAGAAGTCATACCATTACAACCACTTATTACAACCCTGTGATATGACTTCATCACATACTTTTGAGCAAACTCACCAGCATTTCCAGCACACCGTTTCAATACCAGCAGTCGCCATGGCACCAAAACTTACTCCTTTTTCTATCTTGCAAATAAATGTTGTATGGTTTAAATATTTTGAGAGAAAACTGAAGCGATAAATCGGAACAATGTCAAACAAGTCAAAAACAAAGCGCCAATAGCGCTTTGCGTGGCGGGAAGGGTATGTCCCATGATGCTCATCGTTCTTTGAAGACACAAGACCCCCGAGCGCACTGTTTTTGCGGCTTTCTGGACAAACGCAATGCCGACGAGGCTTATAGCCCTAATAAATGTTCTAAAATTGACAAACGGGGGGAGTTTGTTTCATGTGACGCTGTAAGAGAGTTCCGTTTAGCGAAAACTGCTCTTTTGCCATCGCGGAGGTCAGCGGATGCCCGCGGTCCCCGAGGATGCTCTTCTGCCCGTTTGAGTTTTGGCTTGGTAAAGCGATTGCGATCACAGGCGGCCCAAGTTCTAACCAGAGGGAGTCACTTATGTTCCAAGAGTCACTTCGTTCCAACTTCTAGGCTTACAAATCGAGAAATAACAACAGCACAAGTTCAGTTAAGACTTATACTTTTATTTTACACTGTTTTCTGGAACTCTGAAGTGATTTAAGCAATTTAGCAAGCTTATCGATGACGCTTATACGAACCCATATAAACACTGTAAATTTATTGCATATCCCCATCAAAACAGTAGATAGATTGTACTTAAAATGAACTTGGGCCGCCTGTGCCGCGATCGAAAAAACTCAAAAACCCTTTATATTTATTTAGAGTACTTTTATATTGCTGAATTCCGGCATATTTATTAAGCTCCCTCCCTCTCCCTGTTCTACCTCGTGGCAACTTCCAACAAGTCGCAAAATACAGTATTTAGACACGGAAAGCTCCATCTGGCATTGTCCAGAGTGCCAAATAAGCCATGAGTCACAAAGCCACAAAAAAAATTTAGTAGTAGATGTAACTCGACGGCCTCTTTTCAATTGGTGTTACGGTCTGGAGATATTGAGCAAAACCCCGGCCCAACGAAAAGTGGACAAATGAAGCATGGCATCGGAAGTAAACAAAGAACAACTGGGAATATACATAAGGTTCCCGCAAGCCTTAAATGCGATAATTGTGAAAAGACTATTAGGAAAAACCAGAAGAGCGTCGCCTGTGAGGTATGTTTTGGTCAACAACACATAAAATGCACTGAACTGAACGTGGAAACAGTGGAATTCGGAGTCCCTCAGGGTTCTATCCTTGGTCCGGTTATCTTTAATTTCTATGTTGCGGATCTCCAGTCTGAACTACAGTGTGACTGTTTTCAGTACGCGGACGATACCACTTTTTACGTCCACTCTAAGCCCAGTGATTTGGATACATCAGCAGCTCAAATAAACAAAATCATGGCAAACCTGAAGGACTATTCCAAGACCAGTAATTTGGCTCTGAATCCTTCCAAAACAAACTGGATGCTTATCTCTACGCCTCAAATGGCACGTTATCATAACTTAGAAGATCGGAATCTTGCTATTGTCTGTGGAGATTCTGTGCTAGAAAGAATTTCATGCACCAAGCTATTGGGTGTCCATGTGGATCAACATCTCTCCTGGAAAACACACGTAGACTCTTTGTTAAGCTCATCATATGGGACTTTATCTATGCTACGTCGACTAAAAAATCTGGCACCCTTCCATGTAAGGAAACATCTAGCAGAGAGTTTAGTCCTCTCAAAACTTAATTACGCCTGCATGGTATTCCATCCTCTGCCTGCATATCAGGAAAAGCGACTTCAACGTCTGCAGAATTCCTGTGCTGGATTCGTAATCAAGAAATTTGCTGGGTTGGAAGACGTCATTAAATTAAACTGGCTTCCAGTTAAAGAGAACGTGAAATTTAATATATTAAAACTTGCTCACAAATCTTTATACAATAATAGCTTTCCTGAATATTTAAGACTAAGTGTTCGCAATGATACTGGATATAACTTGAGGTCATCAGCTGCTCCTGTTTTCTCAATTCCTAGAGAATCTGGAACTTTCCAACACTCAGCTGCCACTCTTTTTAATAAACTTCCACCATCGCTTAGGAACACTTCAACAAAAAGCATTGTAGGAACATTAAGAAGGACTTAAGACAGTCACTTTGAATACACGTTTAATCGACATTTTATATACATATTCTTAAATTGCATATAGATATTATAACTTAGAACTTACTATATTAGAATTTTTTTTATCAGTAGTGTATATTGTTAATTGTAAGTATCTTACAGAAGAAGAGCCTCTTAATTGTTGGAATCTGTAATAAACCATTATTATTATTATTATTATTATTATTATTATTATTATTATTATTATTATTATTATTATTATTATTAACCACCGTCGGAACTTGAAATTAAGATCCGTGCGGTTAAGAAAAATGTAGAAACAGATGCAATACTGAAACGAAAACTATCAGATTCTGACACCAGCCAAAAAGTAGGCAAAATAAATGAAATGAAACGAAAACGATCGAGCGAAGGCAACGTGAGAACGAATACATGATGCAAGGCATGGACTTATAAGGATTTATTAAAGCCGCATGTCACCAGTTTACTTCCGGTCGATTACCTAACAATATCCGATGAATTTTAACGGAAAAACGCGAAAAAATATTTCAAAATATTGAAAGCAGAGTTTCTATTGGAAGTTTCTTTGAGGATGTGATTGAATATTTGCATATACAGCAAAGCCCCATACTACCCTATACCTGTTTTTACTCCCCCACTCTCTTCCAGATAACAAACATTGACAGTCCACATGTACCCCCCTTAACTTCACAAGTTACCTTTCACTCAACAGCTCTCAATATAGATGTTAGAGCAGTCGTGCGGATAGTGGTCTATGGTAGTGTGGGGCTCTTCTGTCTATCAAAACTTCACCCAAGGATAGGATAAAAATATGTTAAATCCATTTTATTGCACATTCATACTTTCTTCAACAGCTTCAAACAGGTCTACCCATTTGCCACTTCTATTTGCAATATCACGAGCAGTCTCTCCCTGGGTATTAAGTATGGTGGCATCCAATCTCCTGTTGAACAGGAGAAGTTTAAGTGTGGCGGTCCCTCCAATTCCTAATGCTGCTAGGTGCAATGGAGTCTGTTTCCCATTGGTTAGGGCATTAATGTTAGCTCCATTCTGAAGAAGAAGAGATGCAGCTTCAACCTGACCTGATAAAGAAATCAGCCCTTTAAGATAAAAATATAATCAATGCTAAAACAAGAATCAGACAATATACAGTATATGAAAACCAATGACAATCCAGTAAGGAAAATAAGGCAGTTGAACTTCTAAGGGGCAACTGGGGTTAATTGTAGAAATTAAGTTTCCAGTTTATATAGTCAGTTTCCAAGAAGATACAGTACTTTCATTGCAATATGATTTTATGGTAAGTGGCACATGATGTTTTTCCATGCAAATGAACAAAGTTCATTATTTTATTTTAATATGCACTTGTGCTTGGAATGTCACATGACAAGAATCGCATCTTCCCTACACCCTATCCAAAATCGGTATAAAGTACTCACGTCACCACGTCATCAACCCTAGGCCCTATTCAACATCAATATGATAACTAATGGACACCACATGTCATCTTCCCTAGACCCTATTCAACAATGGTATAGTAACTGATCACAGGAGGCCTGGGGCGAGTTCCTATTAAACCTTTACTCAACAGTGTTGAGCAGAACTGGGAGACCTTCAAGGGTGCTATATCAAAGGCTATGGAATGTTTTGTCCCTACAAATACTATCAGTGGGCGTTGGAACTTGCTCTGGTTTACACTGCGGAGATTGAGGAGGAAGAAGCAAAGGCTTTACAATCTGGCTAGGAGAATGCAGACGTCCTAGGATTGGAGGAAGTCAGAATCCCATGATAATTATGTTATGGACCACTGAAGTGTCTGACAACCAGCTGAAGGCAGCGATCTTCAGTGACCAGTTCAAATCTGTCTTCACAACTGAGGATACAACTGTGTTACCAGACATAAAGGGTATTTGTGTTGAAGATTTTGAACCATTTAAGTTCCAAGTATATGGTATAGTTAAACTACTAGAACATCATTACAAAGAAGGCAAAAGGCCCAGCTAATCATGTGCTGGGTACTAAAAGAAGCTGCAGATAAGATTGCGCTCCATGGTTACAATTTGTCTTGAGCCAATCACTAGCGACATTTACAGTCCCAAGGGGCTGTAAATGTGCTAACGTATTCCCAGTTTTCAAGAAAAAGCAAAACAGCTCTGTGTGGGACCCAAATCTCCACAAACAAATAAGTGCCATCAAGAGGGTCCAGCGCAGGGCATCTTTGTTAAAAGATGTTACAATCGTACACCAGGAACTATGACAAACAAACTGAATGATCTGCAGTGGTTATCCCTTGATCCAAGGAGAGAAAAAAAACTAGACTTGTGACATTCTATAAGGCAATGTGCTATGGGAATTTAGCCCTTGACATTCCTTCACGTTTACAATGTAAGCAAAGGCACACAGGAGTACAGTATTCCACCCACTCAAGTTCATAAATATAGGTAAAAGGACCAACGTATAAAAAAACAGCTTTATCACAAGAGCACTTAATGAGTGGAATTTGCTGCCCAACAACATAATAGATGCAATTACCACAGAAAAATTCAAGACAACCCTGAGACACCATTTTGCAAATTAGATGGCATGACAATGTATTTACTTCATTTTATGTTAATTCACCTAAATTTATTTCATTGCACCTTGCACTTTGCACATATCTACCATGATGGGCTAAAGCCCTTGAAGATTAAGATTTCGGTTCAACTGCTGTATAGTAACACAATGTGAATATCGGTTTTGGATGTTTTATACAAGAAATATCTTCAAAATATCCAAATCTTATGATTTTTATTTTGATAATATATTAATTTATAATAATTTATATATTTTATCAGTTTTGCCACCCCAAAATGTAATCCTCTGTAATGATAACAGCTATAATAGTCTGTTAGATATTAATCAAGCCCAGGGCAACATGTAATTCAAAACATAATCTCAATATCTCTCGCCTAAGCAAGTTCTCAATAAGCATATATGATTTATTAGATTTAATACTGGTAAATCCCTAACACCAAATCATTATACCCTCCCCTAATGGCTGCCCCAAAATATAAATGGCCTTTCCCTCTTCCCCAGCAATATTTGACCCCTCTCTTATGTACTATGCACAAATGCACAAGCATCTGAAGTAATCTTAATTACGTTACCACTTATAGATGATAGTATTCCATTCATTGGTATTTCTGCTCAACATTCTGGGTCATTTCAGGAAAAAAAGCTTATAAGTAGGGCCCATAAAATTACTTAATTGCTCATTTTTTTTTGCTCCTTTACATGAGTAAAAAATTTCCGGACCCCCCCCCCCCTCAATATCTCTCCTCCCTCTCAGGGTGTGTTTTATGAAAACTCCCTTACCCCACCGACATGCTGAATGGAGAGGGTGCCATCCATCATGTGTGGTTGCCATGACGTTTGCACCATATGTCAGAAGCACCTTGGCAACGTCAACATGTCCTTCGTAGGACGCCCTGTGCAGTGCTGAGTAGCCGTCTGCATCACAACCCTCATGAAGTCTTGGATACTTCGCCAACAGTTCCTTTACTTCATTCACTCTCCCATGCTCCGCTGCGTCTAGTAATTTGCCCAAATTGTCAGTTATCCCTTCATTGTCAAAGGAAATTCCATCTTCCCATGTCTCACTGGATTTCTTTATGTTAGCTGGAACTTTACTCTCTGGTAAAAATATTGTCGGTGAAAGTTCTCTTTGCTGTGAGGTAGAATCACCAAACTGATCGAGTTTTATGTCCAAATCCGGTTCGTCATCATCCATAACGATTAAAATAAACTTATTCCTTACTTTCTCTTAAGTCATGAATAAATATATGGTTGTACATATATAATTGCGCAAAATCAGAAAACTTCCTACAAAACACAAAATAGACTCGTTGTTGCCCCCATGTTGTCGTCAGTTAAGCTTAGTGTCCAGGCCTTCAAGAGCAAACCTATGTTTTTGCTAGGGAGGGGTAAAGCTTGCTGGAGTTTATCTAAGACGACGAATTAAATTAATTACTTTGATATAAATGCACTTCAATCTCAGAATAATATTTATTAAGATCATTAAAAATGCTGCAATTTTGTTGATTTGTAAGCATTTTCAAGAATAAGAATGATTATTCCATCAAAACAAATCCCCCACCCTTCCCTAGCTATCTCAATTGTTTTTTTGACTACAAGAAATCCCGTTGGCATTTCGGTAGGTCTCCAGAGGCCAAGACCGTGTTGTCATGCAAAAGGAACCAATTTCTAGGAGTGGATCATATCAACACCAGTTAAAAGGCTTCTGCTCGACTCAATCAAGGTATATAAGTTTTACTCTACTTGAGAAGTAACTTACTTACTAGTATAAGAAAAGAACAAAATAGCACCTGAACTTCCATAACAAAATTAACATAATTATCAAAACAGCACATAAGGCGCGTGGCAAAAGAGTTTACTTTTGGTTTAAAGACTAAAGAAAACGATAATTTTTAATAAAGGGAGTCATTGGCCATGGTTCTGAGTAGGACAATGGCAAATACCCTAATGGGTAACATTTCTGCATTTTAGAAAGAATTCATCCCACAGAGGTAACCCATGCTTATTTTGTAAATGATTAAATTATAGTGGTTCACGTTACGTTGTGTGAGTCATGGTAGGCAGTAAACATATGGGATTGAAATAAGCTGTTAAGTTTGTCTCGACCGTTGAAGGCTGTATTGAGTGGACTGGTGGGAAGCATAATCAGATGGCAATGAGGGTAGCTAATGTGTGGTTTCGGAGTGAATAGAATTTAGATGTCAAAGTGGGATTGCAGACCTGTCAACTCTCTCGGATAAACCGGGAGTCTCCAGGTTTTGCCGCAAACCTCCAGGTTAAACGCTAAATCTCCAGGTTAAGTAATATTCTCGGAGATTCTGAGTTGTAATTGCCTGAAAACTTCGTGATGATGAATACAATGTTTTGAAAAGCACAATGTGTGAGTTTGTGAGTACTATTTTGCGAAACGGAAACGTTGCGAAGGGGATGTAAGACGACCGTTATAGAGAATGTATCAGCTGAGTTGATGGGTCAGTTATAAGCCAATTGTGTGTCTCGTTTCATATGCCAAGCACGTGAAGTAGTACGCAGGAATACATGTTTTTTTTTTCCAAAAGCCAGTCATCAAGCCATGTTTAAACATGGCTCAATTAATCTGAGTGTCAGGCTATGTTTCTATTGCGCCGGCAAAACTGTGCCCCCATTGTTTTCAAGTTTCTGTATCGTGCCCCCCCAAATAATTCGAGGCCAGCCGCAGCGATGAGTCAGCATGATTGAGTACCCCCCCTCCTGGTGTCAAATAGCTTTGAAAAAATCAATCTAAAAAACAACAACAGGAAACAAATTGTGCATTTATGAAAATGTGTATACCGTAAATGATCTAAAAAAACGCCTGGGCGTTTATTAAATTTCGACGGTCTGTTGGGGGGGATTCAATAGATAGGAGGGGGCTTTACAAACTATGGAAATATAACAAACCCAAGTGCAGTGGAGTTCTGTACAGGACCCGAAATGATCCCAGGACCCGAAACGATCCCCGGGAGTCCTCGAAATGAACATCAAGTAATTGCAGTAATGGACAAACAAAAGGAATGTGGAAAGATTGGCTTTCAGTTTTAAAAACATTCAAAACATTTTAACGTAATTTGTGTTACTATCAGGAAACTTACATTAACTAAAACCATAGTATTAAGATTTTAATATACTGTACAACTGCGCGGGAAATACAGTAGTTGAGTCAGAAATTGGTGTCAAATGACAATTTCCGTGATAGTAATTTGAAGAACCATGCATGAATAAATCATTTATAGATAAAAAGATTGAAATTAATCATTTATAGATGAAAAGACTGAAAGTATCCACATCGATACACAGATGAAACATAAGGTTATTCTTAAGGTTACTTTTGTGCATGTTTGTTTGTATTCGGTGAATGAAAGACCTATCATGTGCCGACTACATGAAGGAAATTAAAACTCGCATAAATATTGCTTTCAACAAAAGCCACATCTCGCAACAGTAGTAAAAGGGTTGTTTGAGTGAATTACTCAGTGTGCTTTTGTTATTCGGCTATCTTCTCGGCCAAACCGGCTACCTAAAATGTGTTGGTAAATATTCGCTCATGTGAACATGGATTTTGTGGTGAAATACACGTTTGGTTGTAAAATGAATATAGATTTTTAGGAGTGATGTTTACCGGAAACAAGATTTATATTGTCAGAGTCATCAAGTCATGTGTCGGAACTGCAAATGTTTGCAGTGTGATGGAAGGTCAACAGTTTGGTTGTTCTGAGCAAGGCTGTGCTATGTTAATGTTGTATTCCTTTCAGTAGTATCCTTGAGGTCGATTTTGGGGATCATTTCGGGTCCTGTACAGTTCTACTCTCAGTCAGGATTACATAGCATAGTAAGCATTTCTTGACATTAAGCAAGTCTCACCCAGTAGAAGCCAAACTACTATGCCATTTGTTTTTAAGCTGGGAGGGAGGGTAAGGTGTTTTAAATAAAGGGGGGCATTTATTTTTAACTTGTAAGTTTAGGGGTGGGGGGCGTTCAACGTAACTTTCAAAATACCGGCCAAAATAAAGGCTTGAAACTTCTACCATATTTAAAAATACTATATTTAAGACTACATCGACAGGTCAGAATATTGAGATTTTAGGATTTTATTTCGTAGTAATGCGAACAGCTTCTTTCAACCCCATATGTTTACTGCAAACCATGATACAGTACACACAACATAACCTGAACCAGTATAATTTACTTATACACACAGTGGGCTTGGGTTACCTGTGTTTATCCAAGCAATCGCAGGCTTTCAATGCTTATGACATTAGGGGGTTGTTGTTTTTGGTACTTATGTTACTGAGTCTTAGGTATTAGTATATCACAAGAGAGCAAAAATACATGCCCACTAGATTTGCATTTGAGGTTCTTCGACAATTATGTGTGTGGTGTTAGCCTTTAACCTTTGTATACAAGTGAAACGCTCACATAACTTCAATGACTTTGGTTTATTTGACTGTATTCTTAAATAAACAACAAAACCTCTACTATTTTGCTTTGCTCACAAGGACAAAGAACTTATATGGTACCTATAATTAACAAAAATGTCTAGGCTTTCTACTTTAAGTACAGGGAAAACAAAAAAATGCTTCCTTCAATTAAAATGGATTGACCTTGTGACACAAGTCTCTCTTGGATAGATGACAAAATAAACTTTCATGAGTAGATGGGAAACCCCTGCATGTTGCAGGTGGTTCCCCAGATTGCACAGAGCTGATAACATATTCTACAAATTCCCATATATGGGCACCATAGACAATAAAAAGCTTGTTTACAGAAAACTCTGTTGTTAATATTTGTGGATGGAGGAAAACCAGAGGAAAGTGCAGATAGGAATTTATTACCCAGAGCCCCCCCTCCACCCCATTCCATATATTTTTCACTACTTATAATATGTGCAGCTGGTGGTTTTCTTGATTTCAGAGCAGTTTTTTAGGTACACATATGCAAATATGCGAATTTTTTTCTAGTTTGTTTTCCTACCTTTTTTATAGACGCGTGAGAGCTGGCAAGTGTAAGGGGCCCCGGAGAAAGGTCAGGACAGGCTGGAAAAAACAAAGGGGAAAAACTGTCTGCAACCGACAACATGAAATTTTCAAAATGCTTCTGAGCCACTGTGTTTAGCAAGCTTGTGTTCAATGTCAAAAAGCTGCCCAATCACTGTCAATTATAAACCTGCCTATGCAAACATTGGTGGGGAAACATGTAAATTTCCCCCCTCACTCCTAAGAATTTTCCAAATAAACATGGCATGATGGCATTGAAGAACAAAGATTTTTTATCTTGTGGTGAGTGACGTTTATACAGATGTGGGAATCGAATATGCTAATGACGAGCAGTTCTCCAGCAGAGTTTGCAACCCCCTGCACAAGAAATATTTGTGGATAGTATTCTCTCTGTTCTTCCTTAAGTGAACAATAAAACCCAAAGATTTGTAAATCTACACCACCCATGGCCAACATCATTAAACCATACCTCTACTTGTTTTCTTTATTAGATGTACATATCTGCCATTAAAATGTAAGTTTTATTTCTTATTTCTAGACAACTAATCCTGCTCAACTCCCAAAAATGTGTGTGACCCCAAAGGCATGGCTGACCCTCTGCCTCTGCATGCTGGTGTATTCATCTGCTGTGGCCGATCCCCTTGGACACATGATGCCTCTTGGCTCGCACCAACCCAAGGAGGGAGATGTAGAGTCCAGAGATGACATGCCTAGTCCTTCTGAATTTTACCACAATTATGTGCTAGCTTCTAAACCCGTCATCTTTCGAGGAGCTGCTAAATCTTCCAAGGGGTTCAATCTTTGGACAGATGCCTATCTCAGGTGACAGTAGATAATAGTTAATGTGACACCCATGCTTAAAAACTTCATCACATTGTAAAATGTCAGTTGGCATTGCTTTAGCATAACACTCATAGCATTCTGGGTAGGGGACTTCGAAGTAAGAATAATGAAGGGGAGCTTATGTAATTATAGAGAATGTATGGAAAAGTCATGTGGGGATGGGGGGGTGGGGGGGGTGGGGATTACTAAAGCCCCCATCCCCCAATCCCCATTGTTTTGTTCAAAACCTTCTTTCTCAGGAAAAAGTATGGTCATGAGATTGTGAGAGTGGACTATGGAAAGAAAGAGAATCGTGCCCGTTCAGCAGATGACATGCCTTTAGAAGAGTTTCTTGACATCTACAACTCATCTGAGCGATATCTGGTAGACACTTTGCCAGAAAGAATGTGGGAAGAATTCTCCCTGCCAGAATGCCTTCTTTGTGGAGGATTCACACATGCCTTACAGGTATTCTAGTTCAACATGGTGCACAGAGAAGCTTATATGAAATGTTATACAGTACCATGATCACCTCAGATTCTTTTGTTTTCTGAGGGACAATTCCTAGCCTGCGCCATCGGGACTTCAACTAATCATCCCTCGGTTGTGGGAACATTTAATCACTAAATTCCCCTCGTGCCATGCTAACTTATAATAATATTTTCTTACATCGTGTGTTTCCTCTGGGTTCAATATTTGCGAGGAAATAGTTGAATTTGCTAAAACGTTTTTAAAAGTATGACAAAATAATTTGGTCACAAACCAAGCTTTCTGCAAAAAGGTTTTTGTATGAACTGCATAATACAGCCAATCTGAGGTTTAATCATGTAAGAACAAAATTTGAACTGTACACCCAAGAAATCAAACGAATCCACACATGCACATTGAAAAATAATGAGCATTTGGACACTATACCTGAAGAGAGAATTTTATAAATAACTCAATTTAAATACACAAAGCATACATACTTCCTTTTTTGACATCCTGATTCACGAAAAATTATACTTCATTGTCTGTTTTACCTTTTTATTCAAATTTTCCTATTTCTACTTGACAGGATTCTGTGCTATGGTTTAGTAGTGGAGGCACAAAGTCACATCTCCACAATGATAAGGTGGAGAACATAAACTGCCTTTTCAGTGGAGAGAAAGTATGGTTCTTCGTTGATCAGGTACTTTGACATAAATGAGTATAAGTACAGTATTTGTTATTTAAAATTCTTTATACATACGTCATCATAAAAATATGTAAAGATATCCATATACATAATTATTTACCAGAATATTATCAAAAATGAAAATTATTTTTTTTTCATGTTTTTATCATTATTATTGAATTATGCAGATACACAGTCAGGATATTAATATGGATCATAAAGAAGGTGACTACTGCAGTGCAAATGTCGACAAGGTGGATATGTACCAATATCCCTTCCTTCAGCATATCCCATGGTGGCAGGCTCACATGCATGCTGGAGACTGCATGTATGTACCATATGGGTAAGTGTTGCATAGAGCTTTCTGATTGTCAACTGATACATCTGTATTAATTACCCAGAACCTTCAAGTATATTGGGGCCTCAAAATTTTGGATGCCATGAAAATGGCATGAAAAAACCTGTACAAGACACAATAAGAAATATCTTGCACCCCCGTGTAATTCTGTGTTTACTTGCATTAAGCTGGGCACACCAGGTGACGTCTTCCTCCAGGAATGTAGCAGTTAACATTTGGTGGTCGCCTGGTATTAAATTCAACCCTGCAGACTGCCAAGGTATTTGCTGTTTGAATTGTGAAGGTACACAATGCACGGCCAGGCTTTGTTTCCATCCCACACCTTTAACCCAAAAAAATAGTGAGGCAGGCTGGGGGTGGATTTGATGCAATTGCCCAACTCAACAGACGCAGTTGGAATGCGCAGGCATATATTTCATTGTGGAAAGTCTAATATTTTCTGTTTCTACAATAAAGATACAACGTCTTTTTGGCTTTAAAGGGAATACAGTACCGCTCTCGAACATGTGCAAATATGTTCGCAAAATTGTTCGCGAAATTCGCGAACAACGTTTGCGAACAGCTGATGGGACAAACCGTTTGATAAACAGAACTCGTAATGCGTAACCGAAGACTTGCTGATACATACACTTAAAATACACACAGGAGTTCTGCAAGCGATTCAAATAAATTGTTCGTGTGAACGTCTTCTCAGAGCTATGGTTATCGTTAAAATTAGAAACAACAAATTCAGTTTTAGTCTGATACGCGTCGAGTTCATTAATTTGTAGATGATCAAGACAAGACATTTTCAAGTTTGAGAAATAAAGACGATAAAGATAAGAAAGATGGCGGAGGAAAGCCAATGATTTCTTGTTCATAGCAAACAACGGCAGGATATTGAATAAGAAGGGACGGTTATGAGATAAAAAGAAATAATCGTAACATTTATTTATGTTTTCAAATAACGCAAATGTGTGTATCACATGGCGGCGGTAAATGACCAGCAGACACAAGCGTAGTACACATCATCAGCATGCGAAGGATTCTATCGTGGATTTACGAGAGCAGACACAGGCAAATTAAAGTTAGTTTATTCTCAAAAGGTTACCCCGAAGAGGGAAGGAATTTCGATCACTTGATATTCTTCGAAGATTGTCGAATATGTGACAACTGCTAGCGAATACTTTTTAAACAGCTTGAAGCCATTTATTTGACAAAGACTTGTAATAAACAGGGAGAAGGAATGCCGATCGCTTGATATTCTTCGAAGATTTTCGAATGTGTGACAACTGCCAGAGAAGACGTTTGAGCAGGGGGAAGCCATTTATTTAACCAAGACTTGTATTAGACACGGGAGAATTAGTTTGGGGAAGGAATGCAGGTAATGGTACAATGTACAGTAAGTACCTCCTGTACAAAACTCTAGCTCTCCCCCAACTAAACACAACTTTTTAGGATCAATATGACAAAATAAAATATAAACTTACTTTTTCCCTGTCTGCAGATAAGAAACAACCAGAACTTAGCAATTACAAGTTCACATATGGAGTAATGCTTAAGTAAGTTTATTGGTGACAACAGCAGTTTTATTACTAACACTGACAGAAGCTATCCAACCTGTCACACCTGCAGTCTTATTAAATAAACTGAAACAGACTTATTACTTTTCTGAAACACCACAGAAACACTTGCTATATGCAGGCTAGACAAAAGGGATGCATTTGGGCGGACTTGAAGTGTGACATTCTTTTTGTGTGTTTGCATTAGGTTCCAGGCTGTACAGGTAATCGAACGTTATGGAGGGAGTATCAATTTCCATCAAATCAATCCAGTCATAGTAGTAAGTAAACACATCATCATTACTCTCCATCATTAGCTATCATTGTGAAATGTTATTTACTTTTTATATATATATATTCCAGCATGAACATACTGGGGATATGCTTATTACAAGAGAGGTAATATTACCCTGTTAATTCTGATGCTTATAATGTTGAAAGTAATGATAGCAGATTATAATGACTATAGCCAAATTCATTGTTGCTTGCTGTACAGGACCCGAAACCATCCCCAAAAGTCACCCAACTGATCCCGGGACCCACAAGGATTCACAAGTCGAAATAAAATAAATCCCTATAAGTCTAAATGAGCCTCAAGGAGTTGCATTAATGGACAAACAAAGGGAAAGTGGACGGATTGTCTTTCAATTCATTGGCTTAAACTATTGTATTGATATATGACTGTACAAGAAATACAGTGCCCGAAAAGCAGAAAATAATCAGAAATAATTGTCATCAAATAACATAAGGAACTCACATGTCTAAATTTGCAACAGTAGTAGCGTGATGATTCCTCAAGTGCAGGGCTCAGTGTGACTTGCTTTTATCTATCCAGAGGAGCCAGCAAAACAAATTCCAAACTGGCTGCATGAAACATGTTAGTAAATTCATGCTCACGTGAACATGAATTTCATGTTGGAAAACACGTTCCGTTTGGGTTGCCAAATGAAAAAAGATTTTTCAGGGTTAGTTTTACCAGAAAGGTTTATAGTGTTGGAGTCATGTTTCAGAAGTACAAATGTTTAGAGTGTGAATAGTCAAGAGTTGGTTGCTTTGAGCAAGGTTATGTTGTTTGCTGTATTCATCCATATGTAATTATAATAGATATAGGTATTGTATTGGAATTTTATCTTTTTTTTAACTTCTTTTGAAATTGGGTAACTTGAAACCCTTCATTGTACTTAGAATTGCAAGTACTTTTTAACCCTCTGTGTTATTTTTGGTTGCGGGATAATTTCTGGTCCTGTGCACCTATGTACATCACAATTGTCATGTTTAGGAATAGTGCATAGTCAATCACCTGTCAAAACCAATCACTGGCTTTCATGTTTTTACTGTCGCGTCAAAAAACATTTGACTGCACACAGCAAGACGATTGATTGTTCTCGGTGGTATGATTGACTATGTGCTATTCCTAGATAAATTTTTGGTGGTTGTGCAACAACCAATTCGGTATCCAGTCACTTCGTCCACAAACCGTGTCGTCCACAACCATTTTGTCCACAAATTGAGTCAACTCGTCCACAAGTAGAGTCAACTCGTCCACACATAGTTTTCACAAAAATGTAGCCTCGTAGCATAAGAGTTTTATATAAAAAACGTCGACCTGTAAAAAAGAGAGTCTTTTTAACTTTATATGCACAGTTATTCGGAACACCAATTCGACATAAAACATTGCATTAAAATGAACCCTTACGAACCCCTACGTAACCGTTGTGTTGTTTAAAAAGAAAACACTGCCGACACTAATTCAACACGAAAATTTCGCTCTTATTCCTTTAATACACCACGAACCCCTACGTAACTAGCACCGAATTAATCCCTGGAATACGTAGACTAAAGATTGTGTAGTTATTTTTGTGCGATTTCAGTGATGCGGCTAAGATTGGCGGTGTCGTTCACGCCGCTTCGAGACCGATTTGTTGTTTAACAAGAAAACACTGCCGACTGCCGACTGCCGACTGCCGACACAAATTCAACACGAAAATTTCGCTCTTATTCTTTCAATTCATTTTTGTTGACTTTTTGTGGACGAGTTGACTCTACTTGTGGACGAGTTGACTCAATTTGTGGACGAAATGGTTTTGGACGACACGGTTTGTGGACGATGTGACTGTAAACCACAAATTCTGCTATAATGAATGAGATGCCCCTTTTAGAACCAATATAACCTAATTTTCTATTTAGCACTTTGCTCTTCTTGACACTGATGGTAATGGCCAATTGACTGCAACGGAAGTAAACAGTCTGTCACCATCTGTAGTAGAAGAGGCATTTGGACACACCCCACCAGGCGAGGTAAGAGGTGCAAATGCCTACTGCCTTTTAGTTGCATTTATAGACACGGTAACACCCTGAAGTCATACACACCCCACAAGGCAAATAAATACCATGGAACTCAACATCCTACAGTCTTATCATCAACAAGACATGATTAACACCCTGTAGCCATACACACCCCACAAGGCGAGGTGATACCATGGAACTCAACACCTTACATTCTAATCATCAACAAGACATGATAACACCCTGTAGCCATACACACCCCACAATGTAAGGTGATACCATGGAACTCAACCCCTTGCAGTCTTATCATCCCCAGCAAGACATGATAACACCCTGTAGCTATACACATCCTACAAGGCGAGGTGATACCATGGGGCTCAACACCTTACATTCTAATCATCAACAAGACATGATTAACATCCTGTCGCCAAGGCCAGGTGATAGCATGGAACTCATCACCCTGCAGTCTTATCATCCCCAACAAGACATGATAACACCCTCTAGCCATACACACCCCACAAAGCAAGGTGATACCATGGAACTCAACACCCTGCAGTCTTATAATCCCCAACTAGACATGATAACACCCTGTAGCCATACACACCCCACAAAGCAAGGTGATACCATGGAACTCAACACCCTGCAGTCTTATCATCCCCAGCAAGACGTGATAACACCCTATAGCCATACACACCTCATAAGGCGAGGTGATTCCATGGAACTCAGCAGAATACAAAGTGTGTGTCCTTACACATACAGTACATCATCGCTTTTTGTCTCCATTCTTATCTCAGGTGAATTTAGTCGGAAGGTCGCGCCCAAGGGATCAGGAACTTTTAGATATTCTAGCGAGTCTTCCAAAGCAGCCTCCCCATGTGGAAGAATTTCTGCTTCGCTATGAAAAGACGGAGGATGAGATAGAACAGTTTCTAAGTGAGAACGAGCTACCCTCGCAACTAAGGGCATATGTCCATAGCAGACTTGAACAGATGCATTCTGCACCGCTACACCAGGAGTTGTGAGAAAACGGATTGAATGGAATATGCCCAGTGTCACATCAAGTGTGATATATTCTTTAAAATAATGCTTTTGCCAATTTGAATGTAATGCAGTAAATTATTCATTATTTTTATATGGGACAAAATGGAGGATTATATTGTTAAAGGATGGAATAGTTGAGTTTCTTAAATATTACTCAAATTGTGGTATCGGGGCAAGCCTCTGGCTATGATAGTACGCAACCAACCTTTAGACCAAAACCAAATAAATAGGTTTAAATCGGTATAAGCGCATGTTGTGAATGTGCAACACAATTCACAAGCCCCTGGCTATCAGAGCACGTGTGGCTCGTAGGATTTAAATGTAAGCTACATATTTACAGTAGGTTATAGAGAAAAGTACCAGAGAACATTTTTATGAAAGATGTTTATGAATTGAAGTGTGATACATTTGTTGCCCTCCGTAAAAAACAAACAAACAAAAAAAAAACATTCAAATTACAAAATAATCAATAATCAATAAAAAAAATAGATAATATATTTATAGTGAAATAGATTGAAAACCCAAGTCCGAGGCTTGACATTGGGAGATTTGGGAGATAGTGTAAGCGCATTGCAGCTTTGAACTGGATGGCCGCTTTTTCAATTCTCCCGGAATGTTGTTCCATAGTTTCGTCGCTGTCATCACTAGTATTATGGCTTATACATCACTTAGTATCATTACGGGTTACACATCACTAGTATTGTGGATTATAATTCACTTGTATTATGGCTTATACTTCACTAGTATTATAACTTCTACTTCACTAGTATTATGGCATACACAGCACTAGTATTATGGCTTACTTTGTTATTATGGTCGCTTGTATAAAAATCACAGACTTCACAAATTTGAGCCCCAAAAGAAAAGACAAAGCTTGTAGGTAATTCTGTTACTCTGCAGTTTTCTTTAAAGTGATAGAATTCAGAGAACAAATAGAAGGCTACAAGGCACAAAAGACATAAATTGGGATGAGGAGCCAAACAGTGCTAAAACCTTAATAGGAAATTATTGACTTTTCTTTTTTTATATGATGCTAATGACATTACCCATTGATGTCCCAAACATAAAAATGAATGAGATGTACTTAGCGCTAGTACCCTTAGTATAACAGAAAATACTGGACACAAGAGGGAAAATAAGCAATAAATGTATCAAGACAACACCACTTGAAAATGTTGACATTTTTAGTACTATAATGAGACCCTTATTGTTTTGGATTTAGAATCTGAAATCCTTATGTTGTAAACCAGCATTATCTAAAAAGCAAAATCCGTAAGAGGATTTTTTATTTGGTATTTTAGTTTTGTGTTTATGCTGGATAACTTCTTATACCATAAACACCCACGTATCAGGCCCGTAGCCAGGATTTTGAGCGGGGTGGTTCGTTTTTCCATTTCAGCGGACCAAATTTCCGGTATACCCCTCTCCTCGCCTTATTATATTAGGTAATCAATTTTGTATTTAAAATGTTATTAATAGGGTGCTTTTTAACATATAGCGATAATAATAAAGATAATTATTATGGAAAATATTTATATAGCCAATTGAAAAAAATATTTATGTGCACGGCCAGGGGCTCATAAGTAGGGACAATCATCTGCATTATATAGGTGTCACGGCGTTTCCTAGGATCAGGCTATTTTTAGACTCGCGCGCACGAACGGGCCAATCAGCTACGTTGACGTTGGTCGCGCGCGCTAGTGACATGAGGCCAGTTAGGATCATAACTAAAATTGGATGCATTTTGTAAATAAAATAATTATCCAATCACAGCAGAGTACCCTTCCCCTTGGTATTTGTATGCCAAGCTATCACTTGAAAAAAAATGGCGGCGCGAAGGGGAGTACGATTATACAGCCTAACCGTTTCTTTGAAGCTGTTTGACACCCCGAAAATAATATGCCACATTCAATATCGAAAAACACGCACTATTAGTTCGCTGAACACAGACCCGGGAAGCACCGTCGACTCGATGCTAATGCGTTGTAATAAGCTAAGTACAGCAACTAAAACACTAGTGTAAAAGTTTTACTTGATACAAAATTAAATAGAGAACTTCTAACCTTGCCCCTCTGTTTTTCTATCAAAATCACGAGGTATTTAAGTTATTTTAAACTGTTCTCCAAGGCAGTTACTTCATACCAGGGGTCTACTATAAAGCCGGAGATTTTACATAATTTTCTCAATAGTTTCACGTGTGATCAAAATACAACGGCGTACAGTGAATGTATCAAACAATAAAAGTACTTATAAAAAAATAAGCGAGAGAGAGGGTGCTTAAAATTGAACAACCTAAGTATTCTGGGTGCAAGTTTACTTAAGTTACTTAAGTCATTGTGCTCCACTGGACACCATTAAGCAGACATACTGTATGAGAAAAATTAGGTGACAGTTAACTTATATGATGGCTTCAGATGAAAATCTCCGCCATTTCCACCCCTGGATCTGTCTCAATATGGATGTGTTCATTAGACACGAAAGCCCTACAGAAATTACAGGACAACAGACAGAATCATTTCCAAACATAGAAAATTATGAGCGAGAGAGGGAGGGAGGGAGGGAGGGAGGGAGGGAGGGAGGGAGGGAGGGAGGGAGGGAGGGAGGGAGGGAGGGAGGGAGGGAGGGAGGGAGGGAGGGAGGGAGGGAGGGAGGGAGGGAGGGAGGGCACTAAATTCTTTTTTTGCTTCAACAGCTTATCTTTCTCAGCCCACCCAAAATGTAGCTTTCATAATTTAGATTTTCAAGTGTGACAGTATTTAGAATTAGGAGGGTATTCTAGTGTAAAAAGGAACTTTAACAAGAAATCCAAGGTTCTAAGCAATGACCTAATAGTTTTAGTACTTTACTAAATTGTTGGTCAACCCTCCTTGTGTATAACCAGTATGTGTAAGTGTATAACCTTACACATCCCTGGTATAACTTACCCTTCCTGGTAAAATTTCATTTTTCATGTCAACTAACTGAAATTCATAAATATTGTTAGATTTTACAAGTCTTGTGCACACTAGAAACAATTCTGCATTATTTTGGCCTAAAAGTTTGGTAAAGTAGCAGAAATGATCATGATTTTGAATGAAATATGCTGAGATTGCATTGTTTCTATCATTTTGTGCCACCAATGTTGCGTATTCCAGCAGGGAATTATGTGATCCTGTGATTAGCATGTGTGCACCAGAAATTAAAACTAGCCACCATCATCTCCAGAAAACCAACCCAACAACCCCGATATGTCTCTGTATGGGTGTGTTCATTAGAAATGAGGTATAGAGACATGAAAGCCCTACAGAAAATATAGGACAACAGACAGGATCATTTTCGAACATTAAAAATTATATTTTTGATATTAAATCAGCCATCCTATTTTAGCCTGACAATATTTTAAAAATTACATTAAATCAGGCATCCTATTTTAGCCTGACAATGTTTTGAAAATTACAAAATAATATAACTGAATGATCAATTGTCAATACCCACATGAACTCTCTATTTTTAAACAGAAATTCTGTCCGCTTGACTAAAGGGTGCAACTTAGTTTACATGAACATTTTTCATCTTTATAAAATAAAAGATAACAGGGGTTTGATGTATAATCACTAAACTTCTAATTCCTTCCCATACAGAAGTCTTTTTTAATGTAGGCATGTATCTTTATACCAAGCCAAAGAGAATGCGGCAGAAATTGCTTTGTTTATTTGGCAGTATCCACTCAAACTTTGCATCATGCACTGGATTTACGTAAAAAAAGTTGCCATCTAGCATGGTATAAGATAGGTATACAATGATTTATTGTAGAATACTGCAGAAAATTCCACATGTCATGTATCTCAAGAGCATACCCCTTGAAAAAATATCCCATATAAATAAGCTCCTACTCATGTGCTCACTAGGCCAGTCCCTTTCAATTTCATCGATTATTTTTATTCGCAACGGCTACTGTAGCACCCCAACCAAAACGAAAAGACAAGACAAAAAAGGTTTACTAAAACTCTGCTTCTTGCTTGTTTTAGTCGGCTACCTTTCTTCTGCGACTTTGATGTATGCGAGTTACCTCAAACACGCTCTCAGGTACTGGACGTGAGATTCCATGATACAGCATGTAACTTGCGAAAATGTAAACAAAAACTAAATGGCGGGGTACCCATGGGGTACCCGCGAGGTATTCGCTTGTTCAAAGCATCAAAATGATGAAAAACTATTGTAGATTCTGTCGATGTATTTCCTTTTTTTTCTGACACCGTCCGGACCTAACGAAAATCCCAACTTTCTTCGATCGGGCACACATGAGGGCGAAATTTTGAGTGACGTTGGCCGTAAATCTTGAAATAAATATTTTCTCGCCACGATCGCACTGATTCGTTTTTACAACAAGGCGTCCGGGTTCCTCTAGCATGCAGTAAACGCAATAAATCATAGGTAGGAGTATTATTCGACCGACAGGAGAACGTTTTCTGCGTGGCTCTCTCGCCGCGGCTATGGCTGCCATTTTGCATAATAATGAGGTAAACTGATACATCCAATTTTATTTATGATCCTAGCTGCTCAACGCGCAAATTTCAGTAGGAAGAATATTTATCATCCGTCGTTTTTTTTTGTTTTTGTTCAACATAAGAATTGCAAGCCAAAATTTAAATTCGTAGGTAAAGTTGGATTCATCATTGAAGAAGAGAGCAAAAAAAGTCAAAGACCGAAGCGAAAACATAGCTTTTTGTCTGAGACTGCGCGTGCAGTTGAGCTAAGCCAAAACGGGGAGGCCAAAACGTTAGCACCAAGGTCGCACCTGGTTGGCTTATCCGCGCGTCTAAAAATAGCCTGATCCTAGGCAACGCCGTGACACCTATATAATACAAGAATGTGAGGAAGTTGATTGCCCCTACTTATGAGCCCCTGGCACGGTATATCTCCAGCCAAACGTTATGTATTTTTGTTTGTTCTGAGCGGACCTTCAAGCCGTGCGGGGTGTTCGTCCGAGCCCCCCGAACCCTCTCTGGCTACTGGCCTGCGTACACAGGCTAAAATTTAACAAAAAATGTCTCACCTATTTTCTTGTGCTAGATTGCGTTGAGGTCACAAAGGAATATCATAGGATAACAACTACAGTAATCAGCGGTAATCTTACTGTTGGGATTCCTGTGCCCGAGAGGGTCTTGGTCTTAAACTCTACCCATAAGTCTGTGCTCCATCTCCCGCTGAATTTCGTGTAACTGGTCAAACTTGCGAGTATGAGTGAGTTGAGGTTGCCGTTTTTCTAAAAAGAAGAATGACATCTTTTGAATAACAAGGATATGCTATACAGTCATATGGTGAGTGTTCGAATTCCCAGTTTATACCAGCTAACCACAGACTTGCGTTCGATTTTATCTCAGAAAAATAAGCATCATTTTACTCAGATAATCAAAGTAACTTATTTTTAAGCTTAACTTACCTATCTCTTTCAAGCAAATGGCTACGGCTCTGTAACACGCGGTTGACAAAGGGGAATAGCATGGCGTCGACTTCTTGCCTTCCAGGGCGGGTAAAGTTTATAAGTAAGTACTACTATGGATAAGTCAAGTTTATGAAAGATTTGAGGGATTGAGGCTATACTCATCTTAATAATTTTTTTATCTTGTTGGTTGAATTATTAAGTCTTATGTCATATAGTCAGTTATTAAAGTTATTACTGTAAAACCCAAGACTAATTTATGATACCATGAAACCGTAAATTCTCTCTTCTGTAATAAACGTCATTGTACAGTGCCTCCTTCTGAATATTCTCAATATCTTTCTTGTGGGCTTCTTTAAGGGTGTACTGACATTAGTGTTGCTCAGTAACGACGTTGCTACGCTGATGGTGTTGCGCGCGCATATACATAACATGGAATTCGTCATTCCTAGCTTTCCTGAAGTAAAAGAAGCAAAAATATGCGTTTCAAGTTCCCAAAGATTGACTTTAAGTTGATCTCAGCCTTTTCGGGTGATGATATTTCCCATATTTTGCATAAACGAAGATTTAGTCAAGCCAACCTTTTTGAAGCCAAAGTTCAATTTTCACTACCTGCGCGTGCTGCAAACACCGAATGCTCGCGCACGCATTGAAAATCTTATTTCAAAGTAGCACGCGCTGTATCAGAATTTTAAAATACTTTTTCCATTTTCATCATGACGTGACGGATATGGTTCTTTTGAAGTCTAAATACCACGAAACACCATTGGAATTTGTGGAATTTAAATTTCATCATGTGAGATATCAGTGTGTCTTAGCAGGCCGAATGAGCACGCGCTGGCTTTGTTTCAATTCCGGTTTTGCCTTTTCTAAAAAAAGTTTTTTTGTTGCAAGTTATTTTTAAACGCAATATTTTTTTCTGTATTCCTTTTTATTAAATTCTCCTTCATATGGTCAAGCATGGATTTAGCGTTAATGTGTTAGAAACTAAAATTATATCAAATAATCTGGATTTCAGGACCTTTGAAAAATTATAAAAAAAAAATTTCTCAATCATTTCTAAAACGCATGCTTGGCTTAATGCATCCATCCCTCAACATTCATAAACATATTCAATATTTGTTTTAGAGCAATTTTACTTGAAATATTTGCTTTTATCTGTATCTATGATGTCACATTATAACGTCACGGGGTAACATCATAATAGTCAGCACACTTGTCGTGGTCAACTTGGCAAATATCAGACCCTTATGACTTTCTACAAGGCTTTTATGCTATATTCACTTTTCCTTAGCAACAGATGTCAGTACACCCTTAACGCGGCTCAACTCGCTCTTCAGTGACTCTACTTCTGTGTTCATGTGTTGTAGTCCCTTGTCGATTTCTATAACTTATGCATTGGTTTTTCTAATAAATCCCTCCAATGCTTCGACTTTCCCTTGTATAGAGTTTACCTTCTCATCGACTGCTACCACCTTTTTTTCTATGCCTTCCACTTTGGTCTCAATAACTGTGAGCCGGGAGAGTATTAGGTCTAGTGTGCTTGCAATGCCGGCAGCCATGTTCAAGGCCTCAAACACCTTGTCCTCTTCTGTTTCCCTTTAACTTTTTGGCGTCAAGGCTTTTATTTTCAGAATCCTCCGAACCTAGTCTGTCAGTGACCTTTCTATTTTTTCTTTTAGCAAAGCCCTAAAAGGCGTCCATAAAGAAATAGCGTCAAATTCAAAACATTTTACGGAGCGAAGGTTTCTGCGTGTTCACTCAGTCATGCCCATTATCCAAAAAAAACCTTAGGTATTATATCCTGAATTTATATTGGGTTACATTGAAACGCGTTTGCTCTAGAGCAAAAAAAGGCATTTTCGGCTTAATTGACCGCCTTCGTTAATTAGCCGAATTCCTGGGATTTGTTTTAGATATGAGTAAAATGACAATTTCGTCATGAAGTTGGATAATGTATCTGTTTGTTATAGAAGTTTTAATCTTTTATTTGCAAAAGTGGCCTAATAAACGTAACTTGTAATTTAGGGTAATTTGAGCACGTATTTGACTTGTTTGCCTTTCGTACCGCCTTAATTCACGTACCGTCGGTATTAACAAAAAAAACAGAAAGTAAAATAATAATAACAATAACAAAATTAATATCAGGTGAAA
Source organism: Nematostella vectensis (assembly GCF_932526225.1). Classification (NCBI taxonomy): domain Eukaryota; kingdom Metazoa; phylum Cnidaria; class Anthozoa; order Actiniaria; family Edwardsiidae; genus Nematostella; species Nematostella vectensis. The sequence goes on from NC_064036.1 coordinate 19,946,797, forward strand.
GGTGAAAGTTTGTGTCTAAAATATTAACAGAGTTTATTGAAGCTTAAAAAGAAGCTTAACAAGGATACTGATGCCAAGGCATATTTTTTCAACAACAGCTTGGGGTTTCCCTGTCACCAAATGACTTCCCACCGAGTAGGTCGAAAATCTTCCATCATCCGGCCTATAATTGTTTGTTTCACCAGACATAATAAAGTCAATGTGCTGAAGAACAGACGCCACCTGAGACAAGCCAATGCTGGGTTTAATATACATTTGTTCTGTTCCCAAATGCATTGTGGCCAAAGTATGGATCATAGACTAGGGTTATACACTTCCGACCCTCCTCTACATCTGAGTGCAAGAAAGCTCTCTCGAAATACATCAGACAATAAGTCTATTTGACTTTTATATTTCTTGAAATAATTTATTATTCTTTTTACTCCCTGACATCAATCTCTTTCATTTAAAATCTTTTTCAAATGTCTGAACTCTAAATAAATACTAATTAAAATAATATAAAAGTATTATTTATTATAAGTATTAATATGTTATGATAGATATTTAAGTAGAAGTCAATTATAAATTAATTTTATTACTTTATCATTATGCCAGAAAAAAATCTGCTTGCACTGTTTGCAAATTCTTTGTCTCTGATACTCACAGAGCTATCCTCTGTGACATATGTCATTAGTGGACCCATCCTTTTACATGCGCCAATTATGTCAAACTCTCAACCTCGGATGAATCCTTGTTCTGCAATTCTGAAACATTTCCTTTAAATCACTTTGAAGACAGCACTGACTTTATTTTTCTCTTTATAATTCAACTCATGAACACTCTAACCTCCTCGTTCAAAATTCTTCACTTCTTTCAAATTGTGTTTATCTAACTGAAAAGGAGTTTAACAAGATCCCAGACTCCCCTCATTCTTTCTCTCTTTTCCACTTCTTATTTGAAGTGTGAATAGAAATTTCCTAAATCTTTCTGATTTCCTTGATACCCTCGATAAGAAGTTCCATCATTGGTCTCTTTGAAACCTGGCTAAATTACTCATAATATTATTGTCATATTATGACATTAATCCACCTCCCTGTTTACTCATTTATTTCACATAATAGACAGTATAAACAACGTGGTGGTGTTGGAATGTTTGTTAAGGGTGATATAGACTGGATTTGAAATAAAAAAAAGAAAATATATGAATCTATATTCATTTAAATCATATTAACTGGCATACACACCACCTGATTGATTCCTCTGTAAATGAATTTAACGAGTCCATTACCCCTCTGTGGTGTTCGGCAAGGAACAAAGCAAAAAGAAACAGACTCGTGGTCTTCCACATTTAATACAAGATGGCGGATCTCTGACATGTGTTCTACCATGGTGCATTGCGCACCTTAACAATCCATAATGCAATGCGGCGGACACTACATCCCCCCCTTACTTAGCATTAAAGTCCATACTAGGAGCTAAATAACTATAACAGCTATAGTAGGGGTCCTACGCATGTATGTAAAACTGAAAAGAAAAATAAAACTAACAAAACTTATTGTAGCACATAATCCTTAAAACGAACAGGTTGTTGCCTAGTGCGCGCAGGTCGCTGATTGGCCAGAGAACCAGGAGACGCTGGCATTTCAGCTGTACAATCAAGTGTGGACTGGTTCTGGGTCTCAGGTGCGGTTTGGTGTTCCTGCGCGATTTCAGGTGGAGTAGGCAGCATGTCTGCGGCGACTGCTTCCTGTGGTTTGATGAACTTCTTCATTTGTGCTACATTCCTCATCTTTCTATTTCCATCAGAATCCTCCAGTACAACTGCATTACCTGTCTTCTGCAAAACCTTGTAAGCTTCAGGCTCAAAAACTGGAGAGAGTTTGTTCTCGCGGCGAGTCTGTCGCAGCAGTACTTCATCGCCTTCATCAATTCCACTTGGCTCAGCATGTCTTCTAGCATCAGCATACTCTTTCTGTCTGAGTTTTGATAGAGCGTCTCTGTCCCTAAGTTTGTGTTGCCACTCTGACTCTGTCGCTCTATCCTTCGGAATCTTTACACTAGGTAGCTTGTCTCGGAGCTGCCTTCCCATTAGGAGTTCGGCTGGCGAGCATCCAGTTGCGGCATGGTTTGTTGTGCGATACTGAAAAAGGAAATCATCAAGCGCTTTCTTCCAATCATTTCCTTGCAAGTTTGCTATCCGAATCACTTTAAGAATTGTTCTGTTACATCGTTCCACTTCGCCGTTGCTCTGTGGCCAATATGGAATTCCTTTCTTATGTTCTATGCCTAAGAACTCTAAGAAATTCTCAAATTCTTTCGAGGCAAAGGGCGGTCCGTTGTCGCTGCGAACCGTGTATGGTATGCCATGTGTCCTGAATATTCCCTCCAATGCCGTGATGACGTGTGGCGCATCGGTTTTCTTAAGGAGTACTACCTCTGGCCATCTGGAGTAGTTATCCACAACTACCAGCAAGTGGTTTCCTCCAGGTATCTCAGTCAAATCTGTGGCGAGGTCCTCCCATGGTTTTTCAGGTAGTTCTGTTGATCGAACAGGTTCCGGTTTGCCACGTGGTCCAACTAGCTGGCAGGGGTAGCAGGCCTTGATGAACTGTTCAGCCTGTGCATCCATCTGCGGCCACCATAGTTTGCTTCGCAGGCGGGATTTTGTGCGCACCATTCCTTGGTGTCCCTCATGAGCTAAAATAATTGCTTGCTTCCATAGGGATTCTGGTAGCACAATTCGGTTTCCACGCATCACTAATTGTCCGGCAATCCACAACTCCTTTGACACTGCTTTGTACAAGGTACCTGTGAGACGGGTGAAGTCTCCACTTCTAATTGCTTCGCGTACCAGAATAAGGGTTGGGTCCTTCTCTGAAACAACCTCTACATGCTTTGGGGTCATGGCGACAGGTACTGCGGCCTTTGCAGTGCTAAACACATACTCGCTGGTTGCTTTAGAATCAGCTGTCTGTACTGGACCAACTGGTAAACGACTCAGGGCGTCGGCTGAATTTTCCTTTCCGGAAATGTGCCTGACCACATAGCTGAATTGCTGAAGGTACAACAGCCAGCGTTCAATCCTAGCAGACGGGGGTTTAGACTTTGGACCTAGGACTGAAATTAAGGGTTTGTGATCAGTTAGTATTTCAAAATGGGTTCCATAAAGGAACATGTGAAATTTCTCACAGGCCCATTTGACAGCAAGGGCCTCTCGCTCGAACTGTGAGTAGCGCTGTTCAACCTTACTAAGCTTACGACTTGCGTAGTACACTGGTCGAAATTGACCATCACCAGGTTGTCTTTGCTCTAGTATGGCCCCCAGGCCAACTGGTGAGGCGTCAGTGATAATCCTGGTCTGGGCTCCCTGTGTAAAATAAGACATGACTGGTGCACATGTTAGCAAGTGCTTAATTTGTGCAAATGATTCTGCCTCTTTGGCACCCCATTTCCATTTAGCATTTTTACTGGTAAGATCCCACAGGGGAGCAGAAATGGTTGCAAACTGTGGAATGAATTTGGCACAAAATTGAGCAGAACCAAGGAAACTTCTCACCTCTGATTGGTTGGTTGGTGCAGGTGCCTCGACAATTGCTTCGACTCTTTTGTCAGATAACTTAAGACCATCTGCAGAAATGGTGTCTCCCATGAAATCCATACTCGAGGCTCCTACCACACATTTCTCATAGTTGAGGGTGAGCCCGCTGTCTTGCAGCTTTTGGACAGCTCTTTCCAGGTTCTCGTCATGCTCCTTTTGGTTCCTACCCACTATAAGAATGTCGTCATGCATGTTGAAGGCTCCAGGGCAGTCTTTCAAAACTTGCCATATCAGGTTCTGGAACTTCTCGGTAGCCATGTTCACACCGAAGAGCAATCGACAGTAGCGATATAAACCTGTTGGCGCTGCGAAAGTAGTTATGTCTCGGGACTCTGGGGATAACTCGATTTGATGGAAAGCCATGTTTAAATCCAATTTGGTGAAAATCTTTGCATCTGAGATTTCTTGTAGGGTTTCTTGCATAGTAGGTACTGGGTGTCTTTCTCTTAAGATAGCCTGATTGGCCTGGCGCATGTGTTACCTTATAATTTGTGAAAACTCGAGTAACATTAAAAATAAACCGAAAATAAACCACACAGAAACAAACATGGCGGTCAACACGTTTTCTTCTTCTTCTACACACACTGCATTATGGGTAATACAATATTTTTCTATGGGGGGGTGGGCAAGTGCTTAATTCCAAGGGTAACACACTTCCCCCCTGAAAAGATGTCGTCCTCGACATTTAAGTTACTAGTATGTTTCAATACTACAATGCAACTGAGGAAAAAAAAATCTGACTACTCTACTATTTCAATGTTCAGTTCCATGAAGGCATGGTGTAGGGTGATCAAGTCCAACCATGGCTTCCACTTGTTTCTTCATACAGCTGTATCTTGCTTATTCTTTACTCTACAGTTCTCTTGCACAATGTCATTGCCACGTAAATACCCAATGCTACTCAAGGTCTTACACCTTGTTACCTACACTATTTGCTAGGCTATACTAGTATTATTCAACTAGTGTCTCTAACTAGACCGTTTTTTTCTTTTCTTTTTCTTGTAACAAACAAACAAATATAAGTCAAGTAAGTGTACTAGTGTACTTGTAATTACATTGCTGGTGTCCATGGTGAGAAGGAAGGACATCTGTAGGGTACCTGTAAACCGTAGGGTACCGGATAACCGTAGGGAGTCTGTAGACTGCAGGGTACCGAATAACCGTAGGGTACCTGTAAACCGAAGGGTGCCTTGAACCCGCATGTGGCACATGGTAACTCTTGTGTAGGAGGTGCACCGTAAGCACTCCATGCTGACTCATTTATAGTTATACCATGGTTAGCGACCGGTCCCCGATAATAGGATGGCTGACCAATAACATCATAAGTAACCCGCAAAGGTGGATGCCTATTCCGCTCGGGTCGTCCAATGATGCTGCCATTAGCATAGTTCTCCTGGCTGTCCCTATCACCTTGTTCCCCTTGCTGCTGCTGTGATGCCCTCTCTGCCTGCTCCTCTATTGCTTCATCCAGCTCACCTGCCGTTCCTTCCTGCTGATCGGGTGCTCCATCCAGCTCGTCTGAAGCTTCCCCTTGCTGATCCAGAGATACATCTGACTCGCCTGATGCTATTTCCTTCTCGTCGGGCGCATATCCAACCTGTCTACCGTAAACAAAGTCTGGTTCCTCTTCACTACTCGACTCCTCTTTCAACTCTACTGCGTTCCTTGTTGCAGGTTTCCGTGTTTTGGTTTTCCTTTTTGGCTGAGTAATCACGTCACTCATGAGATAATCACATGGCAGTAAGAGGTTATAATGCAGAGTCCGGTTCCTGCCCTTGCCATTCTCAGGTCTGACCTCATACACTGGGCTCGATTTTCCCTTCTGATTCACAACCACAAACACCTGATCCTCAAAGTATGAGCGTAGTTTTCCTGGACCGCCTCGTTCTGACAGGTTTCGTACCAATACCCGATCACCCGGCTTAAGTGATGAGCATCTCACTTTCTTCTCGTAGTACCTCTTACCCCGCGCGGCTTGAGCTGTCGACTTGGAACGTGCGATCCTGTAAGCTTCTTCCATGGTTTCTCGCCACTTTGTCACATATTTCGGATACTGTTGCGGAGTGCCTTGCAAACTGGTACCAAGCATTAAGTCAATGGGAAGTCGAGGTGAGCGACCATAAAGTAGATAGAAAGGAGAAAATCCTGTTGAGTCATTTCGAGTGCAGTTGTATGCGTGTACAACTTTGTTAAGACTATCTTTCCACTTGGATTTCTGGTTCTCTGGTAGTGTGCGTAACATTGCAAGAAGGGTCTGATTAAAACGCTCGACTTGTCCATTGGATTGTGGATGATATGGTGTGGTTCTTGAGTGAGCTACCCCACTAAGCTTTTCCAGATGTTTATGTAGATCGTTCTCGAACTCCTTCCCCTGATCGTGATGTATTCGAAGGGGAAACCCAAACCTCATGATGTAATCATTATACAGCTTCTCTGCCACTGTAGGGGCCGATTTATTCCGTGTTGCGTATGCTTGGGCAAATCGAGTAAAATGATCAATCACTACGAGGATATATTCATACCCACCACTGCTTTTTTCTAGATGTAAAAAGTCCAAAGAAATGAGTTCAAAGGGAGCTGTTGTTTGAATACTCTGCATTGGTGCCCGTTGAGCATGTTTCGGTCGTTTTTGCTTGATACATCGACAAACAGAGGTAACATAGTGTTCAATGTCCTGTTACATACGGGGCCAAAAGAACCTATCCCTCGCAAGTGGCAATACCCTCTCTGCACCGAGATGCCCCATTTCCTCATGTAGTTCCTTATAAACGAGATGATGAAGTTTCCGTGGAAGGACCAATTGGAGACGTGGTCCAATTCTCCGGCGAAGGATATCATCCTTACCTAGTTCCAACTTCTTCCAGTGACGTAACATGGCCTTTGTTTCAGGAGTTTCCTTCTTTCGCTCCTTTAAGCTGGGTAATGACTCATTAAGTATGAAACCAATCACCTTTCCAATTGTTGTATCCTCACGCTGAAGTCTCACAATGTCCTCTGTCGACCATGCTTGCGTGCCTAAGGTGACATTATCGTCGGGAGAATCTTCAAGGCATGCTGACAAAGAGATAGTCGGAATGCCATCTTCACCTGCCTGGAACTTTACAGAATTCACAGTGGCTCCTATGTCTTCTTGGCATATGGTCTTCTGACATTCTTCCATATACTTCTCCATGCCTTGTGAAATCCGCGAGAGACCGTCTGCATCCCCATTTGCCTTTCCAGGTCTGTATTTGATGACAAAGTTATAGTCAGCCAATTCTGATACCCAACGCTGTCCGGTCGCATTCAATTTGGCAGTGGTCAGAATGTATGTTAACGGGTTATTATCCGTGTAGACAGTAAATTTAGGGGCATAGTACAAATAGTCTCTAAATTTCTCCGCAATTGCCCATTTTAGCGCCAAGAATTCGAGTTTCCCCGAATGCAGATGGTAATTGCGCTCGGCTTGAGTTAACGATCGTGACCCGTAACCAATGACTCTCAAGGTTCCTTTCTGGCGTTGGTATAATACAGCCCCAAGTCCCCGCTCCGATGCGTCAGTGTGAAGAATAAAGGGTTGTTGGTAGTCCGGATAAGCCATCACGGGTGGTGATGTGATAGTATCTATAAGTGTCTCCAGTATTCGCTGATGTTCCTCAGACCAAGAGACTGGTTGGCGTGATAAGGACTTACTCGACCTACTTTTCGATTTGGTACTTGTACCTCCCTTGGGTTCCGTCAAAAGATCATAAATGGGTGCTGCTAACGTCGCAAAGTTATGTACATATCTCCTGAAATAACTTAGAAGTCCCATAAGTCTGCGAACTTCTCCGACTGTCTTAGGTGGCGTATCCTTTAAATCCGTAACTGCCTTAATACTCTCCTGATCCATCCGATAACCTTCTTCTGCCACAACATGTCCAAGGAATGTAACTTCCCTTTGAAAGATTTTACACTTGCTGGGTTTCAATTTTATCCCGTGTTCCCGCAGTCTTTGCAAAACTTTCCTCAGATCACTAACATGTTCTTCAAAACTTTGACTAAAGACAATGATATCGTCCAAATATGGGATACATGTGGTGTCTCTTAAATCTTCTAAACAATCTTGCATATATCTTTGAAAGGCCGCGGGGGCCTGGGAAAGACCCATGGGAATGCGAACCCATTCATACAGTCCCCAAGGGGTCACAAAGGCAGTCAATGGTCTACTGTCTTTCCCCATGAAACCCTGATGATATGCGCGTCCCTGATCCAGTACTGAAAACCAACTATTTCCCCCTAGGGTGTCTAATGCATCTTGAATCCTTGGGATGGGAAAACGGTCAGGGACACTCTTACGATTCAGTTCACGATAGTCAATGCACAGTCTTAGAGACCCGTCCCGTTTACGGACGCAGACAGCCGGCGACGAGTAGGAAGACTTTGACTTCACAATCCATCCCTTATTTATCAAGTCCTCAATATAGCCTTTGACTTCTGCATACAATGGGCGGCTAATTGAGACATATGTTTTCTGAACAGGAGTCTTATCCATTAGGGTTAAATTTAACTCAAGGTCTTCGATGCAACCGACATCCTGACTATCACGGGCAAAGGTCTCCTCCTCTTCCTGTAACAGACGAGTGACTTCCTTTTTTTGTTCTTCATTCAGATCTCCAATCACCACCCCTGGGACCCTCTGTGATGAATCTATGGTCGCCCCCCTGGATTCTTGTGTTTCACCTGGGTGTACCCCCCTTGAATCAGACAAGTTCATCTCACTAAGTTTCACTTCTGCTGGGGTAACTGATCTGATAGGGTTAAGACTACCCAAGATGGTGCCCCCCCTGAGGGTGATATCATGCTTGGTGGCATTACTGACGTAAATGTCAACTCGCGTAGCTTTCCCTTTCGGGATGGACAACAGAGACTGGGAGAGTTCTAGCCCTGTAGGCAATGTCTGGTCTTCATCTGGTTCAAAGATAACTGGGCATTTCTCCTCGACTGGGCCGGTATTTGCACGACAATTAATTCTCAGGGTCTGCCCCCCCGGTATGCTGACACTCTTCTTAGGTGACTTTAAGATGCACAAGGGTTCTGAGTTGTCACATGTTTGGATAAAGTTAATCAAGGCCCCAACTGCCTCCCCTCTGACTTCTGGAAATGCACCTTTCATAATATCCTGTAATGGGCTCCCTGTGGTGTTGCTATTATCCCCTGGGAAATCTTTAATCACTGTTTCTATGACATTATATCCAATGATGGGACACTCTAACTCTCCTGGGGTCACTAAAAAAGGTACTTCTACATCTGGCCCTGTATACCCATGGGATTCTAGCTTCAATGTTATGGGGATCCATCCCTCATATGGGATCTCACTGCCATTTGCAGCAGATACATTTAAGTTTCTATCCCGACCCAGGAGTGTCTCAATATCTTGTAAATCAGTGTTCAAACCATTCTCATTGACCCATGATTTAGATAAAACTGAAATTTGCGCGCCCGTATCCCAGAGGGCCTCTGTGCTAATATCATTAAGCATGCAGGAAACTTTGCATTTTGGTCCTACCAGTTTACAAATAACAGCATGTTGTTTTGGAGTGAGATGAGACATAAATACACTAGACTGAATTCGCTCTGCGTACTCACTGTTTTTCTTGGCTTGTAACTCTTGTATCGCAGTGCAAAGTTTCTTGTGTTCCAACCAATGAGCCCGTTGGCATTGCACACCGCAGTACAATGCTGACTTACAACCCGCACATTGAACTAAACAATCACTACCAGATGGTTGATGCCCACATGACACACATACTTGGGACTTTCCTGTGGAAGCAACTTGCGACCCGGCTACCGCCTGTCCCGCGGTGGCAGCCGGTGCTGGTTTCCCGAATCCTTGTTTTGTGTTGGTCTCCGCTTACGACATCCCCGTGCCCAATGCTCAGATGAACCGCAATAAAAACAATGATCACATGCATCAATCGTATTGCTATCCTCACACTGCTTGCAAACTCTCTTGGCCTTCTGTACATGTATATCCCGATTATCAATATTGCCATCCCTTTCCTGTTGCACTTGGGCCACTGTCTCCCGCAATGTGGCCATCTCCGACTTCACTGACTTGAGTTCTGCTAGGATCAGGTCTTCTGTTGAGACTGCGGCTGGAGTCTTCCCTTTGTCCTTACGTCCACCATTCCCTTGTGATTCGACATTATCACTTGTTAGCTGATTAACTTTCTTAGTTATTTTGGTTAACTTTGATTTCCTCTCTAACTCCTCAGATGCCACAATATTTACATGCTGGATTAAATCTTCATCAGTGGTATCTGTGTTCTGTAGATATGGTCTTAGTTTCATCCTTACACCATCATCCATTAATCCAGTCTCCACAGTTCTTAAAAATAGTCCTTGCACCAATTCGGGATCGTATTTCATTTTGCTATCAGACTCTTGTGACGCAAAACAAACTTTCTGCCTCTGATCCAAAGCCCTGATCACAAAACTCTGAGGGGTCTCCCCGGGAGCTTAAGCCAAAATTGCTAATTCTTGATACAGTTCTGTTGCATTTTTTTCCTGATAATGCGAGCGCAAAATGTGTCTTAATTGGGCCAGAGTCAAGCTTGGAATACCTTCCAAGTAGCTGCGAAGTCTCATTCCTGGGCAAATGGACTTTATTACTGCATCGACCACCTCAACTTCTGTGTGTCCTTTCTTTAGTCCAGAGTCAATTTGTCTCACGAGACTGACAAAACTTAACTTATCTTTCTGTCCTGGCTCTCCAATTTGCCCAGAAATCTTCATTTCTCTCTTTATATCCGAAATGTAGAGACCTTTCTTTGATTCCATACCCATAAGCTTGTTCATTTGATCCTTCAGAGCTTGGAGCTCCTCGCTCGGACTTGCACTTGCACTCGTGTTTGGCTGGGCTTGTTTTTCTTGTTTGGGCTTCGTTGCTCCAGAAATCGCCGAAATAACCTCCTCTAATCCCTTCAGATAGCTGACTGCTTGGTCTCCTTTGCTCTCAAGCTCGTTATCCACAGCTTGTGAGATCCTTCTGACCCGTTTCAACCTAGATAGTTTGTCGTCCTCGTGTAGCTTCAAAAAGTTTTCCACTTCGTGTAACTGTTCGGCCGTCAAGCGACACAAACTCTCTTCGATACTAAGCTGAAGTTCTTCAGTCATCTTCTGAATCCGTTTTCCCGTCTGAGCCCCCAATATGTTACCTTATAATTTGTGAAAACTCGAGTAACATTAAAAATAAACCGAAAATAAACCACACAGAAACAAACATGGCGGTCAACACGTTTTCTTCTTCTTCTACACACACTGCATTATGGGTAATACAATATTTTTCTATGGGGGGGTGGGCAAGTGCTTAATTCCAAGGGTAACACATGTCCAAACAAATGCGAACATCTCCATTTGGCTTTTCGACTGCCACAAGGGGATTGATCCAACTTGTAGGACTGTTTACCTTTTCCACCACACCAAGCTTCTCAAGTTCCTCTAACTTGTCAGCGACCTTCTGCCTGCGACTAAAAGGAATCCTACGCAATGGTTGTGCTACTGGCTTAATATTCTGATCAATATGTAACTTGAGTTTAAAACCTTTAAGCTTGCCCAAACCATGAAAAACATTAGGAAATTTGGCCTTAAGCGCTGCTTTGCTGTTTAACTGAGTATTTATAGCTGAGAAATCTGAGCTACAACTATTAACCTGAACTCCTACTTTGAGTATGCCTAGAGCTTCAGATAATTCACGACCTAACAAAGTTGACGCTTTTCCAGAGACAATGAAAAACTTTGCGCGCTTATCCACATCTGTTTCTGGTACATGCACATTAAGCATACAACTACCCTTAAGATTTAAAGCATCACTAGACGAATATGCAAAAATTTGCTTGCTACTTGGCTTCAAAACAATGTCTCCTTTTGATGAGTCATTGAATGTCCTTTCTGACATAAGGTTACAGCTTGCACCCGAATCAATGATGACATTCTGTATAACACCTCCAATAGATATCTCCATAGTACCAGGCGGTGACTCTGTGTGCGTGCAGAATACATTAAAAACATCTTCTTCCTCTTCGCTATCAGTTTCTTGAACATCAACAGCTTCCACTTGTCTTACATGAGATGGCTTCCTGCCCTTTGATTTTGGTCCACTTGCAGACTTTGCTTTTCCAGATGTCTGCTTTGATTTGCAGCAGACCTTGAAATGTCCAATTTTCCCACATTTTTCACATTGGTGATTTTTGCTACATCTGCAGTCAGCAGCTTTATGACCCTGCTTATTGCAACGATGACATCTGCCATCAAACTTGGGACCAGCACTGTCAGGCTTCTGTTGTACTCTCAATTGGTTAACACCACCTTGATCTGGCACAAGAACTAGTGCTTCTTTGTCATGGTACGTGTTGACAATTTCCAGGAGCTTGCTGAGAGTCAGACCTTCCTCACGAAAGAGTTTTGCTTTGAGGGGTTTATCCAATATGAAGGTCAAAATTCTATCTCGAATTTGACTGTCCTTTTGGTCGTTGTACTCGCAGTGTTCGCAAAGGGTTTGCAGTCTAATTGCAAATTGATGAATCCTCTCACCGGGTTTTGGTACCGCTGTCAAGAAGGCTTGCCTGGCCATCGGTACGTTTTTCTTGAGTTTGAAGTGTTGAGTGAGGGAGTCCATGGCTGTTTTATAGTCCTCCCCCTGTTGTTCAGCCGTAAAAGCGTGAAAAATTTCTCGTATTCCAGCTCCTGCTAGGTGAAGAAATATTGCTCGTTGTTGTTTCGAGTCTTTGATGCCAGATGCAGTGCAGTAGAGCTCAAATTCGGACTTCCAGATTGTCCATCTTTGTTCCAGCGTGGCTGGTTCGCCAATGCAGTCGAAGGCTTTTGGCGTTGGTAATCCTGATAAACAGACGGCCATACCGGCTTTTTTTTGACAGATTTAACTTCAGTATGTGTTTATCCAGTTGTTGATCCCATCCTCGTCGCCAGAATGTGGTGTTCGGCAAGGAACAAAGCAAAAAGAAACAGACTCGTGGTCTTCCACATTTAATACAAGATGGCGGATCTCTGACATGTGTTCTACCATGGTGCATTGCGCACCTTAACAATCCATAATGCAATGCGGCGGACACTACACCCTCTACTATCCAAAATTAGCTTTGAAAACAATTTAACCTGTATTATGGGGGATTTCAATAAAAACCTGTTGAATTAAAACTCTCACCTGTAGTATTTGGGGAAAACGAACTCCACATGGAGAAAGACGACCACTCGATGAGTCAGCAAACTACAACAACTTTATTCGCAAAGCATCATGGGTATTAATAGATTACACTGCTTTCCTCTAAAAGGAGGAGTTGACTATACCCTGAACACAACTACTTATGGATCTAGTTTGACAACCGGTTTGACAACTCTCTGAGATCTCCTCAGCACAGGAGTTTGGGTAACAGAACTATCCTGAGGTTTTACTGGAGTTACATGGTGATCTGAAATACTAGCAGCTGGTTGGTTGACTTTGTCAGACTGAATCATGGTCTCACTCTCTGTGCCACCCTGCTCACACGACTCAGGCACTGTGATATCTGGTTCATTCCCGTCATCACAGATATCATCATGTGCTCTGATCATGTGATCAGTGTGGACATATCTAGTCCTGTGTCCTGTTTTTACAACATATGTTCTGGGACCACATACTTTAACTACAGTACCAGGAATCCACTTATCCCTCTTTGAGCTAGCTCTGGTGTTATGCACACGCACTCTATCACACCTCTCAAATTGTCGCTCTTTCCTGCACTTCAAATCCTTTTAGAACTTCTGTTTCTCTTGTTTGTTCTCTATAGCATCTGCAAGGTGTGGCTTTACAAGACTAAGCCTGGTCCTGAGTTGGCGTTTTACCATTAACTCTGATGGACTCATGCCAGAAGTGCTGTGAGGTGTGGTACGGTACCTGAACAAAAAACTATCAAGTCTATTTTTCATAGACATACCCTTTGTGCCCTGAATGACTTGCTTGAGTAGGGCCTCTTTAACTACCGTAACAGATCTTTCGGCTGCCTCATTAGATTGAGGATGGTATGGTGGAACCAATGTGTGCTTTATGCCATTTTTGTGCATAAATTCGGCAAACTAATAGGAAACAGAGGCCCATTGTCTGAGACTACTTCTTCAGGCAAACCATGATTGGCAAAAATCAGCCTGAGCTCATCAATAATGCGCAAGGCAGTGGTGGAAGTCATGTGTTGCACATCAATCCACTTTGAGTGGCTGTCAATAACCACCAGGAAATAGTCATTGCCATCTTGGCAAAAATCAATATGAAAACGTTGGAATGGCCTGGTAGGCCACTTCCAAGGAATTAAAGGTGCACTTGGAGGGGCACTTCGAACACTTTGACATACCGAGCAAACTCTACAGGCTTCTTCAATCTGTTCGTCCATTTTTGGCCACCAAACACAAGTACGAGCTATAGCTTTCATTCCACACATACCTGGGTGCTCCCAGTGTAGTTCTTTCAGCATTTTCTTCCTTGAGGCGAGGGGGATAACCACTCTGGATCCCCACAAAACGCAGTGCTGCTCACATGACAGCTCCATCTTTCTGCTGAAATATGGTCTGAGGTTTTCATCCTCGCATACCTCAGGCCAGCCTGACATAACATACTGGAGAACTCTGCTCAACACTGGATCCAATTGAGTTTGCTGAGCAATTGCCTTAGCAGTTAGTAGGAAATCCTCATCAAATGCACTTACCATGTAGATTGTTCCCTCACTACCTACACTGGAATCCTCGTGTGGTAGCCTGGAAAGTGCATCACAATTACTGTGTTCTTGGGAGGATCTGTATTCTATTTCGTAATCATAGGCAGAGAGAAGTATAGCCCACCTGTGCATGCGGCTTGCTGCAAGTGTAGGGATGGCAGACTTTGGGCCTAAGATAGATAACAGTGGCTTATGATCTGTTACTAGAGTGAATTTTCGCCCATATAGGTACTGATGGAACTTTTTCACTCCAAATATTATGGACAAGGCCTCTCTCTCTATTTGAGCATAGTTCTCTCCACTAGAACTCAGAGTACGCGATGCGCAGGCTATTGGTCTTTCCTGGCCATCATCCATCTCATGGCTAAGTAATGCTCCTATTCCATAACTAGAAGCATCGCAATCCAGTTTTAAACTACGATTAACATCATAATGCACCAATAGTGCCTCACTTGTGAGACCCTGTTTGCAGGCCTCATAGGCATGCTGACACTCTGTTGTCCATTCCCATGGGATGTCTTTCTTAAGGAGATTATGCAATGGGGCTAGTGTTGTGGCTAGGCCTGGAAGGAAAGAATGGTAGTATTGCACCATGCCCAAAAATGATCTTAACTCACTTACATTAGTGGGTAAAGGTGCCTCTCTTACAGCATCCACTTTCTCCTTTACGGGATGCAGGCCTTCAGCATTTATCCGTAACCCTAAGTATGTGACTTCTGGCTTCAGAAACTCACACTTAGGTAGCTTGAGGTGTACATTATGTTTAGCTAATCTGGCTAGTACCTCAGACAGAATTCCAATATTCTCTTGCCAGTCATCACCACCGATCAGAATGTCATCCTGTTTGCACACACACTTATCTAGCCCTTGCAGTATCTGATCCATTTTGGCTTGAAAAAGCTTAGGCGAGGATTTTACTCCATAGGGCAACTTAGTGTAAGAGTAGAGCCCCTTGTAAGTGTTTATAGTTAGGTATTCCTGACTCTCCTCATCAACACTCAATTGTGCATATGCATGTGACAAATCCAACTTGCTAAACACTTTAGATCCAGCAAGTGCTGTATACAAGTCCTGTGTGGTAGCTAGGGGGTATTGTTCATCCTCTACAAACTGGTTTATGGTTACCTTATAGTCTCCACATATCCGAACGGACTTATCTGCCTTAGGCACTACTGCAATTGGGCTAGCCCATTCTGATCTCTGGGTTTTCTTTATCACCCCATGTTTCTCTAGCTTATCCAGTTCCCTTTCGACAGCATCCTTCAATGCATAAGGAACCTTCCGAGGCTTGAAGAACACTGGTTTTGCCCCATCTGTCATAGTGATGTGGGCCTCAAAACCTGTCATGCCCTCGTAACCTTCCTCAAACAGCTCACTGTGCTTAGAAATTAATGCATCAAGTTGACTTTTGTCATGATTAGGCACGACAGTGAGGCGATTGACCCTGAAAATCTTATCCCACTCAAGCGTTATTTAAGAAAGCCAATCCTTGCCTAGCAGAGTAGGTCTGCCATTATAATCTGCTATGAAAATGGCCAGATGGTACCTATTGCCTTTGTACTCTACTTCTCACTGCATCTCACCACACCCCTCAAGTGTCTCTCCCGTGTACGTTCGCAATACCGTCTCTGAGGGTAAGAGTGGAATGTGACTGAATTTCTGCATGTATGTGCTCTTACTCATCACAGAATAATCAGCTGCGGTATCTACCTCCATTTCACACATAGACCCATTGATCGATAACTCTACCGTGTATCGCTTGCGTCTGGGCCTATCAGTGGCAATGGAATAGATGCCCAGCTCATCAAATCCGTCACTTTCTTTATACATTACATCATACACGTTACTCTTATTTCCTGTTACATTATGTAAATTCCCACTGGGTTCTGGAGAGGGCCTAGATTTATCACTTGGGTCACAAGGCTTACTACGACAAGCATTCGCAATATGCCCGACTTTGGAACATTTAAAACACTTAGCTAATTTAAACTTACAGTTAGAGGCATAGTGTTTTCCTTTGCAGCGGTAACAGGGTGGTTCCTCAGTGTTCCCTTTTCTAGCAGTTCCTAGTTTATTCACTGTCCCTTGAAGGCTGCTTGCCTTTTCAGTTGTCAGGTTGAATTCGTGAGTGTTTTTTTCTGCCATCTCCATTGCCTTTGATATCTGACAAGCCTTGTCAAATGTGAGATCCTCTGTGTTTAACAACTTGTTTTGGATCTTTGCACTGTTTAGTCCACAAACAAACCGATCCCGTTGTGCACGATTAAGGAACTCTCCGTAACTGCAGTGAATGGACAGTTTCTTTAGCGCCACAATAAAATCACTGATTGTTTCTCCTTCTTTCTGGACACGAGTTCCGAAATGAAAACTCTCAGCAATTTCCAGCGGTGGCGGGTTGTAGTGCTTCCCTAGGGCTTGCACTATCTCGTCGAATGGTGTGTCGCTCGGCTTTGCTGGAACCAATAGATTACTCAACGTTGTATAAACTTCAGGACCCAGTTCGGTGAGAAGAATGGCCCGTTTTCTTTCTCGAACTACTTTGTTTGCTGCTTCGTTGTCTTCGCCTGGGGTTTCAGCTATCCCATTTGCGAGAAAAAACATCTCCATTCTCTCAACATAGGATTTGAATGTCTCTCTATTTTCCTGATATTCTCCCACGCGACCAAACAAACCACTGGCCGCCATCTTGAATTCTTGATTCACAACGCGAAGGGAAATACACTTCAAATTTCGGTAGGAAACACTTCAATTCTTCCCCAAAACCGTCTTCCGCACCAGCTAGGGTTTCTCGTGCGACTTCGTGCACGTAGAAAAGAAACAAACTCCTCGCCAAATGTAGTATTTTGGGAAAACGAACTCCACATGAAGAAAGACGACCACTCGATGAGTCAGCAAACTACAACAACTTTATTCGCAAAGCATCATGGGTATTAATACATTACATCACCATAGCACTTTGTTGACATTATGCTCTCTAATACTCTATTCCCTCTTCTTTCCAAACCTACAAAAATCACTTCCTCGACTGCTACACTTATTGACAATATTTTTACCAACAACAAGTATACTATGGTCAGTGGTTCCCTCTATTCTGATATTTCTGATCATCTTCCCATTTTTCAAACTACTAGTTTAAAACTGGAAGCACAACCGCTTCCTAGGAAGAGATATACTAGAACAATAAATCCGGCCAATTTGGCCACTTGCACCTCAAAAGTATCTGAAACAGACATTTATTTACAATAATGAAAATACTGTATTAAGGCCTTCCTTCACGAAGTTCAGCTTATATACAATCAATCTTTCCCACTTAAACCAGTCAATTTCCAGCGTTGTTGCACCAAACCATGGTTTACCAATAGTACCAAATGAAAAAACTCTCTCAAGAATAACCTTTTGGATCCCTCACCTTTAAACCTACTGTATCTAAATACCACAGGTACAGGAACAAATATAACTTTATAGTGAAATTTGCATGGAAACATATTATCATTATAAACTTATTGCTGCATACAGAAACCTAAAAATACCTAGACACCAATCAATGAATAAGAAAACAAAACAATCACAAATAAACACCATATAATGATCCCACTATTATTGCAGGCAAATTCAATACTTTTATTTACTGATATTGGTCCATCCTTGGCCAAAAAGATTCACTAACTCTCCTCTTACCACAAACAATACTTAAAAGGCTATTTCCTTAATAACTTTCTACTTTCCCCTACAATACCTTCTGACATCTCTGATCTAGCTAAAACCTTAAAAAAAGCATGAGTGAAGGCGCTGATGGCTTGTGTGGGCATTGAAGGCAGCAATGCACATTCTCGCTGAACCACTCTCCTGTATCTGCAATCTTTCCTATTCAAGAGGGGTTTTTCCTGACAAACAAAAATTCTTTCCATCGTCAAATCTGATAACCAACACAATTTTTCTAACTATAGGCCAATATTCACTGTTCCATTTTTCTCTAAGATTCTGGAAAAGTTATACTCCAGACTATATGAATTTCTTGTCAAGTTCAACATTCTTAACCTCCAACAATATGGTTTCAGACAGAACTTCTCCGCCTACATGGCTATACTTGAACTTGTTAATAACATTTATGGTGGATTTAAAAAAAATGAGTGCACTTTTGGAATTTTTGTTAATCTTAAAAAAGTGGACACAGTGGATCATTCCTTACTCCTGGACAAAATATACTTTTATTCGATTCGGGCCCCCCCTTTCACTGGCTTTTAAGTTATCTCACAAAAGACAACAGTATATCGTAATAAATGTCTCTTCTCATTAAACTATAAAAGCTATAGAGATCTGTCTTGGTCCCCCTTCTCCTTCTCATAAACATAAATGACCTGTTTCGTACTTCAAAACTTCTTTCCCTCATTTTTTTACAGATAATACCAATATATTCTTCTCACATCAAAATATACACGGTTTAATATCCATTTTCAATAGGTTTTATCCTGATAAAACCAAATTTATTTTGTTTCACCCCCCAAGAAAGAAAATCATGGTTGATCATCCTGTCAAAATTAATAATAATATCATATCTCGTGTTGAATTTACCAAGTTCTTAGGAGTTATTATTCATGAAAATCTCTCTTAAAACAGCATATCCTAGAAATTCGATCCATTGTTTAAAAAGTCATCGGTATAATCTCGAAAGCTAGACAATTTCCTTCTCCAACTACACTCTTGACTCTTTACAACTCACTTGTGTTTACCTTATCTAAACCATTGTACACTAATTTGGGGATCAACATTTGACTCTTATACCAGACCTCTATTTCTCTTACAAAAAATAATTCCTATCATTTTTCTTCACCTTGGCGGGCCCATACAAAACCACTCATTCAAATGTATGATCTTGGTGTATGACACTGCTATTCTATATACAAGTATTAAACGTCCTGCTTTGTTTTCTCACACCTTCATAATTTGCTACCCCCATCTCTATCTTCAATCTTCTTTGTCAATTCCGATATACACAATTACTCCACACGCTCAAAGCATAATTTACATAAAAACACACCAAATATCATTTTTTCATATCCTATCAAGCCCCTACTATCTGGAATGATATTCCACTCTCCCTTAAAAATTCCTTTAACCCCCCCCCAACGACACATGCAAACTCAAAGACTACTCCCTGGATCTATAATATCTTTTTTTCACCAATACCTGGAATTCCGCTGACAACCTTTACTACAAGACAACGATTTTAGTTTAGATTAGTTATTGTTATTATTATGTTATTGTATTATTATTATTTGTTCTCATTGTACCAATCTTGTAAACTATACATCACTCCTGTACTCTTTATATATCTGACGTTAAGTCACTTAAGCCAGAGGGCTATGGCTCTTCCCATGTATTTTATTAACAAGTCTTACCAATAAAAAAAATGATAACATATGAACCCACTGACCTGTAAGGAAAGGGGAAAAATTTATTTTACCTCTTAGATTTTACAACTTTACAAACTTTCAAAACACACAATGTAAAAAATTAAAAAAAAAAACAATGTTAAAAATTAAAAAAAAAAAACAGCTCAAATACATAATTATGGATCGAGATGGTTCAAGTACACGTACATTTTGATTGAAGTCTCAATACAATTAAAATGATGCTTTCAAGAATTTATGTTGATGCACAGAAAGATGTGAAAACTTGATCCAGGCTCATGTAAGAGGTGATAAATAAATGTATTTAGGAAAAAATGATTCATATGATGTGGTTTAGGTGTGGTGGTGGTTTCTTGATCTTCATTTGCCTCTCCATTTTCATCATGGCTTAGACTGCACCCTTCTTCATTACCAGCACCATCATCGTGATTGTCAGACACTTGATTCTTGCTAGTAATAATGCGTTTTTTCAGACTTAATCTTTGCTCTGACACCTTTGGTGGCGTAATTGTGCGAACAAGTTATTGAATAGTCGATGGTGGTGTGGTTTGCAGCATCTCTCTTCTGAAAGTAGTGATTTCTGGACCAGCAATTTCAAAAAGTATTTCAGAAACAAGAAAATCTATAGTTCATTCGCCAACCACGCGCTAATGCGCAAGAACAACAAAAACACCATATGTGTGTGGCTCGTGCTGGGTGCCTGCGAACATGATGCCACTACGCATTTTATTAAATGTTAAACTTGGAAAACTAATATGATAAAATAAAATGTAGAATCATTCTAAACTTGTGACTTATAATACTCAGTTATAAATTAAGTGGAGGTGCTGTTATACAACAGAAAATTGAATTCTAGAAAAATACAACTTCATAATCACACGCCCGATACGAAAAACCGGGAAAAAAACCTGTAGAAAAAAAATTCCTCTAATGATCAGCCATGATCATTTTAATAGGTGGGTCGTATTTGTTGAGTTTGGCAGTCTTAGCTATTCTCTTCGTGATATTTAGAGGTGGAATAGATGAACTGGGCAGCTGTCCTCATCAGTCACCTTTGGTTTTGTTGCAGGCTTTAATTTAATGGAAGCAAAGAAGTTACCCTGTTTTTTTCTCACTCTGGAGTGAGGGAAGGCCTTTGATTTCCACTTATTTAATTGTGGGTTTGACGCTTATCTTCTCAATGATCACAGCAGCAAAGTGATTTGAATGATAGAATGCTCCTGGGCGATTATCAATATTTCCATCTCTTGACCAGAGTACCATTAGCTACTCCGGATCACTCACTCCTTGCCATGATGTACGGGTCGCTCTTGGGTTAATGACGTGATGAAGAAGCGTTCGAAGAGGAAGGCGTTGGTTAACCTCTGGATACATGAAATAAAATGATATCGATATCACAGAAAGCCCTAAAAGAAAGCATGACCATTTTCCATTGGTCAAACCAGCGATTCAGCTTTTACTGCTTCTTCTCTGTTTCCAGTGATTTTTGCTTCAGTTAATCCTACTAAAAGGGGTATTTCAAATGGAAGATAATTTTTTCTTGCGTCTTCATGGAAGGCATTATAATCTGCTTAAAATAGACAGTTAAAGAACTATTCTCCAGCAACCAAAAGACGAAACGGCCTTGCAAGTGTTTAATTCCCCGTCAAAAGAACCAATATGGCATTGTAAAGGCAGTTTTCATTTGCAGTTGCTTTAAGGATGACCAGACAACTCGTGGATTTCTCAGAATCCGGTATAAAATGTGTTGAAAAGTCATCGCGAGTAATTTTTTTGTTACTCACTTTATGTAACTTCGCAATTTCTTTCTTCAAAATTTCCTGGAGCATGACCATCGGCCATAGTTAATGTATCCAAGATGCGACTACTGATGAAGTAAACCGCTAATGGCGTCCGTCTCGCGTATCAACAATCGATGGAAAATGAAGCTTAAATGTCATGGATTTCGTGTTGATTTGTCGCACTTTATTTGCAAAAAAGACAAGATAATGGTAAATCTGTCTTTATGTTTTATGTTGTTTAGTTTGGTATAAAATAGAAGTCGACCAAATGACAAAGTTTAGTCGCAAAATCGAAAGACTAGTCGCAAGCGTCTTATACAGGCGCCATTTCCAGCCCTGCTGTGGAGAAAAACGCCAACCAAATCATGAGCACACTTTGTGCTTGTGGCGCCATTCGGTTCGTAATGTTGTCGGATATCGATCGGATTGTGATCAGATAATTTTCGTTTGGTTCTCGTTCTTTTGTTTTGTCTTCTAATGTTTGTCGCGTATCGCTCGATTCGTTCATTTCTGGATCGGATTTCAAAGTTTGACACATCATTTCAACAAAATTCCAACACGGCATAACGATAACACAGGCACGATTTCATTAAACAACTTATCTGCGATTGAGACGGTAAAAACGGTGATGACTGTGATATAAATGTTAAATATGTGATATACAGTTGAACCTCTATTAAGCGGCCCTCTATTGAGCGGTCACCCTCTATTCAACGGTCATTTACCAAAGTCCCGAATTTTCCCCCTTATGTTTAGTGTAAATTTGACCTCTATTGAGCGGTCACCTCTATTAAGCGGACGCGGTCACCAAAGGAGGGTCCCAATTGGTTGATTTCATTGTTTTTCACCTCTATTAAACGGTCATCATCAATATTTGTCAGCATGACAACAGATAGTGCACGTCATATTTCGTCATATTTTTAACTGTCTAATCTAATTACTACGGCTAATCGTCTTGTGAGACTTGTGTGGTCTTGTGCGGACCAGTCGCATCAAATTCCTTGATAACCAATTTCCGCTTTAGCCAGCAAGAAGAAAAACTGTCACCTTCAAATATGTATTCACAAGGAATCTCGAGTCCAAAGCCACCACCTCTGTTCACCCACTTCCCTTTGACTACGACTTTCCCACAGTTCGTAGGTCTCTTGAGATACTTCGTAACCCACGTTGACATCAGTTTGGGAATATGCCCGATAACTTCGTAATCGTCAACTAGAGTATTCGGGCGACCGTCTTCACCCATTACCGTTTGTCAGCTTTTTCTCTTACGATTGCAACAGCATTCGGATCCTTTGTTAGTTGGTTCCCGCATAAGTTTGTAAACATCTTCTAGTGCTGGTTCCCACTCAGTCATGTATTCATGGTATCACCGAATGAATGAATCAACCTTAACAACTAGAGCCATCTCGACAAGCTTGTGTATAATTCAATGTGACCAAACAAGCCTGCACCGAAAGTAATCATTTCTACACGTCTAATTATCACATTGCACGGACTCAGCAGGCTACGGCCTACTTTGCACACGTGTATTGCTCAAATTACAGATAACAGCATAACAACAAAGAACGAAACCACTAGGGAACTCTACTGAGCGTGAGAAAAAAAAAAGACAAAACACACAAAATTTCACAGAATTCAAGCTTTTGTGGTGAACTCCCTGTGTTCTCGGCCGTCAATCTTATAGCTAAAGGTTGGACGATGTAAACTGACACGAAGCAGCAGTGAAATATGTCTTCTGTGCTATTTTGCAAAAGTTGCAAAGCAGAAACCAAGTACCTTTGTTTAATCTGCGAAAGAGCCGTATGCAACAGATCAGATTGTGCTAAACCCCTGCCTGAGGAAACCCCTAACTGGAAATCTGGTTCTCGTGTATCAGCGTGTTGGTCATGTACCACCAGTTCCAGCCACGTGGACGGTGAAAATAATAGAGTGTCAATACCGAAGCCGACGGCAATTCCAAAGCCAAATCTCGAAAACCAGCCAAGGAAACTACAGCGCCAAAGGGCAACTGTTTAAGTTTGAAACAAAGAGTCGATTTGATTAACTATGCGAAAGATCATCCTAATGAAGGCTACCGCAAAGTTGCTGAACATTTTGGTGTCGGAAGGACGCAAGCGCAGAAAATCATCAAGGAGAGTGAGGCAATTCTCGCTCAATATGAAAGTAACGTCCGACCCAGTAAGCAAAAGAGGATTCGCACAGAAACCTATCAAAATGTGAACGACGCTCTATAAGATTGTTATACAGTTTGCCGATTATCCAATGTCCCAGTTAGTGGTCCGATGTTGCAGGAGGAAGCCTTGATTATCGCAGAGAAGTTTCACCGCCTCTAATGGCTGGCTTCAATGTTTCGAAGAGCATTACAACCTGCAAAGAATGGCCACTGCTGCCGAAGACAGGGATGTGAGTTCGGAAACGCTGGAAAGCTGGAATGAGCGAGTAAGAGAAATCACAAGAGGATGGAAGCCAGAGAATGTGTTGAACATGGACGACACTGGGAGTTTTTGGAAAGGACTTCCAGACTCAAGTTTGAATGAGAGAGGAAAGCGCTGCAACGGAGGCAAGTCGGCCAAGCAGAGAAACACGTGGGCATTTTTTGCCAACCCTACTGGAGAGAAAGAAGATCCGATTGTTATCGGAAACGCCGCAAAGCCCCGATGTTTCAAAACCATGAAAAACCTCAAACGGCCGTATGGATGCTGGTACTATTCCAACCCAAAAGCCTGGATGAAGATCAAGATCAAGAACTAAACAAAATTTGCGACCGCTTTATACTGAAAGCGGATTACAACAATATGGTCTAGAAAATGCTTCTACAGCACACTTGTTCAACAACAACGCATTAATTGCCTACGCCACAAATTCTACATTATCTAGAGCACTTCTATTGTTCTTGATATAAAGCGAACAGAGAATAACAAAGGAAAGAACTTAGTTTGTCGAGGGACAAATAATTTAAACCATTGGTTCCAAACAACTCTTACTTTTTTATTTCTTGATTAGATGAGTTCGAAATTCAGTGGTCTTCCTCAATTTACATTGTGGTTTCTCAGAAATCGTCTGTCTAATTAGAGTCAATTAACTTTCATGACGTGCGTGCGATTACAATGATTATACTGATTATGCTGTCAATCAAAAATTCGGTTGCTAGAGCGAAACACTCCCTCTTCACTTAAAGAAAAAAGTGTTCTTCAAATCCCAAAAAATCATGAAAATAAAAGTCCTGATTTAGCATCATTCATTTTAAGTTAGAATGTTCTTAATAGTTGTATCTTCAACTGGGTCGATGACAATAAGTATATGTAGGGGTCGTTCCACAGTGTCGTAACCGCCTATCTTTCAGTTCTTATATTGCACTTCTACGCGACAAACTTTACCGTCCTTTTCAGGATCTGCTTTGATGACTACCGCGTTTCCAGTCACTTCTGGTCTGGTTCGAGATGAGTACCACATCTCCAATCTTTATATCGCTATGAGACGTATGCCATTCAGTTTGGATTCAGTTTAGAAAATAATCCAGTTTGCACTCCTTCCAGAATGCTTGTATTACGTTTTGTACAAACTGGAAACCCTGACGAAGGTTGGTGTTCTATCTGAATGGTCTATTTGGTATTCTCGATGTTGCACGTTCTAACAGTAGATCGTTTGGACATAAGTATGTTCCATCATCTGGTGTATTTGGATGCCGACCTATAGGGCGTTCATTTATCAAATTTGCAAATTTGTAGCATACCGTCTGTAATTGTGAGAACGTCATGATGTGATCCCCAATGGCTATACTGATGGCTCTTTTAGCTGATTTTACTAACGCTTCGGTTATCCCATTTTGCGTCTGCTGGGGTAAACTCCCACTGGAACCATTCTGTAACACCAAATATTCGTCCAGATTCCAATTTTTTCGTTGTGCCTTGTTAGCGGATACGAGTTGTGAGCCATTGTCGGAATATAATTTCGTTCGACATCCTCGGATGGATAAAAATCGTCTCAAAGCAACAAGAAAATTTTCTGTACTATAATTTGGAGCCAAATCAAAGTGGACTGTGCGTGAGCTCATACAGTTAAAGATCTTTTCCGTTTTCTCGTGCGTTCTTTTCTTGACCTCGTCCCTGATCTTGAAAGGTCCAAACAAGTGGATAGCATTGTTACACCAGGGAGGTTTTAGTTGCTCTTGTGGGAGTTTTCCTATAACTTAATTGTGAAGCATTTTTATCCAATCTTTTACAAATAACGCAGTTGAATTTGATGGATTTGACTATTCTGTGGAGGTCGAGGATCCAGAATCTTGATCTTACTCACAGTGGTTGATATTTCATAGTTTCCTCGACGATTGATATATTCTTCTTTAAGACGAAAGAATCTGTGCCCAGATGGTAATAAGATTACTTTATTTTATTGAAATTTGTTTCGAGCCATCGATCGCCGCGGCTTCCAACTGTAAATCTAGATAGATAGATAGACACCTTTATTTAAAATTAAAATTTAAAAATGCCCAGGGTAGTCCATTCAGATAACCACAAAGGCTATTCTGCTATCAACAGGAGCCCTGGGTTTTAACAAAAAAGTTATTTACTTATTTCATTTGCCACATAAACTAAGTAACTCTAAAATATTATATTTAAAAATTATTCAATTGGTTGAAAACAGTGCATCCATGATAATAAAAAGAACGCTTAGCTGTCTCTGTCCGCCCATGTGGAAGGTGTAGAAATTACTTTGGCGGGTCGTTCTTCTTGAGATGTATCTATTATAATTAAAATAATTTATAAAATGTTGTGGGCATTGGCCTTTAAGGCTCTTGTTGACCAATTTGAGAATATTTGAGTCAAGTCCTGCATGTAGTTCTGGCCAGTTAAGCAAGCCTATGGCGCTAGCACTGTCAGGTGACTGGGTAACAATGCGCGCAGGCGTTCCAACATTCCGCTGTCGACCTCCCCGTAACAAGCCCAAACGCCAGAACAATACTCTATAATAGGTCTTATCATTGAGATGTATATCATATTGGCCCTATG
This sequence comes from Nematostella vectensis, assembly GCF_932526225.1. Classification (NCBI taxonomy): domain Eukaryota; kingdom Metazoa; phylum Cnidaria; class Anthozoa; order Actiniaria; family Edwardsiidae; genus Nematostella; species Nematostella vectensis. The sequence continues at coordinate 19,973,299 of NC_064036.1, forward strand.
GGTGGTAATATGCCGGCGCACACGTCCAAGCATGCAAACCCGCTTACCAGCCTTACTTTATAATAGACTTAACGTGGTCATTCCAGCTGAACCGCTCATCAAAGACGACCCCTAAATACTTAAATTCGGCTACACGTTTAACTGTTGACCCCTTAATTACTACCGAAAAACTGTCAACATTTGAGAGCTTAGGCGTGGTTCCCAAAAGCATGGCCTCGGTCTTTCTAACGTTAACAAACAAGCTATATGCTCCGAGCCAGTTATCTACTCTGTCCAGTTCTCTATTCAGAGTTTCCTCAAAATCTGAGGCCTGCTTTCCAGCGCAGAACAGTACTGTGTCGTCTGCATACATTAGTACACTGCAGGACCCGACAGCTCAGGGAAAGTCGTTAAGATGAATAATGAAGAGTAGAGGACCGAGTATTGATCCTTGAGGCACCCCAGCAGTGACAGACTCGGCGCTGCTAGTCACACCCAGGAAATCAAACATTTGAGAACGATCACTGTGATCGTTCTCAAATGAGTTGCTAAACCATCTGAGTTCGTCTTCAGCCACGCCAAGTCCAGGCAGCTTCTGTAGTAACACATGGCAGACAGTGTCAAATGCCTTGCTAAGATCGATAAACATGGCACCCGTCATCATCCCTAGATCAATATTCCTACGAACTGAATCAGCAAAACATATAGCTGCCCACTCAGTCGAATGTCGTTTACGGAACCTGCACTGATATGGGCTGAAGATGCTGTTGCTCTGTAGATAGGCGGTGAGCTGTTGGTGCACGACTCTCTCTAGGACCTTGGAGACATCTGGGAGGATTGAGATGGGACGATAATTATCCATGTCTTCCACTTTTCCTTTTTTAAAGAGTGGTATGACGTGAGCTGTCTTCCAGTCTCTGGGCACTTCCCCATGCCGCATGGAGTAGTTGAGAATTGAGGTCAGCGGTTTTGCAACTATTGGTGCCGAATCGATCAAGAGACGCGCAGGAATATTATCGAGGCCAACTGCTTTGCCCTCTTTTAGGCGCCGCAACTCAGCGCACAAGAGCTCCTCGGAGACATCTTGGAACTTGAAGGAAGTAGTGGGACTTGGCGGAACTAAGCCGGCGGCAGCACCACAGGAAGACCGAAGTGATTCACAAAGGCGTGCGGCGGTGCCCCTGAAGAAACTGTTAAAGGAGTCCACGATCAGCTTCTTGTCTGCAGACAAAGTTCCTTGGACACTAATATTTGGGGAGACGGTCTTCTTTTCCCCAGGAAGAATTTTCTTTAGGGTCTTCCAGAAGGTCTTATGGTCGTTCCCATTTCTCTCGATCAGTTTTCTGTTATAAGTAGCCTTCGCCTTTTTGATGGAATTTGTGGCCCTATTCCGATAACAGCGGTGGCTAGCCCAGTCCACAGTCAGGTTAGACTTCTTTGCCTTGGAGTGAAAGTAATCCCGCTGGCGCATGATGGATTTAATCTCTTTGTTCAACCAAGGGCAATTGTCTACACCGCGTACACGCTTTTGAATGACCGGGGCGTGGGAACCAGCAATGCACATAAACGCACTTTTGAAACCACTCCATAGATCGTCAACTCCCGTGACCGCTTGTCCATTGGGAGTTAAGACAGAGTTCCAATCAACACCCTTCAGATCTTCACAAAACTTCCTACTGTCGTAATTAGCATGATTTCGGAATGTTTTGGTTTGTGCTGGTGCCTGTTTCCAGTTAAGTTTTCTAACACAATAGACAAGTTTGTGATCACTGAGATGGGATGAAATGACGCCAGAATCCCTGATATTCATGGAACAGTTTACAGCGATGAGGTCAATCAAAGATTTTGAGTCTTTAGTGATTCGTGTAGGTTCGGTGATAAGCTGCTTGAAGTCTAAACAGCTAAAAAGTTATTTTAGCTGTCTACAATCGGGGTCGTTTCGCTTTGATGACAAAAGACAGCAATTAAAATCGCCGCAGAGAATCTCTTCTTGACCTTGTGCTGAGACAGAATCCAACATGTAGTTTAGTTTAACCATAAAATCGCCACCGTAATAATTAGAGGTCCGGTGAGGTCGGTACACGGTGCCAACTAGAAAACTGCGCGACTTTGGAAGCGTAATTTCAAGCCACAGTACTTCTGCTGAGGTTACCCCTAAAATATTCCTTCTAGTCACAGACATTTCCTCACGAGCATAAACCGCGACTCCTCCATTATTTCCTTTTCTGTTCTTCCTGAAGAGCCTGTAGCCCGGTATGTCGAACTCCCCATAACTAGCATCCTCCTTTATCCAATTTTCAGACAGCGTCAATAGATGGATTTCAGACTTGAGCTCGCGAACTAAGAGGCGAAGGTGATCGATCTTGCTACCAAGACTCTGAATGTTCTTATGAATCAACTTGAGGCCCCAGAGTTTAGCAAACTCGCGAAACTCGCGAAGAAAAGCTAGGAACGTCAGAGTCATCTTCGGAGTCTCCCTCAGTTGTTGACCGAACAGCTCAAAACTGACAGCACCTTGTTTAATAAGGGAAATCCTTAGTACTTTCCCATCTCTATATCTGCAGATGTTTTTCTGGCACTGCAAAATCCAGTACCTTTCAGCATTTGCGATGTCTTCAGGTGTTGGTGTTCAAATGGCGTTCTTGAATGTTGGTGTTGGGTTCTTTCGGTAAGTTGAAAGACTTCTTGCTGTTACAGGTAGTTGTCGCTCTTTATTTGCTTTGCTTATAGGCCACTCCGATTCCAGTAGCTTGAGAAAGTCAGGATCCTTTTGCCTGGTATTTTTTCCTGTATTTCGCCTACATGTGTTGTGGCGAACGTGTTAAAGCCATAGGTTTCCTTTTGGATCATGTCGCGGACGATTTGTAGTTATGGTAACATCGTAGAAATTTGTACAGTATTGTATGTAGTTCCGTAGCAGTCATAGTGCCGTTTCACTTAGCATTTGTTTTTATCTTTTTGCTTATAATATTGTAGATTTGAACAATCCAAAACTACCTAAATAAAACAAAACTACTAACCTGAGATATGAATCCAGCTTATTTCATCCAGTGGTTTGTTCAGAAAGTATCGTTATTTTGAAGCGGTTTTTATTATTGTTACCAAAATGTGCGGCGTTTACTGCACAGTGAGCTGAGCCGCTTCACGAACGTCAGATAAAAACAATTTATAACAAAATTTCCTAATTTTGATACGAATGCATAGAAGAAAGAATGTAAATGTGTATGGAATTTTTTTCCTGGCTTGATGCGATATTGTTGATTTACAATTGCCTTTAGTTTTTCGTGCTTCCCGGAGGTCGTGGTTATACTGTAGTTCCGTATCACCCTGCACCATAATGTGTTTTTGTTTGACTGCAGAAATGAAGCCGCGAAAAGCATTGATTTGTATACATCCCTTTCTCAATTAATCATTTCATTCGCAATTATGTTATATCTAAACTGTTAAATTTTATTATGCGGGCCTTTAATTTTAGTCATTTGGCTGAGTAAATAACTTTATTTTGAAGACAACATCCTTTGAATTATTAAACGCTCGATAAAATATAATTGCACATTAAAATGAAAACTGCAACTGTGATTGATATTTCGCTAGGATTTTTAAATAAAATGGCCAAGATTCACCAGTTAAATAATTAGCTGGCTAACTCAAAAAGGAAGGAATGGGTTATGTTATTGCAGAACTCTTAAAAGGACGACACAACGTATTGGCAGCCATCGTGTAAATAAAAACGGCTTTATATTGAACTCTCGTGCACGAAAATTAGCAAAATAAATCACCCAATTCTAGATCTCACGTAATCCTTTACATGTTTGCATTTTATTTATATGGCATATATTTGGAAAGAATTACATCAGACTATTTTGTTCCTCGTAATATGGATTTGTTAGCGACACGCGTGAAAGCCCATTGACGATTGTTGATTTGTTAACCTGCCGCATTATAAAGTTAAAAACAATTTTATAAATTAATTAAGGAAGAGATTTGATTTAAAAGAAAGGGATTTGATATGTGATTCAGTGAATGTTTTTATTGATTCTCAAATAAAACTAGATGTTTCTAGAGCAGTTACTCGGGCTTCATTAATTGCAATTAGTGGTAGGTCAAACCGTAAAAATAACTGGAATGAATGCAGACAACCACAGAAAATCAAACAGCAAGGACTTCTACAGCCCTTTTTTTCTGACATATACAATTATAGCATGAGCCTTGTTCTCTTTATATTTTGGTCCTATAATCGTACATGTATAAAGCCTTTTCAATAAACGTTGTCGTCGTTCAAGGGTCAAGATCAAAGAAACCTAAAGTTATCATGGGTAAAGATTGATGCAACTCAGCAGTTACAGCATTTACCAGGAGGCTTGGGGCAATAAACTGTTTTAAGACTACCAAAGATTGTTTTACTGAAGATGACTAATATGAGGTTTTCTGTCGCACCGTTTGCTTTCATATTTCTGTTGAATTGTGTTTGTTTCATGTGACGCAATCTTCGAAGAATAATTCCTATTCTTGTCTGTAATCTTTTGGGATCAGGTCATCTTGTGCTAGGTCCCAAATTACTCCCAGGACCTTTTCCTTAGCTGCGGTTTGGTCCTTGGGTACTAGTGATTAGTCTTTAATTCCAATGTTGTCTTTGGAATATATCCATCCTTTTATCTTGAATCCTCCTTTACTCAATATTCTTGTGCCCTTCTTGTCGAAGTTCACGAGTGGTGTTTGAAACAATGCGTCGCACTCGGGATGGAGTTTCTCCAGCATCTTTTCTAATGCAGCAATTGGATCCAACGGGGAGCCTGGTATTCCGTACATCCTCATATCGCTATAGTCTTGGTCTTTTTGTTTATAGCCACCTTGATAGTTTTTGTTCAGTATGTTTGATGCACACATTATAACAAAGGTTAAACCACACAAATTCTTGTAGCTTGTTAGGAGAGTATACATCGAAGTAAGACCTTAGTGTGTTCATATCACCGGGCTCTATGGGGCTTTTGTGCTCAGGCTTCGGGTTTACGCGCTTGTAGTAGGACTTGCACACTACTTCAAGCATTTTGTTTGATTGTAGAAACTCGGCGTCCTTTAAGATAGTTATAGTACGAGCGAATGGCTGGCTGGTTATTGTGCAATGAATTGCAGCCCTGATACCCGTTAGGGCACTCGGCGAGAGGTCCTTGTCTTTTGTTTTGACTTCAGCATAGGAACGGCGTAAAATGCCTCCAAGATCTGAGGAGCTGATACTGTGAAAATCACATTGAACACTTCGCTTCGTGCACCAATCGGTGAAATTTTTCATCGCCCAGGATGTTTGTTTTTTTAGTATTTTTGGGAACAGAATCTTCCATTTTTTTAAGCTCCTCCTCATCGAGCTGAGAAGATTTTGAGTCGTTGTTTTCCTGTTTGGTAGTTGTCAAAACACAACCAAACACGGCAAGCGATGCGACGAGCGGTTTGAATGAATTGCTTGAGTAAAAAATACAGGATCCAATGCTTTTCCTTTGTCACATTTCTACAGCCAACCTACCCTCCAACCTGGTAACAAGAGTAGGTTTTGTTCCTGTAACACTTAGCCTTCTTTTTCTCAGTTCTTCCTTATACCTGCACGTTGCGAAACACTTTTGCCGTCTAGATGCTCTAGCATTCTATCATGTAGTTGTTTACAATCTGCCAAAGCTGCTTATAAATTCTTCCCTGCAGTTTTCAAGGTTGCGTAGTTATTTTTCCTTTGCCGATTATCAATTAAATCATGCGCGTTTTGAACAAGATCATTAAATAGGCCTTCCAATGGTTCCTTTTTCCGTTGGAATTTATCACTTAGTTTCTGGAACTTTTAGTGTTCTTTTTTCTCAAATTCTTTGCGATCAATATTATGTGTTGTAAGATATTGAGAGCGTATATCTTCCGTTTCATTGAATGCATCTTGGATCTCTTTTATCAAGGCATCGCTCTTGTATACCTTCATCTTCTATGCGTAGTGTATAGATGTCATGCTTACCTCCAACAGTGTTCCATGCTTCATTCAATTCAGTGGAGGCACATTTCACGATATCGATACCTTTGCTGTCTTTTACGAATTGTAGAAACTCATTGCGCTTTCGGGTGAATCTTGACTTGGGTCCTTATCTTTTTCGCTTCCTCCACCATGTTCGTTTGACTACCGGAATTCGACAGATTTCGAATAGTTTGTTGAAGGACAAGAATTCAAACCATTGGTTCCAAACTCTTTACTATTTATCTTTGTTGATAAGATGAGTTCGAAATCCGATGGTCTTTCTCGATTTACATGGTGGTTTCTCAGAGTTAGTCTGTCTAGTTACAGTCAATTAACTTCTTGACGTGCGTGCGATTACAATAATTATATTGATTATGCTGTCAATCAAAATTTCGGTTGCTAGAGGAAAACCATCATGTAACAGTTCGAAAGAGCTCCGATAACAAGAGCTGGGAGTTATTGAACCACCAGGCTTTGAATGCTGACATACGGCCTTGAATAGACTTTCCAGAACTCGAAGACTTAGTGACATCAGCATGTTTATAATAATAATATAATAATAATAATATGTTTATTCGTGCCACTTGCAGGGGTCCTGAATTACAGGCACGGTCAGCATGACGTGCGACAATACAAATTATAACTCACATGCATATTTACTAGTTACAAATTTCCCGAAACGGTCAGTGTTTGTGGGCTTACAACTAAATGTGTCAGCTGACACTCTTCTCAAATTATAATGCGTGTCCCTCTTAATTCTTGTGCCATTTATTAAGCAATACAAAGGATTGCTTGGCTTAATGCCCTGAATAAACCTGACACATTTGTCATTCCTTCTTCCAGCTAGCGTGTCGAGATTAGCAGCTTGCAAGGCAGCTGTATAGGATATGTGCGGATAAATAATTCTCAATGCGCGTTTTAGAATAGCCTCGAGAGAATTTACGAGGTATTGTGGCAGGTTAGCAAATACCACAGATGCGTACTCTATTACAGATCGTATGAGAGAACAATAGACCAACACTATATCGACTGGTGATACGCCACAACGTTTAAGCTGCCTCAGTGCGTATAATCTGCGGTTGGCCCTTTTCAGTACGTAGTCCACGTGCGCACCTCATGATAAGTCATCTGACACATAAACGCCTAGAAGCTTGAACGACTTAACACGCTCGATGACATAGCCCCCGGTGGCAATGGGTTGGCACACGTGGCTATTGTAGTGTCAAAGTCAACCGACAACTCCTTACATTTGGCTGGATTTAGGCACATGTTGTTTGTTACTGCAAATGACTGAATTTGTCAGATACAAGGAATTGTAGAATGGAGGGCGAGTTCCTAGGGATAATTTCTAGGATCGAAAGATCGTCAATAAATTTTGCTCTAGGGCGCCAATTAGGCAGTAGGTCATTGGCCATTACTGCAAAGAGTATGGGCCCGAGCTTAGTACCCTGAGGAATATCGCCATTCAACGCTATAGCTTCCGACATAAAGGATGAAATCCTAACAGCCTGAGTTCTGCCTTGTAGAAAGGACGCAATCCAGCGAACTAATGACGGATAAAGGCCAAACATCTTGAGTTTTTCAATCAGCACTTGATGGTCTATCAAATCAAACCCCTTCTTGAAATCAGCAAAGAAGAACCGCACCCAGCAGTTGCCCCAATCAAGACCCTCGAGAGCGTGGTGTAAAAGGAAGGCAATAGCTTGCTTGGTAGATTTCCCCGCAACAGCAAATTGGTTCCTGTCGAGGCGGTCCAAGATGTTGGGGAGAGCCCTGGACAGCGTTAACCCTTCCATCAGTTTAGCGACTTGGCAGGTCAGGGAAATCGGGCGGATGTCACTGACTATTGCTTTCGGGGGCTTCTGCTTAGGGAGAGGGCATACCGTTGCGCGCTTGAGTAGTGGTGGGAGGTAACCTTCCTGTAGAGACGAGTTGTATAAGTCTGAAATTACGGTGGAGAGTTCAAACGCAAAGGTCTTCAAAATAATATTTGGTATTCCATCCGGCCCGACTGACTTCCTCGTGTTGCCGACTACATTCCCGACTACCAGAAGGTATTCGGGAATGTCGTGCACTTTGATACTTGCAACGTCCAATGGTGTCAACGGAGAGAAGGAGGAGGTGAGACCGGAAATAAATTGATTGATCTACTGGCAAAGCGCGTGGACATTGTCAATATCTCGACCGTCAATCAACACCGGATAGGTTCTTCACCTCTTTCCACCAGCGTCCAATATTGGTGTTTTTGAGGTTTTTCACCTTCGTTCTATAAAACACATGCTTGGCGCTAGCGATTGCTTTACCGACTTGATCCCGCCAAAGTTTGAACAGCGGTGACTCCTTCCCTTGCTTAACAAGAGCGCCTTGCCGCTTGGCGATCCAACCTTTGATCTTCTGCGTCATCCAGGGCTTGTCATTGGTGTGTACCGTGATTAATGTCACCTGTTCTATCCAAGTCGCAAAGAGGATTATTGTCAAACCTCTCGGCATCACTCGTTTCCTTGAGCTTGCATAAAGGTGGCGAAGGCAGTAGACGACTGTGGTATTTGGTGAGCCCTGCGTTTTTGGATGAAGCAGAGAATCTTAGAAATCATCCGGCTTTCCACAGGGATAGCATCTTCATCGAGTGCATTCTTCACTCTCCGAAACTGCCCATCGTGAAGATCTTGAGCAGCCGAATCCAAAGGCCATACTGATCTTTATTTCCTTTATTTCTTAAGATGTGACGAGCAGAATTCTAAAGTCTGAATTTTTGACTGCAGATTCGTTCAAATCTTCACTTTGTCGTTTCAACTCATCTTTTTAATTTCCGAGTTCAGTTGACAAAAAAAAACTTTTGAGCTCCGATATCATTTCAGTTTTTAAGGTCATTTCGGACAGTTTGGCAGTAGTGTAGCGTTGGTACGCGGGCTACGGAATGCGCACCTTGCCGCTTGAAAATATACCCCACCAACAAGATGTAGTTTACGGACACTTTTTTATTAAACTAGATTTCAGACTTTCGAAACTTGATTAATTTGAATCATACTTAAATTTGACCTTTATTTGCCATTACTTTTCAGTTTACGATATGATAACTACATTCCAAGGGTTGTACGTATCCTAAACAATCATTCTCAAGTATCAAACAGGATAGAAAATCAGTTGAAATTCTATGCCATTCCTTGCTATTGTACGTGACTCAATTGTCTACAGACTTTGTGCAATTAATCATTGTGGCCTTTAAATTGTACACACTTGAAACTAAATAATGCTATTCCAACGAACTACATAATCACTTATGTATATTTATTAATATAGGCGAATTACATTACATTCCCGCTTGGCCAGGTACTTCAAGTAAAGAGCCTCTTAAACTTTATCTATGCTGTTCGATCGTTGAGAGTATTTGCAAACAAGGGACATTGCGAACGGATCTAATCTGACGTTCCCACAAGTGGTACTCGGTGTCCATCAGGCTAATCGAGAAATTATCATCTCTCTCGTATTTATACGATATGTGATTCTAACGTAGTTACGTAATTTTACAAACATAAAACAATAGTTATTATTAAAACAAAAGACCACGGAATGTGATAACAAATGCTCAGAACCGTAACGAAAATACTTTCCAACTTCACGATGTTACGTTGGAAAGCATTTAAACCATCAAAGGCATTCAGTACAAAATTGTGATTGAATGCCTGTGGTCTGATGCTGGTCACATGACGTCTGGTCAGCAAACCGTTCTTCAAATGAAGGACAAGTAATTGGCATGAAAACATTGTACACAGTAGGCACAAGCTTTTGTTTTGCAGCACATTCAAGAATAGTGCAACAATCCAAACAAAATACACAAAGGTCTTCATCTGAGCTAGCCTTTTTCCTTCCACACTCACAGTAATCAGGGTAATTGGCTTGTGAAGGCATCCTTGACTGGTAATGGGAAACATACATGGATGGCATTGGATGGAGCTCTGGCAAATAAAACGATCGAACATAATTTGCTTGCATTAAAATACCATAGCCAATCTTACTGCTGAAAAAGAAGGGAAGCATGGTAGGGAATGGCATTAAAAAATTATGAAAGTCAATTAAAATAGGTGGTCAGATTTTCATCTAAAAGCTCAACCTCCACCTGACAAATGTCAACTTTGTTGAACAAAGTGCCAGCATTTCTTAAATGCTGCCCTGCTTTCCCTATTGCCTGCCTTTTTCATCTTCTGGGCTGCTGACTCGCCTGATAATATAGCTAGACTATCGATTAGCTTAGGGAAATTTCTAGCAGGTGCCATCGCTTGCTCTCCGATGAGGCTAGCACTGATATTATTTGCTCTGTGATGTTTGTCATATTGCTCCTTGATCTTATTTGCTATAAAAGCTAATTCACAACCTGATGGTCTAGCTTCACTAGTCTGAGCTCTTGTTGATTCAGCTGATGACATATTCTGCTCAAACAGCAGTGCTTTCTCTTGAACCGTTTCTTCTGTCCGGGATCTTTCTCCTTGACCATCTTTTTTTTTTCTGGATCATCAGCTGTATCTGGAATGGGACGCTACTTTGGATGACCCCTGCCTCTCAAATGTGACTACTGGAGCTCCTAACGACTCTAAAAAGTCATCAACCTGATCCCTCTGCAAGGCTTCTTTGTATACTAGGTTGAGCATGTGTTGCCAGCTGTTGATTTCACATTGCATGGGTTCTGTCTTAAGGCGGTTGCCAAATTCTCCTAAAAGTACAGATCATCTTCAGAGATAAAATCGTAGACTCTAACAAGTGCTACCTTTGAAAAGAAATCCAAAATTTACAGCATCTGTTTGTTGAGTGCAAACAGGTTAAGAAATTCTGGAGTGCTTTTGAAAATTGGTGGACTGACAAAAATAGTGAAGACATTGGTATTTTTTAGATATTTTGTAAGTTCAATCAGAATTACAGTTTGATATGTCCTATCGCCCGTGGGCTAATCACTCGGAACTCAATCATTCGCCAAACTCGTAGTTTTCCTGTCTGTTACTCTGTAGCCAAAAAAATAATAACAAATATTACCTAATCTTGCTTCTCCAAGTTGACGCATACCATTGTTTGCCATGTAGTCTAGCTTCTTATTGTGTAGCATCTGATCTGAGATGCCTCTTGGCTACCCGGGTTCCAGAGCCTCGAACGTCTCTCTATTTAGTGGCCAACGAGGTTTAGACGAGGCTCTGGCCTCTCGAAGCGCTATTTCGACTTCTGCTAGGTTCAGAATCTGAACTTTGTCGCTGATTAGCCAATTGACTCGTGGTCATGGAAACCAAGAATATCTGACAGTTTTCTATTCTATTTTCTATTGTAAGTTCAAAAGGTCAAAACCGGTTTTTAATTCTTGTTGTTCGCAATAACAAACATCTAAACGAACGAAGTAGAGGAGCGATAGATTATTTTGATCGCAGTTTTCGGAGGAGACTCTTTACGATTAATTAAGCGGCGAGATGTCTTCTCTGTGCTGCCGACCGGCTACGAGATTGATATCTCCAGCTTACTCCCGGCGTTTGCTCTCGTCTCAACGATAATGGATTCAACTATCCCAAGCAAGCGATTGTACTGGTTATTTGCCTCTTGAGTTCTTTGATAGACTCGTTCCGAGGATAACTGCGGGCTTATCCGCGATTTTCTCCTCCTTGAAGCGCTTTTCCGAGAAAATGTTGTACTCCCCACCTGCTGTGCGCAGAGTCTTGTCACTAACTCTACAGTAATGATCCCATGGGTTTACAGATAAATGTTGTTGTTTTTTAATTGGGTGTTCATGCGCTTTTCATTCTCGTGAATTCGATTCCCGAGCGAAGAGATGTTAAATCAAAGGTAGCACCGCTTGAAACTGACACATGCTAATCACAAAACGTTAACATGGAAGTGAGGCATAAGTCGAAATAGCGCTTCGGGGGGCCAGAGCCTCGTCTCAACCTCGCTTGCCACAAATAGAGAGACGTTCGAGGCTCTGGAACCAGGGTGCCTCTTGGCAGGGACTGCTCTTTTATCATTTTCACAGCCCTTTCTCGAGACTGTTGAGTAGGTGGCTACCATGTACTGTCATCATGTGTTCCTGATGAGCCCCCCATTTTAGACAGGTTTCCCTAATGAACATTTCCATAAGCGGATGGGTAGGTGACAGCCTGGTTTAGCTTATTGCTTGCCCATGATTGCCAGGACTGGTCAGCACTTGGCTGGAATTTAACAGTGCACTGAGTGTTGTAGACATTGATTATGTTTGCTTCAGGTAGCTTCATTTCTCAGTGTGTTTTCTACACCAGTCTTCCTTTTCAGGAACACTGAGACAGTGCAGTACACGGGACATGAAATTCCAGCAAGTTAGAGAACCAATAGACACACCCAACTCAATTGTTTCTTGGGCTCCATCGTCCGAAAACTGGAATATAAAGTGGTTTTTGTTGCCATTGAACCACCGCAATTGCTTTGTAAGTCTAGGCAGGCGTAAATGTAAGTCAATTATCATATAAACCACGCCAGTCACTGTGCGAGACACACCAGGATAATTATCAATTTGACAAACGTTGCCAATTTCTAAGGCTTTAACAAACTGATCCACTCTATAGTCACTGGCACGCAATCTTTGGGAGGCGTATTTCCATATTCATGCACTTAATGTCCCTAGGAACCCAGACCTCAGATTCTGCATTAAAAACAGAATTTTGGGTCTTGCAGATAAAATTGAATTTCCGGCGTGAAAGATAGCTTTGATATTTCATTGCTACTGCTTTTTTCAAGTCCTCATCAGAAACACTGAAATCCTTAATAGCTTTACCAAAGACGCCTTGAAGATACTTTCCTCTCTTATATCCCCCGATTAGGGTATCCATAAGTTCTTTCGAAGCAAGACCAGCAACAATATGTCATGCCCCAAGAATATCACCATCAAAATTCCCATGGTTATATTCCAAGATGTCTTTCGATTCTTGCCTTCTGTATTTGATGCTGCGCTTAACATCCATCACCATTTCATACGTTGTTTGAGAAATTAGTATACATGTAAGTAGTATAGGAGGTTCCAGCGCATTTCGCGAAAATACGGTCAAACCAAGACAACTGCTATACTACTGTGGTGTGACGGAATCCACTGTGTGGAAACTGCCGATGGAATCCACTTTATGGAAACTGTACATTTTTTATTATATGGAGACTATGTTTTTTTAGTTTTATGGATACTATATTTTTTCGTGCGGTGTGTGCTGGTTTTATTTTATGATACAATCCTATGGTTACGGCTGTTGCAATGCCTTAGAAACATGACCGGCACAGCTGTGCCATGACGTCAAAGAAGTATGTGGTCTCTTGTGGAGCTTGTGTGTAGACCGGCACAGCTGTGCCGTGACGTCATAGAAGAATGTGGTCTCTTGTGGAGCTTGTGTGTAGACCGGCACTGCTGTGCCGTGACGTCATAGAGTAATTTAGTCTCTTGTGGAGCTTGTATGTAGGCCGGCACAGCTGTGCCGTTACGTCATATAAGATTGTAATCTTTTGTGTTAGTATATAGAATAGATTGTAATAGAGGGATCCATATGGCATTAGAAGAAGAGGGATATTACGACTATATTTTGTGACCTAAGGATGGCGGAGTACGTAACTAAGAAAGAGTCGGCGAGGCTGGAGGCATGTTGTGATTAGCAATATATGGTGAATGACAATGGAGCTAATATATGTAAAAATTGTGGTGTTCACCATGGATACGATTATGCCACCGAGTATGACGATTTTCATGAGAATAAGTATAGAATGTAAAGAAAGTCACTGTACCATCGTAAGTACCACTTAGAAAATGGTAGTTGCGACGGCTATGAATAAATTGTTAACTAGAAAACGATATATTCAGATAAAGTTTATTCTCTACAAATTGTTTCAATTGAAAGATGAAAAGCAGAGTATGAGACAATATATAAAATATATCAGTCATAGAACACTAGATATTATGAAGGGTTATGGAAACGGATTTGTGATCATCTGTGATCATTTGTGATCATCTACATTCATGGTAGTGAGTTTATAACTAAACGTGTGGAGACGAAGTGATCACCATCTTTTTCTAGAGTATATGCTTCCCGTATGGGGTCTTATCATAATAAAACCTTATGCTAAAGTTTTGTTTAGTTTGTCTCTCTTTTCTACCATAATCTGTTCTTGGATATGTTCCTCGCTTTTTTTTTTCTCTCAACAGAGGTGAGCGAACACCTGACAGAACTCCTAAAGGTACAGCCACAGGGATACCAACCCCGGTCAGCCCTGTCCCCAATGCCCCAGCTGATAGGCTACTGAGAGAGAACCTGACCCTATAGCTATTTTATTTATAATCGACCGGGACTTCGCGTACTTTTTCCTAACTCTCTGGTGGTGTTCGAGGTTTGCGCTAATAGAGTTCTTAATAGAACAGATTTGTTGTAGTCTAAAACTTTTACCATTATCTTCTTCGGTTGGGATGGTCGGGTAAATTTGGTCACCTCTCTCATGTGGTTTTGCTTCGTACATATACTACATTGTCCATTATACCAAACAGATAATTTCGTTGTACGCTTCCCGTTTTGTGCTGTCGTACATGTACTCAACATCGCTGGATAGCTCCTCACACATTACATTGCTAGTGAAAAGCGCTGGGTTAGGGCCCGTCTTGGTGTTGATGCGGAGAACGGTAGGGTTTGACCCCCATGCGTACAACTGGTATGTCACAGATAAAAGTGTCTGGGGGTTATTAAATACTACACCAGTGCTTGTGTGTAGGTGGTTTTTTGGCATGATCACACCCCAAGAGGTACCTACTTGGTTACTAGACGCTAGAATGTTCTGCCCAAAAAATGCTTCAGGGCCACCCCCACGCTTCGCTCCCAAGCGAACCCTAGACTGATATAAAACCAATTACCCCCATTGCTAAACACTCTAGTTCGCCGCTGTTTTGCCTTCGATGCCGAACCGTATGCAACACCTGGACTTTTTAGGGGCTTGATGAGTTATGTGAGACGGTTAAAGTGATAGTACCTATGAAGTTACCTGTGTCGATTACAGCCTCAGTGAATCGGTAGCCTGGCTTTCCATCTATGGCGCCTCTCTTAATGCTATCCCCACGGAAGCCCCACCCAGCCGTTTCGATGTTGATGGTTCCCATCGTCAGCATCACATTTGGGTCTAACAGTAGCACTCAATTCGAATGGTGTAGCCTCTAGATGCTGTCAGTCTAGTAGTGTTATCGATAGGTAGAGAGATGGCTATTTAGTCTAGTAGGATGGGCCCAAGTGCACCCACATGATATACTCGGGTAATTTATATATTTGGAATCCTTAGAGGGAGGTGAAAACGAATTTTGATGTTCCCAACGCTATTTCTGGAGCAAACTCAATTTATGGCGTGTTTTTGTTTTTAACTAAAAAAGCACAGGGTACCCGAGTATGGATTTTTTAAATTAATATCTCTCTCTTGGTGTATATTCATACACCAAGATGTATATGTCATCACAAAAAATGGGATTAAAATTGCAAAATTTCGAGAATCGAATTCATTTATTACATCAACCCACAAAGAAGCAGTGTTAAGCTTAAAATGCTTATATTATTGACTTTTTATATCATTTTAACCCCAGACTATGCATTATAGAGGGCATGAGAAACACTAATTCCAGCGGGAGACCAGCTGAACTTCGATTTGACCTTCGATTTGACCGAGAATTATTCGGGCATCTGTCCAACTTTTTATTCTTTTCACTGCAATTATATATAGAAATCAACAAAGGAGATTTAGATCTAGAACAACTGATTAATCACGTGACCTAAACAAGCGACTTAGAAGAATATTGCCTGGCAACGCACCATCGTGATTTTAATTGTGGAGCTTTATTCTTGTTCCTTTCCCCTTCAATA
This sequence comes from Nematostella vectensis, assembly GCF_932526225.1. Taxonomy (NCBI): domain Eukaryota; kingdom Metazoa; phylum Cnidaria; class Anthozoa; order Actiniaria; family Edwardsiidae; genus Nematostella; species Nematostella vectensis. The sequence goes on from NC_064036.1 coordinate 19,989,136, forward strand.
CAAATTCTGGGTTTGGAAGGTTTTGCTTTTCATCTGATGACTGTGAAACTGAGAACTGTGATAACTGTGAAAAAAAAGTTACTCTTTCACGTGACAGCATGTAATGTTTTGCTTGATGAGCTCTAATTCCAATGTAGTGGCATCTGATCCCTATTGGTTATCACTGGCTCTTTGTTAAAATGCACTTAAAAGTAGTAACGTGCTCTCAAAATATTTATAACAAATTCAATTTTTCTTTTCAGTTTTTCTTTCGTCTTTGGGGATTGCAAATCTCTTGTTAATTTGTTGAGACTAACACCATATTCTGTCATCCAATCATTCATTTTGACCATTTGATTTGGCAGCCTACCTTTTAAACAACCTCTGACATCAATGAACCATTCAAAAGTTCCCAGTCTGCGATATACGGCCCCTTATGGCAGCTGTAATTCGCATGCTTCTCCTGATAGGTTGGTGGGACTGGAGCTGACCTGCCTGCGCGTCTGCTGCTCCATAACATCAGTAGTAATCTCAAGGGGATATAGCTTAGAGATAGGTCTGTTTGTGTGACCACTAGCTGTTTTCAATGTTACAGCTCGTACACATCCGTCTGCACCTCCTATCAGATATTACACTACCCTAGTTTCCACTTAACCTCTTCTCCTTGCTGCGGATCTGTACAACATCTCCAATCCTGACGCGTGTTTCACCATTGGCACCTGTCGCGCCATGGAAGCACCGCAGGGAAGTGGGGTACTTCTGCTTCCAACGCTACCAGAAGTGTTGAATAATTAGAAAATTAAACGAGACTCCTTAAGTCGAAGTTTGATTGAAATCCTACCGATCCATAAGAATGAAGGGATTACGTGAGATCGCAGAAGTAATAGTTTTCCAAGTTGGGTCAGTACGCAGCTCTTACAAGCTGCAATTTGATTGGGCAAATGAACAATATCCGCACCTTGACACAAAGAACGAGAAGAATTGAGACAAAAGAACTCCTTTGTAGAACAAAGATAATAGGAGACAAAGCAGCTGCGTACTTACTCTCTAAGTTTGCAAACAACATTTTACTCCTCCTGCTTTGAAATTATCTGCAGGCATCAACAACTGAGTGTCACAAACCTGCAAAACAGGATTTACTGATTCTGCTGACGATTTTGAGATCTCCCTTTGTTCCTGTTGTGGTTGTTTTGGCGAGTTGAGTTGCGTTGCCATGTTGCCCCACGTCTGTGGCTTTTTTGCCAGTTTTTTGGTTACTGGTTGGAGTTATGAGAGGAACCATAGCTAGATGATCTGTAGAATTTCTCCGTGGAGAGGTATCACTGAGTTTTTGCCCAACTCTATTAGTTGCATTTATGTCTTTTTCTTTTTGGGCCAAGTCATCTCCAAAGAGATGAGGTGGAACTTCAGCAACTTCAGCAGATCAAATTTGCTGGTATTGTTTGTTCAGATCTTGGATAAGATTAAGTCGGCAGTGAGATAACTCAGAATTTGCATGAAGGATGAAGGCAATAACATCTGTAAGGCCTTTAACTGTCCCCTTGAGTTTCCAAGCATTTGTCGGCAAGAATCACCAAAGGAGTTACTGATTTGATCATCGTCTGAATTTGCTGAAACTTCAAATCTCTAGCACGAGTGCCAGCTTGTGGACTTTTGAGCTCCATTAGGGCTTCACAATTTGAGGGCTTGGGATATTTTTTTTTCTTTTCCTATAGTCTATAGTTTTCCTATAGTGACTGCTTCGCCTGGCGCCTCCTGGAGCTTATACTCTTGCTCGAGTTCTTCTAGGAAACTACTTGACGTTCCCTTTTCATGTTTTTCACCAGCATCTTTAGACAACAAATTGTCAAGAGAATCGTCAATATCGACCTTTTTCCGACGTTGGCCAGTCGCATTTCAATGTTATCCAGGTGGAACCATGCAGCCATGCTTTTGATGCTTGAAGCTCTGCTGTGGTTAGACCCCTCATTAGTAGGTGGATTATCGCGTGTAGGGCAGTAACGTCAACACGATGACTGAGAAAGACGCTTGATTTCTCTGACTGGTTTACCTACAAACTGCTAAAGTTGCTTATTACTGCGTAGCCAGTGGAGATCAATCTGGCTATCTGACCAGAAGAACACTTGTAGATCAGGGAGCAGGGAGTCAACCAAGTACTTTTCAAGGTTTGCACCACCCAGTGCTGCCATCAATTCTAGGCATCCATGAACACATGAAGCTGGGTCGTCTCGTTGGCCGACTGATTGCTGAGATAGCACCAATGCAGGGGTGGATCCAGAATGGTTCAACTGTTTCCATTGAATCACTCAAAATCCCAGATAAATGTTTTTTTTTTCTTTGTAGATTTGAATTTTAGAACGTTCAATAAAAAAAACATCCATCTGTTCTGTTAATTAACCACTATTATACCTGCTTCCAGGGTTGTTCGCTGTTATTTCCTTTTAGCGCTAAGACGGCATTTCAGGTCCCCCCACGGGAAATATTGCTCCTGATGGTGAGTGAGAAATCTAGTTGGGGGGAGGGTTGATCGAATTCAGATCCTGAGAAGTTGGAATTAATGGTGAATCGAGATGTCATGGAGTCAATTATTGATACGAGTTACTGTCTGCGGCACGAGCTACATTACAATGCGAGGGAGGTTGTTTTTTTATATATATTCCTATCACACCATTTAGATATTGGCAAGGGGTATTCGAAAAGAATAACTGGTACTTGCCTCGCTACACTTTCAAGAACAAATTTGGCTGAATTAGGTAAGAATAGTGGATTTATTATCTGACTAATCGATGAATGAAGTAATTCAGTTTTAAACCATAAGTTTAATCACTGGGCGAAAATATAGATTTAAGGCTGTTGGAAACATTCCGAAAGACAACTTAAATACCATCTTTAATTGTCTTTACGATGCTATTTAAGAATTCTCAGATGTTACATTTAAGTGACTTTTAGAAATCCTTAAATGCTGTAAGAAAGAACATTTAAGAACCTTCGGTATCGATGATGCAGAGTCCTTAGCAGAGTTCAGGACGAAAAAAAACATCACATTCCTATTGTCGCCGAGGCAATGGGACTACCTGACAGCTATACCTGCCACCAAGGAACAGTGTGCGATGGGATTTAGGGCCTCTGCATATTGCTGCGAAGAATGGCTTACCCCTGTCGCTACAGTGACCTCATTCACTGCTTTCACCGATCTGTCCCTGAACTCAGCATGATATCTAACACTGTATTTGACACTGTTTACTACCTTCAACACCTTCGCCTGACTACATGGAACGACCAGCAATATGCAGAGGCCATTTACAACAAGGGAAGCCCACTGGACAACTGTTTCGGCTTTGTCGATGGGACAGTTCCGCCGATATGCAGGCCAGGCGTACATCAACGCATCGTTTATAATGGACATAAACGTGTCCATGCCATTAAATTTCAGTCCGTAGTAGTCCCAAATGGAATGGTGGCGAATATGTACGGCCCAGTAGGTAAATTATCAAATATGTCTTTTTCTTTATCATGTTTTTTTCTTTTTCCCAAAGAAAATATTATTATGCAGCCTTTTGATGTTTATACTTGTTAATCTAAAATCCTCTGATTCCCAACTAGTTTTGCAGACTATACAAATGCACAATAAATAACATTAAAGGATTTTGTCAGTAAGACTACCTAGGGGGTGATTACACGAAAATGGGTTGTGGAGAGGTGAGATGGAGTGGGGGGGTATAGCTATATTCATTTTTGAAGATTTATGGTTTGTAGCTCCGTCATCCTCTATAATCCTCATCACTATTGCAACTATTATTGCAGTAGTAATGATCATGATAATCATATCATCCACATGCATAAAGTATATACTGTAATATAGTGATAATGTTCATGTTCACAGAGGGCCGAAAGCATGACTCAGGGATGTTAAAAGACTCTGGCTGCCCTGTTGGACCAAATGCATGTTGTTGTGACTTTGAAGCAGGCCAGAGTCTTTTAATGGAGACCCTGCCTATCCTTTGCGTGTCCACCTCCAGGTCCCATTTTGAAATGGGGCAGGAGGTTTAACACCCGACATGGAGGCATTCAATGAAGGCAATGAGTGCTGTAAGGTCGTCAGTAGATTGGTTATTTTGAGATATTCTTAACTTTTTTAAATTTTTGGATTTCAAGAAAAACCAAGATTCAAGATTTCATTAAGTTCTGTTGGAAAAAAGTATTTAGTCTCTGCCATATTTAGGAATGCTTTGACCTGCCTGTACGGAAAAATATCACATCTGATTTTTTTAACTGTGATCCTCCAACCTTGCAACAGTACTTTGCTTGGTAACATAAATTATTATTTTCATAACCTTTATTACATCATTTAGAGAGTGATGCAAAATCTTAGTAGTACATGCTTCACTTCTCAAGCAAGAAGGCCATAGGGTTCAAACCCATCCAGGTCAAGTTAAATTGACATTTTTCAGAGGCGAAAAAGCCTGGCTCTCTACATTGGGAACTGTGAACCCTTGTCTATTCAGATAAGGAAGTCCCATTTCTTACCACCCTTTATTAACCTGTAGTGGCTGACATAAAAGAACCGCTGGGCGAGACGCTGGCCTTTGGTACCAACTTCAGTGACGTGCTTACACACTCACTCATACATAATCCTTAACAGCATGAAGCTGTCTGTATATACATACGAGTATTCAGTTCCTTTTGAAGACAAAAATCTATTTTTTCTATCAGTCAGTAATATTTTGTGTAAAGTTGGGCTGTTTTATTGAAAGGGCAAGAAATGCTTGCCTGTAAATTGTAGATTCTGTAAATACTGTACTGTAAATACTTCTACATTTTCTTCTTAATACAAGTTGTACATGCAATAGTATAAAAATTATGTCATGATAATAATAGTTAAGAAATATAGTATGCTTATAGTATATAATATACACAATGGTATATATGAAAAAGAGTTGAAAAGAGTCAAACAGTAAAAAAAATGGTCCAAGGTATACTAGTCTTCTTTGTTTAACAGTCTTTCAAGGAGCTGCATTTGTTGTTGCTGCTGTTGGAGCATCATTGCTTGCATGTCTTGCATTTGTTTTTGTTGTTGCTGAAGCATAGCTTGTAGCATGTTGCTCTGTTGTTGTTGAGCCCTCTCCTGAGCTTCCACATTTCTGGCCTGTATTTCCAGCTCTTTTTCTTTCAACTCCTTCATTATACTTGTTTTCTCTTTTTCACTTTTAGGTCGTCTCCTTCGCGCTTTCGTTTCGCCATACCCTCCATCGCACTCCTCATCTCATCTCCTCTGCTTGCTTTTTTTCACAGCTGCTTTTCGCCGTGCCCTGCTCACTCACTTCCTTCGCCTTCTCCGTAACCTCTTCTTAGCCTCTTTTCACCTCTGACAGGTCTGTCTCTATGCCTGATGCTTTTCGCTCCTCACTCATCTTCTTCTTATATTTCTCGCTCAGCAGCTGTAAACGCTCTCGTACCGACCTTTTGTCTACTTTAAAAACCGGCACACTCAGTGAGTTTAGATTTTCTGAGATCTCTTCCCAGATTCTTTCCTTTCTATGCTTCCCTTTTTTTCCTTGAATGGTTCGAGAGTTAGTACCTCCTGTATAAGGCATTCGTCGTGTTTTTCGGACCATTCAAAGGGTCTGAAGAGTTAAGAAAAGAAACGTAAACAAACTGAAATGCATACGAAACAATTGTTTAGTAAAATGTATCCTCTTATTTTTTTTTTATAAATTAAGCGGCAAAGACTATTTTTTAACCATACATCACATAAAGTACCACTCTACCCATACACAATCTTTTATACGATTGTTATCCCCAAAACAACCTTTTTCATCAGTTAAAACAGAATTTTCCAATCTAGTTACTTTTGTTTTTATCCGCCTGCTCGCTCGTTGAATTTTGATTAGCCATGTGGAAATTTCCTGATTGTTATATTTCCTCAACCTCTTAGATACAATTGAGGATAGTTTATTGACAATTTGTGACAATTTTCAGGACTTTTATCGAGGAAATAAAGTGAATTTTTAGCTTTGAAAACTTACGTTGTCCGTGCGACGGCAAAACACTGTGAATGGCGTTGTAGAGAGACCGGCTACGGCAAGGGCTTGTCAACAACCGCGCGAGGGAATCCATTTAAGTGTTATTCGCCACTTCCGCCCGCCGTCGTAGACCCCGCCGTCGTCGGATCTTAAGGTCTCTAATAGCGTCCCTGAATTCCTGTGCTGTGGTGACATCATGCCCTTCGTCAAGGAACCTTCGTACATGCGCCTTGATAGTGGCCGCCTTCCGGTCACAGGGGCCTTAGCCACCCTGAGGATCACTAAAGTCAACCCTGGATACACGAATTCCAGTTTTCTGCTTAATAAAGGAACATGCCGCTAGTGTCACTCCTCCGTGATAACAGCCAGCATTGTCTTGCCGGAGAAACGCCTCTGTGATATCGATGTTATTCTCTTTCAAGGTTCGCGGAACGTGCTCGATAATTCTGATGACACATGAAGCATCCTGGCTGCAGTTTTGTACAATATGTACAAATGTTTGTGTCTTCATTTTGCCATCTTCTTTTTTTTGTAGGGCAACACATATATGCCAAGAAATGCCCCGTTTGGCAAACCAATCGGTTTGTGATTTCCTGAACTTTCGGGGCAGAAATTTCATGGCCCAGTTGATCGTTATGAGAACTGACGAGGGGCTCAAACCGTTTACCACGTCGTGCCTTGCCATCTCCTGTCTTGTGCTACGTTATTGATGGGCTTCCCATGTGTGGATGTCTTGTGCAGCTTGGTCGCAGGTGTAGCGCAGATCCAAGAGCTCGTCCGCGTCCAGTGGCAGATCGTCACTAGCGAGAGCATCTCGAGTCTCCACAATCACATGCTCCAAGCCCTCGCACTGGAGACACTTTGATCACGTACATGATGACATGAGCTACTAAAGGATTCCTCCTTGACATCACTGAGCGCATAGGTACTGCAATGGTCGGCGATAGCGGACGAGAGCGAGACATGAACCTGAAAATAACGATAACCTAAGTTTAGACAATGCGAAAAATATATATTCGTTTACTTGTATTTATCCACCTATTGCACCTATTGTGTAGCTCCAGAAAATATCCATACTCCCCCTCCCCCCATGGGTGGGGGAGGGGGTCCGAGGTATGACCCCCAACCCCTTTGGAATTTTCACCCCCCCCCCCCAGGGAAAAAATACAGTAAAGGGCATTTACCACCACCCCCCCCTCTCCCTTCTGGATATTGTTTGCTGGTCTTCAGCGAGCTAAGAATTCTATCTGTAACATCTCTTGACATTGCCCCGCGTTCTTGTAAGCGTTTAACAATATCACAAAGGTCATCGAATGCCTTCGGCCGCTATGTAGTCTAATCCCTGCAGTGACACAGGTTGCGCTACACGCTGAACGGATGTTCAGCATAGTTGTTCTTCCAAAAGGTTTGAATCCTTGCTCCTTGCAGTAGTGCTGGTATTGCACAACGATCCTTTCCGGGATCATTGTCCGGATAACGTTAGGGGTTTCCAGCACCTCACCAGTCGAGAGTTTCAGATACTTTTGGTCGAAGAGCAGATCCCGAACTAAATTCGTACTCGTAATAGATGCGAGGAAGTGATTGATCTGACAAGTATCGACCCTCATCCTTGCACTCCGATTGCGAGGGAGGGGCATGCCTCTTCCATACACAAGCCGATGCTGTCGCGCTACCTTAATCCGATACTCGTTGATACAAGGTAGGTACTTTTTGAGTTGCTTGACAGTGACAAGATCGCACATGATAGACAAAATCTGCCTGCGCGTGTCCCAACTGGCCGCGTTGTCATACGTTTCCGCTAATGCAAAGATATATTTTTCATCAGCCGACGACTCTTCATAACCAAGCTCTTTCTCTACTAGTTTCGAGGTCTGTAATGCCTGCCAGAGCGAAGCGCTATCTCCAGGTGTGATAACATTCAGCACTGCCACGACAATATCCTTGGCTTTAATCACATGGGCTCTTCTAGTGCGAGTACTTGCATCATCCCATGGTTTTTTACACGGACCTATTTTAGAGACGTTACAGCTTTGGAGAAAAGTGTTAAGATATTCGCGTCGAGTAGCTATCGATTCCTCGGTATCGGATTGCGGATCAGATGACTCGGCAGTGCTACTTCCGTCGGTACCTTCTGGTATATACACACTTGTTTCCTTGTCCTCAACAGTCAGATTTAGAAATGACTGACACAACTCTGTGACATCCTGGTCATTTTCCTATAGAAAAATAAATAATTAAGCAATTACTACGATGTAACTACCCATTGCTATATTTGTTACACAAATTGAGGTTCTACATTTTATTCTGTTATATTTAGGGCGCGTTTTTTTCCTATCATTCTGGAATGGGAATGGTTGGTAGAGAATGTTCAGAATGGCATTCGAATGGGTGGAATCGAATAAATGTATACATAGCCTGTGTTCAACATGCTTTGTTGCGTCTGTTTTTGTTTTTGGAATATCCTCTGTGTGGTGCGCGGTCATTTGGGGGAAAGGGGTGTAAGATTTCAGTACTTTTTATTTTTTTGATTTTCGGCTGTCATGATTTTGGTTTCTGGGTCCCCTATGATTACAAGAGGCAGAATAAGCTCGCACCATCCGCTCGTTAAGCTACCGAATTCCGGCATTTCTTCACAAAACTACCAGCTCGCAAAATCACCAATCTCTGCGACAATGTGCGCATTGCCTCCCCAAATATGTTCGCAAAAAAACAATGTGTGACGATAAATAGCGCCTCTGTACAGGCTAAGGTAAACGTAGGGTGCATGCGGTAGGGGAGTTACTCACCGGCTCCTACAGGAATTACAACACCAGTCGTTTCATAAAGCACCTTGGATTGCGGAAGAGTAATTCCCCGATCCGCTTTAGCCCGCTGGTGTAAAGCCCAGAATGATGGACAGACGCAGCTGCGTCGATTACTATACCAACGTACTCCCTGTGACTCACGATGGAGAGGGCATATGGTGAGTTCTTCGTAGTCGGCCTTTTGACCGTAAAACTTTAGTCCATAGATAGATAGATAGATAGATAGATAGACTTTATTTAAGACACGCTTGCCCCGTCAACAACAGCTGATTTCCACAAGGGGCGTGTGGAAAAAAATATATATATATATATATATATCTATAATAATTAGAAATATAACTATAAGTAAAAGTATTTAAACAAATAACGAAAGAAAAAAAAAACTTGATCTATGTGGATATATAATACTATAAATACGCTAAACTAATTATTTGTTTAGATAAAAGTGTGAGCCTCTAATTCTCTGACAAATGATGATAAACTTGTACAATCTCGACTAGCCTCTGGGAGGGAATTCCATAATTTAGCTCCATCATAGCTGAAACTTTTTTTCATAAATTCAGTTTTTGGGAGTGGCAGCTGTAGCGAGGTGGAGGAGCCTCTGAGATTGTAATTTGTAATATTTTTCTTTAAGCTGAAAAGGTCCGTGAGACAGTTTGGAGCCATATCATGCAAAACTTTAAACATTTGTTTGGCTTTTGTCTTTGCTCGCTGGGTCTCTAAATTTTGCCAGCCCAATTCAGCTAGAGCCTCTGTTGCAGGGGTGTCATTTGACCTGTTTGTGATCACCCTTGCCGCCCTATTTTGCAATTTTTGAAGACGGATTGTGTTACATTGCCCAAGAGTATCCCACACCTCGCTACAGTAGTTAAGGTGTGGTTGGATGATTGCATTATAAATAGAGACTAATGTATTTTGATTAGCAAATTCAGAAATTCGTTTCATGGCTCCTATACCAGAACTGACTTTTTTAGCAAGAGAATCAATGTGCTGATCCCAATTTAGGTGTTCGTCAATTTCCACACCAAGAACCCTACTTTGCTGAACTTGTTTTAGTTCCTTGTTATCAATAGAAATAGAAGGTTTGCAAGGAAGGGTTCTTAGCTTGTGGTGGGATCCTATTAATAAGAATTCTGTTTTTGCTACATTGAGACTTAATTTATTAGCCAAGAGCCATTCTTTCACTTGCTCAAGGTCCGAATTCATGGCCAACTCAACTTCCCCTACAGTACTACCAGACGCTGTCAAGTTTGTATCGTCAGCAAATAATCTAGGAGTAGTGTGCAATAGACACTCTGGTAGATCATTAATATATAAGAGGAAGAAAAGTTGGCCAAGAATTGAACCCTGAGGAATGCCACATGTGATTTTACTTTCAGAGGACACTGTACTGTTTAGCTGGCATTTCTGTTTACGGTTGGACAAATAAGATTGAATTAATAAAAGGGCATTTCCAGTGATACCATTCAATTCTAGTTTTCGAAGCAAAATGTCATGATTAACGGTATCAAATGCCTTTTTTAGATCCAAAAATACAACTAAATTAAACTTTTGTCTGTCCATGTTAATATACCAGCTATTAGTGCTATCAAGGAGAGCAGAAACAGTAGAGTGTAGTCTTCGAAAGCCAAATTGTTGTTCGGATAAAATTTGGTTTGCTGTAAAATGATCGTATAACTGTTCATACATTATTTTTTCCATTAGTTTGCTAATCACTGGTAATATACTTATTGGTCTATAGTTGTCGGGAATAGTCTTAGAGCCTTTTTTAAAGAGGGGCAAAACCCTAGCCATTTTCCACTCATCTGGAAAACAGTTGGAAATTATAGAGTTGTTAAAAATGTAAGTGAGAGATGGAGAAATGGCATGGGCTGCACACTTGAGTATTTTTCCAGAGATTTTGTCAATACCAGTCGCTTTGGCATTAGAAAGGCAACCCAAAAGCTTTAGTACTTTTGTATTGGATACTAACTTAAAACGTGACATTTGAGCACTACATGGCTTAATAAAATGCTCAAATGATTTACTAGGGTTTGCCATTGAACTTGCCAATTTTGGACCAACATTAGAAAAATAATCATTAAATGCTTCGGCAATATGTTCTTGTGAAAAAAGGCTTTGGTCGTCAAATTTAAGTTCATTTACAGTTGTATTTTCTTTGGTGCGACCAAGTAGACTATTTATCGTTTTCCAAGCCTCTTTGGGATTATTCTTTTGATTTGCAATCTTATTACGATAATAGTTGGATTTGGCTTGGCGCAAGGCAATGTTTACTTTATTTCGGGATGCCTTAAAATCATCCCAGTCATTACGTAATTTACTCACCATTGCTTTGCGCTTTAACTTATCTCTGTTATTAATTAAATCTTTGATCTCTCTGGTCAGCCATGGGACATTAAATGCTTTTTTTCTTTTAGATTCTACAGGGGCATGCCTGTCTAACACGTTTAGAAACAGGTCTTTCCAATGTGCCCACATCTCATTAGTGTCATGACACAAAACAATCTGTTCCCACGACTGAGTAAGGAGGTCCTTTACAAACTTTTGTTGATCGAAATGTTTAAAATTACGTATTTCAATGGTTTTTGCTTTATCTTGCGCACACCTATAAGGGTTTATCTTTCTTATTCCATAGATCAAACTATGATCACTCGGACCAATGTGAATTACGCCTGATGAGTTTATTTTGTCAGGAGACGATGTGACAAAGTGATCAATTAGGCTTTTAGAATCAATTGTTATACGCGTAGGCTCGTTTATCAACTGGGATAGTTGATATGCTTCATAAATTGATTTTAACTTTTTTGTTTTATTATCAAAGACTTTCTTCTTGAGTAAACAACAATTTAAATCCCCAAGAATCACGTGCTCTTTGTCTTCATCGTCTACTGCCTTTATTAACTCTTCGAAGCGATTAAAATATTCGATCGGAGACTCAGGACGATAGACAACACTAACAATGAAAGGCCGACTGTTTGGTTTACGAATTTCTAAACAGACAGCTTCGACATCTTCAGGAACAATTTCTTTTCTATTAACACAATTGATGGAGCTGCGGATATATACACACACACCGCCACCATCGCGATTTCTGTCTTTCCTGAAGATATCATATCCATGAATTTTTAATTCCGCGTCTGTATAAGTGTCATCGAGCCTGGTCTCACTAAAACCTAAAATATCGAATGAATTCATTAATTTAGACGTCCGAATTTCATCTATATATTTTGGAATACTGACAATATTTAAAAAAGCCATTTTGAAGCCTCTAGCTGTTGGGCCAGATGGAATATAATCATTGTTAGATGAAATATTTTTAGAAAATAATTTAGGCTGGTCGAGAAGTGAATAAGCCGGCGAATTAGCGCTCACACTTTCACCCAATCACTTATTTAACATTGAATTAAAATTTCTCTGGAGTACCTGGGTGCCTGACTTGTTCAAGTGAAGTCCTTTTGTATTTAGATGAGCCGATGTAATGTTGGTATTAGGGACAAATTCCCAACCGTTCTGGTTACAAAAGGAACGAAGTAAACGATTCGTTTCCTTCACCCGGCCGGTAAGCTCCTCAGAATCCGATCTTGTTATTAACCCCGACACAGCTACAGAAATATCAGCAGATTCGATTTGATGTGCGAGATCTACAACTCCGTCAGCGACATTGTGGGGCTCCGAGTCTCGGAGATCGTTTGTTCCGATGTGAAGTACAATACTCTCAGGTTTTTTGCGAATCAATGGCTTAATATAGTCAGCCATGTCACTAACCCGGGCTCCAGAAAAGGACTTGACATTCACTCGCTGCGATGCATTGGATAAATTCCACCCATTAATGTACTTAATCATCGAATCACCAGCGATGACTACCTCAGAGGGCTTTCTGTGCTCTTGTTGTACTGATCCAGATTGCTTAGCTCCATTTACGGCCGTAGATTTGTTAGATTTCTTATGACTTCGTTTTGCGTTGGCATTTTTCTGATTGGAGCGTTTGTTTTCCATAGTTATGTGTGGAATCGCAAACGAATAAGTTCTTACCTGCACGCGCCAGAAGAAGTGTTCACTGGTGCATTCCACAATACTTATACACTGCACATTTCGCGGATTAACTCGGTTCGCACCACATTTCCCTCCAACGTATCTCGCATACGCGCACTCCATGTAGTGGTACGCCCCCATTACTCATGTATTTATTAAAGTCGTCTATCTCATTGGGCCCTGGTGATCGGCAAGAGTAAGGTCCTCTCCACCTGTTGCCTCCCACACACAGCGTGTCGTGCAGATGTGGCTGTGTTTAGTAGGACGGCCTCTGGATTTTTTTGCCGTATCTAGTCCGCTGAGCGCAGAACATGCTTTCCTTTTCCTCATAGTAGCGCCAGAACTACCGGCAGGCGAAACTGAAAGCCACGTCACTCAAAACCAGTGCAATATATTTATCAGCTTTGTTTAGAGAGTCTGATTACTTAAACAAGAAATTCCACCTCAAAAACCTGTTTAACTGTCTAATCGTAAGCAAAAGTAATATTTAAGTTTGCTCGCGATCTCATCTTTCTACGAAAAAAGGTATTAAAAACGGAAAGAAACCGCGTTACCATTTAGTTTCTTGCGTGTCTAAGCATGCATGGAATGTTACAAGCTGGTGGTTTTCCCTATCCAGCCGTTAAACACGAGTGAGTACACTTAGAATAATTTCCGGCGAAAGCAACGAAACAACGTGGGTTTAAATTTCGTGTCTCGTTTGGTGAAGGGCAAACCGACCAAGTTTCTACTTCGTATATAAATAGATAAGTAGTTACTATTGCTAAGAATGTCGCAAGTTTGTATTTTGTGATTTTAGAAATGATGTATAAAGAAGGATTTGGAGAAAAGGCGAATTCTCAACAAAAATATTATTTTATTTAGTTCTATGGAAGTTCTATGCCGAAATGAAAGCTTATCTGAGTTATACTGACCTCTTATTATTTTGACATATATGGCAGACTATTAATTCCTTTTACGTCTCTGGCTCTACTCTGAGTGAGGAGTTGAATGACATCAAAAGAAAAAAGAAATCCCTTTAGTTACTACCTTGTTTCGTGCTTCGGAGTAACTCAATGTTGTGAGTTTTTACTTGGTATATGGAAGAGCATTACTCTTCAAAGCAATCCAAACCCTGGGGAGTTGAACATACAAAATGTAAAATCCTGAGAGAAATGCTCATACTTTCTGATTCTACCATCAACTGTGAGTGTCAGCTGGTTCGCACAAGTATTTGCAGTAAGCTTTCTGTTGGGATTGTCTTGATTAAAATGGATGGATGGTCTAGGAGTAAATCCTATAGCAGGAATGCCATGCGATCCAGTTAAAAACCGTATGACATGATTTAGAGTGACAACAACTTCTTTTCCCTCTAGTATAGAAGAAATTTGCCCCTTCTTAATATCTTCCAAGTACTGTGTTAAGTTGAAAATGACTTCTGTTTCAGCATGGAACTTGTTACTATCCCTTGGGCTGTACTTGACATCAAAAAAGTCATCCAACATTTCTGCTGTGAGTTTCTTTGGCACCTCAAACACAGTTCTGAATTTCTCTGGATAGGCTTGAACAAGGCCCAGCATGCAGCAAGTCTTCAGCCCTTCCATGTATTGATTGACTTCAGTTATCTGGTTAAGACATTTTCAGATTATCATCCAGAATTCGATTAAATGGAACTTGGTGTCCTCCACAACTGTTGCCGACGTATCTTAAGTCGCAAATACTGGTCATCCTGGCACGTAAATTCTTTTGCTTTGTGTTGTTCAAGTAATTCCTTAAGGGCGGCATCATCTTTTTTATGTCACCGCAGCCTTCTTAAACCTGACGGAAGGCAGCAAGACAAACTTGTCACTTTTGTTTTGCTGGTTTACCTGCTTGTGCTTCCTGCACAGGAGGCAGTACATCCCTTCACCCTCCACATACACTAGCCACCAAACCCCTACGTTCAGGTCAAAGGAAACCTTCTCAAAAAGCCAGTCGTGCTTGAACTTGTATGTCAGGTGTTTCACTCTTTGGCTTTCAGTGTGTGAGATGGAGGAACAGTTGTCAAATCGGCATGTGTAGTATCTGTGCACATGTTTGTTCTTGGTGTCAAACAGAGACTCTACAAGGCCTCTTCCTTCTTCGAGGGGGATGGTAGGAGCCTCATCAGCAATACAGACTGAAAGAAAAATGACATTTTGAGACATTGATCAATTAATATTAAATCACAGATACGCTTCACCAATGAAGAAGGAAACACCCATCAGTCCTCAGCGGACAAAAACAATTGCCAAACCTTCTACAAACATCTATTCCTTCTATTGGAAATTCACATCATCTGTTACATGACTTAAGTAGGTAAAATGAAGTGAAATAATACATTTAGAACAAACTGAAGATGCTCCGTAACTAGTAGATCCAGCAGAAGGACCTGCACCACTGTCAGTTAAGTCTTCTTCAGCACCAGCATCTACAAAATTAAATGGACTTTATATGTTATCAAATACTGAAGAAACAATATGATATGGTTTATCATTCTTATCATAATTGTTTGAACAACACGTAACGTTATGGTGAAAAAAAGTAACATGGCCTCACTGCTCACTGCATTATGACATTTATTATGTTTGTCATCTGAAAGGATCAATTTTGTTTTTTTTACAAGTTACATCAAATATTTGAAGGATCACATGGTCATCAAATTCAAGTGTCGTCCCTTGTGAAGGAGCCTTGCAAGTTGCAGCTGACGTGGATGAAAGCACTTGTAGCTCAATCTCCTCTGGTGGATCATCTAGAATAAAAATAAATAAATAAATCAGATGATAATTTCATGATTTATGGGACCGGAGGGTACTGTCAGTGTATATTGCGGTCCATAATAATTTCTAGCGACTGACGGAAAGGAGTAGTAGTGTTTGAGTGATCAAATCGAAATGATGAAATTTAAGCGGTTCGATAGGCAGCCCGAAAATCGATAAAAAATTAACAGACAAAGAACTAATTACGGTATCCGAAAACAAATGAATAATTCATACTCTCTTGGGAACTCTGGTGCTTTGTTTACGCCAGTTTCCGTTCCTTTAAATACCGTGAAATCCTCTCAAAAACGTAGTTATACCAGTTCAAAATGTCCTTGGTCCGGACCTCTCCGTAGAAACCTTACTCATATTTCGGCGTTCGCATGTTCCAAAACGTACAAAAGCCCCCCCAAAAAAACAGTACAACTAGCGAGCATGTGCGAGATCACGAGGCGTGGCGAATATCAGAAATGTCCGTGGGTCGTTTTATCAAAAGTCCCGGTAATTGTCGGGCCCGTTAGGTTACCGGGAGAGTTTACGGGAAACTTTATCGGGCGAGGAAGAGCGTTTCTCAAAGCTAGCGGTGTAGCGTCCCGGTTGTTTACGGGTTCCCGATAAGCAAATTATAATTTTCAAAAGTTTAGAATAGATTGGCTAAATAATTATTGAATTTCGATAATAAGACTAGATTTGTCGATGTCTGTAGACAACTGGCTCCCTAAACAATCCTGTAGCATCGGCACTTTTCGAAAAAAGACAAAGGAACAGGTAAATAAAGTATAATTTTGTAGCAAAACTTCCAATAACTTGTAAAAGTTGTTTACATTTTTGGGGGCGCACGGTGACAGCTAAATCTCAAACCATTTGACAGAGATGAAACCTGATTGGCTGGTAGGGAATCCCACAAAATGATGTTAGCCGTGATTGGCCCACTTCTTACCGGGCAGTGGAAGGCTTTCCTCTATGATGAAAACTTACTACAACTCGACACGACTCGAAAATGAAGCAATTTAATCGGCAAAAAAGCACCAAATTAAATATTTCAACTTGGCTAATCCAAGAAGAAAAATTGATCTATAAATATAGCCGAAAATATTAGGGGAAAACATCGTTTGCAGGTATCTTTCAGGTATTTTTCGCATTTAAAGTGATTCCCGGTAAGTCACCGGGATTTTTTCCCGGCTTGAAAATAGCGGGGGTTTGTAGAAACACCCGTAAAGTCTATCGGGGACTTACCGGGTTACTTTCCAGGTTTCCGAGTTTATCGGGCACTTTGAGAAACGAACCCCAGAGCACATAGTTAAGTAAGTATATATTCTGCGATTGTCCCTAAGTTATTTCTTTATACACTTTCATCCCTCAGAAACAAAGGAAATGTAATAAAGGCAAGACATTACGAAATCAAAGTATCACTTACCTTTTTGTTTAGGAAAAAAGTGCGTAATCCTGCGTTTTCGTCCGGAGGACATGTTTCAGTTTGTGCGAAACTTCCAGACTTCAAAACGAGGCTCGGCTCGTAAATTTCCGTGCGTCGTGCGGGCGCCCGCTAATTGCACCACTCCTGTTTGCTCCTGTACTTACGTGTTGCCGGTAGTTTTCGCACAACGTAAACAACGATGTCACACATACATCAGAGAAGGGAAAAAAACGACATTTTTCAGATTACGGAAGCTATCAGAAAACTGACAGAAATTTAATAAAAGAAACGGCAAGTAGCGTCTGGAATCATGCTTTTATTTTTGAAATTTGAGCAAAAGTACCCGGCCGAGAAATGAGAGTAGCCGTCGATTCTGGCCGCCTGCCGGCCTGTTTTGACAAGGCTGAACATGCTAAACGAGGCTCAGCCCAATAACTGATACTGTCAAAATCGTGAACTGAACAGTGAACAGATTCAATTTCCTTGGCAATTGTTGTCATGGTCACTGATGTCAATCTCAAATTTAGTAGGGAATGCTCGATGAGCAGTAGCACCACATGTCCAAATTCAAATTGTTACGTGTATTCTGGTCGGAAATGCTTTATTTTGTAGTGTCCCCACCCCCCTTAAAATGTCCAGATTTCTCAAACAATTCGATTTGACTAACTAGCTAACGATATTCTGTGGTCATTTGCCATTCCGAAGATGTAAGAATTTGCGCTGTGTGATGCTAGTTATAACCATATATTTGAGGGTTCAATTTTGGGCATTAGCGACATCACATTTGTAAGAAACAAGGACGGTACGAAGGCTCTCTGGGCATCATCCACACTGATGTTGGTGCTTTGCTTAGTAATGGAAACACGCACACAGTTATCTTGGTTTCAAGAATTTGCTACCGCTATGGTGTTTCGCTTCGGTAAACGTGGACGAACTATCTTGATGCAATGCCGGCGATATCTTTACGGTCTTTAACTATTTCAGCCATTCTAGCCCGATAAGGTGGCCACGTCTTTCTAGTCAAGTGATTTTCGAATGAACCCAGTACCATGTTGAGTTAAATAGCGCAGTGACAGTCGTAGATTCGAAAATAAAATAAGAGCACCGAAGTTTGTGACTGTCCAGTTTGGGCTGCCGGAGTACCTTGTTGATAGCGGAGCCATCAACAAGGAGCCCCATGGGTATAGAAAAATGGTATATAACTATGCGACTGAGTTTTTTGGTCACCGCGCGGGAGCCTTGTGGTTCTTCCTGCCTGCCAGCGCAAGCTATGTAACCACGCTTCGCTGACACGTTCGCCTCCACTCGAGAAAAACAAACTTCCAAACGTCTAAGAAATTGGAAAAAATGTGAGAATCTCTATTACAGTCATGGATTGTTTCAATCAAAGAATCTACAATTTTCTCCGTCCACAGTCGAATTTCGCCTCCAACAAACTGATTTTCAAACGGGGCGGAAGATCGATTACACTACCGATTCAAAATAGCGATAAAAAAATGTCTACGAAAGAAAGTCAATGATATTGAATGGTGTTGATATGTTTTTCTTACTTTCCCTTTTGCATTTTTTTCTTGTTGTTTCGAATGATTAGGTGACGTCACCGTACATTGTCATCCAGCTTCACAATTCTTCCCTTCATACATTCAAAAATATGTTTCGCTAAGCGCCGATTTACGTTTCCATTCCGGCTCAATCCCATAATTCTGACGAAATTATTTTCTTTGTTGGCGTGGTGTCTAACATTAATACCTGCAAGCGTTTTAAGGAATTTCAGTAAATTATCCCGATCATTTATATAGGCCGGACATTCTAGCAGAAAATGCTCTTCACCCTCCACTTTACCTGTCTGGCATACTAAGCATTTTCCTTCGTTTTTATATGGCTTTTCATACCTTCCAGTTTCAATTGCTAGCTTATGATTGCTTAGCCTGAATTTAGTAAGGGCAATCCTATGGTCAATATTTTTTACGTCCGTTAGATAATCTTCTAAATTGTGGGACAGTTTAAATTTTATGAGCGTACGCAATTTGTTCTTTTGGGCTTGGTCTTTTCCGTTGTCATTTTGAATAGAGCTAAGCCATGTCTGTTATTCAATGTCATAAAGCCTTTGTTGAAGAAAACTGTATGTTGCTTCGGGAGTGTTTGTGCCAGTCAGCCAAATATCGCTCCCACCCGCAAGGTCTAGTATTTGTTTAATTTTTCTTCGCCAAAAGTTCTTGTTTTCATAATTAGATATGGCAGCGAATGCTTTGCGGGAGAGTGTTTCGTTATTCCCATTTTTTTTTTTTGAAAGTTTAAGCCAAAGTTTGATCGCTCTACACTTTGCTTTTGTTCTGAGAGGGAATCGTCCTAATTCAGCCCTACACGCGTTCGAGCTACAGTATCGGTTTACGCCGAGAAGCCATTTTAGAAACTTGGTGCACTTTAAAAATTCGTTCAATATGTTGTCCGCGCCTGGTGTCTTCCCAGATTTTAGTTTTTCTATGGCTTTTATAATTTCTTCCTCGCTTATTCTGTAGTCCAGGAGCCCCTCCCGATAGTTTCCATGATCTATTCGTCCATTTTGCTTGGGCTGTGCTTCATTTGTTGCATTCAAATTTTTGAAGTGCTGAAAAAATGTTTCCGCATTTTCAGTCTCAATTGGGGACGCTTTTGTTGACTTACCGATGTGGAAACAGTTTTTCAACTGTCTCCATAAAGCCTTAGAATTTCTAAAATCGATATTATTGATTATGTTCGCGTTATGATTTTCTTTTTTTCTTTTGCACGTTTTTTTAAAGATTCTCCTTTTCCGATTCAGAGCATCTCTTAAGGAATGTGATTTTTTGGTTCTTTCGAGATTCGGTGTCCAAGCGAGCGAATGTTTTCTTTTTCTGTTTTACTTTCCTCGTCAAACCATGGTTTGTTGTTCTGATTGTTTACCGTTTTTGTGTTTTGATATTTCATGCCCGTCGCCTCGCATGCCTCTTTAAGCGCTTGCGTAAATTGAGCGGTCATTGTCTCTGTGCTATTGTTTTTAAGTGCGTCGCTTAGTTTTTGTTGAATATCATTAGAAACTAAAATCTCTTTCAATTTCTCCTGTATTCCGTCCTTCCAGATAAGTCTTTTGAATTCTGTTAATCCTTCATTTTGGTCTGTCCTCTCTGCCTCTGCACCCTTTGATGGGCTCTGGACAGATAAAGCATAAGATAGAGAGCAATGATCAGTTAGATGTGGCTCCAGAGGTTTGACAATAAAATAGTTAATGCTATTCATGATATTACTTGAAGCAATCACATAATCTACAACACTACTTTCGTCATATTTGAAACATGTTTTTTCCCTTCGAGATTCCCAACTGATCTTCCCTTTAGAATTCTGAGATTGAAAGCCGTACAAAGCTCTATAAGATTTTTCCCTCGGCTATTTGTCGTGTTTACGTCTTGAGAATTTCTGCGATTTGTTGTATCTGTCTCATAATCTTTTGGAAGTTCGAAGAAGTTTTTGCTGTTATAATCATTTAATACATATTCCTATACAAGCTCCAGTTCGCGCATTAAAGTCACCTTGTACGATGACGTCACCTTTTGTTGAAAAATTAAGTATTTCTATTTCGAGATCATCAAGTAATTCATTGTTATTCTCTCTTTGTGGACTTAGATAAACTGTTCCTATATAAATATCTTTCTTCAAATGAAAATATGTTTTTTTAAGTTTTATCCACAAAAAGTTCTTATTTATTGATGGCGTGTATGCAACGCCATTGTTTATATTATTCTTAATATATATTACTATTTCCCCATAACTTCGTGAATTGTTTGAACTTTATGTTTTACATAATGCTTAAAGTTTGTATTGGTGTTTGCATGTGTCTCAACTATTCCAAAAATTTCATGCTTGTTAATTGTATCCAGACAGTCATTTTGGTTTAATTTGTTTCCAAACGTTTTACTGCTGAAGCCATTAATATTCCAGCAGCCGATTCTTAATTTTGAATATTCTGGAGAAGATATCATGAATGTTAAATAAATATAACAAAAAGAGCACTTAGCTTGGACGGTGCCTTGTAAAATAATGTGCTAATGCGTTGAGGGCTTGCAAGGGTGGGAATGATTGGTCGTCTGAGCCCCACATTGTCATTTTCTGCTGCTTATACGGTGGCGCTCTTGCTCTTCTTTCACTTCTCTCTGTGTCCCTTCGCAAACCGGTTCTAGCTTTGATGTTTGAAACAAACTTCTTTGTTCCAATGTTGTTATTTAGGTGTACATCGTCGTAAAAAAACTTCTGGGTCGAGGTTTCCAAAGGTGTCACTTGTAACCCGCTGATTGTTGATAAAATGGGCCCTATTGTCCCTGCAAATATCTTCGTAGCAGTAGTTTGTGTCGTCTATTTTGTGCCATCTCTCTTAGGAGCATACAAAATTCCACTGACAGCTATTCTGGAGATGGGCCAGCGACCTTTGAGTGCATTTACACAGTTTTCCATGTTAACAGCGATTTCATTTACACGCAGTTTCTCTATGTCATTAGTGCCTGAATGTACAATAATGTGTTCATAATCGTTCCTGTCGTCGTCCATAGTTTGTATGTATTGTAGAAGCTCTTTCGTTCCTCCTGCGACGTATTGTTTATTAACGAAACGATCTGGACAAAATCGCCGTTGTTTGATTCCTCGCAGGATCGTATCGCCGATCAGTAGAATTGGACCTTTTGCTTCACTGGTCTCGGGCTTGGTTCTGTTTGCGTCCATCCTAGTTTGTATTGTCGGACTGGTCTGTTCCAATGGTTTTGTATTTGAACGTCCATTATGTTGTCTTTTCCAGGTCTCACTGGCTCTTTTACAGCGGCTTTCTGGTACACCTGGCTGCACCTCGTCCTGGAGCGTTTCAAAACGGTTTTTAGTATCGACTGTGTATGTGATTTGTCCCTAACTGTCGTCCTTACTAATTCTCTGGCTATCTTTATGACTGTTCATGTCTTGCGGGCTGGTCACTTCTATCGTGGAGCCCTCGGTCTGGTTAAGACAGGGCGATTGAGTGATCCGTGATGTGAGTGATTGTTCTGTATACACGAGTTGCTCTTTAATTTCTCCCAGCTCTCCCAGTATCTTCAGAATAGTCTCTGCCGCTGACGTCGATTTGTTTTTTATCAGTTCAAATTCACTTGTCACTTTACTTGTCAGGCTTGATATTTTTTTCGCAACATCATTGATGCTAGCGCTTACTTCGGACCGTAGCATTTCAATCTTACTTTCACATTCCCTTTTAACATCGGAGATTCCGTGTTTTGTCTTCTGTTTCCAGTCTTCTATTTCTATACTTTGCTCTCCGATCTCGATGGTATTCTTTGTGACTTTATCTTCAATTTTAGCGTTAAACACTCTTTGAGTCGCCATGAAGACCTCGATTTCCTCATACCGAGCATCGTGCACCACCTGCTCTTCCTTCTTGTTTTCCTTCTCGATCGATCCAGCCGCTAATTGTTCTTTCGCTCCAGTTTGTATCTCATTCATGGCGTTACTACTGCTTTTAGTAGCTAGAGTAGTGAGTGTACTTATATAAACGTCATTTCCCGCACCTTGCACCTTCAGCGTGTTCGTGCTCGAGTAATAGTTAACGGTCACCGATTCGAATTTTAGTACACTTGTCGTCCCGATTTGGTTTACACTTACTAGTTTTTCGTTACTTCCTTCCTCCATCAAGTGCAAAGGGAATCTTTTAGTTAATCGGAGTTTCCGCTCCATTTTAGTTGGTTCTTCTCATTAGTACTCAAAATGTTTTCAAGCTCCTCCATGTCAGCCATGCTGCAAGAGGCATGTATCAGAAGTAACAAGATACTTTATGCGGGAGAATATAGTATATGTATGGATATTTTCAAATGTACATTAAGAGAACTTTTATGAGGGGAAGGGTTTTTAAGGGCGAGATACTAGCAACAACCTTGTTCTTTTTCAATATAATACACCTGTAAAGAAAACAGTTTTATATTAACCTTAAGATAATGGGAAAAGGGAAATGCCAAGAGAGTGCTCAATCCAATTATTCGCATTACTGTCATATTTTTTTTTCCAAACCTTTCAAGTCAAATTTTCCTCTTCCCGTCGACTATTTTTATGCAGTAGATATTCTTTGCTGTCTCCTCTCTACGCCAAACCTAGATTAATGAACCGGTTGGGTTTGAAATTAGAAGTTATAGCATTAGCAAGCTGTCAGTGATGACTTAGATGTATTTTTTTAGTATTTGCTTCCAAAGCCAATATGTTTTTCTCCATTGCATATTTTTTTGAGTGGGCCACCAACAACAGGCCACTATATGGTAAAAGATGTGTGAACGAATATGTAATGCATGAAAGGAGATATATTTGTGGATTTTAATTTCCGCACATATTTCTGAATAATCATACCAATGAATCGCCACTAAATCGATACATAAAAACTACAGTATATAACATCTAAACTGACTATATTTTGGGGGATCTTAAGAATGCGGTTACATCCATGACATATTCTTCACAAGGGAAAAGCTTGTAAGAATATTGTTTGTTTAAAAAAATATTCACAATGTAACTTCTATGAAGGAACATAAGAATTTTTATACAGTACAATGCAATGTAATACAATACAATAATTTACCATTAGACTTTACAAACTTTTAACAGCCATAGTCACACCAGGAATAGTGTACTTTAGTGTACTGCATAATTTATATTATTAAATGATGGCAATAATGATGATGGTAATAAACTTTGGTATTTTTAATCTCATTAAAAAATCAATTTTAAAGTTGAGGAGAGCAGGATCCTAGACCCCTAGCTCTCCTAAATCTACCTTGATCAGTCAATACAAAAGTGTTTAATTGCGGGCTCCGCTTTTAGGCAGTGCGTGAATCTATGTATTATTTTTGACGGATATTTTTTATATTAAACAAATAAAATTCAAGATTGCTTAAACCTAACAAGTTGGTATTTTGTAAATCCAATCGATTTTCTAAACCTGGGTCAATTTGATGAGAACATATTATTCGGATAAACGTTAGAATTAAAAATGTATCGACTGATACTGCTTCATCTACTGTATCTGCTGTTATTATGATTATTTTTTGAAAATCATCTTGTCCTTGTTATATAATTATTTGTGTACTGCTTCATCTACTGTATCTGCTGTTATTATGATTATTTTTTGAAAATCATCTTGTCCTCGTTATATAATTATTTGTGTACTACTTCATCTACTGTATCTGCTGTTATTATGATTATTTTTTGAAAATCTTCTTGTCCTTGTTATATAATTATTTGTGTGTGTGTTAAATTTTACTCGATGTAAATTACACAATTCACCTTTTTCGCTTCAAAGCAATAATTCTGAAATATCTCTATCACACTTGGGGAAGTTTTACAAATTGTATAACACTTACCTTTCGAGGAAAGCAGATCATCATGTGCATTCAGTAATGCAAAGCTGATAAAATTGGAGAAGCGGCTCATTCTGTCCCCTTCACAACTGAGCTTTATTCTTACATAGCAAGTGGTATGGATTTTTACCATACCACTTGCTTCCTGTTGAAAGAAATGGGATAACAGATTTATGTTACCTTGGGCATTTATAATTCATAGCAGTAATTCTGGCTCAACTGTTCCCAGGAACAAGAGTACCCTGTAGATATCATGATTGGTTTAAGTCTTGGGAATTTTTTGAACGTGAATACATTCTGTTCAAATAACTATCACCTCGCCAGACTATTTTGCTCTACCAGTCTCTCCATCAAAGAAAACTGAGTTCCTGGAACTTCACCTGGAGTACCCTGAAGTTGTACTCCAAATAAGCTCGACCGACATGTTTAATGATGTAGCCTCTAGGAAAGTCATCAACTATGTTTGACACCTGGATAAAATCGTCATCAAAACAAAATTTAACAAATAGAACACATGAACGCAGTTTTGGGTAGTTTGGCCTGTTTTGATCCACACTTGCATCGCAAGTCTTAATCTTCAAGTGCCTGATTTGCCCTGTCTAGAAGAAGTTCCCTCAATTCAGTTTTTCCTACAAATACTTTATTTCCACAAGTTCCTTTCTTAAAAGTAAAACTTTGCAAGCACTGGTGCAAAGGTCCAAGCGCTGTTTCACCCAGCCCTTGACGTTCATTTTCTTTTTCTGTGCAGAACTTCTCCTGCATAGATCCGTCAACTTTTTTTCAAGTAACACGCTTGCTGAGCTGATTTCAATATGGGACTAGTTTAGTAGGTCGATGTACCGAATGTCCTTTGTTTTGGTTTAATACCAGCCAGGTAGGCGAGTCGCGGTAATGGTATATAACGTTTTCTGCAAGGCGTTGCTTGTGCTTCATCTGAAGTCACTTTTCATCAGTAAAAACTCGAAGAATGGATCCGCTCTTTGTTATATACCCGGCATAGTGAGTTGGCAGGGTGAGCATTTACCGACTGGTGTTTTTTTAAGCTACGTCGCCATTTCTTTGATTACTTAATTATAAACTGTAAATATTGCGTAGTATTTTTATTGCGTCTTTATTTATGAACTACCTGCCAATAAAATTTCCTCTAAATTTAAAAATGATTGAGAATGAATGAATCTGGAGAGGAACGGCCTTTAGTTATACAGGACTTCCAGCCGTCAGAGGCGTCGCTGCAACATCAGCAGCCAATTTACAAAGAGATGACGCGCGCTAAAATTCTTCCACTTTCTTGACAACATTTGATTCGTATTCGAATGTCAGGAAACTACTAGCAAAACTGAATTACGAAGAAGCGGTAAAGACAGTCTTCTCGATTAAGACTCAAGGTATACATGATTTTATTTCGATTCCTATGCAGGTTTTGAGCCAAAGGATAACTAGGATATAACTTTAAGTGTGCGACTTTTTATTAGATATGTTTAGTGTACAACACAATGAAAACGCTATTTTCAAAGCCGGACAATGTTTTTATTGTTTTTATTTAGCATTATTATATATCTGTTACTATAAATTTTTGAAAAATATGATTCTGATGCAGTTCTTTTTCATCTTCACTTTCAGACACGTTAAAAATTGGTTTCATGGTCACGCGTAATTCATTTCTTACAAACATCGTTATGTCTTGAAAGTAAGTTCACCTTTTGGTCATAAATGGTCGTAAGTGGTCATTATCAGAAAAGGCTTCCTTTGGGTGTAAAGGGAGGTACTATCATGTTATGAAAGTCATGTTATAGCAAAATGGGTGTTTTTATTCTTTTCAGAATTTAAAAATATACATTAAAATACTGTACATTCTAGATATAAGCATATCAGGAAATTACACTCTGAAGTGTATTGGACTTGCCAGATTAATTTATAAAAGGTTTTTGGTAGAAATTACTATATTGGATAAAAAGTTTTATTCATTTTCCCTTCTATAAATTTTGGGCTAATAGTCTTTGAAATGTACACTTGTCTTGATGGTCCGTACAAAAAACACCCTCCTTCTATAAAACCATAGACACACCATATCCCCATAATAAATTATCAGAGGGTTCGATTACGCCTGTTACTTGTGTGCTAAAACAAGAAACCTACTTGTTTCAGCGCACTTTGTCGAAGGGTGAGTACCATAAACTCTAACTTGTTTTCAAAACGTTTGACTGTTTTAGTTTATTATATTATGTTGGTTCCTTATTTTAAGAACAAGTTTTTATTTGTATTTTTTGTTACTCAGATTGTGTTAAGTTTCGCTGAGCTGCACAACTACAAATGCATTATGCACATCCTGCATCATTTTTTTACATAAGCATCCAGCTTGCTTGGAGTTTCTCTTGTAACGGAGAGCAGCCATTGAAGAAAAAATCCTGAAGGGCAAGTCGACAGAAAAAGGAGGACCTCAAGAAAAATAACCCATTCACTCCTGAGTACTTTTGAGCAAAAATTGTGAGAAAAGCCACCCTCGGAACACCAGGGGAATCTCTCTCGGTCGGTAAAAAAGTAGAGGCCTATGGTGATCTGTGATTTGTCGACCTGACATCAATTTAGCGGTAAAAACACGTTTAGTGTGTCTTCATTGATGCCAGAACAGGTTTGGGTCCTCAAGCAATTTTACAAACAACAACAACAACAAAAACAAGGAAGAAACATGAATGATTAATGTTTAAAGTAGAATTGCCGGAAATTCTCACTGATTATAATAGTTACAAATTGGAGGATATAAGTTAAGGTTGGAAGATATTTGTTACAAATTGGAAGATCTTAATTCTGCTTTGTGTGCTTGTCTCGTTTACTCTTTTGGACAGTCGCCTTTCTTTTTTCTGGTGCAGTTTAAACTTTTACGAAGTGCCACTTTGGAAGACATGAGGTCATAGCTGCGTGTTTCTTGAATTTCGGGCCGATTTTCTCCTTTCAAAGTTCTTTTTCTTTGAGTATTTCGCCTAATACTGTTAAAGAGAAAAGTATACCTTCGAGATTTAGGATTTGTTTGGTAAACATTTACTTACAAAGGTAAAAGAGATTGCGAGAAGGTAAATTTCGGAGAAAATTGCTATGCAGGAAAAAACACAAAGCACATTGTTTCGGGTGTGCTATTCTTAGACAGCCATTTTAAGCTCTCTCATTGGAGAATTCGGAGGTCAAGCGGTGCTGGAAATGATAATTACCACTGTGGTATAGTGCAAGAGCGGAAGCAATACTTATACTAATATAATTTGAGTTCAGTGAACCACAACTATGGCACGAGGTTTTGGTTGAAGCAACGATGCGTGTTGCATGCTAAAATGCAGGTAGGTTATAGTATACTATCAGTCGCCCTTTTTCCTTGTATTAGTAGTTTGCTATCGTATACCAATTCCCTTCCCTCTGTGTTTCATAAAATTCAAATACACAAGAAATATGGCGGCCTCGATATTTACTCCCTATTCAGACTACCCACACACATGGACTTGAAATTATTTCACATTTTGCGAACTTTGTACGAGCTCCATAGGTATAGAAATATGGTAAGCTATGCGACTTGGTTTTGTGGTCATCGCGCGGTTACCCTGTGGTGTCACAAATCAGCCAGTAATCCAGCCGCGCAACTCTCAGGCCCCTCTCGGTCTTACGCTTTTATGAGTTTTAGTTCAAAACTCGTATGTTCACAGAAAAAAAGGCAGTATTTCATGAGAAAGTAAGCGGATTCAAATGGACTGAAGTATTTTAGGAACCGTTTTGTCTGAAGTACGAGTCGATAGTTAAATCTTCCTGAGTGTTCGTGAATCCCGCCCGTCGCAACAGCTAAAAAGAGGTCTTTAGAGGAGGACTATGGAGGATCTTCACTACCATTGTATATTTATTCACTTCTATATTTATGTAAGGAGATCCTGAGAAGAAAGGGCCTTGATGTCTGTTTTCAGCTATAAAAATCATTCGCTTGTGTCGACAAGTTCCTTGCTAGCAGAAATTCGACAACTTCACAGTTTACAACAAAAGCGAACAACACAACCACAACAGAAAGCAAAAAAAAAAAACTGCTAAGGTGAGTTTTAGACGACGATTTGTATTGAGAATATAAAAGTTATTTTTCTTTTATTGCTGTGCTTTTATGATGCTTATTTTGATGCTTATTTGTACTAAAACACTGTACCAGCTTTAGTTTGATGCCATATCAAAGTCATATATCCTTGTTTAGATGTAAATACGTAAATACTTACAAGTTCTATAAGTAAATTCAGGCGTAAATTCCTTACGGTAAGTAAGAATTTAACGACAGAAATACGTAGTAGTCTAGTTACTGTATCAATGCCACTTAGCTTGTTGGATTTATACATTTGTTTCTAGAGTTTGCTTTGAGAATTCGTGGTCGTGATCAAACATGTTGAGCATAACAACATCCTTTGATATTCTTCGTTCTCTCTATACTTTATTGACTGTGTTGAGATATTTAATAAAGGCTGACAAATATCACCCTGTCATATATTGCTAAAGAAGACCTTTCTTGTCTTTATATTCTGTGTATTTAGTCTTTTCAAAGATACAGCAACATTTTTTCAACATTATCATAACAACTTTAATTTTACAATTACAGAAGAAGTTTCTCTAAATGCAACTAAATGCAACCCTATTACCTATATTTTATTTGCTTTTATATTGTCTGCATCTTGCATACTTTCTAATGTGTTTATTTATTTTTATTCAAATAGTTGTGGAAAATTAGTAAGGTTATAAATGGCATGATGAAAATATTGTTTTGAAAGAAAAAAATAATTAATTGTTTTCACTTTTATTTAGGTAAAACCAACCAAGGACTACCTGAGGACCATGATTGATTCTAAAGGCTGGAAGGCATAATAATAGGCAAATATTAAGATAATATAGTAGGGGATTTCTTACTTTTATAGACAGTATAAGTGTAATAGGGTTTTTAGAGCAAGATACTTGCTCTCAATGATAAATCTGTAAAGAAAACTTTTTCTATCAACCTAAAGATAATGAGGAAAAGGGAAAATGTTAGGAGAGTGTTGTTGCATTACTGTTAATTTTTTTTATCATAGATATTGTCCCATTTCTTTCTTTTTTCCATCTCTATTCACTATTTTTGTACGCAATTGATAATATTTGCTGTTTCCCCTCTGCACCCTAAATAAATTTAAATAGGTTATGTTTGAAATAAGACATTTCATTTAGCACTACTTTCGTTAATACCAAGGATTTTTGTTTTAGAATTTGCTTCCCAAGTAAATTTGTTCTTCTCCATTGCATTTAATTTTGTAGTAGCATTAGCATGTGTGGATCCAGGGTTTCTATAAAACAGCAGGCCACCATGCTAAAGGGTGGGTGCACCAATATGTAATGCATGACTGTAATATCCTTGGTGATGGAGTATTACCAATATGTGATAGACAAAACTTCCATATGGCAACTGAAATGTATAACTGTATCATTATATCTTTGGAATGCTGTTTCATTCATTATTTGTTTCTTTGCAAGGGCAAAGCTGGTCAGAATGTAGCGTTGATACAAGTTCTATAAAGGGAAGAGGTTTTTTATTAGATCAACTTACTTAAAAGTACTTAAATTATATAAAGATAACAACAAACTTGTGCTTTTTCATTAATAAATTTGTAAAGAAAACAGTTTTATACCAATCCTAAAGGTAATAGGGAAAGGGAAAAATACTAGGAAAGTGCTCAGTCAAGTTATTATTGCATTATTGTTATAAATGTTTTATTGTAGAGTAACATTTTTTTTCTCAAATAGTCACATTTCTCCCTGGGGGGGGGGGGGGGGGGTGCGTTCGCACCCCTCCTAGGTACGGGCCTTTTCAATTCATAAAGACATGGCAGTAAAAAATGACTTTTTTTAATCTCATTAAAAAAACATTTTAAAGACACCTAGATCCCCCTAAATTACCCCTATCAGTCAACACAAAAAGGTATCAAATGCTGGCTCCGCCTTTAGGCAGTGCCTAATTCTATATATTATTGGTTTTTGAAGTGATGGCTACAATGAGCAGAGAATGCAAAGAGATCAAAGGTTTACAAATAGGAAATCAAGAAAAGAAACCAGAGAGAGAGAGATACTGCTTCATTAAAAATACATTAATTATTTTAAAACAGTTTAGTCAATTTACATCTTTAAAAATTAATCTGTCTAAATCAGAGGTTGGATGGCTAGGAGAAGAACCACTTCAGTAGCAAGTGTTAGGTAATTT
Source organism: Nematostella vectensis (assembly GCF_932526225.1). NCBI lineage: Eukaryota > Metazoa > Cnidaria > Anthozoa > Actiniaria > Edwardsiidae > Nematostella > Nematostella vectensis. The sequence goes on from NC_064036.1 coordinate 20,019,770, forward strand.
GGGGCTGAAATGGGTGGAATTTTATAAGGAGGGTCTTACGATTTTAGGGGTTTTCTTTTCTTATAATGAAACTTTGTCAAACCAGAAAAATTTTATTCGCGTTTTAGATAATTTTAAAACTGTATTATCCATATGGTGAACACGTGATCTGACATTATTTGGGCGAATTCAAGTTGTCCGTTCTTTGGCTTTGTCTAAGTTACTGAATATATGTTCTAAATTATGTCTTCCAAGTGGCTATATACGTGAAGTAGAAAGCGTGGTCAAGGACTTTATCTGGAGGGGAAGGAATCCAAAAATAAAATACGATACTCTAATAGGGCCCTACGAAAAAGTTGGTTTAAAACTGCCTGATTTTGCGTCAATTGTCAAGGCAAGTCGGATTAAACTAAATTCTCAGCTATTAAATATAGAAGAACGATCATTGAAAATAATACCAAGTTGTATTTTGAATGAGATAGGAGGAATTCCAATTCTCGGACGGGAAAATTTCGATACTGAATCCCTCCCCAACTCATTACCAAATAGATATAAAAATGCTTTAAAAGAATGGGCTGATGTGTTTTGCCATAGTAAGGTCAGTTCTTGAGCATTGTCAGCTCAGAAGACCTGACCCCACCCAAGTCTACATATTGTTTTCTGTCTGTTAGGTTATTAGTAAACCACTTGAGTGTCAATCCCCTTATCCCATGGGCCTCTAATTTATCTAGTAAAATGCCATGCAACTGTATCGAAAGCCTTCGAGAAATCTAAAAATACACCACAGGTATACATATTATTGTCGATGCTTTTCTAAGAGTGTTTATTATTTCGGTTATAGCCAATGAAGTTGACATTCGTAAAGTATGTTCTGTTTTTCTACATAGTTAATGATTTGTTGATAATCAAGCTTTTCAAGTACTTGAGTAAAAGTTGACAGAGTTGAAATTGGTCGAAAATTAAACGGATCCGTGATTTCACCACCCTTGTCCACAGGGGTGATTTTAGATATTTTGAGTATATCAGGTACCACACCCTGCTGCAATGATTGATTAAGTATGGTGGTTAAACTGTCACTAATGTGACTTGACGCAAGTTTAATACAGCGCCTTGGTACGCCAATTGACGATACTTTAAGGTCCAATCCATATAGCAAGTCGTACACTTCGTGGACAAGAATGGCGCGAAAACTGAAGCTATCACGAAAAGTACGTTTTATGTACTGTTTTGGCTGTTGGGTACTATGTGGAATCTTGTTCGCGAGGTCTTGACCTACATTAATGAAATGCGTATTTAAGTGGTGTGCAATACTGGCTTTGTCAGTATAACACTTGTTGTTATAGGTTAATTTCGTAATTGGCGGTAGACTGGTACTATTTTTCCGGTTTATTAGTAAACCTATTAATTTCCAAGTTGTTTTGAGGTTGACACTATTCAATTTAAATTGATTCTCAAAGTACACTTTTTTGGCAGCCTCTTTTACACGATTTAATTCCTTCGAGTTAAATGGGGGTCTGTTGTCTGTCTGGACTTCTCACGGACCACGGATGGTGTGATGGCAGTGGATGTGGCAAACTCCTCCTCTGGGTACCTCGAGTACTGGTCTGTTATTACCATGGCATACTCTTCATTAGGGAATGGTACACAAAGGTCGACCTCTAGCTACTGATTCTTATGGCTTGTATGGTAGTTGGGTCATCTTGGCTGTTTCAGTGTGGTGTGTATTGGTTGCTACGTTCACCTAAATTATGATCCAACGATGTTGTCTATTCAAATGTTCATTCTCCGGATGATTTCTTTGGTTTTAGATTCTCCCAGGTGTCCCTGCTGTTGCGTGTTCCGGTGGTACTATCTTGTCAAGTACCAATCCTTCAGCTGTGTATAATTCTCCCCATACATCGTAGTACTGCTTGAGATCTTGATCTTCTAGGTACAAGTTTCCAAAGCTGCTTTAAGCTTGAATAATTCATTGAGTCTTCTGGTTGATAGCCATGTTTTGTTCTCTGAAACAGGCCTCCCCGAGTCCATTTGGGCCTCCATCATGGGTGTTACAAACTCTAATAGATTAAAATAAAATATTGTTTAATACGTGTTTCAGTCTTCATATTGTCCCATTGTTCAGTAGTTCATAGTTCCATAGTTCATATTATTTGTATTATTATTTTTTCTTAAGATGTATGAATGTAAATGAATATACTATTTTTATTCCTTTTTCATATCTCTATTACATTTTTTTTCTTTCTGACCACGGGGAAGCAAAGTGGTCGTCATCATGCATTAGTGCCGTGTCTGTTTTCTGTTTGACATATATGCCGGTATAGTTTTATTATTTCTATTATGTTTGTGTTTTTCACCAGATATTCAAAGAAACTCTTCCTTGAGTTTTCTTTCGCAGGGCATTTAATCACAATATGCTCCTCATCCTCTACTCCTTTTTTCACATAGTTGGCATATTCGTCAGGTTTTTGGCATAGCGACCCGTCTTAATGGCTAGAATGTGGTTGATCAATCTAAAATTTGTTTCTGTGGCTAATGATGTTAGTGACTTTTGGAAGGTATTCCTCGTATGTGTAGTTGATTTTGAATTTTTGAAATGCTCGAATTAAATTTACTTGTGGTATTTTCCGGTTGTCGTCACTGTTAACGTCACTGTGAACACTACCGGACATTGATATGTTGCTGAAACCCCTAGAAGACCCGATTGGTGGAGTGTTAATACCTTTAATGCGTAAGCCACGTCTGAAATTCAACATCGCTTACTCTTTGTCGAGTTTTTGGTTAATTATAATTTTGGGGCTGTTAGGGTGTCACAGAGTCTAATGGTTAGTTTTGTCTTTTCTGAAATGTGATGTTGGTGGTGGGTGGTGGTGAGCCAAAGGAACAAATCATCTTGTTTCCCACTACCGAACAGAGCTGAGACATGTGCTTTTAGAAAATCTAAAGAAAATCTAAATGCTTTGCGGAAAGATCCTACAAGAAAATCATGGACACGCGAAATAACCTGATGGACAACGACGGGTTTGATTGCAGTTAAACTACAGAGGCGGCTATAGATAAAAGGAAATTCCTGCTGTCAAAGATGTTCAAGGATCAGCCTATTTCCCCACAAACAGATGTCCCAATTTACTTCGGCTAAGAAATAAAAACTATTTCCTAGAAAAACATACTGTGATCTTTTAGTTATAAGCATTTGATAACAAGAGATTCTGAACGCAAATTTGAGAATGAAGAGACAAACTAAGTAAAATTCAAATAGGAATTAGAAGTCACACAATCTCGCGTGGTTCACAAGTCGCCATAGTTCGGCACATTTTAGAAAAAAATAAAATTAACTCCGCAAATTCCAATTTTGTCATGATTTCTGTATTAGCCTCACAGAAAAGAGCGTGAGGTCCCTTGGAGAGAATGTTACGGAACGGGTCTTGGCCATTGGACCGCGGGTCTTGACCTCTTCTCTTGTCACTTCTTGTCTTGCTGTCAATGCGTTTCTTTGCTTGCATACTCAGTCTGCATTCCCAAATGCTTGTAACAATATCGGCAGGGGGCTGTTCAGCACTTACCACCCCTCTTTTGAAAAACGTATGGCCTTTTTATTTTTGTAGGGCACAATGTCCCGCTGAATGGATCTTCCATCATCTGTCGTACATGAATCTTAGGGTTACCCTAGAATTCATTCACGAAAAGATTACAGCCACGCTGACCAAGGAGATTAGGAAATTCTTGTGACATAGTGTTGTTTGAATGGCACTTAACAAGGCACTTTACAAGGGTTTCAGGGGAATTTTTCACTGAAATGATTATCAATCGTTTGGATAACGATATGATATTTGACATCGTGTTTAACTTATATCCTGGTGCAAGAATCATGTGAACATTTTTCTCGAAAATATCACGGCTAGCTAACAGAACAGTGCATTCAAAAATGGCGCCTAAAACGGAACCATGGACACGTCAAGTGGTAATGGCGAATGAGCTGCTTCTCTGAGTTATAGTCACTGATTTCCAGATAAAAGGTAAAGTTTATTTTAAAGTGTTATGCCTCATTGTTAAGTATATGCGATTGCTTTCACTGTTTGTAGATTGTGAGTTGTAAGGACATTTTGAAGACAGAACCCGTATTTGGTGTCGAGTTATGATTCGAAATTCTTGATGACATTGCATTAAACCTTGCCTTTATATATCTAGGTGATTACCTTGCCTAGTCTCGTGAAAATTTATCGGATTTACATTTTTTTGTGTTTTAATCAAGAAATATGAGAATGTTAAAGTCAAAGGAAGGCGCGTCTATCCGCTGATGTTTTAGTAGCTGCAACCAACGAATTGCCGCCATTACGTCTTTGTTATCGCACACTATTTTTCCATCCTATGTTTTCTCTATTTCTGATTCTAATTGATAAAATAGCCTGATTTGGAGAACGTATTTGAGTTAGCGCTTACATTATCGGTGAGCTATCTGAGATCGGCGTATTTTTTGTTAAAATAGGGTTTAGAGCCTCAAGTCTAATTCTGATGTGCAGGTTATAGTGCATGCATAGTATATAAAACCTATAGGAGTTTATTACAAAAGTAATTGTGAATTACTAACGACAGTCTTCCGAAATCCGCTCTATGAGACAATAAATGTTCTTACTTGCGGTCTTTCTATACCTCATAAGTAACGATCTTCAGGCACAATAAGTTATATTATTTATTGTACATTAGACAAATATGGACCTGTTTTGTTTCCCCAACTAGCACTCGTGTAAAACAATTACTTTGGTTACACAAATAATATACTTACATATGATTGAAGCAATAAAATTGAAAAGAAATATATTCTTTCATGTCAATCTATTTCAGGTTAATACCTTATTCGCCAAACTCAAAACCAAACTCAAAATCCAGGCTGTCAATGTGGGGGGAACTTGAAAATACCATTCATCACCACAGTGCTGTTCATAGGTGCCAGTATGTTCGGTTTACAGTCACTTCGTCCACAAACCGTGTCGTCCACAACCATTTCGTCCACAAATTGTGTCAATTCGTCCACAAGTAGAGTCATCTCGTCCACACATAGTTTTAACAAAAATGTAGCCTCATAACATAAGTGTTTCCTATAAAAATGTCTAACTAGTCTTTTTAACTTCATATGCACAGTTATTCGGAACACCAATCCGACATAAAACATTGCATTAAAACGAACCCTTACGAACCTCTACGTAACTAGCACCGAATTAATACGTAGATTAAGGATTGTGTAGTTATTTTTATCGGATTTCAGTGAAGCGGCTAAGATTAGCGATGTCTTCATCATTGATGTCATCATCCTCATCAACATCATCGTCAATCACAGACTCTGTAATTGATTTTGAACATTTTTAGAAATAAAATTAAAATTGTTAAACAATGTTTTCCCTTAGTGCCTTTTAATTTTAGCTCTTATATAGCTGAAATTAGAAATTTGCCTTCACTACTTGAATTTGATGGCAACTGTAATAGCACGTGCTTTACTTTGAGAATCACACACTTTGACGACTGATGATTCTTGATTTGTGTGTGAATTGCACCTCCCCAATTTACTGTAACAAAGTGCTACAAATGTATTTTTTGTGAACTCCTGGATAAACAATATCTTGCTAAGTGGAATCAGATTCTGCCTTATAGCCATGCCTGAATCCACTTGTCTTGACGTTGTTTATTTATGAGATAAAAAGGACCTTATCCAATGATTGCTTAGTATTAACTAACCTGGTGTACTGTCTCCTGTCAAGTGAATTTCAGTACCTTCAGGAAACGATTCTTCTGTTAAGACAACACTGAAGGAATTATGACAGATTTTGTACTTGCATTCATCATGATTGCACCCCTCCTTCAGTTTGAAGAATTTGCATCGATTTGTGCTGCAGCCAGATTGCACCAACAACCCACGTTTTGTTTCTTGAGTTGAGGACGCTGTGGTTTCCTCTTCAATTGTTGTACTGCATTTCCAGAATTGATGCCATTGTCCCAAATAATATGAATTTGTAGACCATCCTTTTCCCATCTAAATTCAGCAACATTCATAATATGACTAGATTGGTACTCTGTTGATTGGACTGCTAGTTTAAGCACATATTCTGCCCTTCTAGCATGCAAAATAAGTGCCGTCTTATTTGGCATCTGCATTGATTCATGATTTGGTGACCCAGCACTTGTCTGAAATGTCACTCTTTTCATAAGCTCGAGCAGTGCATGTGTTATATCCAAACATAGTGCATAAGTGTTTCATATCATTGGACAGAGGTGGATTCTTGATGGCATTCACCAAATCTTCAGGTTGCTGTCCATGGAACACAGTCTTATGTTTGGACTGATAGACAAAAAAAAATTAATTTTAAGACTGCTGTGTTTGACAAGCTAACAGCATGCTGATGTGACCCTTCTTAATTCTGAAGATTTACTAATGGCTCTTCTTTGCAAATAAATCCACTGTTATCAAGGAAAGCCTGCAGAATCCTCTTCGAACTGCAGCCATAAATGCTGCTTACGTAGTCATTACTACTAAGTATATATAGTGCCACATTAACTGTTGCAGGAAGTGTTATTTCATCCAATTTTGGGTGTCCAGCAATGATGTGTGGAGCTTCAGTTACATTCACATAGTCAGTGCTATTCCTCTCAACATAAACAGTCTTTCCATTTAGCTTACCACATTCAGCAACAGCGAATCCATAGATCCACACATCAGTGTCACTAGCTTTAATGAGAATGTTCTTCCTTTGTGACTTGGCAGCATAGAACAGGATAGCATAATCTGCCTCCCCTTGCTTATTATCTCTCTCTTTGGCTGGCGTTATAGCACATCTAGTCACAGATATAGAACTACATGTACCAGAATTGAAGTCTGTGATAAGCTCTTTTTTGTTGTCAAGCCTAGTTACAGCCTTCTCGTGAAGCTTCTTTACAAGGGAGGAGAGAAACACTTGTTTGGTGTTGTTGTCTGTCAGCATCTTTTCATATGATTTCCCTTTAGGAAAGAGTTCATCATCACTAAAGTTGCCCTTCACATGATGTTGATATTGAGAAGCATCTTGTTGCAATTTACTCCCTCTCTCCGCATGATGAATAAGTCGTGGTGGAGGCAAATATCTGTCAGTGTCAAAGACAATTGTAACAGTCTTAGCTCCAAGTGTATAGCCATTATCTACTACAACATGCTGGTAATAATGCTCCGTGTACTGGCCAAATGTGGTAATATGTGGGGGTAGGGGTTCATGAACATACCTCAGACCATCAATTATGATTTCCATGTCAGAAGGTGGGGTTTCTTTGATAAGTGGACAGATGGATTCAAAGATCTTATGAAATGGCTCAATACCTGCCAGGGCCTCCCTGAACCTGCTTTTTTGTCCTGCTCGAATAGTCCCATCTGAATGAGCCAAAGCCAATAGCAGATCAACAGTTTGAACAAACGACTTCCCCATTTCAATAAGTACCTTGTAAGCATTCTTAAGGAGAAGTGTTGTCTGGTTCAAGCGTGAAGTCTGTGCTCGCGATTTCGCCTTTTTTTCTTGGTTCCGGATCAAACTATTTCAGTACCGTATTTCAAGTGAGAGTTAAAATTCTTTGCTGGCTGTGGTTAACATGAAATTTATATTACATTTATATTAAATTTACAATAAAAATATTTTGGTTTAAAAATGGGCTTTACTAGCTTGTGTCTCACCTGTGATAAGATTCAGCATTCTTTTGAGATTGGCCCCGCTCTCAGTTAGCTTTTTGGAATACTTATGTGAAAATTTAAGTTGTCGCATGACCCTCTCCATAACACAGTTGGATCTAACTCGTTGATGGCGTCTCTTTTCTTGCACCAGTAGACCCCAGGCGAGAGCCCGTACCGCAAGTAAAAAAAACTGTCGCCATGTTTCCAGAGTCTCGCCACCTAACCAGTCCCTGGCAGACAGGACACTACTTTGGCTCAATTTTACCTCCTTGGGTTTGAAGGCGAGCCCATCTTGGGGGGTTATTTCTTCTGGTAAAATCACTATAACACCCTTGGCAAATGCAGCGTTCTCCTGTGATACCCTGTGTTACGCCCCCAGTACTTTGTATTTATTAAAGTCTTCTATCTCCTCAACAGGTATATGCCTCATTGGGCCCTGGTGTTCGGCAAGAGTAAGGTCCTCTCCACCTGTTGCCTCCCACACACAGCATGTCGTGCACATGTGGCTGTGTTAAGTAGGACGGCCTCTGGATTTTTTTGCCGTATCTAGTCCACGCAGAGCGCAGAACATGCTTTCCTTTTCCTCATTGTAGCGCCAGAACTACCGGCAGGTAGGCCACGTCACTCAAAACCAGTGCAATATATTTATCAGCTTTGTTTAGAGACATAGATTATGAGAATAAAATTTGCATACTAAATTATGAAAAGAGTCTGATTACTTAAACAAGAAATTCTACCCCAAGAACCGGTTTAACTGTCTAATCGTAAGCAAAAGTAATCTTTAAGTTTGTTCGCGATCTCATCTTTTTACGAAATAAGGTATTAAAAACGGAAAGAAACCGCATTACCATTTAGTTTCTTGCGTGACTTAGCATGCATGGATTGTTTACAAGCTGGTGGTTTTCCCTATCCAGCCGTTAAACACGAGTGAGCACACAGAATAATTTCCGGCGAGAGCAACGAAACAACATGGGTTTGAATTTCGTGTCTCGTTTGGCGAAGGGCAAACCGACCAAGTTTCTACTTCTAGTAATAGTAATAACTTTATTTACAGAGGGTGGCACTTAATAGTGTAATACACTAGTAAACTTGTGGCCCTCAAAACTCATACATACAAATAATACAATATAAAATATATATATATATATATATATAAAATCTCTATTTACAATACAAATTATAAAAATACTATTCCCACCCAGACCAAAAGGAGAAAAAAAAGATTAAATAAATAAAATAAAATATGAGTTAATTCGAAATATTAAAATGATTTAAAAGTAATTGTTCATTAAGATATTTATGACGGAGAGCGTTCTTAAAAGAGCTTATATTAGGCAGTTTCTTTATGCTGGCTTCTAAATTGTTCCATTTACGGATGGCATTTACTGTAAACGTTTTCCCACCTTCGGTTTTTCTAGTATACTTTGGAGTTATAAAATTCAGTCCTGAGAAACGAGTATTTCTATTATGAAGTGTATTGTTCAGCTTAAGAGTTTCAATTAGATATTCGGGCACCATCAGTTGTAGCCTTTTAAAGAGAATAGAACACATTGAGATGTGATTGTCCAGATAGAAAGGCAGCCATTGAAGTCTATTAAACAACGGTACTGAGGGTGCTCTGGGTTCAGCGTTGAGTATTAGACGTGCAGCTCTTTTTTGTAGAGTTAGAAATCTTGACAAACAATCCTTAGTTGATGCTGTTTGCCAAACAGTCCCAGCATAGCTAAACAAAGGTTTGATCATGGCATTATAGAAATTTGTTCTTTGTTTGAGGGGTAGACAACCTTTGATCTTATTTAGTACGCCGATTCTTCCTGCAATTTTCTTGTATGTCCTTTCAGCGTGATCCGAAAAGTTCAATTTACTGTCCACTTCCAGTCCAAGTTGTCTTTCTGATTCCACTGATTCAAGGGTGTTTCCATTAGATGTCGAAATGGATAATTTACTGTGTGGTGCTTTCTCTCCAAGGCGTTTACCAGTCACAAGTAGTGATTTTGACTTCGTCTCATTTATTGGAAGATTGTTGCAATTGGTCCATACTTCCACATCCCTCATCACTGAATTACGATTGTTCTCTAAATTGGAAGAATTATTGACATCGGTTGAAATGAGATAGTAGTATCATCCGCATAAAGATCTATCTTCACTTTAGGTGAACTAATATGAAAAGGAAGATCGTTGATGAATAAAACAAAAAGCAAAGGGCCAAGAATGCTTCCTTGAGGAACTCCATGTTGTATAACAGAAAGATCTGAGTCCACGCCGTCAATAGAAACAAATTGTCGCCTTCCCCGTAGATAGGATTCAAACCATGACGTAGTGTTCTTGTCTAAACCATAGGCTTTCAGCTTTGACATCAAGATAATATGGTCAACCATGTCAAAAGCCTTTCGATAATCAATAAGGAGCATACCACTTACACAGTTCTTATCCAATTGAAAGAGGAGATTATCTACTACTTTAATTAATGCTGTCTCAGTTCCATGATGCCTGCGGAACCCAGATTGACTTGCATATAATAATTTGTTTTCGACAAGATAATCATAAAAATGATTGTGAACATGTCTCTCAAGAAGCTTAGACAGGATGGGCAAGACGGATATAGGGCGGTAGTTACTCTTGTCCATATGATCACCAGATTTATATAAAGGGGTAACTTTGGCCGTTTTCCATCGTTTTGGAAACTCGGAACTTTCGATAGAGTAGTTCATCAGCTTTGAAATTGAGGGTGCAATAATAGGTGCCGCCAGCTTAAGAATCTTTGCACTGAATTTATCGATACCCATAGCTTTCCTTAAGTTTAAAGTTTGAAGACAATTAATTGTAAAACCAATAGGGATTCGCGGTATCGAGAAAACAGTTTCAGGGTCCTTTCTGGAAAGTACAAAGTGCTCCAGCTTTGAGATGTCAAACGGTACACTTGGTAGTAGATTTCTCAAGCTATCAGCAATGGATGTAAAATGTACATTAAAATCATTGGCACTCAGATTACAAGTGGAGCGTTTTTCTGTTTTCTCATCAGTACCCATAAGCGATTTGATAATTTTCCAGACTCCTTTAGGATTGGATTTATTTTCTTCAAAACAGCTATTGTAGAATTTATACTTTGCAGATTTAATTGCATTAGACGCTTTATTACGTACTGACCTATAAGAATCCCAGTCATCAGCCAGGGAAGAACGACGAGCTTTCTTTAACAGCGCATCACGTTTTGGAATTAATTGCAATACCTGTTTAGTTATCCAAGGCGTCGGTTTTACACGTGCCACCCTTTTCTCTCTCCAAGGACAATGGTTATCGAGAACACCATTAAACAACTGCTCCCAAGCGCCAAGAATGTCATCTATGGTGTCAAACAAAAAAGCGGTATCCCAAGGGATCGTTTTTAAAGTGCTCAGGAATCGCGACTCGTCAAGGTCTTTCATCCTACGATACGTGATTTTACCGGGAATTGCACGTGGATTTTTCGTTTTGGAGTATAGCCGGACAGCAAACACAGGCAAATGATCTGACAATGCAAAGTCTCTGGTACCGATGGAATGAATTCTCTCGGGACGATTACTAAAAATATGATCAAGGCAAGTTTCACTAATAGGTCTTGTTACCTGGGTAACCAGTTGCTTGAAATTCATGCTTGTAAAAGCACGAACAAGTCGATGTTTTTTGAAATTCGATGATGCCAGATAATTAATATTCAAATCACCAAGAATGATCGTTTCAAAATTTAAAAGATACGCGCTTTCAACGTTATTCTCCAAGGCGATATCATCTTCTTTGCAATATGACGGAGGACGGTATAAACCATTGAATAAAACTGGACGGTTAGATTTGAAGGGATAAATTTCCATCCAAATTGATTCGATATTTGTGTCCTCCAGATCAGTTCTCCTTTTATGCTTTAAATCAGTGTTCACATACATCAAAACTCCTCCCTTTTTCTTACTTCCTTTGCGATCACGACGATACATATCAAAGTGAGGTATCGAATAGAGAGAATCAGGGATCGACGGCTTCAGAGCTGATTCATTGATGGATAAAACATCAACTTGCGGTCGACTGTCCTTGTCCAACATTAATAGTTTAAGCTGTTCAAATTTAGGCATTGTGAGACAGTCAACATTCCAGCTTCCAAATCGAATACCATTTTCTCCAAGATTAATATTAAAGTAGTCAGAAATCACTGAGTCAGAGACATCTGACGTGGATGAATCAACGTAGAAATCTGAGTCAGCGATTGAAGACTCGGAGAGAACATCACTATCATCCGTATAGGTAGTTGAAAAAGCCGATGAACTAGAAACATTCATACTGTTTCCAAAAGGACCAGGATTGAGAGATATATCACCACTCAGAATTATGAGTGAGAAAGCACAAATGCCAACTTTTGTCATGTAGATGCTTGCTCTCAGTTTCAAACATGGCGGCATTCTTGGTCCACTAGAAGATCTTTGAAGTCCACAATTACGAGAAGGGAACACTTTGCAACCCAAATTGAACGCAGAAAACCATGAGCTTTGGTTTAGTAAGGATGTATTTGGTTTATCAAACCATTTTAAGCTAGAAAGCAGGAGTACTAGTAAAATAAAGCGAGAGCTCGCATAAAGATGTCTCTTCGTCATGGTTCACGTGCTTCGTATATAAATAGATAAGTAACTAAAGAACAACTAGCGATACATGATCTCTTATTTGCTGGCTTATGACATAGTGCAGAAAAAATATTTTTATACGCGAGCACAAACTTACGCAACAATAGGACATGTTTAGCACTTCCGAATATTACTTCATTCTGGCGAGCCATAGATTGACATACTGGACTTATTCTTGAAGTATTACTTTACAAATGCATTGTACAAACTTCTTAATAATATTCTATCGTTTCCTGGGTATTCGAGCTTAAAAACGTCAGTTAACAGGTGCTCGGAGCTACTGAAAACAGCATATGTCAAATATTCATTTGTTGTATCAAGGTATTGCGTTCCTTTGTCTCCAAAATTTCCTGACTTCAAGGGGAATGATTGTAGAGACGCCAGGGAAAGTTTCATTTCGTTACTCGGCTTATGACATAGTTGCCCAAAAATTCGAAATTTTAGAAAGTCGCCAGAAACGTACCAGAAACATAGCTTCGTAAAAACGGCAAAATGCATCACTTTAATGTTGTTTCTACAAATTCTAATTACTAGCACATTATTTCTTGAAGTGGCACATTATTTCTAGCACATTATTTCTTGAAGTGGTATTTCTTGACTCTTTCTTAAAGTGACAACAAAATTCTTTGCTTTTCAAAGTGCGCTGCCAAAAGTGTAGGTACTAATATTTCTGAAGAGTCATTTGCCTCAAATTTCCCGCCATTGTTATTAAGTGAAAGCGTCGGCCCGTTGCCTAGCAAAACAGCACCTCATTAAATGCATGGCCCGGTTGTGAAAACTCATTTATTCACACTCAGTCCGTAGACTGTAATACTCTAGACAACATCTCTCGCGATCTAACACCCTCACACAATCCTAGGCGAAGTCTCACATCAACATGCATTCTCTTTATGCGTGTTACCATGCATTACAATCCTCTCTGGTATTCGTGTCATGCATTACAATCCCTTGTAATGCTCGCCAAAATGCAATTTAATCCCTTCTGGTATTCGTGACGTCACTTCCGACGCCAGAGTGGGGGGGTATACTACTGATAGATAGTCTTTATTTAAACACGGGACAACTTATCAGCTACTTTATAAATATTTGAATACTAATAAGATATAATCATTACAATTACATTTCTAAAAATTAAAGCTGCTTTCCGTGAATGCCCTGTATTATAGAGTATCGTTGACTGCGCGTTAAAATACTCCTACAGACCCAATGCTCCTTAGACCAGTGGGGAGATTATTCCACAATGTGGCCGCACTATAGCTAAAGCTGTTTTTGAAGTAGCTGGTACGTGGAAAGGGAACATTGAGTCTATTTTCGGAATCCCATCTAGAGACACGATTCGAAAATTTTGATTTTAGATATCCAAGAGCTAGCCCGTGAAGCTCATGATAGCCTTATGAATTTGTTGCTGACGACCAAGATTTTTCCATCCTAAGTTATCGAACAACTCATTGGCTTCAGCATCATAATCTGAGAATGTCAAAACCCGCGCTGCTCTGTTCTGTAGTTTTTATAGCTTCTCCCGAAGAGCAACCTCACAATTTCCCTAGACCGTATCGCAATAATCAAAGTGAGCTTGGTATATGAGATGTAGGACATGCTCTGGGGTCAGGTGCCTAACACGCGTAATGGCCCCGACACCTGAAGCTATATCTTTTTCGTTATTTTATCGATATGATTATGCCAATCGAGTTTATCGTCTATAATCACACCAAGAGATTTGGTAGATGTCACTTGTTTAACATGCATATCGTTTATTGCAATTTTTGGGGAATTATTCAATCTCCGTCTAGACCCTATTAACATAAATTCTATTTTGGTCATATTCAGAGTGAGTTTATTCGCTTGTAGGCAGTTGAAAACATTTACTAATTCCTCGTTTAGACGAAGCTGAATGTCTTCAGCATTGTTACTGGCATATGTAAGGTGTGTGTCATCAGCGTACATCCTCGATTCACAGTTTGACAGGCAATTTGGAAGGTCATTAATATATAGTAGCCGCACGTCAATGAACCACTACTGGAAAGCGCCCGTTCACAAAGCATTGCTGAGAACGGTTATGTAAATATGACTGAAACCATTTGTAAGAATTTCCATATATACCATAATAGTTAAGTTTAGATAGAAGTACTTAGTGATCAACAGTGTCGAAGGCCTTTTTTAAGTCTAGAAAAAGGACGGCGTTGATTTTCCACGTGTCAATATTATATGCCCAAGAGTCCGTGGCTTCCAAAAGAGCTGTCATTGTTGAGTGGATTGACCGAAACCCCGATTGATTTTTACATAGAAAGTCGTGCTTTTCTAAAAAGGCATAAAATAGTTCATAGACTATTCGTTCAAAAACCTTCGCCACTATTGGAATTACCGAAATTGGGCGATAGTTATCAACGTCACCACGGTCACCCTGTTTGAAAAGTGGAGTGACTCTAGCATATTTCCATTCATCTGGGACAATCCCTTGGCTAATAGATCTATTGAAAATATGACTGATTGGCACAAAAATAAGATCAACGCATTCTCTCACAAACCTGGCAGAAATTTGGTCAAGGCCAGTTGCCTTTGACTTTTTTAATTTGTTTAAAAGTGAAAATACTTTGTTTGAATCAGTAGCGTGGAGCTCAAATCGTTTGTCTGTACCAGTAAGATACCTTTGAGAGCTATCACAGTATATCTCACTGGCAAGTTTTGGACCAATATTAGCGAAATGGTTATTAAACTCATTTGATAACTCCAATGGATTATTGATTGACGAACCATTCACTATGAGTGACGTGACTGACGTCTTGCCTGATTTTCTTGAGGTTAACTCATTAATTGTCTTCCAAGTACTTCGGGAGTCGTTGATATGCTCATTGAATCTATTTTGGTAATGCGTTTGTTTGGCTAATCGAATTTCTTTATTGACTAAATTTCTTTGTTTCTTGAATAGTGCCCAATCGTTAGGATCTTTGGATTCAGTAGCTTTGATTTTTAAAACATCGCGACTGTGCATCAAGTCTTTCAATTCAGAGGTTATCCACGGGGATCTCCGCCCACGAACTCGCATTGTTCTCAATGGGGCGTGTTTGTCGGCAATAGCCTTAAATGTACATTTCCAATGCTGTCACATATCATTTGAATTGGAAGACTCGTATACATACCAACGTTAAGAAGCAATATCGTTTCTGAATTGTTGTCTATCAAATTTTCTATCGGAATTTTCTATGTATAATAGAATTATATCCATTAGATATCCCGTTTAGGGCAAGCTTTCTATGTACAAATAACATGCTCTGATCGCAATATGACGTACTCCCGAACAAGTAATCTTATCCGGGCAATTGGTGTAAATCAAGTCGATTAGAGGTGTTATCCTCGTCGGCTCAGTAGTTAGCTGCTGGAGTCCAAAGACATCAGCAATACCATTCAATTTGACTGTGTCATTGTCATATCGGTTAGAGATCATGTCATAGTTCATGTCTCCCAATACGAAAAACTCTACATTTTCGCTATCAAGCTTCCCAATTAGTGATTCAAATCGTTGGAAAATGCCAATGGTAGAGTTTGGTGGTCTATACCAAGTAACTACTACAAAAGGTCTAGACTTTGGCTTACGAATTTCCAGGCAAAGATTTTCTAATGTATCCATATGTAGGTCAGATCGTATTGTAAAAATTGATTGAATTTTTTACGTAGAAACATAACCCTCCACCACCGTTTGTTATCCTATCGCGGCGAATTATCTCGTATCCCGGGATATGGACATCACTATCTCGAATCATTTCGTCTAGTTTAGTTTCATTAATAGAAATAATGTCTATATCATTGATTGTTAATAGGACTCTTTAGGAGCATATCGATATGTGTCGTTAATTTGTAAATATTTAGAGAATCCAATTTAAATTCGCGCAAAGATGGCAATATTGAAACGGGGCTTTCGTCCCCTAGTTTCGGCATATCATTGATTATTTGTTCTTGCACGACGTTCACGGAAACACACTATCTTACTCTAGGAAGGTCTTTAAATTGCTACAAAACAGATCGTTTCCTTTAAAGTTAAGGTGCAGACCGCCTTTGTTCAGTTCACTATGCGAGATATTTCCATCCGTTTTGACAGAACTTCTTTAGTTGCTTGTTTGTTGATTTTACGGCTTGATCAAGCTTTCGGGTCACTAGGGCGGAAATAACTACTCGAGCTTCAAAGGAACCCTCCAATTGTCGGGCGAGATCAACGATCTTAACTGCGACTTGCTCGGGTGTGTTGGTTTTCAAATCATTCGTCCCTACGTGTAAAATCACTTCGTCGGGTTTTAACCTCTAAGTTCGGCTTGATATAGTGTGTCATTGCCGCACTTGTTGCCCCAGAAAATAATTTAACTAACCACGCGGTGCCCGACTGCTTCCCAAGTTCGAAACTTTTACATTTTGTACCATGGAGTCTCCGATTAACAGCGTTACGTATTGTTTTGTGGTTGTTGCTCCCTGTTCGTGTTCCTCTTCAAGTACGGTTCCATCATCTTTTTTCTGCTTCTATTTCTTTCCCTTTGGCGCTTCACCTATACTGAATCCTACATCATTCTTAGGGGGTTCTGTTGTCTTTGTTCGGCTGTGGGTTATTTTTGTCTGTTCACAGAACCCTGGAGTGATAGCTGTTGGCTAAGACATTCGACTTTTTACAATCTTTCGATAATTTGCATATGACTGCTCGCTATGCTTGATTGGTTTTCAGCGGGAAGATTTGAATTTATTTTAAGATTCTCTATTTTTTTCCTCATCAGTTCGATATCCAATCTGAGGTTTTGAGCAGCCACTAGAGTAGGAACTTTTAGTAGCTTGTCGTGAGTCAGTTGCTGCGTCGCCAGCATCATCTCGATCCACACACTACTTGATGTTCAGTTTCTTCAACTGACGAGTTATACACGCTGGGATGAAAAGGGGCCGAAATGGACGCTTTCGCGTTCGCAAAATTCAGCGGTTATCCGCCAAAAAACATTCAGAAATCAAAATGGCGGCAAAGGCAGTTCGAAGGAGTCTTGTTCGAATTTCTGGATTTGGAAAGGGAAGACAACTAAAGAGTAAAAATTGACATGCAAGTCAAGAGTCTGAACTTCAATGGGGCCATGCTCCATATACCAAGTCCCGAATAGGTCATAGGTCAAACAATGGCTAATCAACGTTATACATACAAGGGGACAAAGGGTCAGTAAATCAATCCAGGATCGATCAGTTATCATCATGACAATAAGGACAGTAGAGTCGCTTGGGACAGTTGGGCCACTTGGGACAGTTGGGCCACTTGGGACAGTTGGGCCACTTGGGACAGTTGGGCCACTTGGGACAGTTGGGCCACTTGGGACAGTTGGGCCACTTGGGACAGTTGGGCCAGTTGGGACAGCTGGGCCACTTGGGACAGTTGGGCCAGCTGGGACAGTTGGGTCACTTGGGACAGTTGGGTCAGTTGGGTCACTAGGGACAGTTGGGTCAGTTGGGTCACTAGGGACAGTTGGGTCAGTTGGGTCACTAGGGACAGTTGGGTCACTAGGGACAGTTGGGTCAGTTGGGTCACTAGGGACAGTTGGGTCACTAGGGACAGTTGGGTCACTAGGGACAGTTGGGTCACTTGGGACAGTTGGGCCCCTGGGACAGTTGGGTCAGTTGGGTAACACAGGTAGCCCAAGTTTTCCCCTCATACCCCAAAACAATCAAAGATGGTGGTTTCTGGGTAATTTACTATACCATTACCCAGAAGGCTTTGGAAGGCTAGTTTAGATCTAAATCCAAAATGGCGACTCTAAAATCATGCTTTGAAAATCATTTCTTTCTTGCTTTTATTGTGCTTTTTGATTTATTACTCGCCTGTGAAACCACTGAACTATCCGAAGAGGAGCTCAGCTTTATAAAGGACGCAATCGAATCCTACGAGAAAGGTCAAATCAAAGGGATTCAACGGATTTGTTATCGTAATCAATGCCGTAGGTATAAAGCACGTGCGATCGGTGATTCTATGGGACCTCGTACGACAGATCGACTGCGAGCAAGTCAGGATTGTGTGCCCACAGTGTAAGTCTCCGCTACAACCCTGGAGATGGAAACGTGGCCATTCAAAAAGGAACAGACTACGAAGCATTTACTGCATCCAGGACGAGATTCTTCTGGTTTCTTGTGTTTACTTATGCAAAAGATCGCACCATGAGATCATTGCACACGATCCTTCCATTAATTTGGAATTGAAGACATCGCATATAGAGACACCTTTCGTTTTATTTCACAAGTCTGGGGTGACAAAAAAATTGTATGATTATGTATCTATAAGCCTGCAAAGTGGGATAAGTATCTCGGATATTGAGAGGCTTATAATCAATCTATAGGGGACACCACATGCAAATCAAGCGAGGTTCAGGACTACCATATTTTGAAGTCAATAAAACGTTTGCTGGAAAGAAACTTATTACTCAAATGTTGAGGTCATTTCTCGATACAGAATACATGTACTCACAGCATATGAAATAGTTGAACAATAACTTGAGTGGCCAACAGCTAATAGCTTGCAGTAAGCCACATGCTGCATTTTGTGCCAATGCTTTTGCGTTGTTTACAACTTCCAGAGCCTATTTAGATCAAGGAGGGGGGGAGGTACATCAATCACTGTTATGGGTCCCACATCTTACATTGGATTTCACTTGCATGCATGTAACGTATCACCCACCCCACCCCTCCTATTTTGTCAACAGATAATTTGTGGACAGTACACAAGCAACCAAGGATAGTTAGAGACCTCTAAAACATTGTTTCACACGTCCCTAACAATGCTTGGTCAACGTTTGCCTCCCTTCCAAAGAAAGGCTTGGTTACCTTTCAATTTTTTTGCAGGGAACTGTGAAAAGGAGAATCCCTTTAAAGTGCGTATCACCTCTAGTATTGAGGTTTATTCAAGCTTCAGAGTGCTATCATCTCAGGGGTGATATGCACTTTAAACATGAGGTGCCTGTATAAAGGGATAGGTCCGCCCACCCCTGGGCCCGAGAAGAATCAGTTATTAATAAGCTGTCAAAGAATTGACATCTAACTGCATCTCTCTGTACCGCGAAATTCACAATACAAAAGGCATTCAAAGGTACAAATAAATAATTCTTTAGCTCTTTAAACTTGTATGCCTTTTTATTTATTGCAAAATAACATATAATCAGTGACAGTAACTTTTACACTTTATATATGTATTCAAAAGTAATCATTTGACTATCTATATTTTTGATTTATAAATCTTGTTTTTAAACAAAGTCCAAAAACATACCATACACAAAACAAAAATCACGTCAGTTGACCCTGATATTCAGGTCTGCCTCAAGGTGCTGCTCTACCTCTTGCCTCTGAGGTTGGGCAGCCATAAACATCTGATGCTGCGCTGTGGTCAGCTTATCATCTCGTGCCATGAAGAACGTGTTGAATTCTTCAGGTGTTATACCACAAGCTGCCACATCTAACATGTTAACAGCAGCAGGCAGTTTCTTGAAAAATACCTGCTGTCTGTTGACTTGCAGTATAACACCTAAACCTTGAAGGGTGTTTATCACCTCCAGAGTTAACTCTGCCGAAGGTCTGCGCGTTGAAGAAAAGCTTCGAACCACCCTGCATGCTGTGACGTAAGGCCAAGGTAGACTGACAACACGTTTGTTTATGTCTTCGGCACAGACACCAACCCTTACAGCCTGTGTCGTCTTCAGAGTACATGACTAGAAAAGACAAACAAATGTAATAATGAGTTAACTTAAACTTTGTGAAGTAATATTTATCCAGCAATAAATAAGTTATTTACGGGCAAATGTAAGTCCATAGTAAAAAACTGCCATAGGATCCCAGTCTTATATAAGTGATATGTAAGAACAAGTTAACAATGTCTGCTATCCGATTACTATCATCTGCTATCTGTGATTACAGAGGCCTAATAAAAGGCCCTAATGTACCCTAAGGGGATATCCATAGACCAGCTCTTAGTTTAGACCCCCTCCCCTCCCCCCCCAAAAATGTTTTATACAAGGAATCAAAATCTACAATGGAAGCACAAACTAGGGGGGGTTCTTCCAGGTTGAAAGATAGGTCTTGTTGGGAATTATGCACCCCAAAAAAGCCCTGCATGCTGATTATCAAAGATTGCAATGAAGAAATCATTAAAAATATTTTTCATTTTTTTGTACCTTGATTTTCACTTGCGACGGATGCAGTAGCAGTGAAGGAGACTGTGAAGGAAGGATATTTTTCTAGTGAAAATGTTTAGAAAGGAAGCTGTGACAGAGACGTAACAAAAAGGAAACCTTCTGTTCCTCTTCCTTCATGCTTCCATCACTGCTTCCAGAACTGTCGATTGATTTTCACTTGAAAATATGTGCCTTCCTTCACCGTCTCCTTCAGCGCTTCCATCGCAAGTGAAAATCAGCCTTTCAAAATACATCACCCCCCAAAAATGGACTTTTCAATTACAACCCCTAAAAAATACCAGATTGACAATTTTTACCCCCTAAAATATGACGAGCACCCCTAACATGCCAAAATGGGAAGAACCCCCCTGGCACAAACTATAATTTGGTAAAATACTTACCAGTTCTGAAATGCCCTTGATTGTTTCAAGAGTTTCCGCAAGTGTAATGGCCCTTTGCATGGTGTCTGCTGTTATTTTAGTTGGTGTCGGGTCAACTTTCAAGTTAAGGGTCTTAGGCTAGACCATTTTTTGTTTTCTTTGAGCTTGGCCTGCTCACCACACTACCAGCTGTAGCAGCCCCTTGACACAGAGGAGCATCTTCGTTAGGCTTTGAGAATTTAAAGTAAAGCTCCTTTGCACTAGGGCTGAGTGAATACTTCACCAAAGTGTCAGCATTGTGCTCAGCATAAATGTTCTCGAACACAGAACCAAGAGATTTCAGATTGTATCCGTCGAACAGATCGCATTGCGTTGACATTTCCTTGAGGTCAACTGCCTGTTCTCTTCTCTGGAAGAACAGCAGAATTCTGTAAGCTGAGCCATTCTTTGCTGCCACAATTTTCGGCCATGCTGACTCCAAAAACTGATGGGGTGTTGTGAACGCCAACATAGCCAGCTTAGCTGATGACACGCCTACTCGTTTCCCGCTCTAGTTTCCTTTATTTACATACCAATAGTCCCCGTCGTAACAGTTGCAAAGCCTCTCCCTTGATATACCTGCCTGTGAACTCTTCGTATTGGCCGTTATCTTATTGAATAAAGAAAACGCCTCATCGACACAGAGCAGTGGAGCTGTCGCACTCGCAGATGTGTAATGGTGAAACAGTCCATTTGCCGAAGTTTTATCCACAATAATGTTCTGCTCAATCTTGTCTTCGAGTTCCCGCACGATCGGGTCGATGCAACCCTTCTGGCAGGCTGTATCTTGTCCGATCCCGAGGGGGCAACCACAACAAAGAACAGATTGCCCTTTTCTTCGTACGTGCCAAAGAGTTTGATAGTCGTGTGGTCTATTAGTGCGCTGGTAGAAGTTAGCGCACTACACAACAGCATTTTGCACGTGGTTCCATTGCTGGCAGCGAAGGCAGATAGCCAAGCGCTGATGTTTACCGGCACAAAATCATCCAGAGGGAAGCAAACTTGGCTCATACGGGTACCATGCAGATGTTTGCCATGAGGTCTCTAATAGGGTATGTTTTTCAGTATGGGTACCCTAATAACAAATTTTGATCATAATTATGCTGTATTTAGTTTTGTTAAGACAGTTTCTTTTACATGAATAACAAAATTCTGCTTTGATTTTGATGGGGTCCGTTTTTGAGACCTTGAAGGCACACCCCTGAGGAAAGCTGATACTACCATAGTGGTTTAATTTTTATTTGTAATATAATTTTCATAAAGCTCGAGGACATTTTCCATTGTTTGTTTTTGTATCTTATTTATGGTTTCCTGGAAGATCGGATCTACATATAGGACAATTGCCAATTAATATCTTTGCAATTTGCCATATTATATATATTTTTTTGCATTTTTATGATAATTTATTTCAAACTGATTATATTCGAACAATCATTTAAGTAAAATCATTTATCATTATAAACATAACTCTCGTGTTCTAAATTTTGGAACAGCACAGATAAACTTCATTAGATAATACTTCCTAATTAATTCATTTCAAAGCTTTTAAAGAAACTGAACATTACTGGTAATCATAAAGTGAAAAATAGATTTTACTCATACAAATCATTATGGTAAGACAGTAACAGAATGAAACCGAGGACAGAGTAACAGTAAAAAAATTTTTTAATGATTTGAAACAATGCCTTAGCATGTAATCAACAACAATATGTCTGAGTGAGTGCCTGAAGGCATAATGTTTTACCCCAAACCTGCCACAGATGTTGTTAGTTTACTAGAGGGTATGGGATATCTGAAATAATATATTGTTTACATTGTGTTTTCAAACAGAGCACTGAAAATGTGTTGCTCCTGAATCAGCTGATCCACTTTACTAGATATATATTTCAGAGAGCGTACTTCTTTAGGAAAGTTTACTGGCTCAGCTTTAAAAATAGCCAGGTAAATCTGATATAAAAGTTCATAATTAACACTATCTTCCTCAGGATGTTTGTCAACTAAATCTATAATTTGCTGTAATATAAAACATTTGTAGTTTGGCCAGTTTTCTGGAGCTAAATCTAGTTTACTTTGTTCCATATATTCTTTCGATGTTTTGGGTTTTTCATCATGTCTTCTCCTCTTTCGTTGGCCTTCTGTTTTAGATTCTTTGGGTATTCTCTTCCCATAAGGATTGGCACAGTAAAAGCATTTGCAATGATCACCACAGCCATATAGTTGTTGGTAGCACCTGCATCTAGACTTGGACGCATTACAGGACAACTTCATCTTGCTTGTAGAATGTCCACGGCCACAGCTACACATGAGTACATGCTCAGTTGATTTGATTGATTCAGGTGCAGGTATAGAGACTTCTTCACTTCTTGTTGACATAGTGCAAGTTGCGACAGCATCATAGTGTACATATGACTGGTGGTATAGTGCATAAATTGGAATGGCTGATAAGGCATCTTGTCTAGGTACAAGTGGTAGAACAGGACAGTCACATATAGTTGTAACAAACAATGGGACACCGTAAAATGTGTACACTTGGTACACTTTTTCCAAGATCACAGTCAAAATATCCAGATTCCAGGAAGCGTTTTGCAAAATCTTCATATAAGCTTTGTTCTGACTTCAGGAGAAAGTCAATATATTCTTCACTGTTGTCTCCAAGCCATTCTTGTACCACAAGTTCCCGTAGCAAAGTCACTCGTTCTTCTTCCTTTTGTCCTGCAAACAACTGTAGCCCATTAAGGTGTTGGCGGAGAGCAACACTGCTATCATCCAACAAATATTGCTATTCCATAAGAAATGGAAGCAAAGCAACAGTTTCCATCACCACTGATAGGAATTCTTGTAAAGCCATAGTTCTCTACTATCCCATCAAGTTTTCCATAGTCATCACCTGGCTGTACACTTTCTTGAGTAAATTGATTTAGAATGGTATGTGAATCAAGCCAGACCCTTTTGTTACTCTTTAAAGGAGCCTTGTAGTTTCTGATATCACATTCATAACTTCAGCTCTTTTGTTGATGTTCACTATTTCATCAACTGAATTCATTCCACTGTCTGATATTTCATCGTCGTAATCACCATCAGAACTGGAAGATTCATAACTAGGCAAACTGGTTTCATAACTACGATTTGCTTCCAAAAACTGCCTATCAAGCTGAACAGATTCACAACCAATTCCAAATCTTTCTTTTGTAAGAAGTTCCCCGTTTGCAAGATAATTCCGAAACCATTCAGAGACTGGTGTTATAACTTTCAGTCCTCTTGTATATTTACCATTGATATGTGACTTGTTCTCCATGTGAAGGTAAAATATAAAACTTAATAGGGCAACAGCTAAACATATCCCGATACGGCTTTTGTTCATCCACTTTCTTATCTTCTTGTGCAAACTTTCATTCTTGTTTGTCCCAATGCCAGGAGGAATGTCTGACAAACATCCTTTAGTTACATGCAGCCGTATTAATGCTTTTTTAATTTCTTTAGCAGCAGCCTGTGGAAACACGCGGTCATTGTCAACTAATTGTGTTTCCCATTTTGCAATATATTGCAAAAGATTAGACTCGATGGTCTTTGGACAGGGAGTGTGCTTATTTCTTTGACTTCCAAGATCATCTTGTTGGCGAAAACAAAGTCTTAAATCCTTTAAAAGAATCTTCCGAGTATTTTTAGCATGCTTAAAGACCTTTTAGGGATCTTTAAGACAATGAGCTGTATTGCATGGAATATGTCAAGTTTCACATTAAGAGTTTCTCCAAAAATTTCTTGAAGTTTTTTCCGAATGGTACAACAGTTGTCAATTACGCAGCCCTCAATTTTCTCGTCAGCTAACCTAATTTGAAGTCCTTGGAGAAGTCATTTGACATTGTCTAAAAATGTTCCTTTGGTTAATCTCCATCCTAAAATGTCACTTATTTTCATTCATAACAATGAAAAGACAGTCAAACATTTTCTTCCAAGCTTTATGTTCCCAGTAACCGACATTTGCAGAGGCTTTAAAAGTGTGGTCTAATGAAATCCACTTTCCGAGTTTTTGACTCATATGCTGCCAGTACATGTATTCTGTATCGAGAAAAGACCTCATCAACATTTGAGTAATAAGTTTCTTTCCAGGAAACGTTTTATTGACTTCAAAATATGGTAGTTCTGAACCTCGCTTGATTGCATGTGGTGTCCCCTATGTAGATTGATTATAAGGCTCTCAATATCCGAGATACTTATCCCACTTTGCAGGCTTATAGATACATAATCATACAGTTCTTTTGTCACCCCAGACTTGTGAAATAAAACAAAAGGTGTCTCTATATGCGATGTCTTCAATTCCAAATTAATGGAAGGATCGTGTGCAATGATCTCATGGTGCGATCTTTCGCATAAGTAAACACAAGAAACCAGAGTAATCCTGGATGCAGTAAATGCTTCGTGGTCTGTCTCTTTTAGAATGGCGACGTTTCCATCCCCAGGGTTGCAGCGGAGACTTGCTCGCAGTCGATCTGTCGTACGGGGTCCCATAGAATCACCGACCGCACGTGCTTTATACCTACGGCATGATTAGGATAACAAATCCGTTGAATCCCTTTGATTTGACCTTTTTCGTAGGATTCGATTGCGTCCTTTATAAAGCTGAGCTCCTCTTAGGATAGTTCAGTGGTTTCACAGGCGAGTAATAAAGCAAAAAGCAAATAGTCAGCGGTATCTAAGCTTTACAACAGTGCTTTCGGTCCCCACGTTTAATCCCTCGTCGTTGTGCTGAAGCCAGCACAAGTTGATGGTTGATTGTTGCTTGTATTTTTCATCAAAAATACAGCTATGAGCATATTAGGAGAGTGTCTCAGGACATCATAAAGTCTTTTGGGGCATAATTGAGTGCCTTGCTTATGGATATTTGCAAGCAAAGGTGGATTCATGATGATTTTTTCTTGTTTGGCTTTGCCTGGATGAGAAAATAATTTTCTAATGAATCACCACAGCTCTCCTAAATGCTGTCTTTTCTGAAACCAAATTGATTCAAAAATTGTTTACACTGCTATTCTGGGTCTGTATGACCTGGAATTGATTTGTTTGGCTTCGGGGTGAAAAGACTTATAAAAAACCATCTGACTTTGGGGAGAGGAGTGTTGACTGGCCCTCCCCTCGTGAATTTTTCCCTGGATCTCTCAGAATGCTTTTCAATCCGTTAAGGCATCTTCGTGGTTTTACAAGCCTTCAAGGAGTGGACATTGTGTTTTGAGGCCATGGAAATGAACCTGGAGGATCAGAATAAAGGTATCTATTTGTGTCTTGAGCTGTGTTTGCTGACTCTCTCCCTTGTACAAGTAACATTGAGCATCATTCCCCACTCAACAAGTCATGAAATGCTAAATTCTTCATCAAACATTCCATTAACACTGGACAAGAAAGAACTGCAATTCTTATATATAAGTATATTTATAGACAGAAATAGTTATAGGGAGTTTTCTTTTAAAATCTCCACTTGCTCTTTGTAGCTTGAAGCAGCCACAAGAATCCTTGATCCATGTGTTCATCCTTTCTATTAAAGCCTTTCAAGTTACATGGTTTGATTTTAGTATATTTTATTGAAAGTTGTATAAAGGCTTAGAATACATGTTATAATTGCCTGACATGTAACTGTATTTTCTTTTTTTTTCTTGATTGCTTTTACTTTTTGAAAATTTGTTTTGCTTTCATTTATTATTCGAATCATATCATCACCTGGTGCCCCTCTCTCCCTGTTCTATCCCTTAGCTTGTAAAGTTGAATAACTACTGCCCATAAAGGATGATTATCCAACCTCACAATACATGGTTAGGGAAGAGTACCAATTAGGAAATTATAAAATGACCCCATACATTGAGTTGAATGTAACATTATTGAAGTCCCATACACTGAGTACAGGTGTATAGAGAGAATCAAGAATTTTATTTGCTGCAGTATAATTCATGCAAGACTTACAACCTTTAGGCACTGTGATATAAAAGATCAATAGAAAGCACAATCAAATTAACACAAAACTGAGTGTAAACCAATCCTATGTTAAATCTATCAATGCCTTTAAAATAGGAGCTGTGAAAGATCTGAGGGTTTATGCTTACCTGGCACTTGAAAATTTAAAATCATAACAGAGGACAATAGCTTTAATTGTTTCTGCCCAAGTCTAGATTGAATAACACCATGGCACAACAATAAAACAGGCAAATATGCATTTCTAGGCCATCCCCCATGTCACATCGACAAACTGTTTTGCATTTAGTATTTTCTGGAAGGTAATGTTGTGACTAAACATATACATTATGCAAGTGTATCCAGTTTCCTAAGTACAGCATATGTTATGAATTTGAGAAACAGCATCTCAGAGACTTGGGTTGAGGTAAAGTGATTGAAGAGACTAGACACGTGATATATAATTTAGCACTTCATGATAGAGTTAGTGATGCTTGTCCTCTTTATTTTGTCTACACATTAGTCTACTCAACTGATTTGACAAATTCCTATTTTCTAGTGCAGTTGTGCATAATACTGCTATCAAATATTATTTTTTCCCTTTCAATTCTCCAATATTCAACCAGCAGGCCAAACTAAAGTGAAGAACCAGCTAGTCATTTCATATCTAATACACTTATACATATATGGTACTATATTATATCCTAAGCACTAATACAAATGCATAAAATAGATTGTTTTTGCCTTTGTCTATTTTCAAAGAAAGCTAAAACCTAAGACAAATATGCAAGCAAGTAGTGTGTACCATCAGCTTTGAGGTTATATTCTACAACTTACACTGGCAATACTCGAAGGGTCATCCATACCAAACACACTCCAAAATATCGCTTATTTGAATTACTTTTGTTGATTTAGAGTGATTTCGTTGCAGAGTTTGTCCAATTTCCTGAAAATAGCGAAACTGGATCGAGGGTTGTTTTGCAAAAAGATCACCAAATTTACCTCAAATTATGGGGGTATTATAATCCAAACCACCACACGAGTGCAACACTAGATATGAAGTTAGTTTTTCTTGAATATAAAAAGGAACTATATGCGAGATGCTTACGCTGTATTTGGCAATCATACAGCTTTTACTTATTTTTCAGATATTCTTGAAGAATGATAAAATTTAATATTTTGCCAAAAAGGAATTTTACCCTTTTTTCGAGCTAGCAAAAACACCCTCGTTATAACTCGATATCTCATCAAGTGCATTTTTGGTTAAAGTTTTAATAAAAAAACATCTAAAAATAAAATATCTCTTTTTAGTATACACCTATTTCTAAAAAAAATGGGGAATGGCTTATGGGTACTAATTATTTGTAAATTTAAAGGTGTTAAATAAAGTCCAGCAATGTCAAAGCCAAGCATTGGTAACCTTTAATGGATAATTGTTTTGATTAATCCATTTTCTTCGAGACGCATGGTTACTTTCGGTCGGTCGTAGAACTGCCATTTGCCAATCGCCATTTGCCATTTGCACTGACAACCTTAATTGAAATAGGTGTATACTTGGCAGGAGCTTCATAAGAACGCGCGCTCTGATTGGTTCGCTATCTCGGAATAATGGACCGTATTCACCGCTAAAACTCGGAATAATGTGTCGATTTGTGAAATTACCATTAAAAAATCTTCCTTTTTACACCCGAAGTTGTAAAGCTTTACATTAGAACGTCATTTTTCTCAAATTAATATAGATTCGGTGTCTTTACGGAAAATCGGCTTCAAACTCCCTGTGTTTTCGACAATTTCTCGCCGAAGTGGTTTTGCAACGCGCGCGACAATTTCAAGTTTGCTGTAATTTATTTGCGATGATACAAAGGAAAACGGTGAGTTACTGAAATTAAGCCTGTTTAATGTATTACCAATGTACAGATAAATATTTTTGTAAATCACACTTATCGTCTGTGGAGGATTCAAAGCGAAAGACAAAAAAAAACATTTCTACGATCAAATTCGTGAAAACGATGTGTCAAACGGAACTAAATGAGTCTACAAAATAATGTTGTCAAAATCCGTATAATGTCTTCATTGGAGGTTCTAAATTTCGTGGTTATTGAAAAGCGTTGTGTGGAAAAACACAATGGGTTTGTGTCCTCAATCTTCAGAGCGAACAAAATGTTCAAAAATATACGAACATCCTTTAAGTGTTTCTGAAGCGAAAGGAAACATAGCCTTTTTATATCATATTTTTTAGCCTTAAATATAAAAGAAACAACATTTCAAAGCTTTTTCGATCCACATGAACCCACTGGGAAAAATATTGCGTGAAGTTGGTGTTTTTGTCCTATCAAGTGCGACATCTTGAAGGGCTTTGTGACGTCACACGGTTGCTTGCTCAGCGGGAAAAGAAAAAGCGCGCGAAAAGAAGGCGACGGTCATGGCCACAACACAAGCCGGTATGAAGTTTACTTTGCGGATTCCCGAGGCCACAAAAGCTGCAAAAATTACGGCCTAACAACTGACGTGTCAATGTTCCTTCCACCCCTAAAATGACACGGTGCAAATAGATAATAGAATAATGCAATGTCCACCATGGCTAAGCTTGCTGTCATGTGCTGGGTGAAAAAAGACTATATCCATCATGTTGACCCTCGCCCTCAACTTTTCATAGTACAGTATGCAAATCATTTCTTCTCTTGTATCTATACTATAAGCAGTAGGATGTTTTTTTTAATAAAACCATTTTTGCCATTGCCCCCCTTCACAAGAAGCTAACAATGTGGTTTTGTCCCTTAGTGTCTTTAATTTTGGGTTACATAGATGAAGATTGCCGAGATAGGACCAGGCAAAAAAGGCCTAAAGTCAGGCAAAAAGGGACAAAGACAGGCCAAAGGGGACAGAGACAGGCCAAAAGGAGCCAAACAGGGACGCCACATCTGGAAGGTCGACAAACCTATTGGTCAGTTCGATCTCCTATCACGATTCTACCCATGTTAATGAATGGGTGTGACAAGTTCTAGTTTACGATAGACAAATGCAAATCCTAAACAAAATAAAAAAAATGATTTAGAAAAAAATCCTACATTAAGACAAGAATTACCGGAACGAGGTTCATTCTTATTAAGTCATCTCGTTGAAAGCATGGTAAAGCGATATTGCAAAGATTGTACCTACCCGAATGCGGAGCGAAACAGCTAGTTAGACTTGCAAACAATCTGGCAGATGTACATCTTTTAGATGGTACACAGCGGTGATGGTACCTACAAGAAGCCAAACTTCAACCTCGAATCTGATTTGTTGAGCATCGAGCAGATGCTACAAAATGTATGATCTCTGATAAGGTCCGAGCACAAGACCGTCACCGTAGGTTCTCCCGCCCTAACAGAATTCAAATCATTTTGAATTTGAAATGTATTGTAACAAGCTATAAGAAGACTATAAGATTCCTCATTCTACTCTGGACGCCATAGAGTTAAGGCCACTCTAGTATGGGAACTATTGGACATTACTCAGATGACGAATCCAACGTCTCGACAGGAACATTTGAAGATTATTCGGATAGTGAATCTACCCAGTCTGATCATACTACAAATGAAGAGTCCTTTTCAGACGAAAATATAGATGATACTGTCCCAAATGTCTGGGTCGCTTCCATGACCATTGGAAAGAACTTGTTGCAAAATATGAGCAGCAAGGAAACGCTACAGAGGTAGCTGAAGCCCACGCAACAAATGACCTTGTTCCCTACTATCGAAAAGAGTTAAGAGAAGTACTTTTTTGAACATCTAAAATGGATGCGTACTTTACGGAAGGACCCCTCTTACAAGAGAATCATGGATACACGAAAGAACCTAATGGACAACGACGGATTTGACTGGAGTGAAGCTACCGAGGCCGCTATTAGTAAGAGGAAATCCCTGCTATCAAAGATGTTCCGAAAGCAGCCGATTCCTCAACAGGCAGACGTTCAGATTTGGAATAAACCATTTTACAATCGTAGATAAACTGCGGGGAAATTTTGCTTTAAAGTTGTCAAATGATGATTGCTTGGCCTTCTCGTTAAATTCGTCACAGATGTATAATGTTGTGATGCTTTTGCTAGACTTACTTTTTCATTTGATTTTAACCCATAAGCACTCTTTGCCAAACTCTAACAGGCCATTTCCATGGGGCAGGCTGCTTCCGTGACATGCCTCACAATTGTGCATGTTCTCGAGCTTTGGCCACCACAGGTAGCTCCGTGCGAGAGACTTCATGCGGCACATACCTGGGTGATCTGCGTGATGATCGTGCAGGATTTTTTCCTGACGAGCCTCTGGAATAATGACCCGCAGACCCCAGATAAGACAGTCCTGTTCCACAGACAGTTCCAATCGACGATAAGAATAATGACAAAATTCCACCTCCTGTACCTGTTGTGACCAGCCACTTCTCACATACTGAAGTACCTTGCTTAACACAGAATCCGTTCTGGTTTCCATATCAACTTCTTTCTCAGTGACAGGTTGGTCATCCACATAGTGATAAATTTCACTTTTCTCGTGTTCACTTGGCTTATCAACAGGAAGTCTCGACAGCCCATCCACATTGATGTGATCGACACCTTTACGGTAAACGTTATCATACTGGTGGGATGCTAAAATTAATGCACGTCTGTAAACGAGCCGCAGAGTGGGGATTGCCAATTTGGGTTCTAAGATTGTCAAGAGCGGCTTATGATCCGTCTCCAAAATAAATATCCTTCCATATAAAATCTGATGAAACTTCTTTACTCCGTAAATAATGGACAGGGCTTTCTTTTCCATCTGGGCATAATTTTCCTCACTTCCAGTGAGTGTTCTGGAGGCAAAAGCAATTGGGCGCTCCTCGTCTCCAGGAATAACATTTGAAATTGCTGCGCTGATGCAAGGGTGATGCATCACAAGCCAATTAAAGATTGACGTCATAACTTGTTTGGACTCATCTCAACTTGTTTGGACTTGATCTCAACTCGGTAACATTGGTTGGCGCCGGAGCATCAACAACAGCCCGAACTTTCTCTGTGACTTTTTCCACAGGGAGCTCATCCCAATATATTACAGAAAACAAACAAACTAAATCGCGATATATAACAGCCCAAGTATCTTGAAAATAAGATAAAAACTAGAGAGAAAGAAAATACTGATTGCGAAATTATGTTGTGTTATCTCAAAAAAAATTTGCCTGCCACTGAATATAAATAGCCGGATATAGTTCTCCAAACTGTCAATGCCAAACTGTACATCATTTTTCCAATGTAACTGAGCATTTTAGCCGTTTAACTCCTACTTACCTTAGCAATATAAGCCTTTAGTTGTAGAGGGGAGAATTTTGAGGTTTTCACGATTCACACAGAAATAAAAGCCAATAAACTACTTGCAACCAAGTAACGGTTTGTTTTGGTGACAATTTTCACATTAATTTTGAAGCGAAAAATTTGACAATATAACGGAAACTGCTAATATAATTTATACGTTCCCTTACCTTCAATTCAAATTATCGTGCGGAACTTGTGTTTTCTTGTTGCCGATGAGAAATTCTTTTGTTAATCATATAATGACATTATATTTCTGTTTTGATTTTGCTTCGTGACATCTTGATGAGTATAGTAATGTAGAGCCTCTCTTTATTTCTCTGCGGCTACAATTGAAGAAGAACTCGACGGGATGGATTCACTCCCGGAACACTCGAGGGTATACTTTACTATCGGCTCGTACGTAGGCTCCTAAGTTTCTTCAGACAAAATGGTTCTCTCGACCACAATCAGCCCATTTAAATCCGCATATTTTCTTATTAAATATCATTTTCTAGATGGCATTTTTTTTGTGAACATACGAAGTTTGAAGCACTAAAGTAAGGCGTAAAAGCGTTAGACCGAGTGGGGGAATGGGAGTTGCATGATTGACTTATGGCTGGCTGGATGGATAGATGGATTGTGACACCACAGGGTACCCGCGCCGGCTCCGCTAAAAAAATTATTATCGTCAGAGTTTTCGTATATAAGTACGGTCGCATATCATAATTAAAGTATGAAAACGACTGCCCGGACACGCAGCGAACGTAAAGTTAAAGCCACATTGTCACCAGTGTACTTCCTGTCGATTAACAATATCCGATAGTTTTGAAACGGAAAATGCGAAAAAATATTTCAAAATTGTGAAAGCAGTGTGTCTATTTGAGGTTTCTTAGATGTGGAAGGGGATGATCTGTTAAATAGCGCGTACATTCTTTTGTCTCTTAACGGTTTAGGTTTCCGTCGTACCTCCGGAAGTAAACTGGTGACAATGCGGCGTCAACACATCCCGTGAGTAGTAAACACATGTGGCAAGGCCGTCGAATGTTTCTATTTAGCTATTGCTGAGAAAAAGAACTTGAGTATGCAGTTCGACCATACGATTGTCGCATTAACATATTTAACATCCGGGACTTTTCTGGTGTCCTTTCCAACGGCAAGTTAATGATATACTAAGAAACATTTTGTGTCAGCCTGGGAAAGCGTTTAATTCTGTATACGCTGTTTGCATTGCCCTGCGTTACATAAATCTTGGAAAGGGCAGGGAAACAGGACGTAAATGTTCTGGGCCCCAAGATACATCATCTGGTTACACAGATCAAAAGACACCACCTTAAAACATTAAGTATGCTTAGTTTTAACTATCTAAAGAGCGTGTCATGATTTTTACTAAAGAAAGCCTTTAGTATATCAATCCTCGGCAACCATCCAAAAAGTGTTAACTTAACGTATTAACTTAACGTTGAATTAATGTATTATTCTTGGAGGGTTAGCGCTAAAAGTGTCCGAACAAACATATTGTATGTATATAGAGTATCGTTCTAACCTATGTTATGCAATGCGCTTTAGAAAAGAAATGAAAAAGGCTGGCTTTATCAAGAATTTTAGGGATAGACTAAATTGAATTTTTGATTAAGGCAGTTCATTCAGTGTAGTATTTAAAGAGCCCCTGATTAAAGTATAGCTATCGATTTTGTTGTGGTGACTTAATTTCATTGGCTGACGTGAAAAATTGTACACACTTCCTATTTCTTCGCTATACAAGACTCCGTAATTAAAGATGGTTACAATGTTAAAACAATGAATCCAATAATAACTTTTCCCTGTCACTAAGAGAAGGGTTTATTCGAAAAATAAAGACAAAATTTGGTTCAGGGTCTCTTCAAGGCGTACTATGCTGTCTTTTATGGAAAAGTTTTAGATGCTTCAAGTGCGGACACATCCTCCTTTTACAGCGGTTTTCTAACAAAACCGGATCTCCAGTCATACGACCCCAGGAGAAATACACAGTTTCCAGTTTTTGAATTGCTTGAGAAGCGATTTTTTGGCACTGAACTTTCGCCTTTTTTTCTTGAGCTCAAGCGCATTGCATGGCAGGGGTGAAAAAAGACTATTTACTGCTAAACCCTGAGGTTATTTACTGCTAAACCCTGAGGTTATTTACTGCTAAACCCTGAGGTTATTTACTGCTAAACCCTGAGGTTATTTACTGCTAAACCCTGAGGTTATTTACTGCTAAACCCTGAGGTTATTTACTGCTAAACCCTGAGGTTATTTACGAGTTGATAAGCTCATGTACAGCTGGATGTCCGCCATCGCACTGCTCCACTGCAGCACTGGTAGTACCTCCTGATGTAGACGGACTGGTCGCAGCACTCCAAGTCACGGTAACTTGGACGCCAGTTAAGGGTGTGGCCGCAACACACGAAATGTTGCGTGTTGTACGCTCGCTCGCCGCAACACCTATCATGCTCAGAGCGGCGAGGGATTATTCGACCACGACAACAGATGTACATCTAACATAACAAAAATTGGGTCAGCTGGACAGCACTGTCAACCATAACAGGAAAATATAATCTCATAGACTTTACTATTTTTAGGGAAATCTATATATATGAAGATGATACACCAAAAACTGGTATTCGAGACTTCTACAGGGCAGACTAAAGAAGGTTAATCGTTACAAGATATGAAGATGAATACGTTACTGATGGAACGTGTCAATGTTGAGGTAAATTGAAACTTTTTTTAAAGGATCCTAAGCAACTTAGTGCACCGCGCGCCTCGAGCTTTGTTTACATATGGGGAATCAACTTTGGCTTGGTACTTAATGAAACCAAAATATTATGTGTTCTATTATTGGGACACATTATCTTCAGGTTCCATAAAGTACTATGCTGACCTTGTAGCATTCAAGCGATGAGGTTCACATCGCGATACTCGTCGATATCGTCAAGTTAGAATCGTATTCTGCACTATGGAAAAGCAGAAGTCCTTCTTCTATTCGATTTTTCTTTGGATGTTTAAATCACACATTTGGGATAAGTTCGAAAATTCAGCTATTTCTTCAACCGTTTATGTCAGCCGGAGAACGACGCTGGTATCGAACAAAAAACTGAGCTTTTTCTTGAAAACGACGCAACAAAAACATCCATAACTTGTGAGTCTTTAGAGGCCCAGTGGATTATACCAGAGGAAACCTACCAGAGCCTGTTTTATATTCAAGCGAATTTTACTGTGTTGTCTCTCCAAAACCAGCCATCTTGAATTTGTTGCATTGTATTTATTGGAACTCCAACGCGCGGATGCTATCGCCTCAAGCCAATAACATATTGTTCAGCCCCCCTACAGACAGCTGGGATAGAAGATCTTTCTTCAATTTGCGATGATATGAAAATATACTAATGTATGATTATTTTAATATTCAACAATAAGTCCACAATGTCATCCAATGGTCCTTCCAACGGACCTACTGGAAATCTAAAGCTGATCTCGGTTGTGCCAAAGGAGGTTGTAATTTGATGGACATTTTTTGTGGAGTAAAGGTGATTTAAAGTAGTTTCCTGCCTAATCCTGGGGAACTGATGGCGTAAGAGAGCTAACATTTCTACACTGCTGTCGGACCCACCTGCCCAACTGCTATGTGTAGAAAACTACAATAAAGGTCTGCCAGATCTGGCAGACTGCCAGATTTTAGCCTTTTCCATATAAAGTCCAAATGAATACAATATAATATTCACTCAGATGTAGTTATCTTATGCTTACAAATGTGTACTGAATAAGTACATTTACCCTTTCCCATATAATGTCCAAATAAATATATGATCTTCACTCAGATATGATAATTAGATATGATATTCACTCAGATGAAGTACTCTAATGACAATAAATATACTGAATAAGCGTATCTTTTTTATTATCCAAGTTTACAAACTTCATTATTACATGGAGTTTTTGCTTTATTGTAATACAAAAATCAAATGAAAGTATTTGCTTTTAGATGGTCAATCATAAATATCTGGCTACATGTGTTTTCTTTATGACAGTACAAGCTTGGGTGCTGTATTTGAAAAAAAAAAACACTTGGCCATGGTTAGCTTATTCTAAACCAAGATAAGAAAAATCCTTGCTCAGGCCAAGCCAGGAAAATTTACCTATTACCCAACCAAGAGTTAAAATTTTATCAATACCTTGTGTAGTTTTTGGGGAAACATGTCTGCCAAGCTATTTTTCTTTCATGTTATTTCAAACAAAACAATGTTACAAACTGAGTATTGTTAGGTTATTGGTAGGGTTTCTGCCTATTTTTTACCTACCTGCTTTCATATCTCCCCTTTGCTTGCTGTATTACAAATAAACCTAAGTAAGGGGCGTAACAAAACACTAAATTTGATCCGCATTAAAATCACTAAAACTTACTCCAGCTCAGAGGACAAAAAGGGGCATCAGGTCATTTTGCAGTGTGATGTTTTAGGCTTTTGAGAAAAAATGGAAAACCAAAACAGGAGTTGACAGAGGTTACAAATAAAACTTTTTTCAAGGGACAGCCTTTGAGGGCTTTGAGACAAAACAACATTTGGGGGGGCTTGATTTACACAAAGTA
Organism: Nematostella vectensis; assembly: GCF_932526225.1. NCBI lineage: Eukaryota > Metazoa > Cnidaria > Anthozoa > Actiniaria > Edwardsiidae > Nematostella > Nematostella vectensis. Next base: position 20,056,496 of record NC_064036.1, read on the forward strand.
ACAAAGACTGCTGCTTCTCTGAGCATAGATCTACGCTCACAGATTTTCTTTTATACAAATAAAAATAAAATTGATACCCAACAGCAGACATAGTAACAGGATGTATTGGACAATAGAGTTAGGTCAGTTAGGATACTATACCATTACGGGTAAAATACTTTATCTATCTAGCAAAAAATAAAACAACTAATAAGACAATCTTTGTTCCCCAACACTTTATTGTTATCAATTAGATATCAGCTTGATTTAAATAATTATCATGTTTGTTTGGGGAATATAATGCATTGGTTATGCTTTCATTCTATTCTTTGTAACACAGCACACGGCACACAGTTCAGCGTAGTGTTCGAGCGTTTCCTCCTTATTTTACGTAAGAGGGAGAAGATTACAACTTTTTTACCTCCACGACGCTTGCGATCACTCGATCCTAACAGTTGTCATCGATTTCTTCGCTAATCTTATGTGTTTTCCTTGGGAAACTGACAGTCATATTGCCCTTCCATGTCGGCGATATTCCATTATACCCCTTCTCGTGATTTCATGGAGGTTTGTTGCTCGATGTTTGGTGATATTTTTTGGAGAAGTGAACTTCATCTTGAATGTTTCTTCGCTCAAAATAAATTATCATAAAAAAAAACTGACAAAAAGCATTGCCAAGAACAGATGAAGTAATGAGGAGTGTCCCAAATGAATTTTTAGTACTTTAACGTAAGATGGGAGTCATTTGGAGCGTTATATAGACGCCATTGGAATGTTTCATTGGCGGCCATTTTCGATGGCATCGAAAATGGCCGCCATCCGATGAAAACACAGAAAACCACAGGAATCCCAAAATGTTGCTCAGGATCCTTTAATAAGACAGAAAGCACTTGCCAGTTTGCGGAGATACATCGCCCATACTAAGTATTGCAAAATATTTGGCAAAATGTTGCACTGACATCATACCGTTCATTATCAGAAGTTTTACCAACCCGTGTCGCAGTGGTATGTCAAAACCCTTTCCTGGCAGTATCATCCTGGCGCGTAAGAAAGAAATTCTTTTAGAAGCCGATGCAGGGAAAGGTATTAGAGGGCTTAAACTTGTTTTTAGGCTGGAAAGTTTTGTGTGCATTCCCCTACCCATCTCCTAGAAAATGGACGAATTGGAAGCCCAGGAAGAACAAAGCATTACCATACTTCCTTCTTGGGAATGAAAACACCGTAATTTGTATCGATTAAAAGGCCACGTTACACGACACAATTTTCCCTGCTACTTGCACAGCAATTTTTGTTGCGTTGTGAGTTGCTGCCCTGTGTTGTCATGTTTCTGCAACTCGCAATGCAACCTGGAAAAACATTTCAGGAACTTAGCCAATCAAAGCGCTTCATTTCTATCGGGGAAATAGGTGACCACTGTAAATTATAATTCATATGCAGGCACATCGCAAATTGCGAACCAGTTGCAAGCGTTCATTGCCTTTGCGATCTGCAAAATGTTTTATTTACTTTTCTGCAAGTTGCAGGCAGGAAAAATTGATGGTCATTTTCTGTCTGTGTATCGTCGGACCCAAATGCTACCCATGTTCCCATGCGAGCCCTATTTTCGGTATACCTGTGTATCGTAGAACCGTCCTCCGCAGCATGACCCGGAATCCGATCTCCAGGTCAAGTGTCCCTGACAACAGGTGAAGTACCTCGGGTCGTAGGCAGTGCCTCTGCAGCAGCCAGTAGCGGAGTCGCCATCCCTCCTAATCAGGTTTCCACCGCAGCAGTCATAATCACGAGGGTTGTATGACCGCTGGCCGCAGCAGGCTGTGTTCGTGTTACCCATCCAAGATACATACCCTCCACAGCAGAGATAGGTATTAGGGTTGTACGCTCTAAAAGGCATGACGGGATATTCTTGTTAGAGGTGAGCTTGTAATGTCAGCCTAGACAGCAGAGATAGGTATTAGGGTTGTACGCTCTAAAAGGCATGACGGGATAATCTTATTAAAGGCGAGCTTGTAATGTCAGCCTAGTTAGCAGAGATAGGTATTAGGGTTGTACGCTCTAAAAGGCATGACGGGATAATCTTATTAAAGGCGAGCTTGTAATGTCAGCCTAGTCAGCAGAGATAGGTATTAGGGTTGTACGCTCTAAAAGGCATGACGGGATAATCTTATTAAAGGCGAGCTTGTAATGTCAGCCTAGTCAGCAGAGATAGGTATTATGGTTGTACGCTCTAAAAAGCATGACGGGATACTGTTGTTAGAGGTGGGCTTGTAATGTCAGCCTAGTAAAATAAAGTGTTTTTTTAGGGGCCTATGGTACTATCGCACTACTTTGGCATCGATATTTTTTACGTTTTGCTGTTTTCCTTTCATTGTTAATATCCTGTCGGTGTGGCCTTTATGTTGCGCCTCCTAGTTTGTATTCCACCTTTCTTGCCCAGTTTTGCAGTGAACATGATTCTCCACTCCTGGTCTGTTATTACCCTGATAGTCGGTGTAGCTTTGTTATCCTCCCTGATAGTCGGTCTAACTGTGTAACTACCCCTTGATAATTGGTCTACCTGTGTAACTACCCAGATTGTTGGTCTGCCTATATAACTATCTCTAATTATCCGTCTTCCTGTGTAGCTCTTACTTGTGTAATTATATAAGTAATATATAATTAATAATATACAAGTCGTTCTTGTGCCAAAGAGTTCCCCCCCCCCCCCCATATAATATGTGAAAGCCCTTTCCATGGGGATTCCAAAAAACTTAGGTGATAAGGCCTACCGCTCTACCCATAGAAGGGTGGGGGCTTTTGGCTTTGGCTGTATCACAAATGTATTACCAGATTGAGAGATAAGTGGTCTTCAAGGTATTATGCTAGTTCGCTGACCTTTCATTGCCACTGCAGTATGATCACAACTCAAATCTTGGCTCAAATGTCAAGGCATCCAAGGCGGAACGGCCACGAGGATACACTCACGTGATCGGTCATTTGTGTTTTAGATTTTAACTTCATTAAGGAAAACGGATTGAAAAAGATGTGAATGGAACAAGTGAAGCGGTTTTTTTTTTCGAAATCTAAAGCTGTGATAATCAATTTCTAAAATAGGGATATGGGTATATGTGGTACAAAAAGGCATTACCAGGTTCTTATCTGTACCAGTTACTCAGTCATCTAAATAGAAACGAAGGTAATGCTAGGTTTCATTTTTCTAAAAACCCTTTTTTTTTTCGAAAACGTCTGACGTTGGTACTCTTTAGTTTTTACCCGGAAACAATAACTTCGCCGTACGGCCACACCCATAATTTTTTGAAACGTAAACATATATTTTTGGAATCACTATGGATAGGGGTTGAACATAATATATGTCTCCCACAATCTTTAGGGGGGGGGCTTACTTACTAGCCCAAGGAGTGCTACTCTTATCAGTCTACCTGTGTCTGCAGCACTGCGCGTCGTTGCTGGGTTTCCAAGAGATGTAGCCGTCACAGCAGATGTAAAAGTTGGAGTCATAGAAGTCGTTGTCGCAGAGCGACCTCCTCTGTCTATCAGCCCTTATTATATCTGATAAAAATATGCCAGTCTCAGTTAGACCACAAAGAGTTCAAGATAAGGGCCACGGGTGTTTGTATTATTTTTTTTTCTCACACTACCTATGTTACACGGTCATTTTGGGGCAAATAATTCGTAATCAGGCTAAATAAAAGACATTTTGGAGGCTAATCACATTTCTTGAAGGTGAAATACTGAAGTACAGAAGAGTAGACGTCGAGTCGAGGGCAAAGGAAGGCAAATTAGGCAGACCCCTTAGGCGATCATAGAATAACACTTGTGCTAAAGGAAAATTCGATTCTGACTATCGAGGGTCCTGTTTTTTCAAGCGCTTTTGTTTTTGTGCCTGCAACACATGGCATATCACAAATCCTTCCAAACCAACATGTGACATAATCCCTTTAAACCAACATGTGACATAATCCCTTTAAACCAGCATATGACATAAGCCCTTTAAACCAACATGTGACATAATCCCTTTAAACCAGCATGTGACATAATCCCTTTAAACCAACATGTGACATAATCCCTTTAAACCAACATGTGACATAATCCCTTTAAACCAACATGTGACATAATCTCTTTAAACCAACATGTGACATAATCCCCTTAAACCAACATGTGACATAATCCCTTTAAACCAGCATATGACATAAGCCCTTTAAACCAACATGTGATATAATCCCTTAACCAACATGTGACATAAGCCCTTTAAACCAACATGTGATATAATCCCTTAACCAACATGTGACATAATCCCTTTAAACCAACATGTGACATAATCCCTTTAAACCAGCATGTGACATAATCCCTTTAAACCAACATGTGACATAATCCCTTTAAACCAACATGTGACATAATCTCTTTAAACCAACATGTGACATAATCCCCTTAACCAACATGTGACATAATCCCTTTAAACCAGCATATGACATAAGCCCTTTAAACCAACATGTGATATAATCCCTTAACCAACATGTGACATAATCCCTTTAAACCAGCATATGACATAAGCCCTTTAAACCAACATGTGACATAATCCCTTTAAACCAACATGTGACATAATCCCTTTAAACCAACATGTGACATAATCCCTTTAAACCAGCATGTGACATAATCACTTTAAACCAACATGTGACATAATCCCTTTAAACCAGCATGTGACATAATCACTTTAAACCAACATGTGACATAATCCCTTTAAACCAACATGTGACATAATCCCTTTAAACCAACATGTGACATAAGCCCCTTTAAACCAACGTGATATAATCCCTTAACCAACATGTCCCATAATCCCTTTAAACCAACATGTGATATAATCCCTTTAAACCAACATGTGACATAATCCCTTAAAACCAACATGTGACATAATACCTTTAAACCAACATGTGACATAATCCCTTTAAACCAACATGTGACATAATCCCCTTAAACCAACATGTGACATAATCCCTTTAAACCAACATGTGATATAATCCCTTTAAACCAACATGTGACATAATCCCTTTAAACCAACATGTGACATAATCCCTTTAAAACCAGCATATGACATAATCGCTTTAAACCAACATGTGACATAATCCCTTTAAACCAACATGTGACATAATCCCTTAACCAACATGTGACATAATCCCTTTAAACCAACATGTGACATAATCCCTTTAAACCAATATGTGATATAATCCCTTTAAACCAACATGTGACATAATACCTTTAAACCAGCATATGACATAAGCCATTTTAAACCAACATGTGACATAATCCCTTTAAACCAACATGTGACATAATCCCCTTTAAACCAACATGTGACATAATCCCTTCAAACCAACATGTGACATAATCCCTTTAAACCAACATGTGATACAACCCCTTTAGCCCAATTAAACCAGCATATGAATTTAGCCTCTTTAAACCAGTATATGATATAGCCCCTTTAAACCAACATATGACTTAGAGCCTGAGGTTATCAATGTGTGGTGTTTCGTACAATGAAATGCCCCCATCTCGGGATGGTGCTCTGCGAACACGCGTCGAGTAACCAACCCTCCACATAGACCACATACAAGACCCTGAAAAAAATGTCTAAATGTTGCTGCTGTACAAGACCCTACATGCTCCGGCGAAATCTGAAAGAGCTCTTGTCAGCCACAACTTTCTTTTTGTTTCCATTCAACTCTGGAAAAGGAATAATGTGTTCGCCAAAGAACTAAGTATAATTTGGGTCTTAAATAGGCGTGATAAGTGTAGTTTTATAAGGGTCTTCATCATTCGATTCTTAGATAGGCGTGATAAGTGTAGTCTTATTATCATGGTCTTTATCATTTGAGTCTTAGATATGCGTGATAAGTGTAGTCTTATAACGGTCTGCATCATTCGAGTCTTATATTTGAAACGAATGTGTTAATTACTAAAATCCTCCGTTATCCCTCCATCATCATCGTCGCCCCGATGCTCTAAAAGGGCCAGAAATGGAAATGATCCTTCTACATCAAAGATCGTAAAATCATCGAGTAGATTATTTTGTGGTTTTGCTTTAACTTTGTGCAATTTGTAACACTGTAAGGGTAACTGCGCTAAGCCCTTCACGTGGACTGACTTATTAAGCAGAGTCTTGGTGACACCGAGATCATGAACTGCTGATGAGTCTGTACAGCCGGAAATATTAGGAACACGATTCCTCATATCTAAAATCGATTCTGGTGGCAAAGGGCAATGGAAGTAAAGCTGTTGCTTTTTAAGAATGTTCTAGATGCTTGGTGCATACACGAGTTGTTATTACTGGCCGTTCGTGGAATTCTCGTGCGATATTTCTCCCCGTCTTGGAGACAATGCATTTGAAGATGGTCTGGATATCCTAGCCCGCGATGCACCGCGCCCATGAATAATTTCGTTGCCTAAATAATCAAAACGTTTATTATTATCATAATAAATGTGTTAGAAATTTGTAAGGTTTCAATTAGCCCAAACGTCAGCCGGAGGCTCTAAGTACATTTTAGTACAAAATACAAAATATTCCAGTCGAGAAATACAAAATGTGCCGCCTCTAATTTGGCGAGGGAAGGCAGGATGCAACAGGGAACAACTCCGTCACTATCCGAACAGTGATCAACGGCACAACGTCCGGTGCAAGCATAGAATGGACTCTTTTCCTGCGTGAGTTATGTGAGTTTTAAAGTGTCAGATTTGAACCATTAGATTTGATTCATTTCACCCAACTCTGAAAGCCTAAAACTAATGAATAATCGCTGGCAAAGTCGGGAAAGTGAGAAACGTGTACAGTATATACAAATGTTTCCGGGAACAAACAACGGACTCTTCGAAAAAAAAAAAAACAAGATCCACATAGGATGAAGTGGAAACGGGGAATTGGTTAGAAATAGATTGCATGCCGCTAACACTCGGGACTCGATGTTGCACATCCCCATCTCCGTCTCCCAGGCTTTATCTAAATCCCAAATCCCTGTTTCATGTTCTTAGTAGCTATAAATCCCATAACTTATAAACCTTCCCCTTTCCTGTTCTTAATAGCTATAAGCCCCATAACTTGTAATCCATCGTAGCACTTTACACATAATATTAATTCCAGCATATTCCTCTTAGCAAATCCTGGCTATCTTGTCCCGGCCAAAATTAAGTTCTCTTTTTTACCCTTTCGGATGCACTTTTTAGTCATACACAAATGCTATTCCTCCGCGCACAAAGTGAAGTGTTGGTCGGAGGCACTCAAGCCTATAGCAACCTTGAGGTCTACTCCTTATGAGTCTTCACAAAGAGGTTATTATTTTGGCGCAAAACAGGTCCAAGTGACGACAAGCTCTTATTGCTACTACTCAACGCTTTAAAACACTAGAGACACGAGACGGCCAATTAATGCCAAACTGCAGAGGACTATAGACTGTCTAAAAGAGCCAAAAACAGCGGCTATCGGCTCTATCGCAAAGGACTTCTGGCCATGTATTGACAGCTGGGATAGTGGACTCGAACTCGTATCAACACCCGACGTTAATTATCTGTTTTCTGATAGTATTGTATACCCAGCATACGCGTTCTCTTCTAGTTAAGGTCACCTTTGTATATACATAGACGGCATAATCTTTGCTATGCTTTGCTACGAAATCACCAAGAAGGATGAATGGATGATAATTTTCTATCGATATTGTCTGCGAGGTAATCTCCTGATATCAGCCAATCTGATGATGCACCCTGTGCTTCCCGCGCAAGGTTTGACCCACCTCTGTTTTTTCTATCCCCACGGCTCTGTACCTCGGTCGTCAGCGCACAGAACAGAAAGAAACCGCTGAGTATGAATACTTTGCTCGGACTGTAAGCCCACATCCTCCTCGGTACCGGAGCGCGGCACGTTTGGCTAATTAGCGCGTTCCGAGCTTCGTCTGTGTCTGAAGTAGTGTTTTTATTTAGTGCGCGTTGCCTTATCCCCGCGTCGAAGGGTTATCATGTTACGGATGCGACCATTAGGGACTCGTAATCCGACTGATGACATGCGGCGAATAGAGATAACAACTCGCCGCGTGAGGCGCACGCAACAACTTGCATCTGTCCTCATCGCATGTATGCGCGCTTTTACGGCTAATGCCTCATCCCTTGCTTAGACGTTTTGATTGACGCGAGCTGGTTGGCTTAGGGAGAGTTCAGAGACAGTCGGCGCGCTCTTTTTGGAAGTGGCTATTAATGGCTTTGGTTGCGGACGTGTGACCTTTTGCGCACGGCTTAAGCACTGAATTCGATTTATTCGAGTGTTACCGAATTATATCAAGATACGTAATTGTGTTATAATTGCAATGATACTAGTAAAATAAACATGGTATTTATAATAGTTGGTATTAACTGATGGCCTTTATGGTACCGTGCGAATTTCGTCGTTGCTTTCTCATGTCATCGGTTGAGACTGCCAACATGATAACGATAGAATCTTGTGAAGTCATCAAAAGTTCAAGGTTCGTTATGGTAACTTCATTTGGTCCATATGATTCCGTATCTTGTTTAGCTATCATAGTAACACTGCGGTTTATTTATCTGCCTCAGACAACCACCTAGAACGTCAGGCAACCTGTGGAGATTTGTCCGTGCGGAGGCTTCGGGACCCCTGTGGCAGACGGAGTTTCTCTCTAGTTCTCTCCGTATTAAGCAGGTGGTTTACACAGTCACTGTGAATACAAACCAGATCACTGTGAATACAAACAAGATCACTATGAATACAAACCAGATCGTTACCGTTAGCCCCTGTTCCCCAGTATATCATTTTCAATTGGTATCTTTTTCTTTTAATATCAATTGTAAATTTTTTTTTCATTAAAGTTAAGCACAAGATAAACAATCTACAGGCCCGTAGCCAGGGGGGGGGGGGGGGGGGGGGTTCGTCCGAACCCCCCCCCCCCCCCCCCACCCGGCTCAGAACAAACAAAAATATATAACTGGCTGGAGATATGCCGTGCACATCAATATATCTTTAAAATGACTATAAAAGTCTTTTTATAATAATTATCTTTATTATTATCGATATATGTTTAAAAAAAGCACCATATTAATAACATTTTAAATACAAGATTGATTACCTTATGTAATAAGGCGAGGAGAGGGGTATACCGGTTATTTGGTCTACTGAAATGGAAAAACGAACCACCCCGCTCAAAATCCTGGCTACGTGTCTGATCTATCTAAAAAGAAAACAACTTCATCTTTGAAAGAAACAATACAAGTCAAAGGTCAGAGCCAATAAACACGAAAATGGCCAAAGAACCCTTTTACTAAGTAAACAGAAATCCAATAAAGATGACAAGGATATAGAGTTTGGGTGAGCTTTATCAGATGCGCTGACATTCGATTCGTCGAGTTCGAGTGCTAACCTGCCCTGTTCCAAGAACGTCCTTTACGGTGCTTAGGGGTCTAAGATATGACCAGCTCCAATGTAAACAATGTATATTTTATCTGTCTTTAACTATTTAGACATGACGTAGCATTCAACTCAGGCAAAATGACAAGACTCTTCAGACTCTTCCATTTTAGAGCATAACGGCACTGCCCCCTGTCGATACGAATAGGTAAGTATTACGATAGGTCCATCCAGCAACGCAAAGATAATTATTGATGACGATTCCTAATAACGGTTTTTTTGGAAAACGTCATTTACATCATTCAACTACATAGAGACAAAGCGTGACCTGAAATTGTGTACTACTAGTTTGGCAATCTAAAATGAAGGACGTCGTTTTTGGATTAGCCAGGAGCGATATCGGAATTTAGCAAGGATTGGATGGTGAAAACAGGGACAAAAAAATTAACTCAGTAGATATTTGAGGGACTTGGCCATTTCTAGGCCAGCATTCTCAGAGCCACGTCGTTTTGTTTCGCCTTGTAGGTGAATATGGCTCGTAAATCGCGCCTTGTGGTTTTCCTGTGTCTGCTTCTTTTCCTTCAAGAGTTTGGGCCGGCGCATGTCGCGCATGTCCCACGCCCGAAGCTAAGAGAAGAAGATCAAGGTCAGTAAAAGAGTTTTCATTTTTTTTTTTCTTATGACGGGTGCATAATGCAATAGAGGGTAATCATTCGCGCAATTCGTATGCCCGAACCTCCATCATACCCCATTCTTCTCATGCTTGTTAGAATTGCTAACAAGATGACCAGAACAATCCTGTGAGTTATCATCCTTTGTATCCACTATAGTGGTATACACTACGCGTTTGTATTTTCTTGTCCTATCGCAGATGGTAGCGATTCCGCGGAAGAGCATCATCCAGAGCACAAAGAAAATAGCAACAAAGAACACGAGAAAAAATATCAGAATCCTAGCAAAAGAGGTGGGTTACAATAAAGCCAAATAACTACACTACGATAATAGTCGTGAATCGGTAAACGAAAACTTGAAAAGCATCAGGGAAGAAATCAGGGCATTTCGGAAATATTTAGGTAAGCAATATAGCTGAAGAAAAAAAAGGTAAAATACCGTATCCAATCATTACGTTAATGACAGAACATTTTTACTAAAAATGGTGTATCTAGTTGTGATTGGCTGAACCATTTTGAACCGAGAAAGGGATTCGTTCACTTTATTACTAACAGAGCCTTCTTGTGTCTTTTTCGGTTGTTTTTATTGTGGCTCAGAAGTGGACATCATGGATTTGTTGATAATTCGACTTGACCGTTGATAATTCGACTTCGACAGTTGATAACTGAATTTTTGATCATTCGACTTGATTGTTAGAGAAGATACTAAATCTTCCTGAAATAAGTAATCGATACAAATAAGAATTTATATGCTGACCACAAGATTTTAGACCAAGGATAAACATTCGATAAATGATTATTGGTTACACAAAGTGTACGAGCCTATACAAACCCGCAAAAAAAACAGACATTCTTGATCACTGTAAGCTGATTGTTTTTTACAAAAATATAATTAATTGAAAAGTTAAATTACGTCTATTACCTGCGCTACCAGCCAACATCAACAACTCGTTGCATTTGCTAAAGCAGGGGAGGTCGATCATGTCATAGGATGTAGCTAAGTGCGAAAATAATGCTTTCTTCCGATCTAATTAAAGCATGTAGGGTACTAAAAGTTTGAATACTGTAAAGATCTTTCGGCAATTCGTTGACGATAGTTCTCCATTAGATTTAAGAAAATATAATTCTCCGTGATTCTTATCGCGGGCACAGCAGGAACTAAAGATTTAAAATAGCTGCAATGTTTGGTCAAAACATTATTCCCAAACATTATCCACATCCAAAAACATAGAAGACGCGATTAATCCAAAGCCTTAGTACGTAATAAATACAACTATCTGAAGGAAGGATCTTTCCCGACATTTTTTCTACAATTTTTGAGCTCCTACTCGCTGGCCAATAGAGAGACGTTCGAGGCTCTGGGACCAGGGTACTCCTAGCACGGATACTTTCTAAAAGCCGCAACTGTGTTTACTAAAGCTACCACCGTCGGGACAGATGTAGACTGATCAGTCTGGCGCGTATAAATGGGGTGTGTCAAGTCCGCTAGTCCCCTATGTCCATCCGAGTTGAAGTGCCTGTACACCAGGCTGTGGTTAACTATTATGCTTTTATGGCTATCAAAGTGTATCTAAAACTTGGTTTTAGTAAAGCCACATATTGGAAATCGCACACGTCGTACAGAGAGCAGATAAACAACTTTTATATCACTGTAACAGTGCAGGTCATGGTTGGTAACGTATGTCTTTCCCGTAGTATGACTATTAAAAGTGTTACCCATTCTTAGAAACTTATCCTTAAAGATTACACATCTAGATGCTGAATTACACTTTACATTCTCTCCGTCTTGATCTGAGCACGGACCAGAAAGTCTTTAAGCAGGTTCTATCGCTGTGTAAAAACGGGGGTTTCTCCGGGATCGTTTACCAGGTAGCTTCCGTTTCCTCACCAACAACTTTATTGTAAAAGCAACCACGCTTAGCGAGCAGAGAGGTATTCGAGCTCGTTCTAGGAGACAACGATCAGACGATTCTCAGAAGGTGAGGCTGATAGAAGGGAATCGTTACAAGGCCTCTTCCTTGACTAGGGATTGTCTTCACGAAGCCAACAGAACTTACTCGATAGCCTCCGCAGCAAGCTGTCGTTGTTACAAGTAGTGCAATGTTTTACAGTAAACTCCTATTTATAGCGGAGCCAGCGCGCCGCGCGCGCACGGAGCTCCATAGGTATAGAAATATGGTATAACTATGCGACTTGGTTTTGTGGTCATTCCGCGGGTACCCTGTGGTGTCACTCGTCAGCCAGTCAGTCAGCCGCGCAACTCCCAGGCCCCACTCGGCCCCGAAATGGCTAAATTCAAGCACCGAGCAAGGAAAAGAATTCTTGTCATGCGATGATTATTTCTTTTTGCCTCAAATTTTGTGACTTAAGGATAAAGTCAACTAGAGGATATCTACTAATATTCATTCATGTCAAGATTTATGTAAGGATATGTCTGGTTTTAGCTAGTAAATTTAAGTAAGTAACAGTTCACATTAAAAAGCGAACACGACCACAAGAAAGCGACAAAAACAATGCAAGGTGAGTTTTGGACGACGATTTGTATTGTCTATTGAAGATATGACAGTTATTGGGCTTTTTGTTGTCCTTTTTGTTTGCTTTGAGAATGCGAGTACTTAACTTAGTAATCAAATTATTTGAGCATAACACCTTTTTGTTTTGACATTCTTCTTTCTGGATTGATTTTGTTGAAATATTTCATAAAGGCTAACCAATATCGTGTTGCATTTGTCATATACTGCTAAAGAAGACCGTTCTTGTCTTTATATCCTGTGCTCTTAGTCCTAAGAAAATACTTATCCTTAGAAGATACAGCAACTTTTTCAACTTACAAGAGAAGAGCAAAAAACACAAATTCAACCCCTATTGCCAATATGTATTGTTGTTATTGTCTGCATCTTGCATCTCATGTGTTTATTTTTTTTTAATAGTTGTGGAAATTAGTCAGATTATAAATGTCTTTATGAAAAGATTGTTTTGAAAGAAATTTCACTCTTATGAACCAGGGACTACCTGAGGGCCAAGATGAATGCTAAAGACTGGAAGACATAAGAATTGAAAACCATATCTTAAAAGATAACAGTAGGGAGTTCTTATTCACTAGTCATTTGATACCCCCACACACATGTTCCCAGGAAAGGGTGGGGGATTAGGCGTTAATAAAAGCCTGTTTCCAAGTTAAGAGTCAAAAACAGTCAATTAACCACCACCCCTCTTGATATATTCTGGTTAAAAAGTAATCTAAAACCCCACATTAACCCCTGACTTCCCCAGGACCATAAGGGAGGGGGCTCAAATGACTAGGGCATTACATGTGATTCAGCAGTACACACTCAATAGGTTTTTTTTAGAACAAGATAATTAAATTATATAAAACTAAAAACAAACTTTTGCTTTTTGAATAATAAATATCTAAAGAAAACAGTTTTTTATCAACCTAAAGATAATGGGAAAGGGGATATTTTAGGAAAGTACGAATATAATTATCACATTATTGTTATTATATTTTCTTTTCAAACATTTAAAGAAGAGTCATATTTCTTCCTTTTCCTTCTCCCTGTTGACTATTTTTATCCAATTGATGCTCTTTGCTATTTCCTATCTACACCAAAAATAAATCAATGAACAGATTTGATTTTTAAATTAGAAATTTTCATTTAGTACTTTCACTTATATCTTCTTTTTAGGATTTCCTTACCAAGTCTTTTTTTCCATTACATTTATTTTAGAGGTTTAGAATTATTTCATTGGAATGGTTGGATCCAGGGTTTCTAAAAACACCAAAATATAATGCATTACTGGATGTATATTTGTTATATATTAATTCCCATGGTGATGGAAAATCACCACTTAAATTGGTACATTAAAATTTCAGTATTGCATCTTATCTAAAATTGTGTCTGACACTATATTCTATCTTTGAAATCCTGTTTCATCCATTACTTGTTCTTCGCAAGGACAAAGATTATCAGAATGTAGCTTTACAAATGTACATTAATGGAATTTTTGTTAAGGGGAAGGGTTTTTTAGGGCAAGATACTTAAACTTTATAACACTAGCAACAACCTTGTTCTTTTTTAATAATAGAATTCTGTTCACATAGCTTGGATAGCATAGACATGGGCTCTTTAGAGGCCTGTGTTGGTGAAAGGGTTAAGATAATGGGAAATGTCAAGAAATGCTCAATCAAATTATTTTCATACTGTTATATTTTTTTCACCAAACCTTTCAAGTTGAGTCAATTTCCTTTATATCTCCTCTGCCTTCGACTATTTTTTTAGTCAATTGATATTCTTTGCTTCCTCTCTACCCCAAACATAGATCAATGAAAGGGTTTGGTTTGAAATTAGGAGTTAGCATTTTAGCACTGTCAGTGATGCCTTAGATGTTTTTTTTCAGGATTTGCTTCCGAAATCAATCTGTTTTTCTTCATTGCATTCATTTTGGAGTAGGCCAACAACAACAAGGCCACTATATGGTAAAGGGTGGGTGCTCCAATATGTAATGCATTAAAGGAGATATGTTTTTAGATTTTATTTTCCAGACATTTTTCTGAATATTCGGTCCAATGAAGGAGAGAATGGCATCTAAACATATTATTTCAAATCTTTGGAATGATGTTACATCCATGACATATTCTGCACAAGGGCAAAGCTTGTCGGAGTATTGTTTTGATTAAAAAATATATATTCATAATGGAACTTCTATGATGGGACATAAGAATTTACCATTAGACTCTTGACAACTTTGACAGCCATATTCACACCAGGAATTGTGTTTGGCAACTTTGATGTACTGCATAATATAAATTTTAGAATAAGGCCTGGATCCATTTGGTTGGTTCAGTAAATAAATCTCAGTAATGAGCAGGATCCTAGATCCCCTCAAAAATACCTCAATTAGTCAACACAAAAGGTGTTCAATGCTGGCTCCGCTTGAGGCAGTGCCTAAATCTATATTTTACTGACTAATTAACAATTCAGCAAAATACTGGTTTGACTGCTCTAACGAAGGTGATGCAAGAATTGCAAATTAAGGTTGATCTTTAGAAATAATGATTACTAAAGCGAGAGTCCGTCGGTGTTAGAATAACAGTTAATGTACTAGAAACAATAATCATGTAAAATACTATAGAATAATGAGGCTGCGGAATACGTTTGGCTTGTTGGACATATCTGGAAATTAGATGTTTATCTTGAGTAAACACTAAACTGGTTTTGGAATAAGTAACACTGCGCATGACCTGTATGACTAGCCTCTGACTAGCAAGTGCATACTTAGTATTCAGGGTGAACAGTGAAACGGTGATGCAGGTCAATATTAAAAACAGGTGCGAACCATCGTAGAACTTTCTAGAACACATATTTATGAGATATTGGCAAATGGTCTCATAACAGCTGCATTGCACCTTTTCGACAAATTTTAGATATCATCACACGATGGATGCAACTCAAGAAAGATATAGTGACATAAAATATATGTGTGTGTTGGTTGAATAGAATGTTAACAGACTATTTTCACTTATATGGTTTGTGGAGATGCACAGAACTTGAAACTAAGGTGCTTGTGCACTTTTGTGCACTTTTCTTGGCAAAGTAAATCCAGTCTTTAGTATAGTACCATACGTTCTTCTCCGCAGCCAAGGGGAGTTATAGTTACACAGAATGCTACAACATCGGTGGCACCCCGAGTTTAGGCCGTGTGTATAGATTACCCTTTCCTGTTAAGAGTATTCAGAAGTCCCATGGTTTCTCTTGAGCCTTTTCCGCAAAAGAAAACTTTATTTGTTATATATGTTAATTCCTTATCACTAATATTTCTATTACTCTTGTTTTGTAAAATAATAAAAAAACAAACAAACAACAGAAAGGAACACGGGGTTCAACGAATTGTGAAAAGTGTGTGGTGCGGTACAAACAACAGAAAGGAACACGGGGTTCAACGAATTGTGAAAAGTGTGTGGTGCGGTACAAACAACAGAAAGGAACACGGGGTTCAACGAATTGTGAAAAGTGTGTGGTGCGGTACAAACAACAGAAAGGAACACGGGGTTCAACGAATTGTGAAAAGTGTGTGGTGCGGTACAAACAACAGAAAGGAACACGGGGTTCAACGAATTGTGAAAAGTGTGTGGTGCGGTACAAACACCTCTATCGCCCGGAGGTACAAGAGGGTGATAACTTTAAGATCAACAGAAAAAAGTACTAAGGCACTTTTGGACACGATTCTATGTATGTATGTATGGTATACATGTTTGCATGTGTTATGTACCGTCCTGTTCCCAGACCTTCATGCTCTTAACAAGCCGCCACTAGTCATAAATTATCTTTAAACTGCCCAGTTATAGTTGTCAAAGAATCCGGCCACGATCCTAAAAGTCATAATTTTTAGCTAGTAATGCGCCTTAGACCCAAAACGTTTTAAATTGAGGTTAGGTATCATGTTGGGAAATTACATTTAAAGACCTAGTACTGATAAACGCCTCTTCTCTTTGTAACTTTACTAACTTTATTGGTAAAAGCATCAAGTCGATTTATCAACATTAGCATGTGATCCACGAAAGTCATCTGAAAAACTAAAGGCGATACTGATCTAATTTGAGCAGTATCTAGAAGGGTGGTTCATTCTTTATTCTTAGCTTAAAATAGCCCACAAAGAACAGGTTTTTCTTGTAAAAAATCACTTTCATTTTGATAATTCGACCCGAATAGCGAAATGCAAAATCTCCTGCGCATGCGCACCCCAACAATTGCGCTTCACAGCACACAGAGATCTTTGCAAGTTATAACTACCCTCCAAACTTGGTTGCTATAGCTTTACATTTATGAAAATTAGATTTTTTTTTTACAAAAAAGTCAAGTCTTGTTCAGGAATACACTTCCCCTAGGGTCTTATACAACATAATTACAGAACATACAGAATTTGAGTGTTCAAATTCAATGAAACTTGGATAAGGCCATGACTCCCTTTTTACAAAATTTGAGCCCCCTCTTGTTTTCAGGGGGGGTTATGGCTTGTTGATAAATCGACCATCATGGAGGTTGTTTTTTTGGCCATTGTCGGGGGGGGCATCACCGAATTTCGAAAGAAATGGCACATAACACCTGTAAGCACATCTACCGACACATCACGCATAGTGATGATGATAATAATGAAATAATAATAATAATTATAATAATAATAATAATAATAATAATAATAATAATAATAATAATAATGATAATAATAATAACAATAGGAACACAAAATAAGAAAACAAAAACGATGTGGATGAAGGTTAAGCTTCATAGATCTTAGTAAAGTTCAAACTGTTAGTCATAATTCCCATATATAACTTTCCAGGGTTTGGAGGCCTTATTAAGAACGGCATCAAGATTCTGAAGCTCGGCAACCAGGTGCTTCCGAAGCTTGTGACCGTTGCTGCCATCAGTAACACAGTGTACAGAGCAATAAAAGGCTGCTGTCATCAAAACCCGAAAGCTTGCAGCGGCCACAAGGAAATAGAGAGGCTGAGGGGAGATGTGGAGCGCAAGGCTAACAAGCTGGACGAGATTGAGTTAGAAGGTGGGTAGTCGTACGATACAGTCCTGATTGTAATGACGTGGATTTTTTTAAGGAATACTTAAGGGAGAGAAAGCTTTGTCTACGAGTACGATTTGATGCTACAAAATACAAGAGAAGAGAAAGAGAGTTCTCGAGTACTTGCGGAAGACAGCGCCTGTTTTTTCCCTATTCTGTGACTAAAGCCAAGCAATATCTAGAGATATATTTAGGATTTGCCTTTCTAAGTATGTTTCTATCCATCGCATTGATTTTGGAGTAGCAATAGTATTGTTGAATCCAGGGTTTCTAAAAACAGCAGACCATCTTGTGTTATTTGGTGGGGTAAAGCAATAATGTAACGTATGTCAGGCAGTATGTTTCATACGGTCAATACAAGGAATAGCAAACGCGAAGGCCTGAGTTTACCTCGTGTCCATCGCACTCTCGGACAACGAACTTTCGCCTTTGGTGGGGCCAAAGCATGGAACGCTCTTCTATTGAATGTTAGGTAAAGCAAATCCCTTACAACCTTCAGTACTGCACTAAAGGCTAGGTAAACATATAAATACTGTTCCTGCTGAAAATTGTTTCGTTTAATACTATTGTAAAACATTAGTTGTAAAACATTATTAAAAACATTTTAAAACATTAGTTAATATAATGATTTGCTATCATTATATTATGATAATGAATATTTGTAATAATTAATAATATTCTGAGAGCCACATGTATATTATATACTACTGCTCAGCTAATCCAATAATACTTAAAATAGTATAGATATGGGATAATTTATAAGATCATGTTCTAAGGTACGTTATGGTGTTGGATATTCCATAGTTGCCATGACCTTGGTGGTTTTGGTGTTCGTGCTTTGGCTCAATATTGCTGGTTCTTGCTTGTTATGCTTGCTGGAATCCTTGTTTTTGTTCTTAGCACATCCACTACTTTTCATAGCCTTCAAATTAATCTTCCACTTGTGCCCTTCTTTCTCAGCCAAGAACATCCAAGAGTACATTGAGTCCACCAGTGACAAGTTCGCCTTTGTTCTTTTTGAACTAAACACTATCGTGGATAACGCTGAAACATTCGCGGGCGCACTGACTCCAGATGTGGCAGTAGCTCTCGCGAACGAGACAAGAAAAATCAAGGTATTTTCGTGATTATCATCTTAATGTTATGATTACTGGGTAGGGAATTATGTAATTTATGTGCTTTTTTCTCGATGTTTTTCAGAAACTCGTCAGGGAGAAGGACTCGACAGGTGACAAGTTGGACTATTACGAGGCGCAGAACATGTATCTTGGTAAATTACAAGCGGCTCTCGGTCTGAGCATCCCGATATTTGGCTCAATCATACCAAGCATCCCGGGAATGATCAACTTTGCCAAGAAAAGGCTAGGAATTAAAAAGACCTTTGTGGTGGGTATTGGATAACACTTCACGGAAATTGGTCGAGCTCCCTCTAATTAATATCTTTACAAATGTCAGAATGTTTAATGCTGTATTTACCATAGGTGTAGTAAGGTTTAAGTGCAGGTTTGAAGAAGAAATATGTTTGAGCTCTCATCGAACTAATAGACAGAACATATAATGGTTCCGTCCAAATTTATGAATATTCTTTATATTAGATCACGGTCGGTCATAATAGCTATGTTTCTCAATCTACTTGGCTAGTTTGAGGCTAAGTGTCTGTGACGTTCCACTCAATTGCTAAAGGAGCTACACAACCGTCTTCACTAGTGATACTTTCCCTTATCAGCTCGATCATTCTTTGGATAATGCTCTGCGAAAGCCCCCTCCATCTAGCCCCAAAGCGTCTGCCCTGAAAAGCTGGATGGCGAAAACGAAGACGGCGATTTCTAAGAAGATGGATCACTACCGAGAGAAGATAAACACCAAATATGGCGGGATTAAGGGAATCTTCAAGAAAGTCAGCGATGGACTGGCACTCGTGTTTGGATACGTGAGCACAGGTATAAAATATACAAGAGGACAAGAGGGTGCGTGTGTACCTTTATCGGAAATCCATATCTCAGGTATAACCCCTTTGCGAAATACACAGCTCAGGTACAACCCCTTTATGAAATACACAGCTCAGGTATAACCCCTTTGCGAAATACACAGCTCAGGTATAACCCCTTTTGGAAATTCACAACTCAGGTATAATCCCTTTGGGAAATACACGGCTCAGGTATAACTCCTTTGGGAATTACACAGCTCAGGTTTAAGCCCTTTGGGAAATCCACAGCTCAGGTATAACCCCTTTGGGAAATACATAACCCCTTTGGGAAATCCACAGCTCAGGTATAACCCCTTTGGGAAATCCATATTTCAGGTATAACCCCTTTGGGAAATCAATATCTCAGGTATAACCCCTTTTGGAAATACACAGCTGAGGTATATCCCCTTTGGGAAATACACAGCTAGACATAACCCCTTGGGGAAATCCATATCTCAGGTATAACCCCCTAGGGAAATACACAGCCCAGATATAACCCCTTTGGGAAATACACAGCTCAGGTATAACCCCTTTGGGAAATACACAGCTCAGGTATAACCCCTTTGGGAAATACACAGCTCAGGTACAACCCCTTTGGAAATTACACAACTTAGGTATAACCGCTTTGGGAAATACACAGCTCAGGTACAACCCCTTTGGGAAATACACAGCTTAGGTATAACCCCTTTGGGAAATACACAGCTCAGGTATAACCCTTTGGGAAATACACAGCTCAGGTATAACCCCTTTGGGAAATCCACAGCTCAGGTATAACCCCTTTGGGAAATCCATATTTCAGGTATAACCCCTTTGGGAAATCCATATCTCAGGTATAACCCCTTTTGGAAATACACAGCTGAGGTATATCCCCTTTGGGAAATACACAGCTAGACATAACCCCTTGGGGAAATCCATATCTCAGGTATAACCCCCTAGGGAAATACACAGCCCAGATATAACCCCTTTGGGAAATACACAGCTCAGGTATAACCCCTTTAGGAAATACACAGCTCAGGTATAACCCCTTTGGGAAATACACAGCTCAGGTACAACCCCTTTGGAAATTACACAACTTAGGTATAACCGCTTTGGGAAATACACAGCTCAGGTACAACCCCTTTGGGAAATACACAGCTTAGGTATAACCCCTTTGGGAAATACACAGCTCAGGTATAACCCTTTGGGAAATACACAGCTCAGGTATAACCCCTTTGGGAAATACACAGCTCAGGTATAACCCCTTTGGGAAATACACAGCTCAGGTACAACCCCTTTGGAAATTACACAACTTAGGTATAACCGCTTTGGGAAATACACAGCTCAGGTACAACCCCTTTGGGAAATACACAGCTTAGGTATAACCCCTTTGGGAAATACACAGCTCAGGTATAACCCTTTGGGAAATACACAGCTCAGGTATAACCCCTTTGGGAAATACACAGCTCAGATATAACCCCTTTGGGAAATACACAGCTCAGATATAACCCCTTTGGGAAATACACAGCTCAGGTATAACCCCTTTGGGAAATACACAGCTCAGATATAACCCCTTTGGGAAATACACAGCTCAGATATAACCCCTTTGGGAAATACACAGCTCAGGTATAACCCCTTTGGGAAATACACAGCTTAGATATAACCCCTTTGGGAAATACACAGCTCAGATATAACCTCTTTGGGAAATACACAGCTCAGATATAACCCCTTTGGGAAATACCCAGCTCAGGTACAACCCCTTTGGGAAATACACAGCTTAGGTATAATCCCTTTGGGAAATACACAGCTCATGTATAACCCCTTTGGGAAATACAAAGCTCAGGTATAACCCCTTTGGGAAATACACAGCTTAGGTATAACCCCTTTGAGAAATACACAGGTCAGGTATAACCCCTTTGGGAAATACACAGCTTAGGTATAACCCCTTTGGGAAACACACAGCTTAGGTATAACCCTTTTGGGAAATACACAGCCCAGATATAACCCCTTTGGGAAACACACAGCTCAGGTATAACCCCTTTGGGAAATTCACCTCTCAGGTATAACCCCTTTGGGAAATACACAGCCCAGATATAAGTCCTTTGGGAAATTCACAGCTTAGGTATAACCCCTTTGGGAAATACCCAGCTCAGGTATAACCCCTTTGGGAAATACACAGCCCAGATATAATCCCTTTGGGAAATACACAGCCCAGATATCACCCCTCTGGATATCAACAACGAAGGTAACCTTCTAGAAATACTCGACTGAGGTATTAAGCCTCTGGAAAAACAAAGACCAGGCTTTTTGAAGAATCAACCGACCATGCAAAGGTGAACTCTTTATCTTTTTAGGTTTTATCCATTTGTATCCATTTTTATCCAACATTGTACGGTTCTAGTTTCGGTCAGAAAATATAAGAACAATATTATTAGATGGCTCTAGATGGCCTTTAACTTTCCTTTGTCTTTATTTCCAGCTTATGGGATCTATAACATTGTTAAGAGCTTCGAAGATTGTGATGCCAAGGAAAGAAAGGTCCTTAAAGCCTTGGAGGAGTTCAAGAAAGCGGATGCGACTATGGACGAAGCTATCACCAATGCAACTAAAAGTAAAACAATCCTTGAAAAGGTGTGTGCCACCCCTGTAGTCCTTCAGGCCTGATTCATACTTCGCACTTCTGTCGTGCCAAGCGTTATCATTTTGATTGGGCAGATGAACGATTTAACGTCTATATAAATTTTAATCAAAAGTTCGACACGCCATAAATGAGTTTGGCAAAGCACTGACAGTGCGACACGGTAAAAATACGACAGCGAGTCGAGTGTTTTTGTGACGAATCAAATGTCATATTCGTTTTGATTCGTGCAACAATTACTTCACTGGCCAGATAAAACTTTGTGCGCGAGTGATTTAGTGCGACGTCTGAATCAGATGGTCGAGCCTAATGCACTGAGGTCGACATCGGTAGGCATGGGGTGTAAAAATGGTGGGAGAGTATGGCAATCCTCATCATCATCCATTTTGTCATTATTCTGACGAATAATGTTGATATGAAAAGCATTATCTGATGTAAAAGCAACTGTTCAGTCCGTTTATTCGTTACCGGCATTTCTCTCTACACAATGCATCTTTGCAGGCCTGGATGGAACTTCACAAGGGTCTATCTGAAGATGCGCTTATAAAGGATCTAGAAGAAGTCAAAAACGTTGTTGCTAGCGTTTCTGAGAAAAGCCAAGATTTGCAAGATGCAGTGGAGAAGGTGCAGACCTATATTGACAATGTCGGCAGCGCCTCCTCTTATCAAGAACTTTACAATTTAGTGCAAGAACTTGCGAATGGTAATCTAATATTTATTTAGCCCATTTTAGACTTATTATACAGATTTAATTTTTAAGCAAAAATGTATACCCTGTCAACGCCAAAACGCTCAAATTATCTTTGATTGACGAGGGCATGTATCCGTATTACAAACACACTTATCCTTCCCCTTATAACAAAACATTGCTGGCCTTGTAATAGAAAATGTCTAACCAGCAAAGCTAGTTGCACGTTTGCACGAAGCTGATCAGATGACGAAATGACCTTTTCGTTCCCCAGGGCTCACCTCCATTCCGTTCACTCTCAGTTGCTACACCAACAAAGTCAAGATGGCGGACTACGTGCTTCGCGGCTGTAAACGAGGAGACGACTCGTTTGACGCGCTCTATGACATGGGCCTGTCTTCCTTCGACACAAATGCTGAGGAGTGCAAGGACAAGGTAGTGGCTTGACTCTATCCAACAGAAACCTTCTCTTATTATTACTCACTCTCTAAATGGTGATTGACTTATATCATGCGCACTATCAATCTCGCTCCCAGGGCTTCTGGGAATTGTTTATAATGGCGTCTAGAAGACTCTAGGGACGAGGCTGGCGCTACTGAGCCCATTGTACATTTGTGACACCACCGCTGTTCCACGTTGACAACGTGAAATTGCACTTAAAGAAAACTTTGGAAGAAACTTCTCCTTAAATAATAGACAATAAAAAAATGAATAACAGATTAGTCATTGAATTTGTTTTTGTTTGGATAATCAGGGTCTCCATAATAACTGTTAAGTTGATTTGAATTACTGAACCTTCACATACAGTCCTATTAAAGCATAAAGTCCAAGAATAAGTTTCAAATCTTATCTTGCAAGGTGGGGTTCACATACCTGGAAAAGTACTCCGTGCACAAAGGATTAGAGAAAATGGCGAGAGAGGAGGGCTTTGATACGGACTGTGTGCTCAACTCTCCTCTAAGGAAAACACAGGCGTGCGAGTACCAAAATGAGGGATACAACGCGGACAAAATTGCGGAGATGTAAGTATAATTTGCAGCAGGCAGGCATAAAATATTTGGTCCAAATGAGGAATTAGGTCCTTCCCTGGTACTACGACAACGCTATTGGCGACACAACGATTAACGCGGCAGACATAACTCTTTATGTAACAGATTACGCGACAGACATAACTCTTTATGTAACAGATTACGCGATAGACATGAGGTTTCACGTAACAGATTACGCGACAGACATGTAACAGATTACGCGACAGACATGAGGCCTCACGTAATAGATTACACGACAGACATAAAGCTTTATGTAACAGATTATGCGATAGACATGAGGTTTCACGTAAAAGATTACGCGACAGACAACTCTTTATGTAATAGATTACGCGATAGACATGAGGCTTCACGTAACAGATTACGCGACAGACATAACTCTTTATGTAACAGATTACGCGATAGACATGAGGCTTCACGTAACAGATTACACGACAGACATGTAACAGATTACGTGACAGACAAGGCTTTATGTAACAGATTATGCGATAGACATGAGGTTTCACGTGACAGATTACACGACAGACATAAAGCTTTATGTAACAGATTATGCGATAGACATGAGGTTTCACGTAAAAGATTACGCGACAGACATAAGGCTTCACGTATCAGATCACACGACAAACACGAGGCTTCACGTAACAGATTACACGACAGACACGAGGCTTCACGTAACAGATTACGCGATAGACATGAGGTTTCACGTAAGAGATTACGCGACAGACATAAAGCTTTATGTAACAGATTATGCGATAGACATGAGGTTTCACGTAAAAGATTACGCGACAGACATAAGGCTTCACGTATCAGATTACACGACAGACACGAGGCTTCACGTAACAGATTACACGACAGACACGAGGCTTCACGTAACAGATTACGCGATAGACATGAGGCTTCACGTAAGAGATTACGCGACAGACATAAGGCTTTATGTAACAGATTACGCGATAGACATGAGGCTTCACGTAACAGATTACGCGACAGACACGAGGCTTCACGTAACAGATTACGCGACAGACACGAGGCTTCACGTAACAGATTACGCAACAGACATGAGGCTTCACGTAACAGATTACGCGACAGACACGAGGCTTCACGTAACAGATTTCGCGACAGATATAAGGCTTTATTAACAGATTACGCGATAGACATGAGGCTTCACGTAACAGATTACGCGACAGACACGAGGCTTCACGTAACAGATTACGCAACAGACATGAGGCTTCACGTAACAGATTACGCGACAGACACGAGGCTTCACGTAACAGATTACGCGACAGACACGAGGCTTCACGTAACAGATTACGCGACAGACACGAGGCTTCACGTAACAGATTACGCAACAGACATGAGGCTTCACGTAACAGATTACGCGACAGACACGAGGCTTCACGTAACAGATTTCGCGACAGACATAAGGCTTTATTAACAGATTACGCGATAGACATGAGGCTTCACGTAACAGATTACGCGACAGACACGAGGCTTCACGTAACAGATTACGCAACAGACATGAGGCTTCACGTAACAGATTACGCGACAGACACGAGGCTTCACGTAACAGATTACGCGACAGACATGAGGCTTCACGTAACAGATTACGCGACAGACACGACGCTTCACGTAACAGATTACGCGATAGACATGAGGCTTCACGTAACAGATTACGCGACAGACACGAGGCTTCACGTAACAGATTACGCAATAGACATGAGGCTTCACGTAAGAGATTACGCGACAGACACGTAACAGATTAAGCGACAGACATAAGGCTTTATGTAACAGATTACGCGACAGACATTAGGCTTCACGTAACAGATTACACGACAGACATAAAGCTTTATGTAACAGATTATACGATAGACATGAGGTTTCACGTAAAAGATTACGCGACAGACATAAGGATTCACGTTACAGATTACGCGACAGACATAAGGCTTCGCGTAAAAGATTACGCGACAGACATGAGGCTTCATGTAAAAGATTACGCGATAGACACGAGGCTTCACGTAACAGATTACGCGACAAACATACAGACGTACCGCGTTACGTGATGCTAAACCCATGGATCCACCCCTGCAAATACTTAAGTTGTTGGACGGCATCGAGTGGATGTTAGGCGATATAACTTCTAGTAATAACTTAATCCCAACAGCTAGAGTTTTCTTCATTTATTTTATTTCCGCTGTAGGTTAAAGTTGACTTTGGAGCAGGTAAAAAGTCTGACAGAAGACTGTCCAAAGAGAGGCCTAACACCAAAAGACGAAAGGACAGTGTGCAAGATGAGAAAGCGCAAAAATGACAACAAGACAATTGCAGAGGATTTGGAATTAGACCTCGAGCTAGTGGAGGCCGTCAAATGCCCTCCGTAGGTCAGTTGCAGATTCTTTCTACCTGCAAGTCTGTTACAACTTATATTATTGCTACTGTTATGTTATATTATTAATATTTTCACAACTGAAACAAGACTTAGTCAGCCTCACTATTGCATTATTTTATCATACTTTGTTCTATCAAGCTTTTCATAAGGTTAAGTGAGTTTAGGGGGACGAGTTATGTTATAAGAATATGACTGTGAGTCGACCAATTTCCGTGCTTTTTAGCTGTTCCGGTTTTATTTTCATCCATAGCGTATTTGTAGAATGAAACTAGAGGGGTAATCATTTTTTCGACTTTCCGTTGGGGGTCGTGTAAATTAACATTTAAATGATGAAGAGGAACAACAGATCGGATCAACTACAAGATAAGTACAAGTCAAGGTGAACCCCTAACTACCTACCGACGATAACCCAGTAACCTGGGATAACCCCTATAGAAAAATCCTGTAGTGTAAATGATAAAGTAATATAATAACTAGGAGATACAATGCTTGCAATACGAAGTCCAGACGAAGACCTAACAAAACGGGAGACTTTCATGAAAAAGAAGGGGTAATCGTCGGCAAAATCAATTTCAACCCTTATGGGATAGCAGTTTGAGTGTGGTCGGCAGCAGTTATCGGCCTTAATTAGCCTGTATCACAACATTTAGCCGGTTATTTTTTTGATTATTTCGGCTATCCTTTTTATTCTGTTTCGGTTGTTTTTCAAGTGTTTACTTAAAGCTATGGAAGACTCACGTCCCACACTTATCGTAAACAAAAACCCTCCCAAAATCCGAATAATCGCTGTGCCTTCAGATCTAATTAGATATCGGGCTGGATGTTTTTAGAAAATCAAATATATTAAAAAAAAAACGGAATTTAGCGAGAGGGAATGTCGACTCCCAGTCATATCCCCTTATTACCCGCACTAGATCGTTCTCTTTTTGGTAATCTGTCCAGACATGCTAATTGTAGAGTTTCTATTTGTGCCTTTCAGATCAGCTCAAATCCAAAAATCAAACCCAAGGATATACAACAAAGAGACCCAAAATCAGAATAGCATTTCAGTGAATAATATCTAATGTTCAGTGGATGCTTGGGCTATAAATAGTTAGATATTGAAAACCTGTGTAAATGAGACAAGAA
The DNA here is from genome assembly GCF_932526225.1 of Nematostella vectensis. Lineage (NCBI taxonomy): Eukaryota > Metazoa > Cnidaria > Anthozoa > Actiniaria > Edwardsiidae > Nematostella > Nematostella vectensis. The sequence goes on from NC_064036.1 coordinate 20,083,937, forward strand.
CTATATTTGATTATTAAAAGTTACAGGTCTAAGCAAACAGAGTTTGTCATTGAAACCTTCTTATGCATAATGGGTGCAAGATGGGAAAGAGAACATTGTACCCCTGTGAGGGGAGGGGGATTTGGTATTGTTAGTATTACCCGCTAGTGTTTTTGTATTGCAAGTGTTTTGAGAGTGGTTGATGTCACAGATGTCTCAGCGTTTGTCTCAGAGTTTTTGTATAGCAAGTCAGTTGTACACGCATTTTCTCAAGTGTTTGAATAATATTATTTGGCTATTTAAAGTCGTTGGTCGCAATCTCGTTACCAGAACTCAGGTACCTTATGCCGGCGGCAGGTTTGTCGTAGATGTACACGGGTGTTTGTCGTAGATGTGTACACGTTTGTGTTGTCGTAGATGTGTACACGTATGTGTTTGTCGTAGATGTGTATACGTATGTGTTTGTCGTAGATGTGTACACGCATGTGTTTGTCGTAGATGTGTACACGCATGTGTTTGTCGTAGATGTGTACACCGTATGTGTTTGTCGTAGATGTGTATACGTATGTGTTTGTCGTAGATGTGTACACGTATGTGTTTATCGTAGATGTGTACACGTATGTGTTTGTCGTAGATGTGTACACGCATGTGTTTGTCGTAGATGTGTACACCGTATGTGTTTGTCGTAGATGTGTACACGTATGTATTGTTGTAGATGTGTACACGTATGTGTTTGTCGTAGATGTGTACACGTATGTTTGTCGTAGATGTGTACACGTATGTGCTTGTCGTAGATGTGTACACGTATGTGTTTGTCGTAGATGTGTACACCGTATGTGTTTGTCGTAGATGTGTACACATATGTGTTTGTTGTAGATGTGTACACGTATGTGTTTGTCGTAGATGTGTATACGTATGTGTTTGTCGTAGATGTGTACACGTATGTGTTTGTTGTAGATGTGTACACCGTATGTGTTTGTCGTAGATGTGTACACCGTATGTGTTTGTCGTAGATGTGTACACGCATGTGTTTGTCGTAGATGTGTACACCGTATGTGTTTGTCGTAGATGTGTACACGTATGTGTTTGTTGTAGATGTGTACACGTATGTGTTTGTCGTAGATGTGTACACGTATGTGTTTGTCGTAGATGTGTAGACGCATGCGTACAACATGCGCAGCTTTCACTCAGTAAATTGCAGAAATACACGATTACTTTTATTTATTTTCCAAAACGTTGACCTCAAATTATTTTTACATTTCACTTATATCCAACTACGGCAATATTTATATTATAGTGATCTCTTTTCATGGTACATCATAAGACAGGATTCAAACTTCATAAACGTTTACGGAAAAATTCTTCAAAACTTGCGCATGAATTGGAGTTAAATGCCTTAACAAAGTACAATTACGATGTTTCATCGGAATTTACAGTATAGTTAAGTTCGCTCGCGCGTTAATCAACGGATCACAACCAGAGGGCGTTATCAATTTAAACAGATTTTTTTCTAACTTTCACAGAGGCTGTATAACCACATACTGAACTGATTCTGGTAGTGTCATCAAAAAGCTAACGCTCAATTTTGCGTCAGTCTCAAATATGTAATGTTGTTTACTTTTTATGTGCTACTACATTATTGCGTGTTAATACAAATACAATTCTTAAATGGTGCACTCTCCATACACTGCGTCATCTTTGGTAAAAAATCTAGAGCAATCGCATAAACATTGACTGTTCTGTGCGAAGTTTAAAATTAATAACGCCCTCTGTTTATGATATGTTTATTAAGGCGCGAGCGACCTTAAACGCCATTGAATAAGTCTATGCTGTTTAATCCCATCTAGAGGTTAACATCATCACCAAAAATTAAATATTAATAGGATAAATCAAGGACTTTAAAACCCTTAAATAAACCGCACAAAATTAAATAGCTATATTTCCCTTATTCTGAATTTGTTGCGAAAAAACACATTTTATGCAACAGACTCGTACTTAAATAATTTGATAACGTAAACTTATTAACTGCTTTTCTTACCTCAACTTAGTTATTTTTATTAATCAATTTACTATAAACGGTGTGTTACCACATATGTAACATGAAATATCACACCAAACTCCCGCAAGAACCATTCCATAGAACCATCGCTTTTAACAACCATTCCATAGAACTATCGCCTTCAACAACCATTCCATAGAACTATCGCCTTCAACAACCATTCCATAGAACTATCGCCTTCAACAACCATTCCATAGAACTATCGCCTTCAACAACCATTCCATAGAACTATCGCCTTCAACAACCATTCCATAGAACTATCGCCTTCAACAACCATTCCATAGAACTATCGCCTTCAACAACCATTCCATAGAACTATCGCCTTCAACAACCATTCCATAGAACTATCGCCTTCAACAACCATTCCATAGAACTATCGCACCAAATGTCCACAATCACAGCGTAACTGAAATGCGTCTGGGTGAATGTTTGGATAAAATATTTTAATAACGTCATTGAATTGCTCCGTCTCATCGTTAACATTGACCTTATACAGTATACATTATGTGATTTTAAGTTACTTTACGATTTGCTTTGCCTGGTTAAGGACTTCAAATGTCCCTGGTAACTTTAATATTTCCTATGGCTTGCTATAGGATCGTATCCTAATGTCCCATATATGTTCCTCGTAACTCCATCGCTTGCTCAGTCTTGCTGTCAGGGTGGTATCCCATGGCTCCCTCATCAGAGGTTATGCACTCTTCGATATCTCGGGTCGACTCTGAGCAAAGCATACCACAATGCGGAATAATATTACAATGTATCACTTATTATCTATCATAACACCTTTTTGAAAAGATGCAAAATTACCCCGAAACGCCTCAGGAGGTAACTTTAAGAGTTTCTAAATAATCCAGTATTGAAAGCCGGATTACCGCGTCAAGGATGCAAATGTGTTACGTGTTACACAGACTTGTATTATATGATGGATGTAACGTGTTACACCGTGTATTATATATGATTGATGTAACGTGTTACGTGTTACACAGTCTTGTATTATATGTGATTGATGTAACGTGTTCTATAGACGTATTAAAAAAATGTCGATTGGCAAATGGAAGCTCTAGGACCAAAAGGTACATTGGGTCTCGTTATATTTCTTCCAAATGTAGGTAAATTATGGATCAATCGTACGACTTAAAGACATCAATGTCTAGCACTAGAATTCATGTATTTATTTTTGCGAATAATTAGTAATAATAAGCACTTTTCGGTCTTGGAACTGCTGTTCGCCATTTAAACTGACAACAATTCTTGAACTAGATATAGACCACGCGTACCTGATCACATCATCAGAGATGTAGATGTGCTATGTGTTACATACATGTGTATGACAAAGAATGATATAGACCGCGGGTACCTGACCTCATCGGGGATGTAGATGTGTTACATACATGTGTATGATATAGTATAATTGATGTATCGTGTTGTATATACCTGATATAGACCACTCGTACCTGATCACCTCATCGGGGATGTAGATGTGTTGTGTGTTACATGTATGTGTATGTGTATGATATAGTATGATTGATGTATCGTGTTGTATATACCTGATATAGACCACGCGTACCTCACCTCATCGGGGATGTAGATGTGTTACATACATGTGTATCATATAGTATGATTGATGTATATACCTGATATAGACCGCGCGTACCTGATCACCTCATCGGGGATGTAGATGTGTTGTGTTACACACATGTATATGATATAGTATGATTGATGTATATACCTGATATAGACCGCGGGTACCTGATCACCTCATCAGGGATGTAGATGTGTTATGTGTTACACACATGTGTATGATATAGTATGATTGATGTATATACCTGATATAGACTGCGCGTACCTGATCACCTCATCGGGGATGTAGATGTGTTATTTGTTACACACATGTGTATGATATAGTATGATTGATGTATATACCTGATATAGACTGCGCTTACCTGATCACCTCATCGGGGATGTAGATGTGTTATGTGTTACACACATGTATATGATATAGTATGATTGATGTATATACCGGATATAGACCGCGCGTACCTGATCACCTCATCAGGGATGTAGATATGTTATGTGTTACACACATGTGTATGATATAGTATAATTGATGTATATACCTGATATAGACCGCGCGTACCTGATCACCTCATCAGGGATGTAGATGTGTTATGTGTTACACACATGTATATGATATAGTATGATTGATGAATATACCTGATATAGACCGCGCGTACCTGATCACCTCATCGGGGATGTAGGTGTGTTATGTGTTACACACATGTATATGATATAGTATGATTGATGTATATACCTGATATATACCGCGCGTACCTGATCACCTCATCAGGGATGTAGATGTACTCAATGGGGATCAGCTCAGACAGATCTCTCAGGGATTTCACGAACTGCAGCTTGCACCAGAAATTCGTACTAAAAGAATAATAATAATAATAATAAGGTCTACGTTATCACAAGCTGAATCATATAATACAACGTACTAAAGTGATATCTGTGACACACCATACAACGTACCACCGCGATATCTGTGACATACCATACAACGTACTACCGCGATATCTGTGACTTACCATACAACGTACTACCGCGATATCTGTGACATACCATACAACGTACAACCACGATATCTGTGACATACCATACAACGTACCACCGCGATATCTGTGACATACCATACAAAGTACTCCCGCGATATCTATGAAATACTATACAACGTACCACCGAGATATCTATGACGTACCATACAACGTACTACCGCGATATCTGACAAAATACCTGACAAAAGCTTTGGCGAATCTGACCACCGTCTTCAGCCAGAGATTTGGGTGAACGATAAACATGTTGATCATGTTCTTCTTCAGTCTAGAAAATAAATAATAAAGCAGATTACTTTGCATTAATGTTGTTACTACTGATAACGAAGACAGTGATATGGTCATGACGACAATGAGGATAATAGTCCAGATGGTAAAAGAGATTATGATATAGGACGCCTGTCAGTGATAGTACTGATGACTGTGGGACAGTACTGTCCAGTATAAGCAGACATTTCCCTGACATTGAAAACAATACAAGTCTGAAGCGTTTAACTTACCCTCCCTCTACTTGCTGTTTAACTTGCCCTCCCTCTACATGCTGTTTAACTTGCCCTCCCTCTACATGCTGTTTAACTTACCCTCCCTCTACCTGCTGTTTAACTTACCCTCCCTCTACATGCTGTTTAACTTACCCTCCCTCTACATGCTGTTTAACTTACCCTCCCTCTACATGCTGTTTAACTTACACTCCCTCTACATGCTGTTTAACTTGCCCTCCCTCTACATGCTGTTTAACTTGCCCTCCCTCTACATGCTGTTTAACTTGCCCTCCCTCTACATGCTGTTTAACTTACCCTCCCTCTACATGCTGTTTAACTTGCCCTCCCTCTACATGCTGTTTAACTTGCCCTCCCTCTACATGCTGTTTAACTTACCCTCCCTCTACTTGCTGTTTAACCTACCCTCCCTCTACATGCTGTTTAACTTACCCTCCCTCTACATGCTGTTTAACTTACACTCCCTCTACATTCTGTTTAACTTACCCTCCCTCTACATGCTGTTTAACTTACCCTCCCTCTACATGCTGTTTAACTTACCCTCCCTCTACTTGCTATTTAACTTACCCTCCCTCTACCTGCTCTTTAACTTACCCTCCCTCTACATGCTGTTTAACTTACCCTCCCTCTACTTGCTGTTTAACTTACCCTCCCTCTACATGCTGTTTAACTTACCCTCCCTCTACATGCTGTTTAACTTACCCTCCCTCTATTTGCTATTTAACTTACCCTCCCTCTACATGCTATTTAACTTACCCTCCCTATACATGCTGTTTAACTTACCCTCCCTATACATGCTGTTTAACTTGCCCTTCCTCTTCATGCTGTTTAACTTACCCTCCCTCTACATGCTGTTTAACTTACCCTCCCTCTACATGCTGTTTAACTTACCCTCCCTCTACTTGCTGTTTAACTTACCCTCCCTCTACATGCTGTTTAACTTACCCTCCCTCTACATGCTGTTTAACTTACCCTCCCTCTACATGCTGTTTAACTTACCCTCCCTCTACTTGCTATTTAACTTACCCTCCCTCTACATGCTGTTTAACTTACCCTCCCTCTACATGCTGTTTAACTTACCCTCCCTGTACATGCTGTTTAACTTACCCTCCCTCTATTTGCTGTTTAACTTACCCTCCCTGTACATGCTGTTTAACTTACCCTTCCACTACATGCTGGTTAACTTACCCTTCCTCTACTTGCTGTTTTACTTACCCTCCCTGTACATGCTGTTTAACTTACCCTCCCTCTATTTGCTGTTTAACTTACCCTCCCTCTACATGCTGTTTAACTTACCCTCCCTCTACTTGCTATTTAACTTACCCTCCCTCTACATGCTGTTTAACTTACCCTCCCTCTACATGCTGTTTAACTTACCCTCCCTCTATTTGCTGTTTAACTTACCCTCCCTGTACATGCTGTTTAACTTACCCTCACTCTATATTGCTATTTACTCCCTCTACATGCTGTTTAACTTACCCTCCCTATACATGCTTTTTAACTTACCCTCCCTCTACATGCTGTTTAACTTACCCTCCCTCTACATGCTGTTTAACTTACCCTCCCTCTACATGCTGTTTAACTTACCCTTCCACTACATGCTGTTTAACTTACCCTCCCTCTACATGCTGCTTAACTTACCCTTCCTCTACTTGCTGTTTAACTTGCCCTGCTCTACATGCTGTTTAATTTACCCTTCCTCTACGTGCTGTTTAACTTGCCCTTCCTCTATATGTTGTTTAATTTAGCCCCTTTCTACTTGCCGTTTAACGTACCCTTCCTCTACATGCTGTTTAGCTTGCCCCCCCTCTACTTGCTGTTTAACTTGACCTCCCTCTACATGCTGTTTAACTTACCCTTCCTCTACATGTTGTTTAATTTAGCCCCTTTCTACTTGCAGTTTAACGTACCCTTCCTCTACATGCTGTTTAACTTACCCTCCCTCTACATGCTGGTAAAACCTCTTCATCCATGTGAGAGCGGGCATGTTTGATTGTGTCGTACCCCCGTTAAAATACACAATGTAGAACTCTTCGGTTGTGGCAAGGAGCTCAAGTGTACTTATCAGATAGCTGGAGAACAAAACAACACGACGACAAAGTCACACTTATATAATTGGCTGTCATGTCTTCAATCTACCTCATGCAGGGGAGTACTATATATAGCTTTTTCAGAGAGGGGGATTGAAGATGGTAATGGGGGAGAAAACATATTTTGTTACATTGACTACTGTCATTGGATTCAGCTAATAACCCTGTATAACAACGATGAAAAAGTAACATGGTGGCAATGATTGGAATGATGGCAGTTCTACTCACAAGAACACCTGCTCCATGAGAAAGTCGTAATTCTTCTCTGCTTTACTCGGGAGATAGCAAGCAGCTATCACAACAATAACGGCACGCTCAGGGCAGTGAAAACCTGATGGGAACCAAACAATATCGAGTATTACAAGTTTAGTTGACTTTGGTGCTTTTAACGGTATTGAGTAACGACAGAAATTCATTTTTGCTCGCCAAAATCACAAAAACGTGCAACATCACAGACCATTGAAAACATCATCAAGATGTTCTGATCATTGAGAACATCATCAAGACGTTCTTATCATTGAGAACATCATCAAGACGTTCTGATCATTGAGAACAACATCAAGACGTTCTGATCATTGAGAACATCATCAAGACGTTCTGATCATTGAGAACATCCTCAAGACGCTCTGATCATTGAGAACAACATCAAGACGTTCTGATCATTGAGAACATCATCAAGACGTTCTGATCATTGAGAACAACATCAAGATGCTCAGGACCGTATGAACATATGCCAACCACGTCGTCCAACATTAGAATATATTAAAGGCTAAATAAGTGATTTTAATCATGTTTTCAGTGGGTGACAATTTATTTAACAATCCGCCATTCGTGGAGATATGGAAGCTACTGTATGTTTTAATGTTTAAAGTCTCAAGTCTTGTGTTTCCTTTTGGTCGATTATTGTAAGAACTATTGTGTAACATGGCCGATAGGAAACTTCAAAATCAAAGTGAAAGCTAGATGCGTAACAGTTAATGTGGCCTTAGCATTTAATGAATTCTAGAATTTCGAACCACTCAGCATGTTTCCTTCATTTGTTTTCTGTTTTTAAATCGCCCATGCGCAAGCTTTATTTGTAACTGATAAAGTTTATATTAAGTGGCCATTTTAACGATGGCCAATAACCAAAACCTAGCAGAAAGTTTAATTAAGTGATGTCACTGACCTCCATGAGTAATGACCTTCATGTAAGGCTCCAAGAGCTTTAGGTCAAGCACTTTTTCTCTCTTGTTCACCCTGACAGTGTGCCATCGGTAATGCTCATCTCTCTGTACTAATCCCTGGGGGTTGTGCTCCTCCTTATCTTCAGTGTACTCCTCGTGTTCATCTGAAGAGTGTCCTGGTTCAGCCTCTTGGTAGTCGTTTACTTGCTCCTCGTAGTAGTCGCCATCTGGGTCTTTCCTGTGGCTGTATTCATCCTCGTCCAGATCTGGATAGGCCTCGTAATCATAGTCATCTGGCTCTGCTTCAAATTCTGGAGTCGGGTCACCTTCGTAGTATTCAAGATGATCACCATCGTATTCACTTACTTCGACATCATTGTCATATTCACGCCCTCTGTCGAAAAGATCTCCGTTTTCTGAGTAATTCTCATCTTCTGACGTCAATGAATCATCTTTAAAAAAAGAGGAAGAAGCGATCTTTAGCTAGACTATAGAGTGTAATATACAAGACTCTCAATACGTATGTACACATGCTCTTAAGAACCACCAAGAATTCAGACTTGATTACCGCGCCCGCCAGTGCAAAAAGATGATGATGATGCCTACCTCTGATGCTCTCTGTTTCAAGGAAGTCTGCTAAGTCCAGCTGCTCGAGGTTATTTTCCAAAGAGCGGGCGAGTCGCTTGGTGACAGGGGTATGATTTAAATAACTCAAGCTCTGACATCTTCTTTGAAGTGGATCTGTGGCAAGATAAATATAAGGATTAGAAAATCACGAGAAAATCAGGACAAGGCCAGAAAAGGCAGGACATTATAAAGAGAAAAGTTCAATAGCAAAAGACTTTGTCTGTAATTCAGAGATATCTTAACCCATTCTTCAATATCTTTTAGCTGAATGTGTGTTTCCAGAAAATGTCCATACCCCCCCCCCCCCCCCCCCCCCTATTGAGGGGATTGGAAATTACGGGGTGGGGGGTGGATGTTCAAACGCCCAGGAATTTCCACAGGTGAAAGGGGGGGGGATAAAAATGTCCTTTTTCCTTAACAGTTACTGTATTTATTTATTTTTTCATGGGATTAGAAATTCCAGAGGGGTGCTTCCTCAATAGGGGGGGGGGGGGGGGGGTTGGATATTTTCTGGAACTACACAATGTACAAAATACAGACCGAAAACAAATACCTCTACCCTATTTTGAGTTTTTTTTTCAACGTGTCAAAGTCAAACACCGCTGCACTTAGAGGTATCCTAGCTTTCCAACAGTGTTTTGCAGTCCCATCTCTAATCCCTTGTCGCTGGTTGTGGGTACTTCTCAAAGTCGGTACAGGCTGATTGAGGGGTCAATGTGTTAAATAATTCTTATTGATAATTTCCAACTGCTAGACCACTTTCTGGTGTCATTTAAACAAAGGCCTAGAATAAAAATGGAGGGAAATCTCCCAGTCAAGAGCAAACTATCTCCAAGTCAAGAGGAAAAATCTCCCAGTCTAGAAGAAAAATCTACAGGTCTAGGAGTAAAGTCCAGGTTCTAGGCAAAATTCTCAGAATAAAAAAAAAGGAGCTCAGCCCCCAATTTTTATTCTTATTTTGGTAGTTCTGATGATCTGATGACTAAGGGCAATGTACCTCTCTCCTCAATCTTCCCTAACAAATCCTCAATAGACTGGGCCTTTCTTCTCATTCCCTGGAACTCAGTATCATCGTCATTCTCCTCAGCAATGGCAAGGAACACTGGGGCAAGGAGCTCAGTCCCACCAACATTCACATTCTCATCAAACTCCAGTTCCTTCATCACAAACTTGTCCTTGGGACCTAGGAATAGATGATCACAGTTATAGTTTAGTCTGTTTGCCCATCTGTCTGTTCATTTATCAAATGACAGTGTTTTTCTAAATTTTAGTGCCATGTATACTGGAGAAACTAAAAAGCAATACTACCTATACTGCCAGCTCCTCATTGGAGAAACTAAGAAGCATATACTACCTATACTGCCAGCCCCTAATTGGAGAAACTAAGAAGCGTATACTACCTATACTGCCAGCCCCTCATTGGGATTGCCACTAATCGAAGCACCAACGAGCAGTAACAGGATAAAGTAATGATAAATAAACAGCAAGTGATAACACTAGACAACGCTAGAGCTAGCGAAGCGAAGAATGCTTGCCTGTAAAATGCCTGAATCTGGCTAGAAAGGGCAGTGATGGAGCTTAGGAGATCTGCTTGGTTGGATGTTGTTGACTTATCTCCCGCATTGACCTCATTGTTTGAGTCAGAGTCGGGCTCCGGACCGAGGCAAAACTTTCTCATTTGCCCAGAGTTATGTTCCGCTTTGGATTGATGGCAGCCTGGGCAGGTCTGCTTTCGAGTTTTTTTTTTTTTTTTTTGGGGGGGGGGGACATTACGATCAAGAGAATGGGTAAAGTAACAATAAAGAAACAGCAAGCGATAAACCAAGACCAAGGCTAGGGCTAGCAAAGCAAAAAATGCTTGCCTGTAATTCGACCCTACTGTATCCCGTCCATTAAACTCTATTAACATATAATACCACTAAAAAGATTCATTATCCCATTATCTCACCTTCATCTTTCGTCTTGATGTTGTGCAGAACACCTTTAACCCAATCCATATCAAACTCCATGGACATGTCACCCGCGTCACTACATGATGGTGTTATGGTGCCACCCTCTGACTCAGGAACTTCAAGTGAGCAGCCTCTTTCCCCCTCATCTAACTCGACGTACTTGCCTTTATTAGCTGTGTCATCTTGTTCATAGTTCACCCCCTCATCTAACTCGACACACTTGCCTTTATTAGCTGTGTCATCTTGCTCATAGTTCATGCTTGTGGAAATAGAAAATAACCTTGGTTCAACAGTATCTTCTTCAATTATATGTGCAATTTTTTCAAGAGCTCTTTTTACAATTTCAGATGTCACCTTACTAAAATACCCCTGTAACTCTTCTGAGTTATGTATGCTATCTAAAACAACACCTAGTGATGAAGGATCCTTTATTTCTTTTTCCGTATCTTGTCTTGCCTTGGCAGTGATAATGCTAGAGTCTATAATAGATTCGGCAATGATATTACGCACAAAAAGATCACAGTTTAGTTTCAACTCTAACAGACTAACACCCGTCAGTTGCTTTTTCATTTCTCCAACAATGTCGACATCATCTGTTGACTTTCCACCTTCCAAAAGAGTGTTCTTTTTCAATACATCCTTTATCAGCCCTCCAATAAAACTCTCACAGTAGAGTTCAAGCTCAAGAATTTCTGTCTCACTAAGTTCAAAATTCCCAAGCGATATTCCAGCTCTAACATTAGGCTTAAGAGAGAATATTAAGGCCTCCTTGATCGTCATGTTTGCTGCTTCTTCACATATCTCCTCCAAAAGTCCTATATTCAGACTAGCTTCATCCTTGTTCTGTTTTGATAATGAGTCAATTTGTGGAAGCCCATAGCTTTCACTCTCAGACCCAACTACTGGACTGGAATCTAAGAGGTCTGCATGATGACCATGTTGATCCAGCCATTCATCAATATCCTTAGAATCTTCATCATTATCATCATCATCATTTTGAGCAACAACAACACGAGATACTCTTTCTCGACTCTCGCTAAAGCCACTATCTTCTGTTAGGCCATCTTTTGTGTCTTCAAGAGGCCTACATCTCTCATCTTGGATTGCCTCAGGCATTTGATTGTTTGGTTCATCCTCACTTTCTGCATGAGCGGATGCCATGGTTTGTAACAGGCCCTAACTGTGAACCTTCAAGTTTTGGGTCATTGCCTGAAAGAGGCAAAAATAATTTTTAAAAGAAGTAAAATAATTTGGAATAAAAGCAATCCTTATATATCAGCAATATTGTTATCATTTTGTGCATATGCAACAGATTTGAAGTTTTTCTTTGTCATCTTCTTGCTGTATTGTTTAAGTTGGAGTTTTTGATATTTGGAATTAAATTGATGATAGGAATGAATGGTGAAAATGTTAGCCAAAACAATTGTTTGCTAAATTCGGAAATTCGTATATTTACGATCTTAAGTACCTGAAATCACTAATTATTCGGTTTGCTAAACCAGGGTTGAAGTTGTTTTGATCAGGGTGCTAAGATAATAAATGTTTGCCTCTACACTTCCATCATGCTCAATGTAATAGAGTTATCCAAGTATAATTCCGCTTATTGACTGAATGTCCGCATCGGATATCGAGAATCGTTATCGAGAAGTTTTAAAGAATATATAAGTAACTAGACGAGTCATCATAAGTATCAACAAATTAGGAATTTTTAAGCTTAAAGTAATTCCTTTTTCTTGATTTTATACAAAAGAGATGTAGTAAACCGCGCCATATCTAACTATTTATTTGACTATTGTACACAAAATGGAATGGCTAGGGAGGAACTATCAACCGGAGAGTGGCTAACAACAAGCCTGATATCATTTGTATAGCCCTGACTGCGGAAAATGCTAAATATAGAGCGAGTGTCAACAGGGTTTCACGGTGTTCCTTCCTGAAAAATAAATTTGATGATAATATGACTTGGTTTATTTAGGAAACTTCATCAGGAATTATTTCCTTACCAGGGCGACCTTGTATTTGGCTGGGATATGTCCATAAAAATTCTAGCAAAGTTCTATTTTCGACGAAGTTCTATTTTCTTCCACCGCTCCTCTCTTCGCTCGCTTTCGAACAACATGAATTCGAGCAAAAGAAAGGAACCTTTCCGGATAGAAAGCTAAAGTGAAAAGAAAATAAGTTAAGGATATAAAAAACTCAAATCATGATAATTAAACAACTTACCAATTATTTAGTTTGCGACATCAGCGCCTTTCTAAGAGGATTCGTTCTTCCGTTCAACTCATCTCAGCACAGCGCATAAGTGGGGGAAAATAACTCCCGTCCCTCCCCCCTCAGTGACCAAAAGAAAAAGGAAAAAAAAACTTCGTATTTTAGCATCTGGGGAGGTATAAGCAAACAAGCCATCGCTTGCATAAAGAAAGATATGTGAATAGAATTGAACAAAAGATCTTTGCTAAGATATAGAAACGGTCGTTCAAAGACATTTCTTTATAAGAAAAACAAATCGAGTTCGTATTTAGCATCTGGGGAGGTATAAGAATGGAAATTACGCCACAGGCAACCCAACAATTACAAACAGACAAATCAGAAAAACATGTTATTCTCTGCTTCTTTCAAGAATGTCAACACATTGAATTAACTGTGGCCTAGACAAAGTAGTTTGGGCCTGATAAAAAATATTATAGAACAATGGAGATTGCATATTTTATAGATTAAAAGCAGTTTATTCAAACACTATTATTCACATTCAACATAAATGCATAAAGAACATGAGCATCATCTTTATCTTGCTAGATGGCATAAAATCATTTTGTCTATAACTGTACAATATATTTACAAAATATTCACAAGTTTATGGCAAAACAGGTTTGAGAAATATATGGCCTTCGGTCTGGGAGATATAAAGAGGGTCAAATATAGATGCTATTCTAGGATGTAAAGTAAACAAGTTATCTATTTGTCACAAATCTTTCACTTCATTTAAAAGTCTTTGGTATAGTGCCTCACGCAAGTGGTTCTCCAGGTTGGCTTGGACAGCAAATCTCTTTACTGCTTCTTTAAGATCTTCTCCCTGAAAACAAGGATCAAAGACAATAATATGCTGTTTTCCAGATGGATTTGACCTTATTCTCCTCTTTGGTGGTTGGGGTGCTTGTTATTATTATCTTAAAAAAAAGACACATTTTCCCTATGAACCAAAGGATGATAAAACTGCTCGTGAAAGGTACAGAGAACTCTTTAGGAGGTTGCATTTATAAATAATGCAGAATTCCCAAAATTCGAAAACAAAACATTTCTGAATAAGCCCAAATGAGAGCTGGCTGGCAGGCTACAGGTAGCCCAAAGCTCTCCACTTAATTATGGTAAATATGTAAAAAAAAAAAAAAAAACATTAAAATGCAAAAATAAGAAAATAATAAGAGGAGCTCCATACTTAACCAAAAGTGGTATACAAGAAAAATATGGTAACAAATATTGGTAACCCATCGACTAGAGTTTTTGGGACCCGATATCCGTCCATCCATCTGTCCCCAAAAAGCATCGTATGACAACCAAACTTGGCAGGTGTCACGTATGTGTCAAGGGAGGTGCAAAACTGTGATTGTGACGTCATCAGTGACGTCAATAGAGGTAAAAATAGGTAGGTCATCAAAATAAAAAATATTTATATTCATAACTCTGTAGGTGTCATGTTGGTGTCAACATCAATGACGTCATCAAAATAAAAACATTCATATCTTGTGAAAGAAACGTTATATAACAACTAAACTTGGTAGGTGTCATGTATGTGTCAAGGGCGGTGCCAAGATATGGTCATGTGATGCATGACATCATTGATGACGTCACTTTTAAAACTTCACGAATTTTTATCTATATTTATATCTCCGAAACAAAACATCATATGAAAACCAAACTTGGTATGTGTCATGTATATGGTCATGTGTGAAATCTATGTTTACATTTTGCATGTTATTTTTTTTAAATCTCCATTTCAACAATATAAATACAACGTCACAGGAAGAAAACTATGTGAAAAGTATACCTCACATTTCACCCCAAGTTCTTGCAAAATCTTCATACATTGTTAACTATAAGGGGGGTGAATAGGGGTATGTAAATCCGCCGATCTGCTACATTTCCAGGGCAAATCCGTGGATCCGCAGATATCTTTAGATCCGCATGATTTCACAGATAAACAATAGCATCGATTGAAATTCATTTTAAATCCGAAATTGGACCGTCAAAGCAGTCAAAATCCGAAATCCGGGCCCGTGCATCAGTGCAAATGGCAAATGGCTTATGGGTACTAATTAATCGTGTAATTAAGGTTGTTAAATAAAGTCCAGCAATGTCAGAGCCAAGCATTGGGGTAACCAATTTGATTTTTCCATATTCTTCAAGACAATTCTTCTTACTTTCGGTCGTTGCCATTTGCCAATCGCCATTTGCACTGACAACCTTTATTGAAATGGGTATATGTACAGTACCATGCTTTCTGAAACTAAAATGCAAACCTTATTAAGTGTCAGGTACAAGATGCTCCCGTCCTTGGCCTCAAACTCTACCTCCAGCAAAGGCCTGCAAGGTGAATCTGTGCTTTCTTCCTCTGTTTTATAAATCAGAGTCCACAGTTTGTATCAAGAACATAAACACGCTAAAGGATCTCAAAATAAAGAGTATTAAGCTTGTAGATTTTTGAAATTGAGATTCTAACAAATCCCACTCCTCCCTCTTAAAGGGCAACTTACATCCTCTCCCCAAAAAAGAATTCTTAAACATGAACGCCACTATAAAAGGGATAGCTCCACCCCCTTTTCGCAAGCTCTCACGCAAGTTGCCATCATTCAAAACTAGGCTTCATTGAGTGTGGACCTCTGTAACCGCTGGAACAAAACATGCTTAAAGTAAAGCCGTACAACAAACTTTAACAACTGTAAAGTACAAAAGAGTGTTAAAGAGCTATAAGGAATATTCGGGAAAGTGTTTGGAGGCCATTCTCTACAAATACAAGAGCAAAAACAGTACTTAAAATTTAACACAGCGCCCACTTGTTTAAATTGAAAAAGAAATTCAAAAACAGCGTGCACACTCTTTTGAAATATACAAACAACCAATTTGAAATATTCATCTATTCAAAACCACTTGAAACACTTTCTGTTTCAAAAAACAGAACAAAAAAGCGAGGATTAGATAGGTTTTGATAGGTTTTACAATATTGTATAGGTTTAAAGGTATCTGGATTTTTCAACGCAAATCAGGAAAACATTATTACATGATGAAGTATTGTAACATATGATGAATCGTCCTGTCAGATGGGCATGACCCACTTTTGGCAGACCGGGAAATCCATGCCCCTGGGTAACATACATGTCTGTGATTGACACTCTAACAATAGGCTGATACATCAACTCCATCTTGAAGCAAGAAAGTCGATTGAACCCAAAAATGGTAAAAAAAAGAATTTTAAATGAAGAAGGGGGGGTACTGCAGTGAAAACAGACAAAGGCAGAAAGGACCTAAAATAAGCTTGTAGTACATACTCAAAATTAACAGAAATAGAATCCTTGAATACAGTGAAGTAAACAGTATTCGCTTGCATAATTACCAAAAGCACCGAGAGCCCTCTTTCGCTGGTGAGGGGGGACATAGACTTGTAGTGCAGCACGCCTTTCTCGTCTTTGCCGCTTCGCCTCTTCCTTCTGCATAGCGAGAACTCTTTGTTCTTTATCATACTCGTCTCGGTCTATCTGGTTCTTGATAATAGAGTGCACAAATCCATGGCTCGTGTCCAGTTTCGGCACGGTTTCACGAGTAAAATTTGCGTCTCCCGCCATCGCGTTGCTACAACCTTTTTGTCTATCAAAGTCACACACTCTGGTTTACAATACTCGGAGTGTAATCGAGCATCGATCATGACGTCATTGAATATTTGTTTTTCCGGAAAGATTCCGATTTTGCATACGACATATCTGTCGAATCTCTGATTGGTTAGTCTATACACGGCAGCTTTATTATGGTCTGTCCCGCCACTCCGAGGCAGATTGCCCCACGAGTTTTGCAGTGTTTGCGTTATTTCAAGTGCTTTGGGCACAGATTTTACCTTTTAGTTTTTCGTTTTAAGGCACTGAAAGGGAGTAGAACTGTAGCTGAGAGTACAAAAAAGTATAATAACAAGACATGGCCGGCAGAGGTGGTCGAGGGGCTGCTCTTTTGCAGGTAAAGTTGAAAGTTGTTGTGGTCGGTTAAGAAACATGGCTGACTTTTTACATGTTCTATTCTACATAACAAGAGGAGTAACGAAGTTCTTTTGTTTACATAGATATCTTTTACTTCACTGTATGAAGCATCATCTTTTCTTTATAGATCTGGAATTCTTTGTTATAGGTTAAATTTTAGTATGTGTTTCATAGTTTTTCTTAAATAGTCCTCATCCTTGCTTTGGTCTATATGGCTTGGTCCTTACAAAATAGGAACCAAAGAGCAAATTACTTTCTTCCTTCCGCAAAACAAATACACCTATTTAAAATAAGGTTGACAAAACGATGATGGAAAGTGGCCCAAGTAGGTTGGATAAGCAATGTTGTATGAAATTGTTAATTTCCTAAATGGGTCTGTGGAAACTTTATGGATGTACTGACTCTTGAAGTGCATGAGGTAATGGTACCTATTATCGGACACTTAAGATTTACGCTAAAATATCTCACGTACAAAACACAATTGAGTCTTAGGTTTTACAGCTAGAAATCACTGACTATTAAACAATATAATTCGACCGATTTATCAAAAATTCGATGGTTAAATTTGGAAGAAAACAATCGTTCGTAAGACGTGTTGTGAAGCCCTATTATCGGATACCTAGCCCTATTATCGGACACCCTAGCCCTATTATCGGACAGCAGATTTCTTCTCAAAAAACAACAGCAAAATCATGCTTCATTTTCATTAAAATACTGCAGACAATAATTGTTGACATATGTACTTTGCAAAACTCAAGATAGTTTTTAGTTTGAGACTCTTTCTTCTCCATAGCAAGCGATTCAAAACACATGCATCACGTGCGTGACAAACTGCACGGCAAAATGCGTGTTTGCTCATCGATCGCTCAAATTTACGTTGAATCGTTCGATGATTGCTCAACTGTCCGATAATAGGGCACCGAGGTTAGGTACGAACAATTCGAGCTATTCCGAAGTGTCTTCGGAAACAGAGGCCAAATAGCATCCTGGGAGATGAACAACTAAATGTCGGATTCGTCCTCACGTATTCACGTCAAAGAGAGGATTTCAATCGCCGTTTTGCGGTGCATGAGAGAAAATTATTTATAGTTTTGCCCTCAGCATTGCGCAGATCACTGTCTTCCTAATAAAAATCCTAATGTCACACATTTACGCTTAACAATAGGTGTTTTTTGCATTGATGACTTTTGATTTGCAACCCTTCGCTTTTTAGAATTAATGCACAACTTACCAAGCACCGTTTTCCATGCAGACACACTAAACAGCATTTCAGACATTCATGTGTTTAGCGATTATTTTTGGCATTCAAACATTCCTTCACGAAAATAATCTTTCCGAACTTCATTTACAATCTTACATGTGACATCCAAAAAACAATCACTTTCTCAATCTGAACAAAGGAAAATATGGAAAAGGGACAGAAAAATTTAAACTTCAAAAAATAGATAAAATGAAATGATTGTAAAAAAACTCCTGTAACTCTTGTAACAAAACGCCTGTTTTGGTGTTTGTTTTTTTGTATGGATCCCCTCGACTAACCATCAAGCGGGCTAACATTTGGGTAATATTCTTGTACAGCTACAAGAACAGGACAACAAAACTCCCCTCCTGTTTGTTTTTGAAGAGTTTATTATAAAAGTTTTGCGTGTTTGCACTAGCACCGTGAAATGTGTTTTGACCTCTATCATGGCCGCTGGTTGGTTATGCTAATGAGTGCCATGTCAAATGCAAACCAAGAATTGAAAATACCTTGGGACATATTTAAACTAAATACAGAAAAATGTTAATAAATCATGCTACTGGCTTACATATGTATCATCTTCATCTATACAAAAAATGAAAACTACCCCTTGCCATTTGCACAAATGGGTGTTGCTTGGAAATTGCTTGTTTTAAGCTTATTTTCCCATCTCTTTATTTGCAGGCTCTTGAAAAACCAAACAGGCCACCTGGACAGGCTGCACATAATGGCCAGGTAAATATTACTTTATTATAAATTATTTAAGAGAAATTGCCATTAAATCAAAAGCAGGATTATCTGTAACCAATGGCAAGAGTTAAAAATCCCATTTAACCCTTTATAGACCATAGGCCACTCAAGTGGCTCTCCTAACAAGCGGCCATAGACCACTGAAGTGGCCAAAGCAATACAACAACTTTGTAGCCTCCTATTGGTCGGTAAAACAATCGCTTTTATTTTGTTTGATAGTCCCACCAATCAGAATAAAGATCAAGGGTCCCTTGGGCATTAGACCATGTGCTCACGTTGTGTATGCGATTTTATACGAATTTTTGAAGTGCGAGATAGAGCGAGATTATAACAACATGGCAGCGTGCGCAAACATATTCGATAACGATAGCGATGATGAAGAGTTTTACGGTTTCACAGCCAAAGATATTGGCAGGAGAGTGGCAGAAGATGATGGGCAGGCTAGTGGAGAGAGTGATTTATCGTTTGGAAAAGAGTCGAGTGAGGAAGAAGAGTTGGAGAGCGGAGACGAAGGAGAAAGTGTCGAGTGGAGTCGGGAACTACATGAAGTTGAACTTGCTCCTTTTGATCGTGTAGTCGGTCCTACAAATATTCTTCCAGCTGAAGCGAATGCCACCGATTTCCTTGAACAGCTCTTTCCCCCTGATTTAATCGACCTGATTGTGGAAGAAACAAACAGAAATGCCAGGCAAAAGGATGCTGATCCAACGTATTGGGAACCTGTGAACGCGAGCGACATCAAGATATATCTCGCGATAAGACTGCTACAAGGAATCAAGTCTGTACCGTCAGAGCGTGATTACTGGGCCACAAGCCCGTTTCTAGGGGTGAAAAGCATCAAGGATGCAATGTCAAAGAACAAGTACGTGAAGATAAACCAGTATCTTCATTTCAACGATGCTGAGAAGGCCAAACCGCGTGGTCACGAAGAACACGATAAGTTGTTTCATGTTGGCCCGCTCATCAAACGATTGTCTGAGACATTTCTCGAAGCCTACAAGCCCAATCGGGAAAACGCAATCGATGAGGGATTGATCAAATACAAGGGAAGACTTGGATTCAAACAGTACATGCCTCTGAAGCCAGCGAAAAGAGGCATAAAAGTTTGGCTCCGGGCCGACTCACACACACATTATGTGTCGGTGTTTCAAGTCTACACCGGACGCCCGAAGCAAAACACAGCTGAAACCGGCCTCGGAGCCAGAGTCGTTACTGACTTATCCAGAGATTTAGTCGGAGGACACTATCATTTATTTATGGATAATTTTTTTTCAAGCTTTGATCTTTTAAAAAAGCTTAAGAACGATGGTATTTACGCCACTGCAACGACAAGAACAAACAGGAAAGAGTTTCCGGCTGAAGTCAAGTCCGCCAAACTCACAAATCACGGCGATGCCTATGTAATGCAAAGGCAGGGGATCCACGCCACAGCATGGAAAGACAAAAAAAAACGTTTTTTTCTTAAGAAGTGGAAGCCAGCGAGAAGGCCAAGAGACTGTAAAGAGGAAAGGGAAGGATGGCACATTAGAGAAAGTGTCCGCGCCGCCGTGTGTTGTCACCTACAACAAGCACATGGGCGGCGTGGACTATGCCGACCAGAAGCGAGGAGACTACAAGATCCCCATCAAATCTCGCCGGTGGTATCGCTATTTATTTATATTTCTATTCGAGACTGCGGTGGTAAATTCGCATGTTCTACTGAATTTGTCCCCAAACCACAAGAAGATAACGCAGCTGGACTATCGGCTAGAACTTATCGAGGGGTTGATCGGCGGAAACTCGTCGAGAAAGCTCAAACGTGCTTCTACAGAGATTGAGGTGGTTGACGGAAAGTCACATTTCCCAGTAAAAGTGCCAATAAACAGATGTGTGCACTGTGCTGCTGAATCGGAAAGAAAGCGATCAACCTGGGGATGTGTTTTATGCAATGTCACGCTTTGTGTTGGCTGTTTCGAGCCATTTCATTTGAAGTGAGTTGAGCGAATCGGAGCGTACCACAATGGCGGCGCGAAATTTGAATCTTGCCATGAACACTAAACCCTGGAAATTGACTTATTTCTGTGAAGTTACACTCTTGATTTCTAGTTGAACCAATTAAACAACATTGTAAGGATACATGTTTTATATTATGAGGTTTGAAAATGTAGTGTGTTTGACAAATTGTTATAGTATACAACAACAATTGTAGTATTATCAAACTTTTCAATGAACTCTTTATTCTTCAAATATTTTTCATAGCTCATGAAGTGGACTTTTCCCACTAATATTTGCTGTAAGTGAAAGAATAAACATATGTGAGTCACTGTATTTTTTTGTGTTCACTTTGGTGGTATATTGAAAGAGATATAAAGAAAAGAAAATTAGAAGGCATGGATCCCCTGGCAATCCCCAATTAGCACTGGTCATAGGGACCACCCTTGGGATTTGGAGTCTGGTCTATAAAGGGTTAAAGAAGGACCTGTGGTATAAAAGCTGCATGCCTATAGGCAAAATGATTTTAGTTGTCAGTAGACCTCCAAGCTGTGCAGAGCCTCTAACATAAATGCTACTATGATTTTCAGTGTTCTCTCTCAAAATAAATGAAAAACCCATAAAAAGACTCTGTATTATCAAAGAATAATAATCACAAGTCCCAATCTCAAAATAATAATATAGCCCGTTAAATGAATTAGAAGTTGAGAGCCATTTCATCAGGTCCGGCAAAAAAAATATTGATCACTTTCTTGCGCAAAATACAATACTTTCAGTTGTGGTTTTCTATCAAAATTAAGAACAAGGACTTTCTCTATATAATAAACTATTGGAGGGGATTTGATAATAATATGCCGTGCTGACTTTAGCAGCAAACTATTTACTACAACTTTTGAATGAACCTGAACTACAAAAAGTAAAACTCATTTTTTTGTCTTTTTATTCTCCTTTTCCTTCCCATTCAAGCTAGTTATCGAGTGCACAGGTCCTGGAGAGGTCAATAAATTTCACAAATTACACTGCTCGTTTGCTTTCCAGCATGTTTTAGGCAAGTCCTTGTTTTAGCTTTTCAACAACCTCATCCATGTGAAGATAAGTTCATATAAAATATCGGATTTTAACAGTTTCTTCCTACAGTTTCTTGACTCAGTCAACTTTGATAGATTCCGTAAAAGTTGAGTGAACTTTCAAAAGGAGTCACTCCTGGCAAAACAAAATATGCAGCTCCAAAATCCACCTGCAATCTCTCTTCTTCAAAATTTTGACAGAGTACATAACAGAATTATTTGCTTAATTTGAATGACCTATATTAATAACAGGGAGGAAGACCACAGGCACCATACCATCAGAATCCATATCAAAAACAAAGCCACAGTTATCCTGGCCAGCCAGGGCAGCCATACCAAGCACAGGGTCAGTCACCATACCAACAGAACCAGCCTCCATACAACACACCACCACAACAGCCTTACCAGGGGCAGCGACAGCCCCAATACCAGCCACAAGGGCAGGCCTCAAATCAGCAGCCTCCTCAACAAGGACAGAGACCATACCAACCATCCTACCAAGGGCAACCACCTCAACAGAAGCAACAATACCAGGGGCAAACTCCTTATCAGCAGCAGCCACCTCTGCAGAGAGGGCCCTACCTACCCCAACAGTACCAGCAACCACCAGGTTTGTCTGCTTGATTCTACCCTTACAGTACCAGCAACCACCAGGTTTGTCTGCTTGATTCTACCCTTACAGTACAGGTCTAGAGTAACAACCTCCACTCGTGAGTGCCGAGTCCTTATAAGCACTCTCACCACTCCAGAATCTAGACTCACACTTTTAACATGTTCGTAGGAAATATTTTATTTACTTCGCAAAAGGAAAAGAGTATCTCTAATAACCTCAAACTCTTACTTGTTTATTAAAAGGTTTTAAAAAACAAAGGTTGTGTTGAAAATAATTTCCTCTTTTTCATGGTGAGTAATGGCAGTATGACCCAGTGTGCTAGACGTTTATGGAGTAGTCGGGTTTGCTTGGCAAATAATTCCATTCATGGTGAGTAATGGCAGTATGACCCAGTGTGCAAGACGTTCATGGAGTAGTCGGGTTTGCTTGGCAAATAATTCGATTCATGGGAAACATTGTGTCCTTTGCTTCCCGTTGAGCTGGAACTTGCTTTGAGATTATCGCTGGTCAATCAAATTCTGAAAGATAATCTAAGTTGAGTTTGCGAGACTTTGAACGTTTGAACAATCTTATTGTCACCATGCCTTCTCGATACTTGCGGATTTCACCCTAACAATACTAGTAAACAAAGAAGCGAAGAGAATCGCACACACATTTGGAAAAGATCCAAGCATAGGTTATTGGCTTTTGTCAATCAATATCCTTATCCTGAAAAGATTTTGACATTTCGTTGTTGCGTTTACAAAAAGTCAGATCTAACAAAACATTGTTCGCTTTCAATAATTTTTCCTGTACTTACAAGCAAAGGCGATTAGATATATTTCTTCCAAAAAGCAAGTGTTTTGAATTTATGAATTCTCGAAAACCTAGTGGAAAACCAATGCAATTCTCGCTTTGTGTTGATTCCATACTCGCCCTGTCAAGCCAAAAGCAAAACCAACCCGAATAAGAAGTTTGCACTCCTTCCTGTTTCTAAATAAGTCTTGCTTTGTCTTAGTTTGTCTGAACTTCTGGATCCAATAACTTGTGTCTGATGTGTTAGTTTAATTCTAACCCGTGGAGTTACAAGATCGACAAATGTGTGAAAAACGAATGCTCCAAGTCACGCAGTCTAGTCCCTGTATACAAAGTCTCTCTGGCTAGACTTTCACTACATGTAATTGTTAACAACTTGCTTCGAAGTCGGCAACTTCGCTTATTTGGCTAATTTTCTTCGATGCCTTAAAATGCAAGCAGGGATGATGACTTAAAGGTAGATGTTTTTAGCCCTGTTCTCGAAGTGGATCAAGTGTTATTTGCTATTCGTTTTACAGTATGACTGACTCACATCGTTGCATTACAGCGTGTTTGCATTCCTTTACGCAAATTGGTAAATAATCTCTAGAAAAAAAATAACTGGAGCCCTTTCTACGTTTTATTAGGAATTATTTTTATTTGCTTGCTGTTATATCTAAAGCGAAAACCCAGGAGTGTTCGTTTATAAATTCAAGTTGTTTTGCTAAAGTTCGCGAGATAAAAAATATTGTTTGTTGTTTCTGAGTTCACTTCACTAACCACGCACGCAGTCCTAATTATTTCATGTCATAGAATAAAACACGGATTAGAGAACAACGAAATGAATCACTCGCAAACACGCTCGAGCTTATGAAAGTTCGGCGAGTCGATACTCTCGAGCCACTCTTGAGTAGAATATGCATGAGTCTCGAGTACTCGCGAGTGGAGGTTATGTTACTCTAGACCTGTACTGTAAGTGAAATGTGTCGCCCTCTTTCACCCTCTAGACAGATGTGTCATCCTCTTGCCCCCTTCAGGCAGATGTGTCATCCTCTTGCACCCTTTAGACAGATGTGTCATCCTCTTGCACCCTTTAGACAGATGTGTCATCCTCTTGCACCCTTTAGACAGATGTGTCATCTTCTTGCACCCTTCAGGCAGATGTGTCATCCTCTTGCACCCTTTAGACAGATGTGTCATCCTCTTGCACCCTTTAGACAGATGTGTCATCCTCTTGCACCCTTTAGACAGATGTGTCATCCTCTTGCACACTTTAGACAGATGTGTCATCTTCTTGCACCCTTTAGACAGATGTGTCATCTTCTTGCACCCTTCAGGCAGATATGTAATCCTCTTGCACACTTTAGACAGATGTGTCATCCTCTTGCACACTTTAGACAGATGTGTCATCCTCTTGCACCCTTTAGACAGATGTGTCATCCTCTTGCACCCTTTAGACAGATGTGTCATCCTCTTGCACACTTTAGACAGATGTGTCATCCTCTTGCACCCTTTAGACAGATGTGTCATCCTCTTGCACACTTTAGACAGATGTGTCATCTTCTTGCACCCTTTAGACAGATGTGTCATCCTCTTGCACCCTTTAGACAGATGTGTCATCCTCTTTCACACTTTAGACAGATGTGTCATCCTCTTGCACCCTTTAGACAGATGTGTCATCCTCTTGCACCCTTTAGACAGATGTGTCATCCTCTTGCACCCTTTAGACAGATATGTCATCCTCTTGCACCCTTTAGACAGATGTGTCATCCTCTTGCACCCTTTAGACAGATGTGTCATCCTCTTGCACCCTTTAGACAGATGTGTCATCCTCTTGCACCCTTTAGACAGATGTGTCATCCTCTTGCACCCTTTAGACGGATGTGTCATCCTCTTGCACCCTTTAGACAGATGTGTCATCCTCTTGCACCCTTTAGACAGATGTGTCATCCTCTTGCACACTTTAGACAGATGTGTCATCCTCTTGCACACTTTAGACAGATGTGTCATCCTCTTGCACCCTTTAGACAGATGTGTCATCCTCTTGCACCCTTTAGACAGATGTGTCATCCTCTTGCACCCTTTAGACAGATGTGTCATCCTCTTGCACCCTTTAGACAGATGTGTCATCCTCTTGCACCCTTTAGACGGATGTGTCATCCTCTTGCACCCTTTAGACAGATGTGTCATCCTCTTGCACCCTTTAGACAGATGTGTCATCCTCTTGCACACTTTAGACAGATGTGTCATCCTCTTGCACACTTTAGACAGATGTGTCATCCTCTTGCACCCTTTAGACAGATGTGTTATCCTCTTGCACCCTTTAGACAGATGTGTCATCCTCTTGCACCCTTTAGACAGATGTGTCATCCTCTTGCACACTTTAGACAGATGTGTCATCCTCTTGCACCCTTTAGACAGATGTGTCATCCTCTTGCACCCTTTAGACAGATGTGTCATCCTCTTGCACCCTTTAGACAGATGTGTCATCCTCTTGCACCCTTTAGACAGATGTGTCATCCTCTTGCACCCTTTAGACAGATGTGTCATCCTCTTGCACCCTTTAGACAGATGTGTCATCCTCTTGCACCCTTTAGACAGATGTGTCATCCTCTTGCACCCTTTAGACAGATGTGTCATCCTCTTGCACCCTTTAGACAGATGTGTCATCCTCTTGCACCCTTTAGACAGATGTGTCATCCTCTTGCACCCTTTAGACAGATGTGTCATCCTCTTGCACCCTTTAGACAGATGTGTCATCCTCTTGCACACTTTAGACAGATGTGTCATCCTCTTGCACACTTTAGACAGATGTGTCATCCTCTTGCACCCTTTAGACAGATGTGTCATGCTCTTGCACCCTTTAGACAGATGTGTTATCCTCTTGCACCCTTTAGACAGATGTGTTATCCTCTTGCACACTTTAGACAGATATGTCTAAACCCTTTAGACATATCCCTAACCCTTTAGACAAATATGTCATGCTCTTGCACCCTTCAGGCAGATATGTCATCCTCTTGCACCCTTTAGACGGATATGTCATCCTCTTGCACCCTTTAGACAGATGTGTCATCCTCTTGCACACTTTAGACAAATATGTCATGCTCTTGCACCCTTTAGACGGATATGTCATCCTCTTGCACCCTTTAGACGGATATGTCATCCTCTTGCACCCTTTAGACAGATGTGTCATCCTCTTGCACCCTTTAGACGGATATGTCATCCTCTTGCACCCTTTAGACAGATGTGTCATCCTCTTGCACCCTTTAGACGGATATGTCATCCTCTTGCACCCTTTAGACAGATGTGTCATCCTCTTGCACACTTTAGACAAATATGTCTAAACCCTTTAGACATATCCCTAACCCTTTAGACAAATATGTCATGCTCTTGCACCCTTTAGACGGATATGTCATCCTCTTGCACCCTTTAGACAGATGTGTCATCCTCTTGCACCCTTTAGACAGATGTGTTATCCTCTTGCACCCTTTAGACAGATGTGTTATCCTCTTGCACACTTTAGACAGATATGTCTAAACCCTTTAGACATATCCCTAACCCTTTAGACAAATATGTCATGCTCTTGCACCCTTTAGACGGATATGTCATCCTCTTGCACCCTTTAGACAGATGTGTCATCCTCTTGCACACTTTAGACAAATATGTCATGCTCTTGCACCCTTCAGGCAGATATGTAATCCTCTTGCACCCTTTAGACGGATATGTCATCCTCTTGCACCCTTTAGACAGATGTGTCATCCTCTTGCACCCTTTAGACAGATGTGTTATCCTCTTGCACCCTTTAGACAGATGTGTTATCCTCTTGCACACTTTAGACAGATATGTCATCCTCTTGCACCCTTTAGACAGATGTGTCATCCTCTTGCACCCTTTAGACAGATGTGTTATCCTCTTGCACCCTTTAGACAGATGTGTTATCCTCTTGCACACTTTAGACAGATATGTCATCCTCTTGCACCCTTCAGGCAGATATGTCATGCTCTTGCACCCTTTAGACGGATATGTCATCCTCTTGCACCCTTTAGACAGATGTGTCATCCTCTTGCACACTTTAGACAAATATGTCATGCTCTTGCACCCTTCAGGCAGATATGTCATCCTCTTGCACCCTTTAGACGGATATGTCATCCTCTTGCACCCTTTAGACAGATGTGTCATCCTCTTGCACCCTTTAGACGGATATGTCATCCTCTTGCACCCTTTAGACAGATGTGTCATCCTCTTGCACCCTTTAGACAGATGTGTTATCCTCTTGCACCCTTTAGACAGATGTGTTATCCTCTTGCACACTTTAGACAGATATGTCTAAACCCTTTAGACATATCCCTAACCCTTTAGA
Source organism: Nematostella vectensis (assembly GCF_932526225.1). Lineage (NCBI taxonomy): Eukaryota > Metazoa > Cnidaria > Anthozoa > Actiniaria > Edwardsiidae > Nematostella > Nematostella vectensis. The sequence goes on from NC_064036.1 coordinate 20,111,939, forward strand.
CAAATATGTCATGCTCTTGCACCCTTTAGACGGATATGTCATCCTCTTGCACACTTTAGACAGATGTGTCATCCTCTTGCACCCTTTAGACAGATGTGTCATCCTCTTGCACCCTTTAGACAGATGTGTCATCCTCTTGCACCCTTTAGACAGATGTGTCATCCTCTTGCACACTTTAGACAGATGTGTCATCCTCTTGCACCCTTTAGACAGATGTGTTATCCTCTTGCACCCTTCAGGCAGATGTGTCATCTTCTTGCACCCTTTAGACGGATGTGTCATCCTCTTGCACCCTTTAGACAGATGTGTCATCCTCTTGCACCCTTTAGACAGATGTGTTATCTTCTTGCACCCTTTAGTAGACAGATGTGTCATCCTCTTGCACACTTTAGACAGATGTGTCATCCTCTTGCACCCTTTAGACAGATGTGTCATCCTCTTGCACCCTTTAGACAGATGTGTCATCCTCTTGCACCCTTTAGACAGATGTGTCATCTTCTTGCACCCTTTAGACAGATGTGTCATCCTCTTGCACCCTTTAGACAGATGTGTTATCCTCTTGCACACTTTAGACAGATGTGTTATCCTCTTGCACCCTTTAGACAGATGTGTCATCCTCTTGCACCCTTTAGACAGATGTGTCATCCTCTTGCACCCTTTAGACAGATGTGTCATCCTCTTGCACCCTTTAGACAGATGTGTCATCCTCTTACCCCCTTTAGACAGATGTGTCATCCTCTTGCACACTTTAGACAGATGTGTTATCCTCTTGCACCCTTTAGACAGATGTGTTATCCTCTTGCACACTTTAGACAGATGTGTCATCCTCTTGCACCCTTTAGACAGATGTGTCATCCTCTTGCACCCTTTAGACAGATGTGTTATCCTCTTGCACCCTTTAGACAGATGTGTTATCCTCTTGCACACTTTAGACAGATATGTCTAAACCCTTTAGACATATCCCTAACCCTTTAGACAAATATGTCATGCTCTTGCACCCTTTAGACGGATATGTCATCCTCTTGCACCCTTTAGACAGATGTGTCATCCTCTTGCACACTTTAGACAAATATGTCATGCTCTTGCACCCTTCAGGCAGATATGTCATCCTCTTGCACCCTTTAGACGGATATGTCATCCTCTTGCACCCTTTAGACAGATGTGTCATCCTCTTGCACACTTTAGACAAATATGTCATGCTCTTGCACCCTTCAGGCAGATATGTCATCCTCTTGCACCCTTTAGACGGATATGTCATCCTCTTGCACCCTTTAGACAGATGTGTTATCCTCTTGCACACTTTAGACAGATATGTCATCCTCTTGCACCCTTTAGACAGATGTGTCATCCTCTTGCACCCTTTAGACAGATGTGTTATCCTCTTGCACCCTTTAGACAGATGTGTTATCCTCTTGCACACTTTAGACAGATATGTCATCCTCTTGCACCCTTCAGGCAGATATGTCATGCTCTTGCACCCTTTAGACGGATATGTCATCCTCTTGCACCCTTTAGACAGATGTGTCATCCTCTTGCACACTTTAGACAAATATGTCATGCTCTTGCACCCTTCAGGCAGATATGTCATCCTCTTGCACCCTTTAGACAGATGTGTCATCCTCTTGCACCCTTTAGACGGATATGTCATCCTCTTGCACCCTTTAGACAGATGTGTCATCCTCTTGCACCCTTTAGACAGATGTGTCATCCTCTTGCACCCTTTAGACGGATATGTCATCCTCTTGCACCCTTTAGACAGATATGTCATCCTCTTGCACCCTTTAGACAGATGTGTCATCCTCTTGCACCCTTTAGACGGATATGTCATCCTCTTGCACCCTTTAGACAGATATGTCATGCTCTTGCACACTTTAGACAAATATGTCATGCTCTTGCACCCTTCAGGCAGATATGTCATCCTCTTGCACCCTTTAGACGGATATGTCATCCTCTTGCACCCTTTAGACAGATGTGTCATCCTCTTGCACCCTTTAGACGGATATGTCATCCTCTTGCACCCTTTAGACAGATGTGTCATCCTCTTGCACCCTTTAGACAGATGTGTTATCCTCTTGCACCCTTTAGACAGATGTGTTATCCTCTTGCACACTTTAGACAGATATGTCTAAACCCTTTAGACATATCCCTAACCCTTTAGACGGATATGTTATCCTCTTGCACCCTTTAGACGGATATGTCATCCTCTTGCACCCTTTAGACAGATGTGTCATCCTCTTGCACCCTTTAGACAGATGTGTTATCCTCTTGCACCCTTTAGACAGATGTGTTATCCTCTTGCACACTTTAGACAGATATGTCTAAACCCTTTAGACATATCCCTAACCCTTTAGACAAATATGTCATGCTCTTGCACCCTTCAGGCAGATATGTAATCCTCTTGCACCCTTTAGACGGATATGTCATCCTCTTGCACCCTTTAGACAGATGTGTCATCCTCTTGCACACTTTAGACGGATATGTCATCCTCTCGCACCCTTTAGACAGATGTGTTATCTTCTTGCACCCTTTAGTAGACAGATGTGTCATCCTCTTGCACACTTTAGACAGATGTGTCATCCTCTTGCACCCTTTAGACAGATGTGTCATCCTCTTGCACACTTTAGACAGATGTGTCATCCTCTTGCACCCTTTAGACAGATGTGTCATCCTCTTGCACCCTTCAGGCAGATATGTAATCCTCTTGCACACTTTAGACAGATGTGTCATCCTCTTGCACCCTTTAGACAAATTGTCATCCTCTTGCACATTTTAGACAGATGTGTCATCCTCTTGCACCCTTTAGACAGATGTGTCATCCTCTTGCACCCTTTAGCCAAATTGTCATCCTCTTGCACACTTTAGACAGATGTGTCATCCTCTTGCTCCCTTTAGACAGATGTGTCATCCTCTTGCTCCCTTTAGACAGATGTGTCATCCTCTTGCACCCTTCAGGCAGATGTGTCATCTTCTTGCACCCTTTAGACGGATGTGTCATCCTCTTGCACCCTTTAGACAGATGTGTCATCCTCTTGCACCCTTTAGACAGATGTGTCATCCTCTTGCACCCTTTAGACAGATGTGTCATCCTCTTGCACCCTTTAGACAGATGTGTCATCCTCCTGCACCCTTTAGACAGATGTGTCATCCTCTTGCACCCTTTAGACAGATGTGTAATCCTCTTGCACACTTTAGACAGATGTGTCATCCTCTTGCACCCTTTAGACAGATGTGTCATCCTCTTGCACCCTTTAGACAGATGTGTCATCCTCTTGCACCCTTTAGACAGATGTGTCATCCTCTTGCACCCTTTAGACAGATGTGTCATCCTCTTGCACCCTTTAGACAGATGTGTCATCCTCTTGCACCCTTTAGACAGATGTGTCATCCTCCTGCACCCTTTAGACAGATGTGTCATCCTCTTGCACACTTTAGACAGATGTGTCATCCTCTTGCACCCTTTAGACAGATGTGTAATCCTCTTGCACACTTTAGACAGATGTGTCATCCTCTTGCACCCTTTAGACAGATGTGTCATCCTCTTGCACACTTTAGACAGATGTGTCATCCTCTTGCACCCTTTAGACAGATGTGTCATCCTCTTGCACCCTTTAGACAGATGTGTTATCCTCTTGCACCCTTTAGACAGATGTGTCATCCTCTTGCACCCTTTAGACAGATGTGTCATCCTCTTGCACACTTTAGACAGATGTGTCATCCTCTTGCACCCTTTAGACAGATGTGTCATCCTCTTGCACCCTTTAGACAGATGTGTTATCCTCTTGCACCCTTTAGACAGATGTGTTATCCTCTTGCACCCTTTAGACAGATGTGTCATCCTCTTGCACCCTTTAGACAGATGTGTTATCCTCTTGCACCCTTTAGACAGATATGTCATCCTCTTGCACCCTTTAGACAGATGTGTCATCCTCTTGCACACTTTAGACAGATGTGTCATCCTCTTGCACACTTTAGACAAATTGTCATCCTCTTGCACCCTCTAGACAGATGTTATTCTCTTGCACCCTTTAGACAGATGTGTCACCCTCCTAAACCCTTTCAATAGATGTGTGATCCTCTTGCACACTTTAGACGTACTTGTTTATGGTAGATTAATTGATGGCAGCTTAAATTACGGCAGATTGATTTATTACTTTAAACCTGATGCATGCTTCCGTGGTCCAGGTGGTCGAGGAGCTCCACAACAGCCCTATCAACAACAGCCTTCACAGGGAGGAAGAGGTCAACTGCAGCAGCCTTATGCACAGTCTCCCTACCAACAGCCACCTCAGCAACAACAACAATCTAGGGGGCCCTATCAGCAAACAGCTCAGCACCCCAATCAGCAAGGTACAATATTAATGTCCATTACAGGGAGGGTTAGTGTTACTTCCAGCCCACTGTTGTTCCTGTTATAGGCCCACCCCCTTCCAGCCTACTGCTGTTCCTGTTATAGGCCTACCCCCCTTCCACAGTTCTGCAGCTCCTCTTAGTTTATAAGCCCCCATCCTGTAAATCCCCTCTGCTGCACCTGTTATAAGGGGCTTGAGGGGGAACATTATCTGCCGTTGATCAATGCCTGTTCTCTCAGGAGGTAGAGGTCAAGCCCCACCTCCAAGTTATGGAAGAGGGGGTCCAACTACAACGGTGCAGCAGCAGCCTCCCCCTACAGGAGAAACTCCTGCACATGTGGGAGGTAAAGTACAGCATGTTTTTTGTGTGTATTTTTTAAGGTTTGAACTGTTCTTAGCAGCTCTACAGTCAGTAGGGCTGCTAAGAACAGTGATGTTTGACACAGCCTTAATGCCCCTCCCTTGTTTGACATCTATTTGCGGGCTTTACATTGTTTCTCAAAATATAGCACAAATCTCTGCAAGCATTTTTTAACTTGTCAATAGTTAAGCATTTTCAGCAAACCAAATTTAGGAAAAGACCTAGATCCTGATACAACATCATGCCATGCAAGTGAAAAACAACACATACAGTAGTGCTTTACTACCTCGCACAACTTGTACACAGTTTCTAGAAAGCACAAGTAGCCAGCTTTGTATATAGTGACTAGATTGTGTGACTTAGTATGTTGTTGTAAAACCTACACATCGTCAATTCCCTTCTCACAAATAAGACTAACATAATTTGTTTGGCTTAGTAGCTTAGAACAACTAGGCGGAAAATATTTTTTTTCTAGATGTAAAGAACAAAGAGCTTCATTTTTTTGTGTCTTGGCATGGCAGTGAAACACAGGCTGTACTGTACTGTGTTGCTTTAGTGATGATTGCTTTTTTATCCAATGTTATTACAGCATTCTTTTCATGTTTTAGTAATGCTGACTTGATGCGTGGCAAATGTTTTCTAACAACAGATAAAACAATATAATGCTAAGTGTTTATAAAAGTGTGATTTGTTTTTAGGAGCCCCAAGTTATGGCAGACAGTCCCCGGCTGGTTCATCTCAAGGGAGTGTACGATCACAGCCATCACCAACATCCTCTCAACAGCCAGAACCCCAGGTCACTAGAACAAACAACAAAGTTAACTTTTTACAGTTTAAAATACTGATGTATGGTGCATGCATGATTGAATCAATAGCACTCTAGAAAACCATCATTTCAAGTTTTCTAATCATCTCATTTTACCTAGCCATGAAAGCATGAAACTAGAGAAAATATTTCAATCTTCAAGTGCTGTTGGGTCGCCAGAAATACAATGTGGCTCCCGCGCTCATTTGATTGGTTTTGTCATACCCCAGCTCAATTTTCAGATGTTTTCCTTACAGGGGAGGGGAGCTAGAAAGGTTTTGTTCACATGCGCGAAATACTGCTGGTACAGGCCATTAAGGAAAAAAGCTGTTTTTTTTCCGACAGCTGGTACAGGCCGGTTGAGGGGTCAATAGGTTAAGGGCTCAAATGGGGGTCGGCTAAACCCCCAAAAGTTGAAATTCTTCTTTGCTGGATCAAAGGAACTACACTACTTCTGTAGTGAGGTCGAGAATATTTGCTTCTTGCTTCAAAATGTTAATGAAATGTTATTGGTAATGTTATTGAAAACTTAACTTTAAAATATGCCGTTGCTTCATTAAAATAACTACCATGATCGAGAATATTCTTCTGCATGACTTTCTTGCTTCAAAAGATGGACATTATTAATATAGGGCAATCGTTGTCTGAGTGGGGGATCATGCTCAACTGTGATGAAGACCAGGCTACTCTGGGACGATTGTTCCGCAATTCGCATCACTAAGCAGGTCACACTGTGCTTGTCCTCTCTCCATGGACTGGTACAATTTTAAAACCTGCCACATTAAGACAGCTCCGCTTCCATGGCAACAAATTTTGTGTTAGCTTTGGTCGATGATGCTGGTAAATTAAATTTTGCTAAAAGTGAATTATTGTTGGGAACTTATTTTGAGCTCAGAGGCTGACCCCAGTGTGTTTTTTTTTCTTTTTTTTCTTCAGGCTCCCACCCAGCAAATGTCAAGGATGAATATCAGGGGTTCTCCACCAATAGCTCAAACGTGCGTAATAGAGAATATACATCAGTAAAACTGTGTTAATTGTGTTGTGATCACTATCAGGTTTTAACGATTTATACCCACTTATGAATTTGTCAGTATGTCTCGACCAGCATCATGACTAGCACTTGCATTGAGTCTTCCATTTGACTGTTTTTGGTTGAAACATGTGTACATGTGGGGCGAAATATTGTATCCATGACTAAGAATGGAATTAGGCTAATTTTTATTTGGCTTATTTTTCCCCAGACAAACTGCCGAGAAGGGAAGTGCAGGGAAAGTGTGAGTGTTGTTCTGCACATGCATTAAACTATCTTCAGTATGATTTTTGTTATGATAGTGCATGTCAACTAGTCTTGTTCAACTAGATTTGGTCTGATGCAGCTGTGTATTAGGAATATCACTGATTTGTGCTTGTGCCTTTCACAATAGAATCCCACTCAGCTGTAATTATATCCGCATCCACTGCCCTGAGCAGGCTGTATTCCAGTACTGTGTCAGCTATAGGTGAGCTCCTGTATCTTTTTTATGCCTCTGTGGTTCAAATAAAGCAGTTGCTGTTCTATCCCTGATGTTCAGTTGTTTGTTTAACAACAAATAGATCACATGGTTTTCATGGGTTCTTAAAAAGCCTTTAAATGTATTAAAAATACTTATTTTACTTAAGTTCCAGATAAATGTTAACAATTTTTAGCAAAGATTATGTTTTAAGCAATATTTTTGGGGGTGTTGCTTACAAGTGTTATATTTGTCCATGCTTTTATTAGATTTTGGAATTCTAGGTCTTAAATTTGTTCTTAAATTTATTGGCTGTTCAGCTGCGGGAACCATGGATAATTCATTTCACCTTTGAACAGTATGTCTTACTGGTTTTCTAAAACTTCTAACTATACATGTTTGTCTGCTCTCTATTCAAGCCCTGAGATTGACAACAGAAGTGAAAGGTTCCATCTATTGCAGCAACACCCAGAGTTCAGGGGCCCACAGAAAGCTTTTGACAGCACCATGCTTTTTCTACCACGAAGACTACCCCAGCCGGTATGTTATCTCTAAGCTCAACCTTCTAAGGGTTTTCCCAATTTTTCCTATTCCTCTGTAGCTGCAATCAAAGTGCCAATTTTTGGTTGATCATGGCCTATTTGATGTTTTAGGTGACTCAACTGCAGTCAACACGAAGAAGTGATGGCAGCCCAGTTACTGTGACAATTACATTTACACGTGTTGTACCTCCAGATGATGCTATATTCCAAGTATACAATATTTTATTCAGAAGGTGAATTGGCTATTCTTACCACCACTTTTCTACACCACTTTTCTACACTACACTAGTCTGGAAAACTAAAAGATATAACTACAGTACTTGAGCCTTAAATGAGCCAAATTTCTCCGTATTTATGTACAGAAAATCCAGAGAATCTACAGATACAAATGTTTGTTGGCAGAGCTACACAGGGTTTTATCATTATCAGCAAGGAGGGATACTGTACATTAAACGAAGGGAAATCAAAACACGTAATCACTTGCGAATACCGTTGTTCTTGTATATTTGCGGGAATATTTCTTTATGAAGAAACTAACAGGACCGAACACTCCATGACACTTCTTTTTCCAATTTTCAGTTCGAGTTAATCGATTTCAAAATCAATAACCCGAAAGCCGCGCGAATCCGTTAGTTCATAGAATAAACATGAGATCATTTGATTTGTAAAAAATAAAGCTCCAAGACACCAACGCGAAATGCGGTTCAAGCAAAACAAAAATTATTTCGAATCAAATGGAGACCCTTGTTAATAACTGTATTCATTTACGGAAATGTTATGTGTTTCTCAAAGAAAGAGTGAGATTTGAATGTCGCGACAGCGTGACGCGACCTAACCATAACAATTTTTCCCCGTCTCTTCCCGCGAGTTCTAAAAATATCAAGTCGCGTTTTGCAAATATGATCGAGCTGTACAATAGCTTTTAGACTAGGGGAAAACAAAATACTTTAGACTAACATTACTTGATTGTTATAATAAAGTTTTAGAACAGCGAGATGAATGTAAAGATCTTGAGATGCATGACATTTTCATTGTCTGGACTACGCAACAGCGACATGCTTTCGGCGATCACATTACACATGTAAACATCAAACTCCGAACAATTTTTATGCGAATGAAATCTATTTTTCATGCTTAACACATTTCTTATGTCACATGTGTTGTTCGATGATCACGTGTGTGTGGGGCTTCGATAATAAAGCTAACATTAACGATAAGAAGAAGTAAATTTTCCACGCTTGTCCACGCTTAAAAGTTTTTAGACGTTAAGTTAAATTTACTTGCCTTGAAGCGAAAATCGTGTGTTGTTCGATGATCGCATGTGTCTGTTCTCCTAAATAATATAGAGCCTCCGTAATGCTGTCTTGGCCTTAGGAAAGTACGGTGTACAGATTAAGAGCTCACTTCAGACAAAAATCGAAAACAATAGCCCTAAAACTTCGCCGAAATTCGAATGCCGAAGTTTCAGCTGGTTTAAACAGCCGAAAATACCGTAACCGAACTTCGTCAAAAACATCCGAAATTTCGGATTGAAAACAAAAGGACGTAATTTGGTGAACTTCAGCCAATTTGTTTTGCATTACTTTCCGTCAGTACTGTATTTAGACTCTTTTAATTTATGATGCATTCAGTGGTCATACTTACTCTTATTTTCATTTATTATAGATTCAGTGGTCATAGTTACTCTTATTTTCATTTATTATAGATTCAGTGGTCAAAGTTACTCTTATTTTCATTTATTATAGATTCAGTGGTCATAGTTACTCTTATTTTCATTTATTATACATTCAGTGGTCATACTTACTCTTATTTTCATTTATTATACATTCAGTGGTCATACTTACTGTTATTTTCATTTATTATACATTCAGTATTCATACTTTTATTTTCATTTATTATAGATTCAGTGGTCATACTTACTCTTATTTTCATTTATTATAGATTCAGTAGTCATACTTACTCTTATTTTCATTTATTATACATTCAGTGGTCATAGTTACTCTTATTTTCATTTATTATAGATTCAGTGGTCATAGTTACTCATATTTTCAATTATTATATATTCAGTGGTCATACTTACTCTTATTTTCATTTATTAACCCTTTATAGACCAGACTCCAAATCCCAAGGGTGGTCCCTATGACCAGTGCTAATTGGGGATTGCCAGGGGATCCATGCCTTCTAATTTTCTTTTCTTTATATCTCTTTCAATATACCACCAAAGTGAACACAAAAAAATACAGTGACTCACATATGTTTATTCTTTCACTTACAGCAAATATTAGTGGGAAAAGTCCACTTCATGAGCTATGAAAAATATTTGAAGAATAGAGAGTTCATTGAAAAGTTTGATAATACTACAATTGTTGTTGTATACTATAACAATTTGTCAAACACACTACATTTTCAAACCTCATAATATAAAACATGTATCCTTACAATGTTGTTCAATTGGTTCAACTAGAGATCAAGAGTGTAACTTCACAGAAATAAGTAAATTTCCAGGGTTTAGTGTTCAAGGCAAGATTCAAATTTCGCGCCGCCATTGTGGTACGCTCCGATTCGCTCCACTCACTTCAAATGAAATGGCTCGAAACAGCCAACACAAAGCGTGACATTGCATAAAACACATCCCCAGGTTGATCGCTTTCTTTCCGATCCAGCAGCACAGTGCACACATCTGTTTATTGGCACTTTTACTGGGAAATGTGACTTTCCGTCAACCACCTCAATCTCTGTAGAAGCACGTTTGCGCTTTCTCGACGAGTTTCCGCCGATCAACCCCTCGATAAGTTCTAGCCGATAGTCCAGCTGCGTTATCTTCTTGTGGTTTGGGGACAAATTCCGTAGAACATGCGAATTTACCACCGCAGTCTCGAATAGAAATATAAATAAATAGCGATACCACCGGCGAGATTTGATGGGGATCTTGTAGTCTCCTCGCTTCTGGTCGGCATAGTCCACGCCGCCCATGTGCTTGTTGTAGGTGACAACACACGGCGGCGCGGACACTTTCTCTATTGTGCCATCCTTCCCTTTCCTGTTTACAGTCTCTTGGCCTTCTGGCTGGCTTCCACTGCTTAAGAAAAAAACGTTTTTTTTGTCTTTCCATGCTGTGGCGTGGATCCCCTGCCTTTGCATTACATAGGCATCGCCGCGATTTGCGAGTTTGGCGGACTTGACTTCAGCCGGAAACTCTTTCCTGTTTGTTCTTGTCGTTGCAGTGGCGTAAATACCATCGTTCTTAAGCTTTTTTAAAAGATCAAAGCTTGAAAAAAAATTATCCATAAATAAATGATAGTGTCCTCCGACTAAATCTCTGGATAAGTCAGTAACGACTCTGGCTCCGAGGCCGGTTTCAGCTGTGTTTTGCTTCGGGCGTCCGGTGTAGACTTGAAACACCGACACATAATGTGTGTGTGAGTCAGCCCGGAGCCAAACTTTTATGCCTCTTTTCGCTGGCTTCAGAGGCATATACTGTTTGAATCCAAGTCTTCCCTTGTATTTGATCAATCCCTCATCGATTGCGTTTTCCCGATTGGGCTTGTAGGCTTCGAGAAATGTCTCAGACAATCGTTTGATGAGCGGGCCAACATGAAACAACTTATCGTGTTCTTCGTGACCACGCGGTTTGGCCTTCTCAGCATCGTTGAAATGAAGATACTGGTTTATCTTCACGTACTTGTTCTTTGACATTACATCCTTGATTCTTTTCACCCCTAGAAACGGGCTTGTGGCCCAGTAATCACGCTCTGACGGTACAGACTTGATTCCTTGTAGCAGTCTTATCGCGAGATATATCTTGATGTCGCTCGCGTTCACGGGTTCCCAATACGTTGGATCAGCATCCTTTTGCCTGGCATTTCTGTTTGTTTCTTCCACAATCAGGTCGATTAAATCAGGGGGAAAGAGCTGTTCAAGGAAATCGGTGGCATTCGCTTCAGCTGGAAGAATATTTGTAGGACCGACTACACGATCAAAAGGAGCGAGTTCAACTTCATGTAGCTCCCGACTCCACTCATCACTTTCTCCTTCGTCTCCGCTCTCCAACTCTTCTTCCTCACTCGACTCTTCTCCAAACGATAAATCACTCTCTCCACTAGCCTGCCCATCATCTTCTGCCACTCTCCTGCCAATATCTTTGGCTGTGAAACCGTAAAACTCTTCATCATCGCTATCGTTATCGAATATGTTTGCGCACGCTGCCATGTTGTTATAATCTCGCTCTATCTCGCACTTCAAAAATTCGTATAAAATCGCATACACAACGTGAGCACATGGTCTAATGCCCAAGGGACCCTTGATCTTTATTCTGATTGGTGGGACTATCAAACAAAATAAAAGCGATTGTTTTACCGACCAATAGCAGGCTACAAAGTCGTTGTATTGCTTTGGCCACTTCAGTGGCCTATGGCCGCTTGTTAGGAGAGCCACTTGAGTGGCCTATGGTCTATAAAGGGTTAAAGATTCAGCGGTCATACTTTTATTTTCATTTATTATACATTCAGTGGTCATACTTACTCTTATTTTCATTTATTATAGATTCAGTGGTCATACTCTTATTCTCATTTATTATAGATTCAGTGGTCATACTTACTCTTATTTTCATTTATTATAGATTCAGTGGTCATACTTACTCTTATTTTCATTTATTATACATTCAGTGGTCATAGTTACTCTTATTTTCATTTATTATAGATTCAGTGGTCATAGTTACTCTTATTTTCATTTATTATACATTCAGTGGTCATACTTACTCTTATTTTCATTTATTATACATTCAGTGGTCATAGTTACTCTTATTTTCATTTATTATAGATTCAGTGGTCATAGTTACTCTTATTTTCATTTATTATACATTCAGTGGTCATACTTACTCTTATTTTCATTTATTATACATTCAGTGGTCATAGATACTCTTATTTTCATTTATTATACATTCAGTGGTCATACTTTCTCTTATTTTCATTTATTATAGACTCAGTGGTCCTAGTTACTCTTATTTTCATTTATTATAGATTCAGTGGTCATACTTACTCTTATTTTCATGTATTATACATTCAATGGTCATACTAACTCTTATTTTCATTTATTATACATTCAGTGGTCATACTCTTATTCTCATTTATTATACATACAGTGGTCATACTTACTCTTATTTTCTTATTCTAATTTGTTATGCATTAAGTTGTCATAGTTAGCAGGTGACACTCTGTGCCATTCCTGTGTCCATGGTGTGGTTCAATTTTTACACCTGCAATATGTTAAACAGCTTTTCCTCTTCCTGTGCATTTGAGTTGTTGTTGTTGTACAGGTCAGACTAGCTGGAACATTCAAACCCTTGGACCTATGCATTTTCCTCCATTCTCAAAGACATGGAGTTGCTCTCCTTGATGACATTTAAGTTTTAGGTTGTTTTGATAATGATATCATTATCAAAACAACCTAAAACTTAAATGTCATCAAGGAGAGCAACTCCATGTCTTTGAGAATGGAGGAAAATGCATAGGCCCAAGGGTTTGAGAATGGATGAAAATGCATAGGTCCAAGGGTTTGAGAATGGATGAAAATGCATAGGTCCAAGGGTTTGAGAATGCCATAAATAGCAGAAGACAAGGGTTTTGGCTGAATGATAATGCAAGCAACTTTACATAGATATAGTGCACAATAGTAAATACGACAGCCAAAATCATTAAAACAACTTTGCCATAATTTCTGTAGATTAATCTAATCGAAATTATAAAATAATAGAACATATTCTATCATTTGAGTTTATAAAGCTTTGCAGGGATCTTCAGAATGAAATTTCTGAAAAAAAGGAAAACAAGTATTAAAAACCATACCTTCCTAAATGATGTTGAAGTTATTGTACATTTAACATCAGGTTTCCCCATTCAACAAGCCAATGAGATTCCCTTCTTCCTCATGAAAGAAAGGAATTTTAAATGCACCACTCTACATGGAGCCCGAATGAATCATTAATTATATCAGGCACAAACGTCTAATACAATTGCAGAAACAGAGAAGTGAGGGGGGGAGAGCCTAAATGGGTACTGTATCTTATAAGGAAAATAGCAAAGGTATGTTTGGGGGGTCAGGAGAAGGTCAGTCTGTCATTGTACGGGGTGAAATGAGAGGAATAAAAAAACTGAAGTTTCATAAGTTGTTACCAGAAATATAGATTTTAGAAAATAGTATTATAACATCAGAAATACTAGGCATCTTTGATTCTTTTGTGTCTTGTGTTATTTAGAGTGATGAAAATACTTGATATGCAGCAAGTTGGGCGGTACTTCTACAACCCTAAAACACCTGCACACATCCCTCAACACAACCTGGTCCTATGGCCAGGTTATATTACATCTCTGCAGCATTACGAGGGTGGGTATACTTCCAAACATGACACCAGGGCTTAGGTCTACTTATTGACGAAATGCTGTGTTTGTTGTTGAAAGGATGCCTTGTATATATAGTTGAATATTATTGCTTATTGTCTTTTTGCATGATAAGATGTTTTAGGTGTTGATTATCAGATGTTATTAGTTATCCGCTTCCTAATGCCGGGCTGAATTGTGTTTAGGTGGTCTGATGCTGCTGTGCGATGTGCACCACAGACTGCTTAGAACAGACTCCTGCCTTGATTATATGTAAGTAAAATATGGTGCTTACAATCGTGCAGTCACTGTTTATCAGGCATTTTAGTGTGACCAAGGACACTGACCACAAGAAACTTCATATTTATGTATTTGTTAGGCTCAACATGCACAGTAAGGTTGGGGATAGATTCAGAGATGAGGTTTCCAAGGAGCTAATTGGCAGTGTGGTTCTTACAACGTAAGTACTGTATACACATTTTTTATACCCATAGTTTTAAATCTTCTTTAAAAACAGTATTCAAAAAGTCCTAATAACGGATGAAATGGGATTGACTGTTTGACCAAGACAGCTACAGTTAGAGAGTGTGTGCTATATGAACACTTCATGTTAGTCTGACATTTTTTTGTCAAATGTAGTTACAACAACAAGACATACAGAGTTGATGACATAGATTGGAATAAGAGACCCACCAGCACCTTCACCTTCCACAACGGGGAACAGATGACCTTCGTAGAATACTACAAGTAAGTCATAGATCATTTCTCACTAGAACTCACACACACACATGAATGCCAGGCATGTAATTTTCAAATTCTAACTTAAGTACAGGTTAGACTACCTGCATTATGTTCTTATGCTTTTTTAATAACTCTTTGTGTGCAACTTACCATCTTGGTTTTTACCACAGAAAAAGCTATGAAATTGAGATCAGAGACTTAGACCAACCAATGATTGTCAACCGGCCAAAGAAGACTGAGCAAAAGAGGGGAGGGGTGAGTGAAGGCCCCCATTCTTATTTTCTAGGTCCACACGCATGCTCTATGATGTGTTTGTATGAATAAGCTCTATAATGTATTTTTCAATATTGTAACCTTGAGAAAACGACTTATTTTGATTAAGATGATTGGGTGTACGATCCTTTTTCATAATGTGTGACACAGAGAAACCATTTCACAAACTTTTCAACTCACCCATTCACAACCATGGACATTTACAATGTCTAAACAGCATAGGAATCCTCTCCATTTTATAGAATCAGGTATAGAACAAACTATGTATAGTCATTGCTGAGGTACACTGTGAATCTCATAGCGACCTCAAGTAGAGGTTATCCTACTCATCCCAGAGCTCTGTAAACTGACTGGACTCAATGATGCTATGAGGAAAGACTTCAGGGTTATGAAGGTATGTGTACTAATGATAATGTACTGTTGATCTTCTGAAGATAGACTTGACAAAAGCTGCTACAACTAAGCCTAGTCTGAAAGAACTTGAGGCACTTTGTTTTTAGCATGACTTTATGATGTAACCCGTTTGCCCTGGGACATATAACAAATTATTTGACAGATTACATTCGTTTTGTAGGATATAGCTGCACATACTAGAGTGAACCCAATGCAGAGGCAAGAAGCTATGAAGAAGTTTGTCATGAGTATTAATTCAACACCAGAGGTGAGTTTTGCTACAGTATCAACATACTGTAAACACTTTGTAGAATTACCTTTTAGAACATTTGCATTCATTCTGGCCCTATTTTGTTAGTGAATTTCTTTATCTTTAGGCATTGGAACAACTTACTGCCTGGAATTTACGACTGGACACATCAACACTGATGGTAAGAGACTGCCTGTTCAAATTGCTATACTTCTTTCAACCCAAGCCTACAGGCACTATCCTCACCATTGACTGGTAGCGAAATTCTTTAATCATTGTGTTTTGTTTATTTGTCACTTTAGACAGAGGGCCGGCAGTTTCCCCCTGAGAAGATCATCTATGGTAACACCACAGGGTCAGCTGGTGACCAGGCGGACTGGGGGCGGGATGCCACCAGAGAGAAGGTCATCAGTGCTGTCAACCTGAACAACTGGATGGTGTTCTTCACCCAGCGAGACAGTGGCAAGGCCAATGACTTTGTTCAGACCATGAACAAGTGCGCTCCAGCTATGGGCATCCAGGTAAACCAACCTAAGATGAACCAACTGCGAGATGACAGGACAGAGACCTACCTAAGGAGCATCCGTGAAAACCTTCACCCTCAAGTTCAGGTTGTGGTTGTCATATTCCCTACGTCCAGGGATGACCGTTATGCTGCTGTTAAGAAGTTGTGCTGTGTGGAGAGCCCTGTGCCATCACAGGTGATCATTTCCAAGACCATTTCTAACCCCACTAAGCTGCGCAGTGTGGTCCAGAAGATTGCCCTGCAGATCAACGTCAAGTTGGGTGGAGAACTCTGGGCACTTGACATACCATCTGTAAGTGATTTAAGTAATTTTATGCATATAATAAGCATATCACTACAATCGCTGCACAGAACCATCAACACTGTGGATTTTTATTAAATTAGAGTTTAGATGCTTCAAATATTATGATGTTTTACAACTCGTTTCGCTTGTCCAACTTGTCTGCAACTACATGACTATTAAACTTTTCGTCTGTCCTTAATATTTGTTGATGTCTCTTACTGATATTTTTGATATATTGTGAACTCCAGCTAACAGTGTCTTCCTCACTTTTAACCCATTCACTCCCGGGATAATAGCGCGCACGATTCGCCCTCTTCCTGGGAGTTTTCGCAAGTTTTGCAAATTCCCTCAAGCAGAAAGCAAAACACATAAGTGCAGTAATTTGCGGGACAATATTACATAAAAGCGAATAGTCCATCCTATTCAGGAAAAGATGAGGAATCTGATGGTGTACAAATTAATCTGTAAACAACTAGGAAAATATCAAAACTAGACTATTATTTAACAAGTTTATTCAAATTTGTTCAATTTAGTGAACACAAAGAAACAAAACACAACTTCTTTTGACAAAATTCTTTTTTTAATAAATACACAAATCAATACAATATTTTAAATAAATGTACTCACCGTATCCCTGAATACATTCCACGAGTTTATTCCACAGATAAGATTTTAAGACTTGGTAAAACAAAGACATTTTATCAACCAGTGTTTCACGGTTTCAAAGTGCGTTTTCTGAACACAGCGACAGTTGACCTTTCTAAATCGGTTTTATGTTTAGAGAACAAAATCTTAGTGCTTTCCATCGATTTCCTAAACTCGTAATCAGTTCACAACATCTTCAATGTACAATCAATTAAAGGTAGTGTTTAATTGTTGATTTTCCTTAATTATTATTTACCAAGAACGGGGGAATATAGAATTGATGCAGATCGTTCGCACTGATTTTGTTAGTCAAATCCATCATTCTCAAAGCAGCAAAGTAACATGCAAAATATTCGAGTTAATCCATCTAAAAAACCCTTTGTGGCATCCTTTTTACCTAGCAGATGTTATGTTAAGGTTATTTTTGTACCAATTTGACCTCCTGAAATGAAGTATTTTGAGATGAGTGCAACCATGTATATCACACGTGGTCAAATTTTCTAATTCACCCCGGCCTGATTTAGCTAAATAGATATCATTATACCAATCTTTTCACGAAAATAAGAAGCCTTTATCCATACAGCAGACTTTTAGTGGGTAGATAATTAATTCTCACCAGACTAGAGGCAAGGTACTTCTCGAAACACTGCAAAATCTCCACTGTAAGAAATTTCGCTGTCAGAATCCCGCGTGAATTCTGATGTCTTTATGCACTGTTTCCTGTCATTTTTTAACGAAACGATCCTCTCACGGGCTGTAATTATCCTCTCTAGGGCTGTCAACATGGCGGTCGCGCGAGACAAGTGATTTTACTACAAGGCATTGTTCTATTCAATTGCTAGGAGATGCGCAAAAGAGCTCATTTGATTGGTCAATTCTTTGTCACGCTGAATTTTCAAAAGCTTTACTCGACAGGGAGGGGAGCTAGAGTGGCCTTTTCTCGCATGCGTGAAAGCCGGGCAGTGCAGGGCGGTATAGGGAAATATGAAAGTTTTTCTGCTGGGCATTTCAGGGCGGTATAGGAGCAAATGGGTTAATTGTTACCCAAATAGTGTTACATTTGTTATTGTTTTATTAATCAGCATTTAAATGCAAGGTGCTGGAATGTAACTGCAGATGCCAAAAGGCTATTTTGCAGTTAGAAATTTCCAAGCAAGTTCTAAACTTCTGAAACATTCCAAGATTTGATTTGCCTGTGCTATCCTCTCAACAGAGAAGCCTGATGGTATGTGGTATTGATGTCTACCATGACAAGGCCCGTGGAGGGAGGTCTGTTGGTGGCCTGGTCTGTAGCATGAACAGGTCTCTCACCCGCTGGTACTCAGATGTTTGCTTCCAGTCCCCAGGCCAGGAGCTGATTGATGGACTCAAGATGCTCCTTATCAAGGGCATCAGGAAGTGGCATGATGTATGTTATCTTCAATGTTTGTTTCTTTATCAAGGCCATCAGGAAGTGGCATGATGTATGTTATCTTCAATGTTTGTGTCTTTATCAAGGCCATCAGGAAGTGGCATGATGTATGTTAATTACAATGTTTGTGTCTTTATCAAGGCCATCAGGAAGTGGCATGATGTATGTTATCTACAATGTTTGTGTCTTTATCAAGGCCATCAGGAAGTGGCATGATGTATGTTATCTTCAATGTTTGTGTCTTTATCAAGGCCATTAGGAAGTGGCATGATGTATGTTATCTACAATGTTTGTGTCCTTATCAAGGCCATCAGGAAGTGGCATGATGTATGTTATCTTCAATGTTTGTGTCTTTATCAAGGCCATCAGGAAGTGACATGATGTATGTTATCTTCAGTGTTTGTGTCCTTATCAAGGCCATCAGGAAGTGGCATGATGTATGTTATCTTCAATGTTTGTGTCCTTATCAAGGCCATCAGGAAGTGGCATGATGTATGTTATCTTCAATGTTTGTGTCCTTATCAAGGCCATAAGGAAGTGGCATGATGTATGATATCTTCAATGTTTGTGTCCTTATCAAGGCCATAAGGAAGTGGCATGATGTATGATATCTTCAATGTTTGTGTCCTTATCAAGGCTATCAGGAAGTGGCATGATGTATGTTATCTTCAATGTTTGTGTCTTTATCAAGGCCATCAGGAAGTGGCATGATGTATGATATCTTCAATGTTTGTGTCCTTATCAAGGCTATCAGGAAGTGGCATGATGTATGTTATCTTCAATGTTCGTGTCTTTATCAAGGCCATCAGGAAGTGGCATGATGTATGTTATCTTCAATGTTTGTGTCTTTATCAAGGCCATCAGGAAGTGGCATGATGTATGTTATCTTCAATGTTTGTGTCTTTATCAAGGCCATCAGGAAGTGGCATGATGTATGTTATCTTCAATGTTTGTGTCCTTATCAAGGCCATCAGGAAGTGGCATGATGTATGTTATCTTCAATGTTTGTGTCTTTATCAAGGCCATCAGGAAGTGGCATGATGTATGTTATCTTCAATGTTTGTGTCCTTATCAAGGCCATCAGGAAGTGGCATGATGTATGTTATCTTCAATGTTTGTGTCCTTATCAAGGCCATCAGGAAGTGGCATGATGTATGTTATCTTCAATGTTTGTGTCTTTATCAAGGCCATCAGGAAGTGGCATGATGTATGTTATCTTCAATGTTTGTGTCCTTATCAAGGCCACCAGGAAGTGGCATGATGTATGTTATCTTCAATGTTTGTGTCTGTATCAAGGCCATCAGGAAGTGGCATGATGTATGTTATCTTCAGTGTTTGTGTCCTTATCAAGGCCATCAGGAAGTGGCATGATGTATGTTATCTTCAATGTTTGTGTTCTTATCAAGGCCATCAGGAAGTGGCATGATGTATGTTATCTTCAATGTTTGTGTCTTTATCAAGGCCATCAGGAAGTGACATGATGTATGTTATCTTCAGTGTTTGTGTCCTTATCAAGGCCATCAGGAAGTGGCATGATGTATGTTATCTTCAGTGTTTGTGTCCTTATCAAGGTCATCAGGAAGTGGCATGATGTATGTTATCTTCAATGTTTGTGTCTTTATCAAGGGCATCAGGAAGTGGCATGATGTATGTTATCTTCAGTGTTTGTGTTTTTATCAAGGCCATCAGGAAGTGGCATGATGTATGTTATCTACAATGTTTGTGTCTTTATCAAGGGCATCAGGAAGTGGAGTGATGTATGTTATCTTTAATGTTTGTGTCTTTATCAAGGCCATCAGGAAGTGGCATGATGTATGTTATCTTCAATGTTTGTGTGTCTCCTCAAGATATGACTAAGATTCATTTTCTCTAATTAGCATACTGTATTTACATGAATAATTGATGTAATGCTTATTTCATTGTTCATATCTCAAGTGTGATGATTATTTGAGGGATGGTGTTTTTTAGGGTGGTGCTTATATCTAAAAATGACTTATGAAAAAAGCTTACCTGAGCTTTATTTGACTGTTTATACCAAACAAAGTTGTGGTTTGTTTTTTTCTGTGCATTTTGAAAAAATGAATGAAATATTGAAATTTTATTCATTTCTAATTTCTAAAATTATATTTTCCTTATTTTTTCGAAAGTGCTCTAATGTGCCTAGTCTCCTTTAGTGTAAAACATAGCTGTTACTGCATACTTTTGAACTCCATCAATACTTTTGTCTTGTCTCTAGGTAAATAATGCGTTGCCTGAGAGGATCATCGTGTACAGGGATGGCGTGGGTGACGGTCAACTCAAAGTAGTTGCAGGCTATGAGGTACAACAATTTGAGGAGTGCTTTGCCTCGTTTGGTGAATCTTACAAACCCAAGCTGGCTGTATTGGTTGTACAAAAGAGAATCAACACTCGCATCTTCAGTGCAGAGGTAAGGAATACAACAAGATCCATTTGGGCATTGTCTTGATAATGCGTACGTTGCCTCTGTCTATATTTTGTAGGGGCATGGTTGTGATGTTTGTATTTTGTAGTGTCATGGTTGTGATGTTTGTATTTTGTAGGGTCATGGTTGTGATGTTTGTATTTTGTAGGGTCATGGTTTTGATGTTTGTATTCTGTAGGGTCATGGTTGTGATGTCTGTATTCTGTAGGGTCGTGGTTGTGATGTTTGTATTTTGTAGGGTCGTGGTTGTGATGTTTGTATTTTGTAGGGTCGTGGTTGTGATGTTTGTATTTTGTAGGGTCATGGTTGTGATGTTTGTATTTTGTAGGGTCATGGTTGTGATGTTTGTATTTTGTAGGGTCATGGTTGTGATGTTTGTATTTTGTAGGGTCATGTTTATGTTTGTATTTTGTAGGGTCATGGTTGTGATGTTTGTATTTTGTAGGGTCATGGTTGTGATGTTTGTATTCTGTAGGGTCATGGTTTTGATGTTTGTATTTTGTAGGGGCATGGTTGTGATGTTTGTATATTGTAGGGTCATGGTTGTGATGTTTGTATTCTGTAGGGGCATGGTTGTGACGTTTGTATTCTGTAGGGTCATGGTTGTGATGTTTGTATTTTGTAGGGGCATGGTTGTGACGTTTGTATTTTGTAGGGTCATGGTTTTGATGTTTGTATTTTGTAGGGGCATGGTTGTGACGTTTGTATTCTGTAGGGTCATGGTTGTGATGTTTGTATTCTGTAGGGTCATGGTTGTGATGTTTGTATTTTGTAGGGTCATGGTTGTGATGTTTGTATTTTGTAGGGTCATGGTTGTGACGTTTGTATTTTGTAGGGTCATGGTTGTGATGTTTGTATTTTGTAGTGTCATGGTCGTGATGTTTGTATTTTGTAGGGTCATGGTTGTGATGTTTGTATTTTGTAGGGTCATGGTTGTGATGTTTGTATTTTGTAGGGTCATGGTTGTGATGTTTGTATTTTGTAGGGTCATGGTTGTGATGTTTGTATTTTGTAGGGTCATGGTTGTGATGTTTGTATTTTGTAGGGTCATGGTTGTGATGTTTGTATTTTGTAGGGTCATGGTTGTGATGTTTGTACTTTGTAGGGGCATGGTTGTGATGTTTGTATTTTGTAGGGTCATGTTTATGTTTGTATTTTGTAGGGTCATGGTTGTGATGTTTGTATATTGTAGGGTCATGGTTGTGATGTTTGTATTTTGTAGGGGCATGGTTGTGATGTTTGTATTTTGTAGGGTCATGGTTGTGATGTTTGTATTTTGTAGGGTCATGGTTATGATGTTTGTATTTTGTAGGGTCATGGTTGTGATGTCTATATTTTGTAGGGTCATGGTTGTGATGTTTGTATTTTGTAGGGTCATGGTTGTGATGTTTGTACTTTGTAGGGTCATGGTCGTGATGTTTGTATTTTGTAGGGTCATGGTTGTGATGTTTGTACTTTGTAGGGGCATGGTTGTGATGTTTGTATTTTGTAGTGTCATGGTTGTGAGGTTTGTATTTTGTAGGGTCATGGTTGTGATGTTTGTATTTTGTAGGGTCATGGTTGTGATGTTTGTATTATGTAGGGTCATGGTCGTGATGTTTGTATTTTGTAGGGTCATGGTTGTGATGTTTGTATTTTGTAGGGTCATGGTTGTGATGTTTGTATTTTGTAGGGTCATGGTTGTGATGTTTGTATTTTGTAGGGTCATGTTTGTGATGTTTGTATTTTGTAGGGTCATGGTTTTGATGTTTGTATTTTGTAGGGTCATGGTTTTGATGTTTGTATTTTGTAGGGTCATGGTTGTGGCGTTTGTATTTTGTAGGGTCATGGTTGTGATGTTTGTATTCTGTAGGGTCATGGTTGTGATGTTTGTATATTGTAGGGTCATGGTTGTGACGTTTGTATTCTGTAGGGGCATGGTTGTGACGTTTGTATTCTGTAGGGTCATGGTTGTGATGTTTGTATTTTGTAGGGTCATGGTTGTGACGTTTGTATTTTGTAGGGTCATGGTTGTGATGTTTGTATTTTGTAGGGTCATGGTCGTGATGTTTGTATTTTGTAGGGTCATGGTTGTGATGTTTGTATTTTGTAGGGTCATGGTTGTGATGTTTGTATTTTGTAGGGTCATGGTTGTGATGTTTGTATTTTGTAGGGGCATGGTTGTGATGTTTGTATTTTGTAGGGTCATGGTTGTGATGTTTGTATTTTGTAGGGTCATGGTTATGATGTTTGTATTTTGTAGGGTCATGGTTGTGATGTCTATATTTTGTAGGGTCATGGTTGTGATGTTTGTATTTTGTAGGGTCATGGTTGTGATGTTTGTACTTTGTAGGGGCATGGTTGTGATGTTTGTATTTTGTAGGGTCATGGTTGTGATGTTTGTACTTTGTAGGGGCATGGTTGTGATGTTTGTATTTTGTAGTGTCATGGTTGTGAGGTTTGTATTTTGTAGGGTCATGGTTGTGATGTTTGTATTTTGTAGGGTCATGGTTGTGATGTTTGTATTATGTAGGGTCATGGTCGTGATGTTTGTATTTTGTAGGGTCATGGTTGTGATGTTTGTATTTTGTAGGGTCATGGTTGTGATGTTTGTATTTTGTAGGGTCATGGTTGTGATGTTTGTATTTTGTAGGGTCATGGTTGTGATGTTTGTATTTTGTAGGGTCATGTTTATGTTTGTATTTTGTAGGGTCATGTTTATGTTTGTATTTTGTAGGGTCATGTTTATGTTTGTATTTTGTAGGGTCATGGTTGTGATGTTTGTATTTTGTAGGGTCATGGTCGTGATGTTTGTATTTTGTAGGGTCATGGTTGTGATGTTTGTATTTTGTAGGGTCATGGTTGTGATGTTTGTATTTTGTAGGGTCATGGTTGTGATGTTTGTATTTTGTAGGGTCATGGTTGTAATGTTTGTATTTTGTAGGGTCATGGTTGTGATGTTTGTATTTTGTAGGGTCATGGTTGTGATGTTTGTATTTTGTAGGGTCGTGGTTGTGATGTTTGTATTTTGTAGGGTCATAGTTGTGATGTTTGTATTTTGTAGGGTCATAGTTGTGATGTTTGTATTTTGTAGGGTCATGGTTGTGATGTTTGTATTTTGTAGGGTCATGTTTATGTTTGTATTTTGTAGGGTCATGTTTATGTTTGTATTTTGTAGGGTCATGGTTGTGATGTTTGTATTTTGTAGGGTCATGGTTGTGATGTTTGTATTTTGTAGGGTCATGGTTGTGATGTTTGTATTTTGTAGGGTCATGGTTGTGATGTTTGTATTTTGTAGGGTCAAGGTTGTGATGTTTGTATTTTGTAGGGTCATGTTTATGTTTGTATTTTGTAGGGTCATGGTTGTGATGTTTGTATTTTGTAGGGTCATGGTTGTGATGTTTGTATTTTGTAGGGTCATGGTTGTGATGTTTGTATTTTGTAGGGTCATGGTTGTGATGTTTGTATTTTGTAGGGTCAAGGTTGTGATGTTTGTATCTTGTAGGGTCATGGTTGTGATGTTTGTATTTTGTAGGGTCATGGTCGTGATGTTTGTATTTTGTAGGGTCATGGTTGTGATGTTTGTATTTTGTAGGGTCATGGTTGTGATGTTTGTATTTTGTAGGGTCATGGTTGTGATGTTTGTATTTTGTAGGGTCATGGTTGTGATGTTTGTATTTTGTAGGGTCATGGTTGTGATGTTTGTATTTTGTAGGGTCATGGTTGTGATGTTTGTATTTTGTAGGGTCATGGTTGTGATGTTTGTATTTTGTAGGGTCATGGTTGTGATGTTTGTATTTTGTAGGGTCATGGTTGTGATGTTTGTATTTTGTAGTGTCATGGTTGTGATGTTTGTATTTTGTAGGGTCATGGTTGTGATGTTTGTATTTTGTAGGGTCATGGTTGTGATGTTTGTATTTTGTAGGGTCATGGTTGTGATGTTTGTATTTTGTAGGGTCATGGTTGTGATGTTTGTATTTTGTAGGGTCATGGTTGTGATGTTTGTATTTTGTAGGGTCATGGTTGTGATGTTTGTATTTTGTAGGGTCATGGTTGTGATGTTTGTATTTTGTAGGGTCATGGTTGTGATGTTTGTATTTTGTAGGGTCATGGTTGTGATGTTTGTATTTTGTAGGGTCATGGTTGTGATGTTTGTACTTTGTAGGGGCATGGTTGTGATGTTTGTATTTTGTAGGGTCATGTTTATGTTTGTATTTTGTAGGGGCATGGTTGTGATGTTTGTACTTTGTAGGGGCATGGTTGTGATGTTTGTATTTTGTAGGGTCATGGTTGTGATGTTTGTATTTTGTAGGGTCATGGTTGTGATGTTTGTATTTTTTAGGGTCATGGTTGTGATGTTTGTATTTTGTAGGGTCATGGTTGTGATGTTTGTATTTTGTAGGGTCATGGTTATGTTTGTATTTTGTAGGGTCATGGTTATGTTTGTATTTTGTAGGGTCATGGTTGTGATGTCTATATTTTGTAGGGTCATGGTTGTGATGTTTGTATTTTGTAGGGTCATGGTTGTGATGTTTGTATTTTGTAGGGTCATGGTTATGTTTGTATTTTGTAGGGTCATGTTTATGTTTGTATTTTGTAGGGTCATGGTTGTGATGTCTATATTTTGTAGGGTCATGGTTGTGATGTTTGTATTTTGTAGGGTCATGGTTGTGATGTTTGTACTTTGTAGGGGCATGGTTGTGATGTTTGTATTTTGTAGGGTCATGGTTGTGATGTTTGTATTTTGTAGTGTCATGGTTGTGATGTCTATATTTTGTAGGGTCATGGTTGTGATGTTTGTATTTTGTAGGGTCATGGTTGTGATGTTTGTATTTTGTAGGGTCGTGGTTGTGATGTTTGTATTTTGTAGGGTCGTGGTTGTGATGTTTGTATTTTGTAGGGTCATGGTTGTGATGTTTGTATTTTGTAGGGTCATGTTTATGTTTGTATTTTGTAGGGTCATGTTTATGTTTGTATTTTGTAGGGTCATGGTTGTGATGTTTGTATTTTGTAGGGTCATGGTTGTGATGTTTGTATTTTGTAGGGTCATGGTTGTGATGTTTGTATTTTGTAGGGTCGTGGCCCACAGCCCAGACTTGGTAACCCTGGTCCTGGCTCAGTTTTGGATCACACCGTCACTAGGAAGGACTGGTAAGACTCACTCTTCAGTGGAGCTTTATGGTGTAACACTTATATAACAATATTGTGATACTCAATATGGCAATTAACCAGCCCTTTCAGCATTGTCATGTGACAAAGTCGATGTGCCGTCATGGGACAGCTGTTTTTCCACCCTTTATCAACTTTTTTTTTTTTACATCATTGACACCTTTTCAATTGTTCATGCAAGTCCTTTATTTCACTAAAATACCTATGAATAATTTACAATCTTAAAGAACAGGAAACAACAGGGAAAAAATGGGGGTTAATATGAACTAATTAAAGATGAATGAGGTTAATAACTAGAATACTGATGAAAAGTAGTAGGTTTAAAACTAGATATTAACCTTGAATACTAATGAAGGACCATCATATTAAACCTTGAGTAGAAATGAGCAAAAAAACAGCACTTTTTCGCCACAAAATGCAGCGATTCAATTGTCATGAAAGCAAAATTTGTATTTGTAACCCTCGAATTTCAACAATAATTTCAGCCAAATTTTTATGTGCAATTTTGGGAATTTATTCCTGCAAAGTTAGGCTGTGGTGTGGCTGTCTGAGGCGTCTACTCACTCTTTCCGCTTGTTCATTGTCGTCGATGTTACAGTTTTTGAAAGTAGATATTTGGCGTAATAAAAATAAGTCGCTCTTTTCGCTGTCAGTGAGCTCCATTCTCGCAGCGTGCTCACACTGAAACTCCGGGTTACGAAAATTTTGCAATTCAACTCCATCTTTGGGAATTGAGTCCGTGCATGGAGCAGCCCCGCTCTGTCTAAATGTTAATTTTGATTGTGTACAGTATTTAACTAATGAGCTTTTTAAGTTTGTGCAATCAACCACCAACTCTCCTGGGTTTTCTTGCAGGTCATTAATAACTTGAACCTTGTTTTTTTTCCCCCAAAAAAGTCAACTATTATTATCTTTTCCCCCAGTTTAAATTGTTATTAACTAGGTATAGATCATGTAATAAGCCAGTTAAATACCTCGGACGTCGGCAGTTCGCCATATGGTCATTCCTCTGTCACATCGACCCTCTGTCTACCTTCTGTCACACTGTTTTATATCGATTTCATCATTTTACAGAAAAGGCAGGTCTCAAGTCCACATTAGTCTGTAATAACACGGTTGTTTGTTTCCAGGAATGACTTCTTCCTGGTCAGCCAGCATGTGCGCCAAGGAACTGTCACACCCACTCACTATGTTGTTGTGTACGATACCTCCAACTGGAAACCTGATATCATGCAGAAGTAAGACATGCAAGAAGGACTACGTTTCCCATCTTTCCACTATTCACACTAGCAACTGTTTGCGGCATGGTTTTTAAGACACAAACCAGCTCAAGATTTATATGATTATTAAATGACAGCTTTCTTCCCCTTGTTTATTTTTCAGATTGTCCTACAAATTGACGCATCTGTATTATAATTGGCCTGGGACGGTACGAGTTCCCGCCCCCTGTCAGGTAAGAAGCTTTGATACACCTATTTCAAAAAAAGTTGTCAGTGCAAATGGCGAATGGCAAATAGTAGATGGCAGTTCTAAGCCCGAACGGTGCTTCTGGGTACTAATCATTCGCAAAATAAAAGGTGTTAAATAAAGTCTAGCAATGTCAGAGACATACATTGATGATCTTTAATGGATAATTGTTTGATTTATCCATGTTCTTCAGCATTTAGTAGAAATTTAATGAGACCCATGGTTCCTTTCGGTCCTAGAACTGCCATTTGCCAATCGCCATTTGCCTTTTCGCACTGACAACGTTTTTTGAAATAGGTATATACGCAATACTGCTTGTGGGCTCCTGTGTGTCAAGTTAGTTTACATGCGTAATTATACATTCGCTGATCACTCGCTAACGTGTACTCGACAAAATACACCCGCTAATCACTCGCTAACGTGTACTTGACACAAATACATTCGCCAATCACTCGCTAACGTGTACTCGACACAAATACATTCGATAATCACTTGCTGACGTGTACTAGACGCAAATACATTCGCTAATCACTCGCAAGTCAAGTTAGTGATCCAACGCCGACGACGATAGAATAACTAAAGAGGTACCTTCGTTCTTGGCGAAATGTATCAGTAGATATATCACAGGGACATTTTCACTTCACACCCAAGCGCATAAAAATGTAATAAAGAACGAAGGCGGCCACTCTGGCTAATGATTTCTCGTATCCACAGACTACAATAAAGTATTTTCATCATATGCAACACTTGTCCTTCTGCTATTTTTTTTTTTTTTTTGCTGAATCGAAAAATTGCACGAACTTTTAAACCACCCTGTACAACCGCTTATCACTCGCTAATGATGTGTACTCGTTGCAAATACATTCGCCTATCACTCGCTAACGTGTACTCGACCAAATTCTTCAGGACCCTGAAGAAGTCTTACTATTCAAGACGAAAATTTAGCAGAGAGTCTACTTCTATTTTTTGGTGAACAATATTTATACTCTTGTTAACGAACGCGACTGTTTGGGAATTTTTATTGATTCGACCAAGTATCTCGATATATGTTTCTATCTGGGGCTAAAGAGTGTTTTTTTTCTTGTATCTTTCAGTACGCTCATAAGTTGGCCTATCAAGTTGGTCAGAGCATCCATGGGCAGCCAAGCCAAGAGCTGTGTGACAGATTGTTCTTTCTATAAGTCTTAGTGGCCATTCGCCATCCACAACACGCTCTCCGCCATCCAACAAAGATTGGTCCAACATCTCATGACGTCCATCAACGTAAATATCTAATGACGTCACGCTTTGTGATTGGTGCATCAGCCTGATGTCATGCCGTTACTGTTAGGAGACAATGATCAAATGTTTAGATATCGTTGGGTTGCAGAATTTTCCAAGAATATCAAGTTATCTATTGCCTGTCGCTTATATAAAGGATTTTTCAACTTTGATTACAAATCTTCTCATTTAGTTTACAGGTACCTCTATCTTAGTCATTTTAAGCCCACCGAGGTACTACCTCTGACTCCTAGCCTAATCGTCCATGATTGGGTGAATCGGGTTCATTGCCAAGTACAGTACAAAACGATCTGGCATTTTTATGCAAAACCTTTTCGATTTTTTTAACGTTTTCAACAGTTACCCAATTTCCTAAAGATTCTATGGTAAAAGCCTGCGTCTACATTAATAACGAGTCGCCAGATTATTTAAATAAATTATTTTATCGCATTTTTTCATGTTTTAACCTCATCTTAAACACGAGGTTCCGCTATAAAAGGGAAAGCACCTTCCCAGCCCCGGGATCGAATTTGCAAGTATAATCAGAACACGGCCAAGCTAGCGGTCACAAATTATATGTCTCTTGTAAAATTGCTTATCTCAGAGCCTCTGTCGGCTGGAATAAAACTTTTTGCACAGGTAACAAGGGAGTTGTGTTAGAGAGATTTATAAATTAGTAATTTGCTCTCCACCCACGTTTTCGGTGCAAAATTTTAAATTTCGCGCTACCATTGTCTAGCGCATCTGCATAAATTACTCTCGCGCTGTTATGAAGATGCTCATATTTTAGAGCGCACACAGCTTGGTATATCATTATTTTACTATAAATATAACCATTTTCGGTGGACAACTTTAGGAATGATATTTAATTTGGTTTATAATATGAAATTTGAATTTAGCGCTCAGAGCAATTGTCCTGACATGTTGACTCATTGACGGCTGATTGATAACTGATTGTTCTTGAGCCCGGGGGTGGGAGGAGCTTTCCCTTTTATAGCGGAACCTCGTGTTTAATCTTGTCATAAGCCAAAATCACGAACAGAATCATGAATATTTCAGCCATGAACTCACACAACGAAAAAAACCTTTTGATTTTGTAAATATAGTTTTTCGTCCCTCCAATCACGAAACATATTTACTCTGATCTTGATCACAGGATATTTTATTCATTCAAGTTTTTAGACCGACACCTTAATTAGGCCAATTATTCTTGAGACAATACGACATGGACCGTAATCGAAACAGCTTTGTGAAAAATTGGGGAAAATGGCTATTGTACCTACTCCTAGAGTGTAGTTTGTCTACAAGTATGTTGCTATGTCTATAATAATATAATGCTGTGTTTTCGTTCACAGTTCGAGAAAGTTTTTTTTTTGCCTGTTATATAATTGTTTTCTTGTGCTTATACAAATTGTCTCTAGG
This sequence comes from Nematostella vectensis, assembly GCF_932526225.1. Taxonomy (NCBI): domain Eukaryota; kingdom Metazoa; phylum Cnidaria; class Anthozoa; order Actiniaria; family Edwardsiidae; genus Nematostella; species Nematostella vectensis. Next base: position 20,142,122 of record NC_064036.1, read on the forward strand.
TATACTGTTGTGAACAACAAAGTGTACGTCAATCCTTAAGCACTCAAAACAGATCTGATCAGGGTGAATATGTTTCGTTTTTTTTTTTTTCGTTTTTTTTTTTTTTTTTTGCGTGGATGTTTTTAGTACACTTTCATCTCGGGGCTTAAAATGTTTGCGACTCACTCGAAGCTTTACACCTGATGTAGGGACTTTAAAGGTATTGTATGAAGTTTTTTTCATGTAGTACTTATTTTTATATCACTAGCAAGTACACATAATTTCAATCCTACCCCAGCCTAACCTTTATGTTGTGGAGTATTATGATTAAGAGAAAATGTATATTTTACAATTCAGTTAGGTATTTATGGTATCCATATAGTAATGAAAATTCCCAGTGTGGATCTTCAAGAGTTGGGCAAGTGATCCAAGTCTAGGCGGGCTAAGCCGTACGTGAATTAGGCTAAGTCTGGGTGGTCACGCCACGTACGTGAATTAGGCTAATTCTGGGTGGTCATGCCCCGTACGTGAATTAGTCTAAGTCTGGGTGGTCACGCCCCGTACGTGAATTAGGCTAAGTCTGGGTGGTCACGCCACGTACGTGAATTAGGCTAATTCTGGTTGGTCACGCCCCGTACGTGAATTAGGCTAAGTCTTGGTGGTCATGACCCGTACGTGAATTAGGCTAAGTCTGGGTGGTCATGCCCCGTGCGTGAATTAGGCTAAGTCTGGGTGGTCACGCCCCGTCCGTGAATTAGGCTAAGTCTGGGTGGTCACGCCCCGTACGTAAATTAGGCTAAGTCTGGGTGGTCACGCTCCGTACGCACCTAGGCCACGTTTTTTTAAGCCCAAATGATTATAAATGGGTTAGGAATTCATCAAGACATTAATAGAACATCTAAGGACGTTTCAAGAGATTACTACAGAACAAGGCTTGTGAATGATCAATGCAATGAATCAAGTTTTACCGTGAATGATATGTTTGAATAGTTATGAATTTAGTGTTATGTTGATTAAAAAGAATTTGTTGATTATATTTGCGCCCTTGCCCTTTCTGTTCGAACCTTTAGCTTAGCGAACGTCCGTGAGAGCGCACGCGTTTGTTTATTTGTATCCACTCAAATACATCGGGTTCAACGATGATTGAGACGTTTCACAAAGTAACCAAAAGGGATGTTTCTGTTGAGCATGGTATTTGATTCGGTGCATCAAAAGAGACTCGTACTTACCTGATACTCCAGTCAATCCAAGAAATGTTTACGGTCCAGGTGGAACTAATTGCAACGGATTTTGAACAAGGGATACAACCTCATGAACATACCCAAAGTCCCCAAACATTCCTTTGGTGGGACATCTTGAAATATGTGATTTTTCCATTTCGGAGCAAAACCACAGGGTACCCGCGTCGTTAAAACGGAAAAAAATTACGTCTCAATCAGAACATTCAAAAGGCCATTGTTAAAAGAAAACAAAAGTGTTCCTTTTTACTGTTGTATTACATGTATTTCTAATAGGCTAGCTACTGAGTTGCTGTCACATGTAACTTGTTTTTTATACAATTTTAGTCACTGATCCGAGGAATGTAGAAATACATTTGTGGAGAAAATATTTGAAATAGCAATGAAACATGGACAATTTGCCTTATTTCGATACTCAAGTTTGTGTCTTTAGTATTTTTTGTCCAATGACCTTTGAAATTTTCTGATTAAGACTTGAATTTTCAAATTTGTTTAGTCTTTTCGACGCGGGTACCCTGTGGTTTTTGGAATACAGAAGTATTGGAAAAAAGATAAAACAGGGGCAATTTGCTTTGTTTCGATATCCAAACTGGGTATTTAATCAACTTTGACCAATGGTCTTTTAAATGTTCTGATTGAGACGCTCTCCCGCGTTGAGCACCAAATCTCCCGCTTTTTAGCGATTTTTATCGCTTCCGAAAAATTATTCCATAGAATATCGTCACTTTTGCCTATTTTCTATTAAATTATTTGAAACAACAATTCCCTTGCGTAGCGCAATTTATCTAACACCCTCGTGAGAGCTATAAGTGGATTTGTTTGCCAGAGCTTTCTATACGGCAAACGCCTACAAGGTTAAACCCACCCCTCCCCCCCAAAAAAAATGAATATACCCCACCCCTCCCCCAAAAAATTCTCAAGCCTTAAGATTTTCGGAGGTTGACAGGTATGTTTGTCTGAAAGACGAAGCGAAAGCTTTCTACCATGAGCAGGAGGATTCAGTTAGAAGAAGTTACCAGGCCTTGTGTAAAGCATTGAAGGTCAGATTTGAAGGAGGGCTAGCAATACTAAAATACAAAAAGGAATTTGCCGAGCGAATTAGAGCTGAAGGGGAGCCGCTCCACTCGTATTTATCTGCTCTACGACTGGCTTACTCAAGGGCTCATGTCCCACCTGTAGTTGAAACGCTACCAGAAGACCCGACTGATGCGTAAAGGACAGGCACTCCCGACAGGAAGCAGCTTTTGAGTATTATAATACCAGAGCTAAGGAGGACATTCTGTGTCAATTTATCAACAGGCTAAATTCCAAGCTGAGGGAGATACTGGTCTGTCAGGACGATTTGTTAAAAAAAACCCATAGCAAAAGTAATAAAAAGGATTGCTAATCTGGAAGAGGAGCAAAGAGCAAGTAACCCACAGCAAGTACGGGGTGCTATTCAAGATGGGGTTAATGACCTAGTTGACAAACTTGTCGAATAGAAGGTCACGGCAGCTATCAGAAAGAGGGGAAAACGGGTTCCAAAGGAGACGTCCAAGGCCCACGGATTTATGCAGAAAGTGCAAAGGAAAGGGACATTGGGCAAGAGACTGCCCATCCGTAACTGGGAATAATTTAAACGAGAACAAGGCTGGTGGAACACCCCGACACCAGCCTTGAGAACACAAAAGGGGGTCAACACAGTGCAGACGGTGTCGACACGACACTCATACAAAGTTGAGGCAAAAGTAAACCAAGTGAAGTGCATCTTTTTGATCGACACAGGCGCAGAGGTAAGTCTAATAAGCTCATCAGTACCAGGCCTTATAATAGAGTCCAAAGTGCATCTAGTTTCAATCACACGTGAACCCATTGGGGTGAGAGGGGAGTCCCAAGTGACATTGTTGCTGGAGGCAGGGAGATGTCATGGAGGTTCCTGGTGGTAGATGACCTTGCAGACTCGGTATTGGGGGCCGATTTTATTGATGCCCACCATAGGGAATGGTGGGGTTTAAGGGGCAATAGTCTTTTTCTTGATGGCCAGGAAATCCCGCTTGTCTCTAGTAAGTGCAGATAAGTATCGGTTGAGGATGATGCTACCCCTGTAGTAGCCTTCTGTACCATTGATCTTCCAGCCAGGCATCAGGCATTTATACCCTTGCGGTGTAAAGATAATGGGAACAGAGAGGGGATGTTTGAAAGAACCACAACACAAGGGGGGGGGGGGTACTTATGACAAAGGCACTTGTTTCAGGCAAGAAGTTCTGGGTGAAGGCTGTTAATCTGTCCCAATCATCAGTCACCCTGTATAAGAATCAGAAAGTGGGTGGTCTGACTACCGTGTATACAGTTTCCTAGCCCATTAGCTCTAAGGAGACACTGGTAGCTGGGGGGGTTTCTGACAATGATAAGGGCATAAACTTGAGAAAGCTTGGACTTGACTTGTCGGACAGTGAACTAGGCACCAATGAAAGGGAGAAACTAGAAAATATGTTGACCTCGTATGCTGATGTGTTTTCGCAGACTTAGGAAAATGTAGCGCTAACGTTCAGCGTCATGTTCAAGTCCTTAGACTGTGCGTAGATTACAGAAGGCTTAGAATATGCGTAGATTACAGAAGGCTTAGAATATGCGTACATTACAGAAAGCTCAACGAAGGTAAGCGGGTTACCAGCTACCCCTTGCCCAACATCACCGAGTCCTTAGACCGTCTGGCCGACGCATCTTACTTGACAACGATCGATATGGTGTCTGGGTATCACCAGGCTAAAGTTGCACCCGAGGACAGAGCTAAGACAGCTTTTACAACTCCGTTTGGATTGTACCAGTACTGTCGCATGCCCTTTGGCCTGGCAGGGGCACCTGGAACATTCCAATCAGTAGTAGAGGATATGTCCTAGATGCAGTTGATATGATGGCCTACTTAGACGACGTCATCTGTTTCCACTATAGCTAAGACCATCTAAGAGGGATAGAGAGGATGCTGCAAGCAGTAAGGGCATCTGGTTTTAAGCTGTCGGGTAAGAAGTGCCAGTTTGCAACAAGATCAGTGAAGTTCCTTGGTCATGTTATTGACGAGAACGGTGTCAGGCCTCAACCATAGAGGTTAGATATCATCCGTAAGTGGGAGACCCCAACCAACAAAGAAGAGATGCGTAAGTTCATCGGTGTGTGTACATTCTGGAGACGCTATGTAAAAGGCTTTTCAGAGGTTGCTGCCCCACTTCATGATCTGCTCAATAAGCAGGACTTCTACCGGTCCCCAGAATGTGATCAGGCGTTTGAAAGCTTGAAACAGCTGTTGTGTACGTCAGTCACACTGTCTCTACCATCTCAACATGGACGGTTCGCAGTGACGTGTGATGCCTCTAACTGGACCACCGGATACTATCTAGAGCAGACAGACAGAGAGGGAGTGAAGCGACCGGTGGCGGTGGCAAGCGACCGGTGGCAAGAACATAATGGCCGGCTATGGAGATGGGTGGATAAGTTCAGATAGTTTCAGTGCAAGGTGCACCACATTCCTGGCTCGAAGAACACGGTTGCAGATGCATTGGGTAGAATTCAGAATGTAACCACTAGTGATGTTGCAGAGTGGTCGATGGAGTACATAGTTGAGCAACAGGACAGTTGTCCGGTCACCAAAGAAGTGAAGCTGTGGTTATTACACAAGCCACCGGCTTGTGTAATAGAGGTGTTATCCAAGTCGTGATTCCATCTACTCTGACGAAAGAGTGTTGCAAATGCTACATGATGATGCAGCGCACCTTGAAGCTCTAAGACACTCCAAAGGATCCGAGACAGATTCTTCTGGCCGTGTGTGGCAACTGACGTGGAAAATTGGTGTAGGAATTGTCTAGTCTGTCAGCAGAGACGAAATCCCGTTCCGAAATACAAGGCTCCGTTAAGACCAATCGTGACATCTCGGCCGGGAGAATTGGTGACAATGGATTTGGTTGAATATCCCAAAAGCAACCGTGGAAGTCAGTACTGTCTTGACATGGTCGATCATTTCACGAAGTGGCTGTAGTTGTTCCCTTTAAGAAACCAGAAATCTGAGGCCATTGCCAAAAGAATAAATGATGACTGGATTCCAAGAAACGGAGCACCCGAACAACTGCATAGTGACCAGGCAGCTAATCTAAACAGCCAGAACATCGAGGAGATTTTTCAGTATTTGAAGGTGTTGAAGACAAGGACGACACCATTTCATCCTGAGTCTGATGGTGCTTCAGAAAGAAGTATACGAACCGTTAACGCAATGTTGGCCAAAGTAGTGAGTGACGATCAAAAGAACTTGGATCTCTACCTATCCTCTACCTGTTTGGCATACAACAGCAGTTCACAGAAGCACTGGACATACTCCTAGTTACATGGAGTTTGGACGAGAGTTGCGCCTTCCAACTGACTTAGTTGACACCGCTTTTATGCCAGAAGTGCGGCTGGATCATGCAGAGTTTGCGTTGCAACTGAAGAACCGTCTCCAGTAAGCTTATAAATTGGCTAGGGACACTCTTCAACTGTCTCATCAGTCTCAGAAGAGCTTTTATGATCACCGTGAAGTGAACCCTGGATAGTCGCAAAATGGCTGAATGAAGTTGTGCATCGGATAAAGTATAGTGGTCAGGGTAATCATATTGGACTGAAGCCACGTGTAGTACACCACAATCAGCTTAAGCCATTCTTGGGGAGTCTGGACACATCTGAAGTCCAGGTGGCCTCAAAGCCACAGGCCCATAACGAACATCAGACCCCGGTCAGAGTTGTCAAACAACTCTGACCGGAACCTTACAGTGATAGAAGAAGTTGAGTCTGCTCACCGAGATGAAGCAGAGATGACTGACGAGCCACAGGAAGATGATCCAGAGTATGATGAACCAGCTCCTAGGAGACCTCAGCGTGTTCGTCATCCCCCGATTTGGATAAGAGATTACAACACTGAGGGATAAAATATGGGGACATATTTCTAGATAGAAAGGGGACAGTGTTGGACTGGGACTAGCGCATGCGCGTCGGTTCAAAGATGGCGGAATACGTTTAGAACTGAAACCCGTTGTTGTTTTAGCAACTGTAACATACTTTATTGTATAGCGTTATAACTGTTACAACTGTTATGTAGGCATTTCTGCTTCACTTAGCCCAACATATACTGGCTTAACCATGGCCAGTATCTCCAATGGCAGATCATCACAGTGTTTAAATGTATTGGTGTGGTCTGCTTTGTCTTTCTGGTATTTACACCAGATGGTGCTACGTGGGACAAAACAGATAAAAGGCCGCCATTGCTGCACCTCGCATTTGCATTTCGTGCAAAAAATGTGTCCCAAAAGTATACATCGGCGAGATTGATCGCGGACTGACTGGTTGCAGACTAGGGAATAGATTTAGAAGCCATTGAATAGATGTGATAAACAACAAGTCTGAACTACCAGTACCAGCTCACTTCAATCAAATGAATCATGCTGTTAATGATATGAAGGTGGCGGTGCTGGTAGCCGGCCTTATGGACACCGATACCTGAAAACGAGCGGAGTCCAAGCTTATCATCAAACACAACACCCTGGCGCCGAGCGGCTTAAATTTAGATGTAGGACTGCCCATGATTTGAACGCACGCGCAGACAATCTCCCATGCGCCCGTGCGCGCGCACTGGAACTTTTATTTGTTTGGTTTTTGCTCGTCATAATTTACGTTAATCCTGATGAAGGCAGCATTGCCGAAACGTCGAGTCATAATTTCCGTTAATCCTGATGAAGGCAGCATTGCCGAAACGTCGAAAAAAATAGAACCCAGTGATTCAAGAAATTGTTGTATATAAATAAGCACAAGACAATCACTGCACAGGACCAAAAACACAACCCTTGTTAGGTATCTATTGAGTCACGTTGATGAAACACAGGGAACCCAAACAGGGCATTTTAAAAAGCTTAATCATTGGTAAAAAACATTTTCATTCAAATTACATCAGGGCATACATTTTAAGGATAAATAACGGTAACTTTGAGACAAAAAAATCACAGTTACTTCAAATTTGGTCAATTTTGTGTATATAATTGTATTTCGCGCCAAAAGCGGTTATTGATTACTGAGAATTGTTAAAATTTAGACTATTCGTTCTAGTTTTCTATGAGTCAAACATTCTATTGACTATCTGTTGACTCATAGAGAACGAGTAATATTAGCGGTTTCAGATCACATACACGGCCTTCGCCGTAAAAAAAAAAACCGCTATACGGCACTATTTGACTTTTGTTGTAGTGGGTGGCTGGGTGGCTTATATGGGTGTCCTGTGGTATGAAGAGTAATCAATTCATGTTCCGGCTCATGGATATCGAGCCGGCTGCAAGGAAGCGCCACGTTTGGTCTTAGAGAACAACACAAAACCGTGAGATCAAATACTGTACATCCTCTTTTGTTTTATGTTAGAGTCGACTGACTGGATGAAAAGAGCCTCATCTATTGAGTCACATCAGAGATTCGTGGTTGCGTATAAGAGAAAAGTTGAATTGGATGGCAATGTCCCCTCGACGAAGCGCACGGCTGAGAGGGCTAGACGCCGATACCGAGAAGTCGCCTGAAAAGAACGATTACATCAACAACACCCGACAAGAAGTGATGACCGAAGTCAATGGGAAACAACAGAAGCCAAAAGAGCATAGAAAACCGTTGATACCGCCAGACGACCGCTGGAGTATCGGAGTTTTATTGTTTCTCTATGTTCTTCAAGGGATTCCTCTTGGACTAGCGGGGTCAATTCCTCTGTTGCTCGCCAAAAAAGTCGGATATAAACAGCAAGCTATGTTTAGCTTTGTTTATTGGCCTTATAGCGTGAAACTGCTCTGGGCACCTATTGTAGATGCCGCATTTTTTTCAAGATTTGGTCGTCGAAAGACGTGGCTTGTCCCAGTTCAATACTTGATCGGTATTTTTATGCTGATTTTGTCAAATGTAAGTTCACCCCTACCCGTTTGTGACTTGCGTGTGTCAGGCTTGGCAAGGGCAGATCTAGGGCTGGGCCCAGCAGTCCCCTGCCCCGCTATTTTTAGATATTTGGCTTAAAAATAACAAAACATATAAGCAAATCCATGGAGAAATAATTAATCCAGCTCTCTTTCTTGAAAAAAAAACCTTGCCATTGAGAACTGGGCAAGTAAATGGCTCATGAGCTTAAATCCATCTAAATGCTTTGTCAAGAGAAAAACCCGTAAAACTTATCCAGTCATTCACAATTACAATTTTAATGGGACCATACCCTGAAATCTGTTGACCATCACCCATACTTAGGGGTTGAATTGTGTGACTCTCAACTGGAGCCACCGTATTGATAGTAAAGTTTCTAAGGCTAACCAAATGCTTGGGTTTTTACAAAAAAAACTTTAGTAATTGTCCTGAATCCTTAAAAAAAAACTCTCTTATAAGTCACTTGTCTGCCCTAATTTAGAATACGCAATTTGTGTAAGGGATCCTTGGCTCACCAAGCACATAAAAAATTGCTGGGAACAATCTCCAGGTACAATGACCAACCTACTAAGCAAGCTTGAATGGCCCTCCCTCCAACAAAGAAGGAGAAATTCCCACCTAACTCTATTTTATAAGGCTGTCCATGGTGACACTGCGCTCAAGGTCCCTTCCTTGTTACTAAACGTCAACTTAGAGGACATCATATAAATAAATGTATTGAGCTCAGCCCAAACACCGTGGCATCTAGAATCTCGTTCTTCTGCAAGACAGTAAAAGAGTGGAATAACCTGGCAACTGCCACTCTGGAATCCACGTCAGTTAATGAATTTAAGAAAGGCTAAGTTCTAAACAATTTTGACTTTAATTAAATTTATTCATTATTTTGTTAGGTTGATATCACTGCTTTAGTTTTATTCTCCCTTATTCTTATTATTTTTATTTATTTTATATAGTTAAATTTATTTCTTGTAGCACAGCTACATCTGGAAGTGGGTAGGCGGGGGGGAGGGGGCCTCCACCATAAGCTGCCCATTCTGGGGGTAAATATTGTCCTTACTTGCAGTGGTACTTAGTTTTCTTTTATTTGAGGTGCCACTACAGTGGAGTGGGGTGTTCGTCAAGGGCCTATGGTATTATCTTTTGAGGCCGTTGCTAGGGAAATTTGTTTGCTTTATAAAAGCTTCTGTTTTTTTTTTTGTCAAATCTCTTGGTACTTTCAACATAAGTGTTTTAGACATTAATGACTCAAGTCATAATGTCATCTGACCCCTCCAATTGTCACGTGACGCAAAACAGAAAAACGTATCGGAGAAGCTACTGTTCAAGTCTAACATCATTTTTTTGGAAGCAATATTTTAACATCACTATTTTCTAAAACTTCAAGCATCCGATTTGCAAAATTTTGATACTGCGAGAAATGGTGAATTTTTATGTTCTTCGAAAACCACATATTTGGTAATAACCTTTTCATTTCTTCAAAAATCAAAAATCCCATGCACTAATGTGTTAGGAATGGTAATATCAATGGTTTGAGTGAAAAAAAAAATTCACAATTGTTGTAAAATGTTCAAAATTTAAGTGTTTTTCTTGCACGGAATTGCCACCATCATGTTTTTATATTCTCTAGAAACATAAAAATTGCATTTTCTTCTACAAAATGTTGAAAGTTTATTTTAGCCTCTTCAGAAAAAAAGAAAAATGAAAGTTAGAACAGGAGTTTCAAAGAAAATGATAATAAAAAAAAAACACTTGACTGGGAATTGAACCCGGAGCGCTTGCTTATGAGTCAAAGGTGCTAACCACTGGGCCACGGAATCAAGTTAGAGGACGTGTGGCGATTTTAATCTATTTAAGCGAATGTAGCGCTTTTACCTTTCGTAGCAAAGGTGTTTCGTTTCAACAAGATAGTATCATAGGCCCTTAAACCCCCCTTCTATGGGTACAGGCAATTGTACACATAAAGTTGGTTCAAACTTGCAGTGTGATGCATGCTATTATGGTTCTTGAATATAGTGTTGAGATTAAAGCTAAACAGTATGCCCCAAAAGTGTTCAGATGGTCCTTTGTTAGTTGTAAATAGGATTCAGACCCTGAATGGAGTAGAGATGAAATTGCAAAAACCAACTAAAATCAACTCCAGGAAATTTCACACTTTCTCACAATTTGTTTATTTTTTCCCCAGCATGTTAGTTATTTACTAGGTGAAGTTGAGGGGAGCACTCCAAATGTCTTCCTTCTTACTGCTGTGTTCTTCTGTCTGAACTTTCTCACTGCCACCCAGGATATTGCAGTAGATGGCTGGGCACTGACCATGTTATCGCGGGAGAATGTTGGTTGGGCATCTACTTGTAACACAGTAGGACAAACAGCCGGTTACTTCCTTGGCAATGTAGTCTTTCTTGCCCTCAGCTCTTCTGAGTTCTCTAACAAGTATTTGAGATCAATACCTCAGGAACAGGGTGTTGTGGATCTGGGGGGGTTTCTGTTTTTCTGGGGTATTGTGTTTCTGGTCACAACAACTGTTATTGGCATATTCAAGCATGAGAAGTCTGAGGAGGAGCTCCATGGCGAGGATCACCAGAGTGATGGCATTGCATTGATGTATGTGAAGCTCTGGAAGATTGTAACTCTCCCTGCCGTACTCAAGTTTATTGTCATTCTTCTTACTTGCAAGGTAAGTTAGACATCTTTATTGCTTGCACAAAGTTGATTTTATTTTATTGTGGAAAAAGAACATAACTTTTGTTGCTTACTTTATGTGACCAAGATGGTAGCAGTAAGCATACATTCCCTATGCAATAAACATACATTTGTCCCTTTGATCTCTATGAATAGGCTGGTTTTGCTGCTGCTGATGCTGTAACTGGGCTGAAACTTGTAGAAGCAGGTGTTCCCAAAGAGAACCTAGCCATGCTAGCTGTACCCATGGTGCCAATACAAATTCTACTTCCACTTTTCATCAGCAAGTTCACTTCAGGTATGGGGAGGTACATGTCACCTGGGATGGGGGGGATCACACTTGAGCAGACACTAAATCTTCAACACTTAATCTAATTCTTCTCTAAACCTAATCCTTGGGCAAGGTTTTTAAAGCAATAACACTATCAGGCTGTCTGACAAATCTGAGTGTTATGCTAAAGATGTTGTTGTTTTGTATTGTAAATTTTGGGAGGATTGCCATTTGGTAACACAATACTGAATGTTGTTAGCTAACCTCAGCCTTCTCGCATTCTTCTAGTGATTTGAATGTCATTGTTTAAGTGTAGTAGTCAAGCCAGATCAAAAGAACACAAAGACATAACAGTGTATTTGTACTAAATAAACTAAATGGTATTTCACGGGTTTTTGAAAACCACTCTATCAGTCTAAGTGCTCGTACAAGAAAAACGTTAGAAATTACCTTTCCTACCCTCTCAAGACATTGTTTATTTTGCACAAAGGCTGCTACTTCTCACAATCAAGTCTTTGCGCCTTAGGGCCGAGATGCATTGCACTCGTTAGCTGATTAGTGAAGACCCTCAGATTGTGTGATTCTTTATGGGCCCATGATTAGACAATTGGAATCAACATAGTGAGCACAATGTATAATAACACAAGTAATCAGTATGAGCATGTTATACACCATAGTCCTTCCACATCTCATAACCCATGTACCTTTACTCTTCTCAGGCCCTAGGCCTCTGGATGTGTTTCTAAAAGCATACCCTCTAAGGCTATGTTTTGGTCTGGTGTTTATTGCTTGTGTCTGGTGGGCCAAGAATGTCCGCAGCCCTGGACAGGAATATTTTCCTTGGTACTTTTATGCTGGAATCCTAGTGGTTTATGCTCTCCACCAGGTATTTATGTGCAACCATAGTGATGTACATGTTTATTGAGAGTTGTCAAAGGCAGGAAAATATGCAATTACATGTGTTTTCATTAAACAAAGCCTTCTCAAAACCTGCTGTCTGCCGAGCTCAACGAGCCGCTTTCTCTTGGAGATTTGACAGTTACCATCTAGACAGAAATACTGTATACACCTATTTCACAAAAAAGGTTGTCAGTGCTAGTGACAAATGGTAAATGGCTTATGGGTACTAATTATTTGTAAAATTAAAGGTGTTAAATAAATTCCAGCAATGTCAGAGACAAGCATTGGTAACCTTGGATGATTTATCCATATTCTTCAAGGCGCGTGGTTACTTTCTGTCGTATAACTGCCATTTGCCAATCACCATTTGCCATTTGCACTGACAACCTTTATTGAAATAGGGTATATTATATTTGTTTTGGTATTAACAATGAAAATAAAACCTCCAGCAACCTAAACTGCCTCCAAAATGCCTGCTCCTTAAAATCTTTTTGGGAATGCTGTATGTACAGTAAATGTTGGAAAATGCACGATTTAAACCGTCAGCCTGGTAAATTAGTAGTATTTTGGGGGGTCAAAAAAACCTCGAGGTCAAAGACCTGACCACTAATTTTTAGAGGTCCCGAAATTTTACGGTCACGAATTTTCCAACATTTTACTGTACATATTTTATAGTCTTAGGAAACTGTTGTAAGCATTTGTACATTAATTTTTTTTTCTGTTCAAAATTTTGTTGATTGTGTTTGTGACTTGACAAAATTTTGGACCAATTTCCAAAGCATTGATACCTAATTTTCTGATAACATAAGTTATTTGTTTAGTTTGTTTGTTATGTTTTATTTATTTATGCTTGTTGATCCTGAGCTTACTGTATTTGTATGATGTTTCTTCACAGATGACCCTATACTCTATGTTTGTGCCTATAATGGCATTCCATGCGCGTGTAAGCGATCCTAGAGTCGGTGGCACATACATGACACTTCTCAACACCATCACTAACCTTGGCGGCAACTGGGGCCCTACTGTCGCCCTGTGGCTAGTGGATGAGTTAACATGGAGTCAGTGTTTAGGGCTACCTGGTGATGAACAATCACCATGTGGTAACGCTCTACTTCAAAAAGTGAGTAATTTGAATATGTTGGAACTTTTTTTGCAATGCTGTGTTATGAGAGTGCAGATACACTAGTTTACCGTTTAATCGGGAATTCCAGTACTTTTGGTTATTTTGTAAATGGTAAAGATTCCTCCCACTAGAAAATTGCTGGAAAATGTGGAATTGCTTGAGAGGTACAGTAGTCCCACTTTCACCGGGATACCAGAAATTCCGGAAAAATCGCGTACCATTTGCAGTTTTCCATAGAATTTTTGACTTTGCCCCAATCTGCCACTTTTCACTGGGACCCCAAAAGTAAAATTTCTGGGTACAGAAGCAAATGGTACAGAAGCATTATGTAACGTACAGTATGTAAACTTTTACTTACCATTATGGCATTCTGGAAAAAAAATAGGATCTTATTCCAGAATGTCTGATTAAATGGTAAAGGTAATGGTTAAGTAAAGGAGGTTAGAATAAAATAGGTGGAAAATTTGAGATAAGATGTTCCCCCAAAATATCCTCTAGTACCTTGTAATTACCAATGCTTGCTTTCTACATAATTTTCCAGACCCATAAAGAAACAGTATTATCCTTTTTCGTAGGTACAGTAACTGATTTAATTTTTTTCATTTCAGACTTGTACTGATGCTGGAGGAAAATGTGCTATAACTGTTGATGGATACTATATTGAGTCTGTCATCTGTGTTGTTATTGGATTTCTATGGCTGCGTTGGAAAGCAAGGGACTGTCGGCGCTTGCAAGAGCTCCCACCAGAAGCATGGTCTTGTCATTAGGCTATGCCGTATACCCAAGAGAGCATAAGTATCTTATAGAGGGGTCCAATCCCCCAAGCAACATTAATCTTTCTTTGATATGGACACATAATAGAATACAATTCAGGGGATTTCCACTATTTCATTTTTGCTGGAGTTTATTCTTTTTGAATAATAATGAGATTTTCTTAACATGGTGTAAAAAAAGGCAAAAGATAATTGTTTTATGGTTATATTTAGAAGTGTGCAATTGGTAAGTTGACATCTATGGCCTTTGAGAAAAAGACTAGCTCGGCCCAGGAATGTATCTTTTTTTCAGTGAATGCGCAAAAATGAATAGGTGTCTTGCAAATGTGTGCTCACTCTGTTTTTTAGTGTCAAGGTAACGACAAGTAAAAACACTTTATAATGTGCTTACAAATAGGCCAGAAAATTTCTTTTTTTTAATTTCATTTAAAGATATTTTTTTGTCATTTTCTGACGTGATTGGCTTAAATTTGCCTCTGAAAAGGTCATGTGATCAGCTAGTGCAAGTTGCCTATGGAACAATTACCAAGGCAAAAGTTCATCTTGTAATAGGTCACCAGATCTAGAAACTTTTTCTATTCAAATGCACCAATGAAATTAACTGTCTTTTTTTTAGTACTTAAAAGTACCAACTTAGGAGGCGACCGGAGTCAAACTCAACTTATCACATGAGCAGGGTGAGGTCCATATCCCTTGGATTCCCCCCCCCCCCTCCCCCCCCCCCCCCCCCCCCCCGCTGAACAAGGATCATACTCTCATTTTCTCTAATAATAACAAATTTTAAATATTTATGTATTTATACCATTATCAGGTTTGCAGTAATCAAATATAATCATGTTTTTATTATTATGTATTATATATGAGGGGATGGCATTACTAACCCATCCAGGCTTACAAAAGCGGGACTTCAAGTCGAATACCAGTTTTTTGGTGTATCCCAATAATAATAAAACCTATGACAACCAAACTTGGTATGTGTCATGTATATGTAAAGGGGGTTCAACAATATGGTAACATGATTTTTGACGTCATCAATTACTTAACCCATTGACTCCTGGCTATTTTTGAGCTGAATTTACAAAAAAACAGACTGAAAACAGATACCTCCCCCCTATTCTGAGTTTCATACAGCCCGTCAAAGTCAAATACCCCTGCACCTAGTCAGCAGTATCCAAGCTTTCCAACAGTGCTTTGCGGTCCCCACTTTTAATCCCTCGTTGTTGTGCTGAAGCCAGCACAAGTTGGTGGTTGCTTGTATTTTTCATCAAAAATACAGCTATGAGCATATTAGGAGAGTGTCTCAGGACATCATAAAGTCTACTGGGGCATAATTGAGTGCTGTGCTTATGGATACTTGCAAGCAAAGGTGGATTCATGGTGATTTTTTCTTGTTTAGCTTTGCCTTGATGAGAAAATAATTTTCTAATGAATCACCACAGCTCTCAAAAATGCTGTCTTTTCTGAAACCAAATTGATTCCAAATTGTTTACACTGCTATTCTGGGTCTGTATGACCTGGAATTGATTTATTTGGCTTCGGGGTGAAAAGACATAAAAAACCAACTGACTTTGGGGAGAGGTGTTGTGTGGCCCTTCCCTCCGTGAATTTTTTCCTGGAGCTCCCAGAATGCTTTGCAATCCGTAGTGGAATTCAAGTGGTTTTAGCGGAGCCTCTGCGGAGCCCAATAGTCATAGAAAAGTGGTTTAAAGTTCCGTGGTCACGATGGGATTCCTGTGGATTTTCGCTCTCTGATTGGTCGAAAATTGAATGGCGCCAAAGTAAGAACGCGCGTGTACAGAAAAAATATTTTTTAATTTCCTTCATTCGTCGAAATTTATTTTGAGCAAACGTCTATTTAACGAACGCGCCTAGTTGCTTGTGTTATTTTGATTAAATGATAACAGACTTTTCCTGGTTTAAATCTTTTTTTTTTTTGACAAAGACTTAGGCACCTTAATTAAAAGCTTTTAGTATCTTCTTTCACATCCAAGAAATATTTGTTCGTGTTCAAGGCTTACATAGTAGTATTTGACAGCTAAACGAAATTGATTTTTTCAACAAAACACCCATTTAACGAGCTGCCCTCCCTAATCCATTTTTTTCCCGTTGGGAAAAAATATTTGGACCTTTTAAGTCTAATCCTGGTGCATTTTTTCCAATGAAAATAAAATTAAAAATAGCTTACAAATGATATTTATGAGGGGAAGTTCATTTATTATCCCGAGCGAGGGCGGGCGGGGGATGATAATGTGGGAGGGGGGCAAGAGAAATTTCCGAGGTCTAAAGGGTCAAAAGTCACTGATTTCTCTGGGTGTTTTTTTTCTATATTACTTGACCGAGTGTCAAATCAGACTTCTTGGTTCAACGAGTCTCGATTTGGGGGCAGTTTTTGGCATGTATAATTCAGGAGTCCAGGATACGTATTAAGCCCCGTTTTATCTATGCAATGCAAATTATAGCCTGGGTGGCAAGCGCCCCTGACATTGAGCAACGTGTTACCCAGTAGAAGCCAAGCCCAGATTTGTACTACCGGAACCCCTGTGCCGTTTGCTGGGAGGAAGGGTAGGGAGAGCGTTTAATACAAACTTGCAAGCTAACGGGGGTGGCGCCCACTAGCTAGGAGGAGTACTTTAGATAGGGGGCGTTTTAGATAATACGGTATGGTCAGTTTTGACATCCACTGTGTGATGGTCCGTGTGGGCTTCCTATGTACATCACAACCGGTTAGTACCCAGGCTTTCGTGTCGATGTTTTCAAATGGCAGAAGGCGTTATTCGACCACCAAGCTACGAACAGAGCTTACACGATCATCCCGCTATGGATACTCAAACACCACCACAATACAAGGAATCTAGCGACAGAGGGTCCACGCAGCAATCAGAGGAAAGAGCAGACCATCTTCCAAACGTGGAAGTGCGAGGAAACCCGATCCACAGCGAAGTGCACCTAGGAGATACGAGCGGGCTCACTTCAGAAGAGCTAAAAGAGTTACAAGAAAAGACAAAGAGAGAGCAAGCAAAGAAGTACTTCTCTCTTAGGGTAAGTGATTTATTGTTGTAGTATATAAAGCAGAGGTACGATTCAAGTACCAATTGTTAGAAAATTGTTGGCATATTAAAAATATACTTAAGTACATGGGACATTTATAAAAGGGCGGAAAAATATTTTAAACTGTTTACATGAACGTAAATTCAGATTTTCTTTTCAGTTTAACTAATGAGAGGTATATATTTATATCAATACTGCACAAACTTTAGGATTATGTGCACTAGTAAGCAAGTACTATCTTTTCGCAACTTAATCTTTAACAACTAAACTGAGTTCCATTTCGTATCGAGAACTTGATAATTCTTACATCATTATTTATTTATGGCTCCGGTCGTCAGATTGCGACAGGAACTTTATGCAAAAGCTACCTCTCTTTGTTTAGAAATTTGACCGCTTACGTACTCGCTTAAAAAAAATGAATGACTCTGTCGTTGTAAAGTGAATCATATTTTTAATCTACCATTCACTAATTGTTGAACAATTTGTGTGCAAAATTGCGTTTGTACATTTTCAAATTGATATGTTTTAGCATAGTCTGCAACTCATTGTGCTGTTTCTTAAAGGAATGCAATTTTGTTTTAATATCAAGGCTGATTCCATAAAAAGTTAGTTTATTTCCCATAAAAAGCTATCTTAGATTAAGCAGAGGTGGAAATAAATTATATTTATTGCATGCTATTTCATTTCTTTTTCCCCAAGCCACAGATAAGCTATACAGATTAAGACTGATAAATCGATGATTATAAGTTTTAAGCAGTACTACGATGTCTGAATACTTCATTAGGCTAATCCATATTTCTCCTTTTCTAGAATTTTTGATATCAGCTTCTCCCCTAGGATACTAAACATTATTTCCTATTTCGCTGATATTATTTGGATCTTTCCTATTAATCACCCATTTTCTTCCCATCTATATTCTTGCTTTCTATGTTTTCATAGATGGGAAAATCAATGTATCCCAAGAAAAAAATACGTTTTAATGTTTAAGTAAAGCCCATCTTTTTAAAGCCCAGTTTTTTTTTTAAATCAGATTTACAGAAATGGAAGTAAATCTTTATTTTACTTATATCATCACTTAAACCATTTTGATGTCCATGTATATATACTTATTTATATTCTTTTACAGGAGGGCCAGTTTGAGTCTGCCCTGGAAGAATGCAAAAAGATTCTTCACCCTGAAAAAGATGGAAAAATAATAAATGGATACCTCTTAACAGAGTAAGATATGTCCATTAGTCTATTTTATTGCCTTTAGTAATTAGCTTATAATCTAAGAAAGGGACTTTTTTTTTCAAATAGCCCCACAATTTCAAATTAAGTGGACAGAGTCTGGCTATAATTATAAGAAAGATTATGTGGCAAGGATATTTGCCAATTAGTTGCAAGGTTGACTTTGCCATGAATTTAGAATCTAACCAAAATAAAGGGGATTGTCCTTCTCATTCTCATCTGAAACTCATGAAATTTTAATTATAACTTGAGATAGTTAGGGTTTTATTCTGTATTGGGTTATGACTTAATGTAACTTTACTTGTCAAATGAATACAACTACTCCTTGCTATCTTTCATAGTTTAATGCTGGTCTTTCTGACCCTGTCAGGCATCACAAGAGAAGATGTGAAGGATGGAGAAAAAAGTCCCTCTTTTGAGTTGCAATCTCCTAATAACTCCTCAAAAATTGGGGAGAAATAAGAATTTTTTATGCCTAGAAGATGATGTATCTAAATCAATTTAGATTACAATTATTATGAACTCACTAGTACTAGGTAATTTTATACTCTATTTCTACACTCTGACATGTATTATTTGTTTGGTTCCTTTAAAAATTAGAATTGACCACTGGGATCATGAGAAAGAACGTGTTGTCATCATCACAGAGAAGCAGCTTGTCATCGTTAAGTACAATTTTATTGGACTGAGGGTAGATGATCATCGCAAGATCCCTCTAATTAAATGTGACAAAATCCAGACAGGACGGTTCGTCTACCCTAAGAATACTATGATGATGTGAGTATCTGTAAGAAAATTGATTTGGTTTTGTTTATAAGTGTGACATGAGGTCACTTTACATGATGCAGTTGCATACAGAGGACATGATGGTAAGATGGTATAAATGTCTCTGACAAATAGGCTATTCCTTTATCAATTAGACTTTTCCATATTATTGGGAGTCTATTAGACCTTCAACATATAAACTTGACCCTTTATCCTCAATGTACTACCCTTGACCATATACCTTTGATCCTTGACCATATATATGCTTGACCCTCTAATTACTACCCTTGACCCTTGACCGAAAGATAACTTGTGTAAATTTTGAGCTAGCAGTAAACTAATAGTAGAGAGTGGACAAAAGATGAACAAATAAAATTTAAACTGGCAGAAAACTATAGCTTGCTGGTAATATGTCAGTATGTTTAGTTGATATTATATGCTTCAAGCAAATACTAGTAGCAGCTTATAAAAGCCCTTAAACATGCAGTATAGTATTTGTAGATGATGTTTCTCACATGCATCACAATAGACAAGCTGGTAGCGCACTTGTTCAACTCTCTGGGTCCTGGTGCCTTGAATGTCTGAACATGCGAACTGTTTTGGTTTTCAGACCGAGGCACTTCCAAGTTGGCTTGAGAATTTATGCAGGCAAAAACGAAACCCTCTCTACCCTGCAAAACTGGAATCCCTGGTTCAAAGCTCTCCCGCATGTGACATTCGGCAGGCACAAGGGCTCAGAGTTGATGGACAGAATTCCTCGCTACATGGAGCTTAACTATTTTGAGCAGGAAGTGCTTAGTGCAATCAAGGCAGCTCAAAATGAGCTGCATCCTGGTGCTGCAGAGAACTCCTTGGAGTTCAGTAGTGACCCTATTCTAATCGAGGTGTACTGCGGGGCCTCACCCATGTTCCATAATTGGGGCCTGCTGGGATATAGGAGGGACAGGGGGTCATTTGGCTATTAGTCCTACAAAGAGACTGTAAACACTAATAATATAAGGCTTACTGGGTGAATCCAGTTTACAAACGAGATAATTACTAATCTCAGATTATTAAGGTGTAAGATAATGCATTTTTTATAAATAGATAGAGGGTTTAGCATAAATTTGATTCGTGGTTAGATCCGAGATGTTGTTGTATCAGGCTTTGTAAGTATTGAAGAGTATATGATCAAGCTGTCTGTTGTCACTGAAGATTATACAAACAGGAGTAGGAAAACTCTACCTAGAAAAATTTAAAGTTTAGTTGTTGTCCTTTTATAAACTCACCAGGATTGTAATGTTTTACTTAATACTAAACAAGGACCTACGATTCTGTCATCAGTTAACCAGCCAGTTTTGTCATGTCTCTTAAAAATATACAAATGCCATTTAATAAGTTCGTGCATTTTTATTCATAAAACAATTTTCTTTCAACAAATGAGTCAACAACAATTAGTTCCTAAGAATCAGAAACAATGTAATACATATAAAACAGAGAAGTCTACCCAAAGGGGAAGCACCACCTGTTAGATGTTCAATGTCAAATGTAGTGATAAGATGCTTTAAAGAACGTGTTTTGCTTGGTAGGATGCAATGGTTGACAGGCGAAAACCTTCCCAAAGTCAAGGTACACCATGTCTGTTTGGATGTTCTTTTATAAGGCTTGACCAAATTCTTGAAGAACATCTAAAATCTGAGTAATGCTGGAGCGGTTTCTCACTTTGCTGATAATACATAGGAGTGAGATCACTTTGCTGATAATAGAGAGGAGTGAGATCACTTTGCTGATAATAGAGAGGAGTGAGATCACTTTGCTGATAATAGAGAGGAGTGAGATCACTTTGCTGATATTAGAGAGGAGTGAGATCACTTTGCTGATAATAGAGAGGAGTGAGATCACTTTGCTGTAATAGAGAGGAGTGAGATCACTTTGCTGATAATAGAGAGGAGTGAGATCACTTTGTTGATAATAGAGAGGAGTGAGATCACTTTGCTGATAATACATAGGAGTGAGATCACTTTGCTGATAATACATAGGAGTGAGATCACTTTGCTGATAATAGAGAGGAGTGAGATCACTTTGCTGATAATACATAGGAGTGAGATCACTTTGCTGTAATAGAGAGGGGTGAGATCACTTTGCTGATAATAGGGAGGAGTGAGATCACTTTGCTGATAATACATAGGAGTGAGATCACTTTGCTGATAATACATAAAAGTGAGATCACTTTGCTGATAATAGAGAGGAGTGAGATCACTTTGCTGATAATACATAGGAGTGAGATCACTTTGCTGTAATAGAGAGGAGTGAGATCACTTTGCTGATAATAGGGAGGAGTGAGATCACTTTGCTGTAATAGAGAGGGGTGAGATCACTTTGCTGATAATAGGGAGGAGTGAGATCACTTTGCTGAAATAGAGAGGGGTGAGATCACTTTGCTGATAATAGGGAGGAGTGAGATCACTTTGCTGATAATAGAGAGGAGTGAGATCACTTTGCTGATAATAGGGAGGAGTGAGATCACTTTATAATAGGGAGGAGTGAGATCACTTTGCTGTAATAGAGAGGAGTGAGATCATTTTGCTGATAATAGGGAGGAGTGAGATCACTTTGCTGATAATAGGGAGGAGTGAGATCACTTTGCTGTAATAAAGAGGAGTGAGATCACTTTTCTGATAATAGAGAGGTGTGAGATCACTTTGCTGTAATAGAGAGGAGTGAGATCACTTTGCTGTAATAGAGAGGAGATCACTTTGCTGTAATAGAGAGGAGTGAGATCACTTTGCTGTAATAGAGAGGAGTGAGATCACTTTGCTGATAATAGGGAGGAGTGAGATCACTTTGCTGATAATAGAGGAGTAAGATCACTTTGCTGATAATAGAGGAGTAAGATCACTTTGCTGATAATAGAGGAGTAAGATCACTTTGCTGATAATACATAGAAGTGAGATCACTTTGCTGTAATAGGGAGGAGTGAGATCACTTTGCTGATAATAGGGAGGGGTAAGATCACTTTGCTGATAACAGGGAGGGGTCAGAACGCTTTGCTGATAATACATAGGAGTGAGATCACTTTGCTGTAATAGATAGGAGTAAGCTCACTTTGCTGATAATACATAGGAGGGAGATCACTTTGCTGATAATTGGGAGGAGTCAGACCACTTTGATGATGATAGATAGGAGTGAGATTACTTTTAATAGTACAAGCTTGTCATGCACAGTTCTAAGCCTTACCACGACAAGCTAGGTATCCTCTTTCTCTCGAAGTTTTTCGAGTCGAACGAGCAATGATAGGTCTTCAGGTCCATCGAACAATGATAGGTCTTCAGGTCCAACGAGCAATGATAGGCATCGAAGAATAGGTCTTCAGGTCCAACGAACAATGACAGGTCTTCAGGTACATCGAATGATAGGTCTTCAGGTCCATCGAGCAATGATAGGTCTTCAGGTCTATCGAAGGATAGGTCTTAAGGTCCAACGAGCAATGATAGGTCTTCAGGTCTATCGAAGGATAGGTCTTAAGGTCCAACGAGCAATGATAGGTCTTCAGGTACATTGAGCGATGATAGGTATTCATGTACATCGAGCAAAATAGGTCTACGTTTCATCGAGCAATAAATACTACTTATTAACCGAGGGCGAGGTCCGTACTGGGAAATCTCAGCCCGCGGGACCAAGGGCTATAATTTCTCAGTACGGACCGAGCAATCGAGGTTAATAAGTTATTTATTACATGGCTCTTTTAAATATTTGTACAAAAAGGAAAACTTATGCTGAAGTGAAAGAAGGAACCGTTTCTGGATTTACAAGCCACGAGTGCTCAACTCCAAAGCTCAAAATAACGAGTCGATTTGTTAAATGACCATCGAAAACTTGCTTTTTACGGCGATTTTTACCGATCTTCACAGGAAACCCTCTTTTTTATGTTATTTCATTTAGATTAGTTGTCTTTATGGAAAATCATCTTCAAACTCCCTGTGTTATGACATATCTTGTTAGATTAATATATAGATTTAGGCACGGCCTAAAAGCTGAGCCAACTTTATTTGCCACTCTTAACTAGGGTTTTGTCCCCATCCCATTCCCCCCCCCCCCCTCCTCCCAACCCCTACGAAGACCAAACTTAAGCGAGAGACACACCCAGGATTCTACACTTTGACTATGCTCCAGGTATTCCTAAAATGAGCCCTATCTAAATGCACAAAAATGCATGGCTTATTACCTTTCCTATTATTCCTATTATAAAGTTATTATTGAAAAAATCCATAGGACAATTTACAAGAAAAAAGACTGCTGTTACCTATGCAAATCAATGCACATGAGAATAATACAATCAGTTTGCTGGTTCATTTGCAATAACAGTCATTAAGTTAAGTACAGAATACCTCTGGTCTTCAAGCATCAGAAACCATATGGGAAGTATCAACAATATTCAGAGCAGATTATGTTGGCTTATAGGGAAAGAATGTGGGTTGATTGAATATAATTATACTAAACAATAAAATAATATGAAAAACATTTTTTACATATGCTTTCAGGTGTATCGTTGTGGGGGTAATTTAGGCTAAGCAAACACGCCAGTAGTTTCAAAAACAACTGATTTACTTCAGCCATGCTTTCAACCTCGTGTCCCTACATTCATAGCGCGTACCACAGCTACTTGGTATTTTTGTGGGCAAGAGGATAAATTCGTTATTACCTCAAAGGCTTTCCAGGTTTGTTGCCAATTCCCCCAATTCTTTGCAAGATCACCTGTCAGGTTTAAAGGTTGTGGGAGGGGGAGGGGGATATTCGACGTACAGATCTGCTGCTGCGGAGGTGGAGGATTTGTAGGTTGCTCGGGATCCGGCATGTTTGTTTCCTCGTCAGTCACTGAATGAAACTCTGCTCCAAACGGCTCTATTTTGCTCCAAATTTCGCCAGGAATCTCCCAAAACTGTTCTCCAGAGGCTGGTCCGGCTTATTCTGACACCATGTATCGTTGTGGGGGTAATTTAGGCTAAGCAAACACGCCAGTAGTTCAAAAACAACTGATTTACTTCAGCCATGCTTTCAAACTCGAGTCCTTACATTCATAGTGCGTACCACAGGGATAATGAATTTTGATATACTAAATTCCTTGCTTTATTCACCTTGTCATTTCATAGCTAATACTAGCTATATTAATGTCATTACTTAGCATGTACATAGGCAAGCACTTTTTATCTCACCATAGCTTGGTATAAAAGAGACAAGAAAATAAAAACAAATTATAATAGGTACCAAATAATAAATCTAAACATAGATATTTTTATAGAGAAGTGATAGAACCCCATTTTAGAGCCCAAGAACCCCCTTGAAAATAAGATGAAAACTAGAAAAAAAAAGAAAATACTTTTTAGATGTCTACTGATTTCGAAATTATGTTGTGGTATCTCGAAAACATTCGCTTGCTACTGAATATAAGTAGCCGGATAGAGTTCTCAATCGACTATGCCAAACAGTACATAATTTCTCCAATGTAACTGAGCATTTTAGCCGTTAAACTCTTCCTTACCTTAGCAAAATAAGCCTTTATTTGAAGAAAGAATTATTTTGAGATGTTTTTCACGATCCACACAGACATGGAAGCCAATAAACTGCATGCAACCAATCAGCGTTCAAGGATTTGCTTTCTTAGCCAATCAAAATCACGGTGGAAGTACGTGATAAATCAATGACAACCGGCAAAATCATAAAGTTGTGGTCACAATGTGAAGCTACGGCCAGAAAACATTTTGTTTTGGTGAAAATTTTCACATTAATTTTGAAGCGAAAAAACTAGACAAATATAATAAATATAAGGAAACTGCTTATTTAATTTATACGTTTTCTTACATTGAATTCAAATTATCGTGCGGAACAAACTGGTGTTTTCTCGGTTGCCGATGAAAAATTATCTTGTTAAATAATATATATTATAACATTAATACTCTGTTTTGATTTTGCTTCGTGACATCTTAAAGATAATAGTAATGTAGAGCCTCTCCATAGTCATAAAAGAACGCGAAAGGAGGGATTCACTCCCGGAACACTCGAGGGTAGATTTTACTGTCGGCTCGTACGTAGGCTTCTCAGTTTCTTCAGACAAAATGGTTCCCTCGACCACAGTCAGCCCATTTGAATCCGTAGATTTTCTCATTGAATATTATTTTCTAACTGCCTTTTTTCTTCGAACTTTGAAGCACTAAAGTGAGGCGGTAAAACACATAAAAGCGTAAGACCGAATGGGGGCCTGGGAGTTGCATTGGATGGATTGTAACACCACAGGGTACCCGCGCGATGACCACAAAAACCAAGTCACAGCTATACCATATTTCTATACCTATGGAGCTCCGCGCACAGCCTACGGCCGCGCTGGCCCCGCTATTAGCGCGAGATTGACGCGTGATTTATCTGGTACGATTATTAGCGCGAGATTGACGCGTGATTTATCTGGTACGATTATTAGCGCGAGATTGACGCGTGATTTATCTGGTACGATTATTAGCGCGAGATTGACGCGTGATTTATCTGGTACGATTTACAGGCTGACGGGGTACGCCGACAACAACCCTCGCGTGATCCAACATGGCGTCCGTATCCACTTATGCCGCATGGAGCCCACGCTGTTCCAGAACTGGAACCCATTCAACAGCGACATGCCATTCATCTCGTTCACAGACCACCAGTCCGTAACACTACTCGAGGACGCCCCGAGCCACCTCAGTATCGCGAACTTCCAGCGGCATTTTATCGATAGTATTAATGCTGCACGCGTAGCTGAACCCAACAAAGAGCTACTGCACAACTTCGAGGTGACGGAAGAGGATCTCCCTATTCAGATATACGTCGGCCTGTCTGCCATGGTGGTCAACCAAAGTAAACTCGGCTTTTGTAAAGACCGTGGCAATGTTTTCTATTAACCGATGTAGCATTCCATCGACAGTGGTGATATCGGAAATAATTTCCATTGACCGTGGTGATATCGGAAATATTTTCCATCGACGCTAAGTGCCGTCTATCGACCGTGGCAATTTGTTCTGCTAAGCGCTATAGTGCTATACTGCGCGAAATAATATGTTAGCATGTCATTATTGATGTTAGGTCGCATTAATTAAAACTATTTTAGATTTATTCGATTATTGATAAACAGTCGATACGTGCCTGTGCTCGTTAGTTTTCAGTTCTGTGTTCCAGTATTTCGAGGCCCGCTACGGCCCTTGCACATGCATTTTACGACAAATAGAATTTATTGAATTACAGTGATTTGCATTTTTATTAATACTGTCCACAAAAAAGGTAATTTACTAAAAAAAATTTAATTGGTGATAATTGGGTGATAAGACATTAACTTGTGGCATAAATGGTCCGCACAAAAACTATTATATTTACTATATATGATTTATGAATATCGTATGAATAAATAAAAAAAAAACTTACAGCTCACTACAATAGTTACAATCCTGAACACCCTTTTGACTGTGGCATGTTCCGCGAAGTTAACAATCATGAGTGCGGTGTTGTTTGAGCAATGTTACTAAAGATGGTACAAGCGTTTCTTGCCCCCCCCCCCCCCCCCCCCACGACCTTTCCAAAAACGCAAGTCTATCATGTATAGTCTATCAGCACAATTGTGAGATAACTGAGCAACATGGCTGAAGGTTGAAGAGCGTTCGCCGGCACTCACGCAGTAGAGACGAAATGACTAAGACCAAAAAAGTTAACAAATATTATGTCGGTACACAAACTCCGACGCTGGGATAATGGCTAGTTATCTAGTTATCACTACAAAGGACAACTTGGTGGCCAACACCAGAGCTTCAATGTTAAAGACGGAGCGTCTCAATTTCCTGATTGAAAAGAGAAGAGAACTCGGGATTCATGTGATTGACGCGGAAGAGATAATATTGGACGAGGAAGCTAACAAAAAAGAAGTCCAGCCTCCAGAAAAAGCTGCTTACGACAAGAAGCGAGCGGACAAGACGGCGACTAGGAGATGGAAGACGACTCTCAACCGTCATCTTCTGTTAAAAGTCTCGATGACAAAATTGACGCAAATGTTAGGTGCTCTGCAAAAGATTGATTATCTCTCCCATATTTGTAAAAATCAGCTAAAAGAAGTTTAGGCATAAAGAAAAAGCTCCAGAATGCAGAGGCCCATATACATACACCGTCATCGATACTTTGCAATTTTTTTATCGTTGAGACGTCAAATAGATTTGAACCGCTGGCGAACGACGTTCCCGAGGAAGAGAGAAGTGATACGAATAACTGTTCCCAAAAACAACAAAACGCAGGAGCCACCGACGCAACAAGAACGCATACTACCGAAAATGCCGAAACGCCTAACAGGCCAACGACATAACAAGAACGCATACTACAGAAAATGACAAAACGCCTAACAGGCCACCGACGCAACAAGAACGCATACTACCGAAAATGCCGAAACGCCTAACAGTCCACCGACACAACAAGAACGCATGCTACCGAAAATGCCGAAACGCCTAACAGGCCACCGACACAACAAGAACGCATGCTACCGAAAATGCCAAAACGCCTAACAGTCCACCGACGCAACAAGAACGCATACTACCGAAAATGCCGAAACGCCTAACAGGCCACCGACACAACAAGAACGCATACTACCGAAAATGCCGAAACGCCTAGCAGGCCACCGACACAACAAGAACGCATACTACAGAAAATGACGAAACGCCTAACAGGCCACCGACGCAACAAGAACGCATACTACCGAAAATGCCGAAACGCCTAACAGGCCAACGACACAACAAGAACGCATGCTACCGAAAATGCCGAAACGCCTAACAGGCCACCGACACAACAAGAACGCATACTACCGAAAATGCCGAAACGCCTAACAGTCCACCGACACAACAAGAACGCATACTACCGAAAATGCCAAAACGCCTAACAGTCCACCGACACAACAAGAACGCATACTACCGAAAATGCCAAAACGCCTAACAGTCCAACGGGACAACCCCAACCCCAGAAAGAGGGCGGGAATAATACAACGGATAAAGCAATTCTTATCCTGTCTGACTCAATCTATCAAAGGATTTTGATTGAGAAACTTGACCGTAATTGTCAGCATAATAATCATAAGGAGTATGTTCAAGGGGGCACGCGGGAATTACTGCAAATTTGAACACAATGACTAACGAAAACGATGCTACATATGAGCATGAGGTTTTACACACCAGGAACAATGAGATCGGGGTTTTTGACATCAATTGCTCTATATAGGAAAACACTCTAAGGATCTCGGTGGAAGGGCAACTAAAATGGCCCTCGGCGAAGATAACATTAAGCGGACTTAAGAATTAAAGAGATAACTTTTCGCCGCTAAATAAAAACATTGAGGCAGTTTATGCGCAGACAAAAATAACATGCTCATGAACTCGGCGGAGTTTACTTTATGGACAATACCCACCGGACCAGGCGCAAAGATGGTAGGATAGATGAAGAGGCTCTATTTGATGAGCGGCATCTTGGAGACAAGGGCATTCGAAAGCTAGCCGCGAGCCTAAAGATACACCTCGGCATAAATCCACTCAGATCCAGACAGACGAGAAATCTTTTAGCACCCAACCAGTACAGAGGTCACTACAGTGAGCCAGCACCGAGGATGGGACTGAACCAAGTCAGAGGTAGTAACAGCACGCCGAACATATATCAAGTAGATAGTACAATTCTTAAGGCGCTTCGTGCGCTTACAGATACACAAAAGGTCGTTAAGGTCTCTACTGCTGAGCTGCTCTGTTCGTAGTTCTAGCCACGACACAATGCCGGGATCGTTGCGAAAAAATGGCGCGCCCTACGCTGCTGCGTATGGAATTTACATGGGGTTAAAAGTAAGGAGCTCGTGAACAAGTTGGAATTGCAAAAAGTAAGACATTTTTTTTCAGCAATCACGACATACTCGGGATTGCTGAGACTCATACTGGTGCAGACTCGGGGGATCTAGAAGTCGAGAGGTTTAAAGTCTTCTCTAAGCACAGGGAATAAACGGGAAGTGGATATGCGGGGGACATTTCAATTTATATCAATTGCAGACGGCGTAAAATACAAACCGTCCACAAATAACAACATGATTTGGTGCAAAATTATCAAGGATTATTTTTCCCTTGACAAGAATATCTTTCTAGGAATGACATACCTGAGCCACAAAAATCACAAAGGCAACAAGCAATGCATACTAGACGCCTAGAGCGAGAAGTGCTCGATTTTTCAGTCAAAGGAAAAATAATCTTACGGTGATCTAAACGCGAGAACGGGTGGATTGAAGGACTTCTCGAGACTTCGTCACCGATGACAACGACCAGTTTCTAGATCTACCAGAAGATTATTTGTCCGACGTCCTAAATTCTAATAGATTAGTAGATCTTCGTTCGACAACAAAACTGAGAGGCAAAGCATTGATCGAAATGTGCAGCTAAGGTTTAGGATTTTCAATGGTAGAATAACAATGGCAGTAGCACGGTAGATTATATCATAAGCGACGAGTCCTTATTAACGAGCTTCCGTCACTGCAAAGTGAATGACCTAATACCATATCTATCTGACCACTGCTCCATATAATTTATTCTCCGTATAAAAACAAAACCAATACGTTCTGATAGGACGCAGCCCGCCGCATGCTCGAAACAACCGTTTAGACGGCTCACATGGAAGGAAGCTGCTAGGGAGAAAGCTTATTCACTTTTGGAGACAGATAGATATAGAAAAATAGTGGCATAAATTGTATTATATAAATTGCGAATATCAAGATGTGGATAACATGATCCACGATGTTACTAATTTATTACTAGAGTACGGAAAACTCCAAAGAAAAATTATAGAAACCATTCAACGTGGATAACCAGGCCCGCACCCAGGATCTTTCTTGGGGGGGGGGATCCAAAAAAATGGACCTACCAAGCCCACTCCCCCCTCTCCTGGAGAAGGGGGGGGGGAAGCTGTTCCATTTAATTTCTAACACATCTATACACATCCTTGACTGTTACTCTATATGCTTCTGAATTCTTATCTTCTGACCGATATCCATTTTTAAGCAGTGAGAAGTCTGTTTCGTCTAGGTCGAAGTCTGTGTTGTAGTGAGTAGTGACATTGGATAAGAGCAAATGCCCATATCCTCTCTTGCTCTATGCACGATCTGTTATTTGTTTTTTTAAGAGCTTTCACAATGTTCCCCATCACATTTCCATTGAGCTGTCATGTGCATGCTTATCGGCTTTGCTGTTGACACTGGACTGTCCCTCGTCCCGCAAGGCAATGCACTGGCGGCCCCAAAACAGCACAGCTTTCCAACACATTTGATTATATGCTTGTTTCGCTCTATGATACGTCTCTTCCCGTCACCAAGGAGTAGATTAAAGTTTTATGATAAAAATCTGATCACCCCGTGACAACAAAAAACGTTTCTTTATGGCATTGCAGTATTTCACTGGACGTTTACTATCGCATTTGGCAACAACAACAAAAAAAAGTCATGTTTAACTTCCTGAGTTCAAGTTTAAGCTTATGAGTTGATTTATAGATTTATTAATTCGCTTATGTTTGTTATAGTTTTGTCTACAAAAAACACGTCTATTGCGAACCGAAAGTGGACTTTCGGCCCTTGTGGTGGTGGGGGGGGGGGGGGGGGGGGGGTGCGAACGCAACCCCTGGGTACGAGCCTGATTAAGAATGCAAGCAACAGAAAACTCTTTTGATTACCCTTGCTTTTCGGCTTGACCTCGAAAACTCCGATCTGAGAAACACGATTCATAGCAGAAAAAAGAAATTCAAATTCTTAAGTAGAAAGAAGAAATATGAATATAACGCGAAAATAATAGAGCATTTGGATTTCGCAAACGTGTCGGAAAATCAAACACACCTTTAACCACACTTCACATAAGATAACCAACCAACCATCCTTAGATGCATTTCATAGATTCTTTAAAGCCCCGCGCCGTATCCGGCATGCCTCATACATACAAGAAAAGGCCCTTAGCCACACACAACAACAGGCTCGGCTGCTTGACTACGAAATTGAGACACTTGTGCGCTTGGCAAACTGAAAAACGGAAAAGCACCATGGTTCTTCACCATATTAAATGAAATTATTATTATAGTCAAAATAATTTAATAGCCCCTCTTACAAAAATCTTCAATGAAATCCTGAGGGGAGGATATTGGCCAAAAATTCGGGGCATGGCACTTATTATACCCCTCCACAAAAAGGGGAGCTCCGACTAGGTAAATAACTATTTCCAAGCTTTGCTTCTATCTTAAAGAAAAGGTAGCCTGTGCAGCGGCTCAAGGGAGGGGACGGGGGAGAGGGGGCGAGATAAGAAAAAGCGAGCGCGCGGCCGAGGGGGACTTCCCCTCCCCCCAGTCCCCCTTCCTTTCCCTTGAGCCGCTACGTAGGCTAACGGAAGGTTGTATTTTTATCTTGAGATAAACAATGTAACGTCAAAAGAACAAGTTGGTTTTCGCAAAAAGAACGGTCCCACCGACAATATATTTGTCCTAAAAACACTGATAGATAAATATGTAAAACGCAAGCCTTAAAAAAAGAAAAAAACCTCTTATTTAGCTGTCTTGTCAGTGCCGTAGCAGGCCTCGAAATTTTGGAGAAGCAAAATACAAAAACATTAAAAAAGTATTGGAGGGGGGGGGGCACAGTCACGCCCCTACTTGTCATTTCCTTATAATTTTTGAAAATAGTAACCTCTCCTTACAATTTTCATTTCGCTATTTTTTCTATGACTGAAAGTAACCATGCGTCTCGGAGAATATGGATAAATAAAAAACAACTAACCTTTAAAGTTTACCAATGCTCGGCTCTGACATTGCTGGACTTTATTTAACACCTTTAATTTTACTGAATAATTAGTACCCATTAGCCATTTACCATTTGCCATTCGCACATTTGCACTGACAACCTTCTGTGAAATAGGTGTATCGGCAACGATAAAGGATATTGAAGAAATCGGAGCTTTAACGTATAAGACCCTTTATTGATAGAGGCACAGCTCTCTCAATTCAAGATAGGGTTGGATAAACCTGTAAAACCGTAGTTAATTATATATATTTTAATGTAATTAACAAATTGTACTGAGTGTTTTTACCGTGTCTAAATAAATTGTATGTATGTATGCAATCACTGGCAATCATGTTTTTCGCCATATTCGCGATGGTATTTGGTGACATCTAGCCTTTTTTTTTTCTCACTCAACAATCAGTGCACTTTGCGGTCATTTTGCTGATTAGTAATCCATAGTCTAATTTTCAGTAGACCCGCGATTTTTTGTCGATATCCAAAATCTGACAAAATACCTAATCAAAATACCTAATCTAAAAACCTATTTAACCTCCCCCTACCTTTCCTCGCCTCACATCATTATTGTTATCGAACATAAGTCTAGGATTTGCTGACTGGAAAAAAGCATAATTTACAAAATAAGTTTGAAATGCATCGGTGTTTTGCTTATTAACTTTTGGCTGCCCAAGAGGGGGAGGTCTTCGGGCCCCCCCTCTCCCCTTTTCCTCCCTATAATTTTTAGAGGCAAGTACGCAAGTGCGGCAGGAAGCGCATGGATGGACGGCTATCCCGGGGGCTGGGGTGATGGGGCTCTGGTGAGGGGGCTGGGGTGAGGGGGCTGTGGTGGAGGGGGCTGGGGTGAGGGGACTGGGGTGAGGGGGCTGGGGTGAGGGGGCTGGAGTGGAGGAGGCTGGGGTGAGGGGGCTGGGGTGAGGGGGCTGGGGTGAGGGGGCTGGAGTGGAGGAGGCTGGGGTGAGGGGGCTGGGGTGGAGGGGGCTGGGGTGAGGGGGCTGTGGTGGAGGTGGAGGATGGGGTTCCCCTAAAATAGTCGCGTGATCGTCGAGAAAATAGATTTTTGCCCTAGCAGCCAAGGGATAGCAAAACAGATGTTGCAGGCAGAAATTTCGACCCCTAAAGCAAAACGAAGCGTAGTAAAAACTTCAACCAGCCCTTGATCTGCGATTTTTGGGGTTTTCTAGAATTTTCTGGACTTTGCGATGACCTATTTCAGAGTATTCTTGATACAAAAGGGATATTCGGTTAGCGAATGATTTATTTCTTGTATAAAATTCGCTCGAAACACACTAGAATATAGCGGACCCATGAAAAGACCCTAAGAGAGCATTTTATTGTTTTCTACCCAAATAGACCATATGTGACTATTTTTATGGGCTATTTCCCCCCCCCCCCCCCCCCAACCCACAATTCCCCTGAGACGGTTAACAGCGGCGTAGACAGAATTTATTAACAGAAGGGGGCCCGTTTAAGTCAATTTCTCCTGTATTTTAGTTGTCTCATACATTTACTGTGCCCGTGGGCCACCCACCCCCTCCCCTGGCTACGCCCCTGATCAATCTTGTATTCTTTACTACGTAAAGATATATCAGGAGACGAATATGTAGTTCTGGCCATTGAGATAGGCGGAAGTCGTAAGCTAGAGAGGGCCTGGGACTAGTCAGGCGGGTTTTTTTTCCAAAAAAAAGCGTTGGGTCCGTCACAAATATTTCTATATCAGCAAAAGAAAAGAAAAGCTTGCTATGCAAGCTAAAGTACATGCTTCGCTGGTTTGTTTGCCTGTCTGTGTTGATTCTTTGATTCTATGGCATTGTCTGCAGCGCAGTCATGCGATAGGAAAGCATTGTTCGCCGGCGAATCATTGGAGACATAGCCGCATAGGTAAATTTGATTAAGGTACCCCACAGCGACATCCACTCTATACAGGCCAAACAAGTCTTTGCCAATCTCGCCCATCGTCTTATCATAACTAGCTATAACTGTTCAAAACATAGCAACGATAGAGCAAAAGACTCGTTCAACAGCCAAAAGACACTTGTTAGTCAAACACCTCGAGCCTACACAAGGAGATGACTGCGACACGAATCGTATTTGCATGCTTGATCATCAGTGCCATGGTCATTTCAGGTGAGATTTCTAGAAAAAAAGACAATCATTGTCTAAATATTTGCTTATTTTTCACATTCTTGCAGTACAACTGCAAAAATACATACTGTGTAATTTTGACCAAGAAAGGAGTACAGGATTTAGTGCTTGCTTGCGCACATTGTTTAAGTGAGAATCACTTAATTAAATGGCTGAATATTACACTTGAAATCACAATTGCTGCTTTATTCTGCTAAACTCCATGTCAAAAGGCTGTAAGTTTAGAATAAAGTAGCGTTATCCTATGGGTGACAATAAGAGCAGATTTTACCTCCCACTGATCAGTTGAGAAACAAGTTCGAAATGTTACTAAACACTCCCGCCATGAATAGAAAAATCGTTGAATAGAAAAAATAGAAAAAATAATTAGCACAAGTAGCTTGTTTACGTCAAGTACTTCGATACTACTTACTTGTGGAATTAGGCTTTAAACGAATTGTTGCATAAAATACACGTTTCGTGTCTATTCATTTCATTAGATCTCGCATACTGTTTTGATGTTCTTTCGAGATCTTGAATCTTATATGAAAAATGAATGAGCATTGCTGTTTCATCGGCTAATACTTGTGTCAAGTTTTGTTAAGCTGACTTTACATGTTAATTATAATGTTCTTCTAGATAAACTTGATCAAAGTTGCAAGTGATTTTTTAAGTTAAAACACATAATATTTTTTCTCTTGTCGCATCAATTGATCAAGACAATAACAATTTACGCTAGCATTAAATTAGTGACGCTCTTTGGATTTTCTGACCGATGTTTGAATAATGCCTCAAATCAACACGTAGTCGATTAGCATTTTGGGAATGATGTGTGGGCGGGGCCAGGGTCTCAAAGTATTTCCGACTCCCATTGTCTGCCCCTTGTTAAGGCCACATTTGTAATAACGGCCACATTTGTAATAATCTGCCACATTTGTAATAACCTGCCACATTTGTAATAATCTGCCACATTTGTAATAACCTGCCATATTTGTAATAACGGCCACATTTGTAATAACGGCCACATTTGTAATAACGGCCACATTTGTAATAACGGCCACATTTGTAATAATCTGCCACATTTGTAGTAATCTGCCACATTTGTAATAACCTGCCACATTAGTAATAACCTGCCACATTTGTAATAACCTGCCACATTTGTAATAACCTGCCACATTTGTAATAACCTGCCACATTTGTAATAACGGCCACATTTGTAATAACGGCCACATTTGTAATAAGGTTTAGGGGGAGGGTGCAACGGGATGGTCATGTGATTTGTGACGTCATTTATGAGATCATTAAAATATTTAGTAAATAAACCCCTTCTGGCGGATATCGGCGGATAATGGCCAAGGATGAAATGGCTCGCGAAAGATAAAAGTCCATGCAACAGTTTTTTTCATTAGAACAAAAACTACAAGCTGAGAGCTGGAAATTGAGAGAGAAATTAAATTGAAGCAAAAGTTATCAATTTTAAAAAGTCTTCTGCGCGCGCGCTGACGTGCACGGGAATGAGGCCGCGAGCGCGCGCTGTTGTGAGGTTTTTTTTGTCATTGCTTTTTTTTTCGCGATAAATTCGGATAAATTATAAAGACATATATTTCTGATAATTCTATAAAAGAAGTCAAACATTCTCGCGATGGGCGCGCGTGAAAATTCATCACTGGGATATAAAAGAAAGATAAACCCAAAAAATGTCATAATAGGCACATCGACAGGCAGTCAAACTTAATAAAAGATGTCATGCGAGTGTGAGACACAATGGTAAAACAAAATGGTCACGTGATGTGTGACGTCATCGACGACGACATCAAAATATTAATATATCGAGGGGAAAGTGTGAGAACGATGAAAAATAAGAACCTGTCCCTAAAAAACCAACATAAAATTGTGAGCTGGCAATAAACGAGACCTGAGATAGACTGAGCCTCGCTGCGTACTTTTATATTCATGACACGCTGTGACGTCATCATATTAGAAGAAAGACGCACGTAAAACGACGAGATCTATTTGCTAATAATTTGCCTAAAGTTGTTTTTTATCAAAAATATTTATGGTTGTTTTGTGCATCAAGTAACGTTACTTCCACCTTGAAAGTTTGAGTTAATTACAAACAAATGCACAAAGATTTTAGAGATTCGATATGCTATATTACGCCTAAGAGTCTAAGTAATGGTGCATGTAATAATATCAACCCAGTGGAGCGCTTATCATGTTAAAGTGGAAGTTCAGAAAGGAAAAACATATCAGTCAGGTGGTGGACTCGGCTCTCTGGTGGACACGAACCCCTCTACAATACGATAGGGGATTTTGCTTTCAAACTTATCAAAATTAAAAAGTGGGGATAATCATATTACTTTATCCACCTGGGTCTGCTTGGGTCAATCCGCAAGTACGGTGTCATATATCTTGAAAAAAGTTAATATGTCAGTTTCTTGTCTGTATTTCCCTCCTCCTTTTGAGCCGAAAACAGACCCAGCTACGGCCCTGGCATCTTAAATCAATACAAATGTCTGTCTGAGGGGGGAGGGGTACGGGGAAGCCGGTGCCCCCTGCTCCACTGCAAGAAAAATAATTCAAATCACGAAGAAAATATTGTTTTTTGTTTCCCTCTTGTAATATCTCTTGACATTTTACAGCGTTATCGATATCGTGCAAGCTGTGTTGGCCACCAACGGACGAGGACAGTTGCAAGGAAAGCGAGGAGGAGATAGACTGTGATCCCTGGGAGGGATTACAATACGATAGCTGCATAGAGGTACCTCAACACTTTCTTGCACGCCCCACTCCCCCTCCCAACATTACACCCCCCCATCACATCACCCCCATTCCCCCACACACACCACCGCCATCCCCCAACACACACCACCCCCATCCCCCCCACAAACATCACACCACTCCCCCCATCACACCACTCCCCCTCCCCTCCCACCCCACACCACCCCTCCCACACAGATAGATAGATAGATTTTATTCATGGCACCTTATAAAACATTTACATCGGCGTAAATCCACAAATAATATGTTTTTCTTACTTTGCCTTTTGCATTTTTTTCTTGTTTCGAATGATTAGGTGACGTCACCGTACGTCGTCATCAAGCTTCACATTTCTTGCCTTCATACATTCAAAAATATGTTTCGCTGAGCGCCGATTCACGTTTTCATTCCGGCTCAATCCCATAATTCTGACGGAGTTATTTTCTTTGTTGGCATGGTGTCTAACATTGATACCTGCATGCGTTTTAAGGAAATCCAGTAAATTATCCCGATCATCTTTATAGGCCGGACATTCTAACAGAAAATGCTCTTCATCCTCCACTTTACCTGTCTGGCATACTAAGCATTTTCTTTCGTTTTCATATGGCTTTTCATACCTTCCAGTTTTAATTGCTAGCTTGTGATTGCTTAGCCTGAATTTAGTAAGGGAAATCCTATGGTCAATATTTTTTACGTCTGTTAGATAATCTTCTAAATTGTTGGACAGTTTAAACTTTCTGAGCGTACGCAATTTGTTCTTTTGGGCTTGGTCTTTTCTGTTGTCATTTTGAATAGAGCTAAGCCATGTCTGTTGTTCAATGTCATAAAGCCTTTGTTGAAGAAAACTGTAAGTTGCTTCGGGAGTGTTTGTGTCAGTCAGCCAAATATCGCTCCTACCCGCAAGGTCTAGTATTTGTTTAATTTTACTATGCCAAAAGTTCTTGTTTTCATAATTAGATATGGTGGCGAATGCTTTGCGGGAGAGTTTTTCGTTATTCCCATTGTTGTTTGAAAGTTTAAGCCAAAGTTTGATCGCTCTACACTTTGCTTTTGTTCTGAGAGGGAATCGTCCTAATTCAGCCCTACACGAGTTCGAGCTACAGTATCGGTTTACGCCGAGAAGCCATTTTAGAAACTTGGTGTGGACCATTTCTATTGGATCTTTTTCTAACTTTCCCTTGCAGTCCGCTCCCCATATTTCGCTTCCATAAAGTAGGATTGGTTGTATCAAGGTGTCAAAAAGCCGGAGAGTTAGTTTGATATCTTGTCTGAAATGCTCTCCCATTTCTTTTCTTAACTTGAACATCGCTTTTAATGCTACTTTTTTTAGCTCCTCCTTAGCCAAATTAGAATTTCCATAAGGGCAAAAATAGAGTCCAAGGTACTTATAACTTTTGACATTTTCTATTTTATAAGTTCCGTAAAAGATTCGGTAATTATTCATAGTTTTCCCGGTGTTATTAAAAATCATTACTTTTGTTTTATCTAGATTGATGGATAGTTCGGATGCTTTGCAATATTCTTCGAGGCTGTTCAGATATTCTTGCAGGCCCTTTGCTGATTTTGATAGGATAACTAAGTCGTCGGCATAGAGAATGCAACTTAATGGCACACTGTTTAGGTCAATATCATTTCGGTATTTTTCATTTAGTTTTTCTGGGAGGTCGCTCAAGTAAAAATTAAACAACGTTGTCGAAAGCATACAGCCTTGTTTCACGCCTGCGTATCATCGAAAGGATTCAGTTATGGAGCTTCCAATTTTTACGGAAGACTTGTCATTTGAGTACATTGATTGGATTATGTCGAGGAAACGCCCAGTAACACCTACTGCTTTCAGTTTTTCAAATAGTTTCGCCCTAGGGACGCAGTCAAATGCTTTACTAAAGTCCACGTAGCACGCAAACAGGAAATTGTTTGTTTTTTTGGGTTTCGCTTTGACATGCTTGTCAATTAGTGACTTTAGTTTCGCCCTAGGGACGCAGTCGAATGCTTTACTAAAGTCCACGTAGCACGCAAACAGGAAATTGTTTGTTTTTTTGGGTTTCGCTTTGACATGCTTGTCAATTAGTGACTTTAGAGCGAAAACGCTGTCTATTGTTCCTTGCTCTTTCCTAAAACCACATTGTTCTGTTTTTAAAATGCCCTTCTCCGTTAGGTGATTGTATAATCTTTCGTTCATGATTGACATAAAAACTTTGCCTAACGTTGACAAAAGTGTTACGCCCCTGTAGTTTTCAGGTTTCGATGGATCTTCCTTCTTATGAATCGGGACTATTAAACCGTAACTCCACATTGTGGGGTAAACCCCAGAGTTTAATATTTTGTTGAAAAGGTTACCGAGATATATTTTCAAGATCGTTTTGCTGCACTTTAGAAATTCGTTCAATATGTTGTCCGCGCCTGGTGCCTTCCCAGATTTTAGTTTTTCTATGGCTTTTATAATTTCTTCCTCGCTTATTCTGTAGTCCAGGGGCCCCTCCCGATAGTTCCCATGATCTATTCGTCCGTTTTGCTTGGGCTGTGCTTCATTTGTTGCATTCAAATTTTTGAAGTGCTGAAAAAATTTTTCCGCATTTTCAGTCTCAATTGGGGACGCTTTTGTTGACTTACCGATGTGGAAACAGTTTTTCAACTGTCTCCATAAAGCCTTAGAATTTCTAAAGTCGATATTATTGATTATGTTCGCGTTATGATTTTCTTTTTTTCTTTTGCACGTTTTTTTAAAGATTCTCCTTTTCCGATTAAGAGCATCTCTTAAGGAATGTGATTTTTTGGTTCTTTCGAGATTCGGTGTCCAAGCGAGCGAATGTTTTCTTTTTCTGTTTTACTTTCCTCGTCAAACCATGGTTTGTTGTTCTGATTGTTTACCGTTTTGTGTTTTGATACTTCATGCCCGCCGCCTCGCATGCCTCTTTAAGCGCTTGCGTAAATTGAGCGGTCATTGTCTCTGTGCTATTGTTTTTAAGTGCGTCGCTTAGTTTTTGTTGCATATCATTAGAAACTAAAATCTCTTTCAATTTCTCCTGTATTCCGTCCTTCCAGATAAGTCTTTTAAATTCTGTTAATCCTTCATTTTGGTCTGCCCTCTCTGCCTCTGCACCCTTTGATGGGCTCCTGACAGATAAAGCATAAGATAGAGAGCAATGATCAGTTAGATGTGGCTCTAGAGGTTTGACAATAAAATAGTTAATGCTATTCATGATATTATTTGAAGCAATCACATAATCTACAACGCTACTTCCGTTATATTTGAAACATGTTTTTCTTCCCTCGAGATCCCCAACTGATCTTCCGTTCAGAATTCTGAGATTGAAAGCCGTACAAAGCTCTATAAGATTTTTCCCTCGGCTATCTGTCGTGTTTACGTCTTGAGAATTTCTGCGATTTGTTGTATCTGTCTCATAATCTTCTGGAAGTTCGAAGAAGTTTTTGCTGTTATCATCGCTTAATACATATTCCTGCAAAGCTCCAGTTCGCATATTTAAGTCACCTTGTACAATGACGTCACCTTTTGTTGAAAAATTAAGTATTTCTATTTCGAGATCATCAAGTAATTCATTGTTATTCTCTCTTTGTGGACTTAACAACAACAACAACAATATAACTTTATTTATACCACACACAGAAATTACAGTAAGAAAATAAATAATAATTACAGATTTTGGGTATTGGCTGCCTAGAAGTAACTAAAAAGCTAATCTGGCTAGGCAGCACAAAATAGTTCAATTAAATGGAGCGTATAGCAAGGACGTACAAGGCACGAATACAAAATACATGAAAGCAGCAGCAAAATAAAATGCAATAAAACAAAAAAACTAGATAGAAGCTAATAATTTTCAAGGATTGAGGTCTTTATTGCAGCCTTGAAGCTAGGCAAACGCATGGTTTTGGTAGGTTCTTTGATGTTATTCCAAATTGAGGCACCTTTAAAACGAATATTAAACTTTCCATAATTAGTTCGAGGTAAAGGGAGGCAGTACGATGATTTAGAAGCCAGTCTTGTATTATATTTGTGCCTTGAAGCAACCGTAGTAAAAAAAGAATCAAAAGGAGTTGGAAGTAGATTCAAATGAAATTTGTACATAAATATTGTGTTTAAGTAATAGATTAGATCAGGAGATTTCAAGATATTTAGTTTTCTAAAGATAGGAGAAGTATGTTCAATGTAAGATGAGAAAGTTATGATTCTAACAGCTTTCTTCTGTAAAATAAAAAGAGGCTTGATTGTTGATTCATATGTGTTGCCCCAAATAATAGCACCATAAGTAAGAAATGGATAAATTAGAGAATAATATAGCTGAGTGAGAATTGTTGGTGATACATAGTAACGCAGCTTTGCTATTATTCCGACCCCTCTGGAGATTTTCTTACTTAACTGGTTAATGTGCTCCTTCCAGTTAAGAAAGGAGTCAATAACTACACCAAGATATTTGATATTATTTTTTTGTTTAATGGTATTATTATTGATTGATAAAGAAATAGAACTAGCCAGCCTCTTTTGTGCTGGTCGAAAAATGACAAAATTAGTTTTACTGATGTTCAAAGCCAATTTATTTGCACAAAGCCAACGATTTATATTATACAGATCTGTGTTTACTTTGGTCTCTAAGGATGTCAATGAAGAATCGGCACAAAATAAATTGGCATCATCAGCAAATAAATGAAAGTCAAATAAGTTGGAGCAGTTATTAAAATCATTAATGTACAGAAGAAAGAGAAGGGGACCAAGTACTGAACCTTGAGGCACTCCACATGTTATTGGTAGTGGTGCAGATGACACATTACCAATAGAAACAAACTGTTGCCTGTTTGATAAGTAGGAAACAAACCATTCATAAGCTATGCCACGGATGCCGTATGAATAAAGTTTTGCTAATAATATTTTATGATCAACAGTATCAAAAGCTTTGCTAAAATCAAGAAATATGCCACAAGAGTATTGACCACCCTCAATTGATCTTTGGATTTTATCGGTAATAAGCAGAAGAGCATGTTCTGTAGAATGATTGGCTCGAAAGCCAAATTGATTTTTGTACAAAATATCGTATTTGTCTAGAAATTTTATGACTCTGTTATACATTAACCTTTCAAGTAACTGATTAAAAATAGATAATAATGATATTGGTCTAAAATTAGAAGTGTCAAAATGAGAGCCTGATTTGTAAATAGGTATGACACGTGCAATTTTGAAGGCATCAGGTACAATGCCAGAAGAAAAGGACAGATTGTATAATATCTCCAGAGGCCTTGAAATAATAGAGCTTAGTATTTTAAGAACTGTAATTGGAAGGCTAGAAGAACCACAAGCTTTACCTGATTTAATTCCTAAGATTATACTTCTAATTTCCTCTGTAGATGTGGGAGCTAGAAGAAAGCTGTTAGAATTAGCTGTTGGAAGAAATTCTGAAAATAAAGTGTTTACTTTTGGAATATTGTTGCTGAT
Organism: Nematostella vectensis; assembly: GCF_932526225.1. NCBI lineage: Eukaryota > Metazoa > Cnidaria > Anthozoa > Actiniaria > Edwardsiidae > Nematostella > Nematostella vectensis. The sequence continues at coordinate 20,184,220 of NC_064036.1, forward strand.
ATTTCTGCCAACATTAGCAAAGAAGTAATTGAACTCATTTGCTATCTCATTTACATTGGTAAAAACCTTATTAGAAGATACAATTTTTGAAGGTGTGAAATGAGCCTTAGGCTTTAGCACGACAATTTCTTTTATCCCTTTCCAGATATTTTTTATGTTAGATTTGTTAAAATTAAAGTACTTTTCATAGTATTTTCTCTTACTTATTGCAATTAAATGGTTCAATTTATTTCTATAGATTTTGTATTTTTCAAAATGATATTGATTTCTAGATTTAATAAACTTCCTATAGAGCCTGTTCTTATAATTAATCGAAGTTCTGATGCCCTTGGATATCCAAGGTTTTGCTTTGAATTTAATTTCTTTTCTAGAAAGTTTTTTCATTGGAACATGGGAATTAATTATTTCATTAGACTTAGCAAGAAAACAGGAAAAAATATCGTTAACATTATCCATACCATAAAACTGTAAAGACCAATCAATTTGGCTAAAATCATTAATTAAAGCTTCCTGATCCAACCTAGAATAGTCCCTTTGGTAGAAGTCATTTTTTGAGACATTGATATTAATTGAATCTATTGTCAGAAAATTGGGAAGATGATCTGTTAAGGGATAAACAATATTGCCACTACAAGTTTTATGTTCGAGCGAGTTAAAAAATATATTGTCTATGAGCGTGGCCGAATGATCAGTTATTCTAGTAGGTTGCAAGATATGTGGCTGAAAAGAATATGAAAATAAAGTATTAAGAAATTCCCCTGTTTGTTGGTGGGAGTCTGAATTTAATAAATTCAAATTTATGTCACCTGAAAAAAGGCAGAGCTTTCCCTCCTTACTGATTTTGTCCATGGTTTTATAGAAATGTTCTAAAAAGGGGTCAAGAGAACTATTTGGATGGCGGTAAATAACTCTACATAATATGTTTTTGCTACCCTTATTATTTTGTATTTCAACCCATAAAGATTCTTGTTGATCATTTGAAATGGATAAGTCCTCCCTCAAAATGAAATTAAAAGAAACAGCTATAAATAAACCTACTCCCCCAACTGAAAATTTAGTCGGTTTCGATATATAAGTAAAACCTGGGAGAGAACAATTAGCAATATGCTCTCTACAGTCAGAATGCCAGGTTTCAGATAGAGCAATTAACTTAAAAGGATGATTTAAAGTAGAAAGCATATCTTGTAATTTATCAAAGTTTTTTGAAATACTTCTTATATTACAATGAAGAAGTGAGAGCGATTTGTCTGATAAATTTGAAAGCTCATAAGACGAGTGAAATTCATGGGGGGAGTAGTATTTTGAATTAATCTGACTAGGAATATTAATATCTAAATCAAAGTCACTTAAATTCGGAAAATTCAAACTAGAAACTATGTCTAGATGAGGAAGATTTTCAAGGCGAACGCGATCAATGAATGGGGAGCAGTGGCACAATGTATTGGAATTAAAGACTAGATCCAATAGATCATTGTTGTTTAAATTGTGAAAGGGAAAGACTTCAGAATAGCAGGGATGACAGAGCCATAAATCGTTGGTGAGCGATAAATGATTAAACTGTTTAAGCAACAATTTTGAGCATTTAAAGTGACACCACTGTAAACATGAATCGCATTCGACAGCACGACAGTTCTTTCTTATAATTTTAGAACAAATGTGACAGATAACTCTAGTCATTGTAAGTCAACATAAGAACTTATATGTGATCTAGTTAATTGTAAACTTCGATGGAAAGAATACATGTTAGCTATGTGACTTATTCTTAACTTGCTGTATTTGTACTTGCCGCACTGTCGCTCTTGGAGGAGATGTTGGTATCTGTCATCGCCGTCGCCCCTTCGACTTCGTGAACAAAGCTGGAGCTTCTTAGATTTATTAATACCGATTCATCGGTAACATGAATCGATGGACTTAGATAAACTGTTCCTATATAAACATCTTTCTTCAATCATCATCACATCACATCACTCCTCCCCTCCTTTCCCACATGACAAAAACATTAAAAACTAAACAAAAACAGCCCCTTTGTAAGATAGAATCCCTGTCTCTTCCTCCTATTAGCTATTAAGGCCAATCACTCCCATTAGCTATTAAGGCCAGAGACTCCCATTAGCTATTAAGGCCAGAGGCTCCCATTAGCTATCAAGGCCAGAGACTCCCATTAGCACTGGTGGACCAGTGCACTTAGGGTGGACCAGTGAAGCCAGTGAAAATAGGGTCTTAACCATGCAAAGCCTTAAGTGACGTGAACTTTTTGGGCTTCAACAGGTTGAGTATCCTGGAAATCGGTCGCTCGCTCGCACTTGCTACCCCTCGTGGAAATGCAATCACGCGAGTGAATGGTGTCGAAAAAACGGGCCTTGTACAGTCAGGCACTGCTGTCAATCAAACAACTGTAATGGTGGCGACGCCTCAGCAAAGCTATATGCAGTCCATGTTGTCGTGGCAACCGTGGTGCCCATGGCAGCTTGCTATGTAGCGCACCATTAAACAATTGGCTTGATAGATACCTTCATTACGCCATCCAGCCGCTAACATCGACAAATGCGATTACTGCAGGCTCAGAAATGAAGCGTTTCCGTCAGTTTTGGCTGCTGGTTGGCATAATGCAAGGTCTAGTTGTAGTATCACGTCGTGCAATCATGATAATATCGAATTTCAGACTTTTTAGAAATAGTTTTTGTATTTTCTTAATCCTGTTCTTAAATAATTCAAGTAGCAGGAGCAAATCTAATTTGAAAAAGGAGAGCTGATTAGAGGGTCCCGGCCTAATAGTGAAACGTGTTATTTTACACAAAACAAAAAGACATGACTTTTTTAATATTCAAAAATGAAGGATGCATATCCGTCCCTGAATAGTTTAATTGTTGTACTCGCCTGTATTGGCCTCTAAGTAGTTTAATTTTACTTCATCATTGTCTTTATAGTGAAGGATTTTATTGGTTTGCTTGCAGTGATATTTTATGGTTCGCTGGCGAATCAGATATCCAAGCATGTCACATGATTGCAAACAACCAATCACATTCTGGTCTACATTTAGCAATTTGAGGTTAACTTAAACAGAAACAAGTTAAATACGTATTATGCTTTACGAATTGCACTTTTCTAGCATTTTAAAACTTTTAAAAAGCGATTTTAAAAATAAATGTTGCTTTATGCATTATCTACTCGTGCAATATTTTGACCAAGTGTCTAAGGCTAGATCTTGCGTTATGATTGGTCAAAAAACCAGCCCTAAATCGTCATTATGACACAGCCCAAATTACTTAATATGCATACATATATCACAAAGCCATCGAGATCGCGCAACAGTAAAACGGCAAAAACTTTGCTGAAAGAGAACGCTGGCGGAGGGATTTATTTTGTGGTGGTATAACTAGAGGAACATGACAAAGTTAACACTTGCCGTAGTGTGTTTGATATCTCTCGCGGCAACAGGTCAGTAAGTTTATCAACTATTGCATCATTACCACTCTTATAATAAGTTATTGTTTTTTAGTTATTATATATAGAATATTCGGTTATGAGCAGCTTGAGAGACTATCGGGGCTGGCTAAACTAAAATATTGGGGGGAGGGGGATGATACAGAAACATACGGAAATATTGAGGGGATCACGCACCCCCTGTGCCCCACCCCTGCTACGGCCCTGGAATCTTAAGGGTGTTGGGACACTTCTCTGAGGGCCGTTGCTAAGGAAACTTTGAACGCTATAAATCCGCCAAATATTTTCGAAATAAAATTAATTTAGGTATGGCGTTATTGTTTATCAATGTCTAAATTTTGATGACGTCATCAGGCGGTGACGCCATCGCATGACGTCACAACAACAAAAATTCTATGGACTTTGCTGTTGAAGTATCTGCAATGTAGTTATATAATATTATTTGATAATGTACCTACAAAGTTACGTATGCGTTTTAGGATTCTGCCAAATAATAAAATTTTCGTACATTTTAAATTTTTATTTTTCCACTCTTTTTTGAATAATTTCTTTATTTTTTAAAATATCGGAAAACCGATACGTAGTTTTGTGGACGCAAATTAGGTGAATAATCTTTGCCTAAAAAATCGCGATCCGTCCACTCTTCTCAAAGATTATAGAGTTGGAAACGCAAACCGGTAGTAGAATTATCTACGCTTGCGCAATTGAGTATTGCCATAAAGCCTGGTTACAAATGCGAATATTGTGAAAGAATTTTGTGATCAAAATATCGACTTTTCTCTCGCTTTTTAACAGTGAAATATGCATTAAAAACTCTTTTTTTGCTTAAATCAGCACTTCAGGTCGCTAAGTAGGTGCCCTTGGTTAAATATCATGCTCGCCTTTTTTGTTTTACAGTATTTACTATTTTATTACGTTTTTTTCGCCAGTTTCGGCGTTTGTTTTCGAAACTAGGAATGTCGCGCGCGCCGATGCCCCCTGCTCCACTGCAAGAAAAATAATTCAAATCACGAAGAAAATATTGTTTTTTGTTTCCCACTTGTAATATCTCTTGACATTTTACAGCGTTATCGATATCGTGCAAGCTGTGTTGGCCACCAACGGACGAGGACAGTTGCAAGGCAAGCGAGGAGGAGATAGACTGTGATCCCTGGGGGGGATTACAATACGATAGCTGCATAGAGGTACCTCAACACTTTCTTGCACGCCCCACTTCCCCTCCCAACATTACACCCCCCCATCACATCACCCCCATTCCCCCACACACACTACCCCCACCCCCCTACACACACCACATCACACCACTCCCCCCCAATCACACCACTTTCCCCTCCCCTCCCTTCCCACCCCACACCACCCCTTCCATACATCACATCACTCCTCCCCTCCTTTCCCCCATGACAAAAAACACATGAACACGTTTGTAGAAAATTAAAACCTAAACAAAAACAGCCCCTTTGTAAGATAGAATCTCTGTCTCTTCCTCCCATTAGCTATCAAGGCCACTCAGAGACTCCCATTAGCTATCAAGGCCAGAGACTCCCATAAGCTATCACGACCAGAGACTCTTATAAGCTATCAAGGCCAGAGACTCCCATTAGCTATCAAGGCCAGAGTCTCCTATTAGCTATCAAGGCCAGAGACTCCCATTAGCCAGGGCTTCTGGAATTACGCGCTTGTGCGGAAGCGCGTAATTTGGCTTTTTCCGCGTAATCCACAAATTTCCCCGTAATCCCGCATAATTTGGCTAAATTTTGAAAGACAAAACATTTAATTGCACAGCTGATGGGTTCTTACCTCTATTTCTCGTAAAAAAAGAGATATATTTTTCGTAAGAGTGCGATGTTTCGAACTGAATTTCGAAAACAAATAAAATGACTAGGCGTTCTTTGCTAAACCGCGAAGGCCTAGGACTAATAATGAAATACCTTTTTTTATAGGCTGGTAGCTAGGAGCCAATGAAAACTTGCCTAAGATATTTTCACGCAAAAAAAAACACCACCTTTTCAAGTTATTTGGTGCTTTCCTTCGGTACAAAATGTAGTTTGGGCGTAACAGTTGATATTCCGTGTAATTTAGCGCGTAATTCAGTAAAGAATCCCGCAAAATTTCGATTTTATAGAAAAATGTATTGCAAGTTCCCGCGTAATTTAGCGCGTGAGAACACTTTTCACTTAAGTGTTAATCACTTAAGTGTAAATCACGGCCAGAGACTCCCATTAGCTATCAAGGCCAGAGGCTCCCATTAGCTATCAAGGCCAGAGACTCCCATTAGCTATCAAGGCCAGAGACTCCCATTAGCTATCAAGGCCAGAGACTCCCAGTGTTAATCACTTAAGTGTAAATCACGGCCAGAGACTCCCATTAGCTATCAAGGCCAGAGACTTCCATTAGCTATCAAGGCCAGAGACTCCCATTAGCTATCAAGGCCAGAGACTCCCATTAGCTATCAAGGCCAGAGGCTCCCATTAGCTATCAAGGCCAGAGACTTCCATTAGCTATCAATGCCAGAGACTCCCATTAGCTATCAAGGCCAGAGACTCCCATTAGCTATCAAGGCCAGAGACTCCCATTAGCTATCAAGGCCAGAGACTCCCATTAGCTATCAAGGCCAGAGACTCCCATTAGCTATCAAGGCCAGAGACTCCTATTAGCTATCAAGGCCAGAGACTCCCATTAGCCATCAAGGCCAGAGACTCCCATTAGCTATCACGGCCAGAGACTCCTATTAGCTATCAAGGCCAGAGACTCCCATTAGCTATCAAGGCCAGAGACTTCTATTAGCTATCAAGGCCAGAGACTTCTATTAGCTATCAAGACCAGAGACTCCTATTAGCTATCACGACCAGAGGCTCCCATTAGCTATCAAGACCAGAGACTCCTATTAGCTATCACGACCAGAGGCTCCCATTAGCTATCAAGACCAGAGACTCCCATTACCTATCAAGGACAGAGACTCCTATTAGCTATCGAGGCCAGAGACTCCTATTAGCTATCAAGGCCAGAGACTCCCATTAGCTATCAAGGCCAGAGACTTCTATTAGCTATCAAGGCCAGAGACTCCTATTAGCTATCACGACCAGAGACTCCTATTAGCTATCACGACCAGAGGCTCCCATTAGCTATCAAGACCAGAGACTCCCATTAGCTATCAAGGACAGAGACTCCTATTAGCTATCAAGCCCAGAGACTCCTATTAGCTATCAAGGCCAGAGACTCACATAGCTATCAAGGCCAGAGACTACTATTAGCTATCAAGGCCAGAGACTCCTATTAGCTATCAAGGCCAGAGATTCCTATTAGCTATCAAGGACAGAGACTCCCATTAGCTATCAAGACCAGAGACTCGCATTAGCTATCAAGGCCAGAGACTCCTATTAGCTATCAAGGCTAGAGACTCCCATTAGCTATCACGACCAGAGGCTCCCATTAGCTATCAAGACCAGAGACTCCCATTAGCTATCAAGGCCAGAGACTCCCATTAGCTATCAAGGCCAGAGACTCCCATTAGCTATCAAGGCCAGAGACTCCTATTAGCTATCAAGGCCAGAGACTCCCATAAGCTATCAAGGCCAGAGACTTCTATTAGCTATCAAGACCAGAGACTCCCATTAGCTATCAAGGCCAGAGACTCCCATTAGCTATCAAGACCAGAGACTCCCATTAGCTATCAAGCCCAGAGACTCCCATTAGCTATCAAGGCCAGAGACTCCTATTAGCTATCAAGGCCAGAGACTCCCATTAGCTATCAAGGCCAGAGACTTCTATTAGCTATCAAGGCCAGAGACTCCTATTAGCTATCACGACCAGAGGCTCCCATTAGCTATCAAGGACAGAGACTCCTATTAGCTATCAAGCCCAGAGACTCCTATTAGCTATCAAGGCCAGAGACTTCTATTAGCTATCAAGACCAGAGACTCCCATTAGCTATCAAGGACAGAGATTCCCATTAGCTATCAAGACCAGAGACTCCCATTACCTATCAAGGACAGAGACTCCTATTAGTTATCAAGGCCAGAGACTCCTATTAGCTATCAAGGCCAGAGACTCCCATTAGCTATCAAGGCCAGAGACTTCTATTAGCTATCAAGGCCAGAGACTTCTATTAGCTATCACGACCAGAGGCTCCCATTAACTATCAAGGCCAGAGACTCCTATTAGCTATCACGACCAGAGGCTCCCATTAGCTATCAAGACCAGAGACTCCCATTAGCTATCAAGGACAGAGACTCCTATTAGCTATCAAGCCCAGAGACTCCTATTAGCTATCAAGGCCAGAGACTCCTATTAGCTATCAAGGACAGAGACTCCCATTAGCTATCAAGACCAGGGACTCCCATTAGCTATCAAGGCCAGAGACTCCTATTAGCTATCAAGGCTAGAGACTCCCATTAGCTATCACGACCAGAGGCTCCCATTAGCTATCAAGACCAGAGACTCCCATTAGCTATCAAGACCAGAGACTCCCATTAGCTATCAAGGCCAGAGACTTCTATTAGCTATCAAGACCAGAGACTTCCATTAGCTATCAAGGCCAGCGACTCCCATTAGCTATCAAGACCAGAGACTCCCATTAGCTATCAAGACCAGAGACTCCCATTAGCTATCAAGACCAGAGACTCCAATTACCTATCAAGGACAGAGACTCCTATTAGCTATCAAGGCCAGAGACTCCCATTAGCTATCAAGGCCAGAGACTTCTATTAGCTATCAAGGCCGGAGACTCCTATTAGCTATCACGACTAGAGGCTCCCATTAGCTATCAAGACCAGAGACTCCTATTAGCTATCACGACCAGAGGCTCCCATTAGCTATCAAGACCAGAGACTCCCATTAGCTATCAAGGACAGAGACTCCTATTAGCTATCAAGCCCAGAGACTCCTATTAGCTATCAAGGCCAGAGACTCCCATAGCTATCAAGGCCAGAGACTCCTTTTAGCTATCAAGGCCAGAGACTCCTATTAGCTATCAAGGCCAGAGACTCCTAGTAGCTATCAAGGCCAGAGACTCCCATAAGCTATCAAGGCCAGAGACTCCTATTAGCTATCAAGGCCAGAGACTCCCATTAGCTATCAAGGCCAGAGACTCCCATTAGCTATCACGACCAGAGGCTACCATTAGCTATCAAGACCAGAGACTCCCATTAGCTATCAAGGACAGAGACTCCTATTAGCTATCAAGGCCAGAGACTCCTATTAGCTATCAAGGCCAGAGACTCCTATTAGCTATCAAGGCCAGAGACTCCCATTAGCTATCAAGGCCAGAGACTCCGATTAGCTATCAAGGCCAGAGACTCCTATTAGCTATCAAGGCCAGAGACTCCTATTAGCTATCAAGGCTAGAGACTCCCATTAGCTATCACGACCAGAGGCTCCTATTAGCTATCAAGACCAGAGACTCCCATTAGCTATCAAGGCCAGAGACTCCCATTAGCTATCAAGGCCAGAGACTCCCATTAGCTATCAAGGCCAGAGACTCCTATTAGCTATCAAGGCCAGAGACTCCCATTAGCTATCAAGGCCAGAGACTTCTATTAGCTATCAAGACCAGAGACTCCCATTAGCTATCAAGGCCAGAGACTCCCATTAGCTATCAAGACCAGAGACTCCCATTAGCTATCAAGACCAGAGACTCCCATTAGCTATCAAGACCAGAGACTCCCATTACCTATCAAGGACAGAGACTCCTATTAGCTATCAAGGCCAGAGAGTCCTATTAGCTATTAAGGCCAGAGACTCCCATTAGCTATCAAGGCCAGAGACTTCTATTAGCTATTAAGGCCAGAGACTCCTATTAGCTATCACGACCAGAGGCTCCCATTAGCTATCAAGACCAGAGACTCCTATTAGCTATCACGACCAGAGGCTCCCATTAGCTATCAAGACCAGAGACTCCCATTAGCTATCAAGGACAGAGACTCCTATTAGCTATCAAGCCCAGAGACTCCTATTAGCTATCAAGGCCAGAGACTCCCATAGCTATCAAGGCCAGAGACTCCTATTAGCTATCAAGGCCAGAGACTCCTATTAGCTATCAAGGCCAGAGACTCCTATTAGCTATCAAGGCCAGAGACTCCCATTAGCTATCAAGGCAAGAGACTTCTATTAGCTATCAAGACCAGAGACTCCTATTAGCTATCACGACCAGAGGCTCCCATTAGCTATCAAGACCAGAGACTCCTATTAGCTATTACGACCAGAGGCTCCCATTAGCTATCAAGACCAGAGACTCCCATTACCTATCAAGGACAGAGACTCCTATTAACTATCAAGGCCAGAGACTCCCATTAGCTATCAAGGCCAGAGACTCCCATTAGCTATCAAGGCCAGAGGCTCCCATTAGCTATCAAGGCCAGAGACTCCCATTAGCTATCAAGGCCAGAGACTTCTATTAGCTATCAAGACCAGAGACTCCCATTAGCTAACAAGGCCAGAAACTTCTATTAGCTATCAAGACCAGAGACTCCCATTAGCTATCAAGACCAGAGACTCCCATAAGCTATCAAGACCAGAGACTCCCATTACCTATCAAGGACAGAGACTCCTATTAGCTATCAAGGCCAGAGAGTCCTATTAGCTATTAAGGCCAGAGACTCCCATTAGCTATCAAGGCCAGAGACTTCTATTAGCTATTAAGGCCAGAGACTCCTATTAGCTATCACGACCAGAGGCTCCCATTAGCTATCAAGACCAGAGACTCCTATTAGCTATCACGACCAGAGGCTCCCATTAGCTATCAAGACCAGAGACTCCCATTAGCTATCAAGGACAGAGACTCCTATTAGCTATCAAGCCCAGAGACTCCTATTAGCTATCAAGGCCAGAGACTCCCATAGCTATCAAGGCCAGAGACTCCTATTAGCTATCAAGGCCAGAGACTCCTATTAGCTATCAAGGCCAGAGACTCCTATTAGCTATCAAGGACAGAGACTCCCATTAGCTATCAAGGCCAGAGACTTCTATTAGCTATCAAGACCAGAGACTCCTATTAGCTATCACGACCAGAGGCTCCCATTAGCTATCAAGACCAGAGACTCCTATTAGCTATTACGACCAGAGGCTCCCATTAGCTATCAAGACCAGAGACTCCCATTACCTATCAAGGACAGAGACTCCTATTAGCTATCAAGGCCAGAGACTTCTATTAGCTATTGTTGTAGTTTTAGTTCCGGTTAATTAGCATATCTTTCGCACATGCGCACCCGGATGAGTTCCTCGTGTAGTCCGCCATGTTTTGTATTGTGTTAATAAAATAGGTGAATAAAAAGCCTTCAAGTCAACTTATTACATGGTGTCAGAAGCAAACTGAAGGAAAATCACTCTCAAACATACCAGGTCGGTATTTTACGAGAAATCTAGCAAGTTTACGCAAGGAAAATGGCCGAACTCACTGGACTCACTAGCCCTCGTATGGACTGGAATGCAACCGATCTTCAACAAGCGCTAAAAAAGTTCAAGGCAACCGTCGAATTGTACTTTTCTGGCCCGCTTAAGTCCAAATCGGAGGAGGAAAAGGTCAGTTATCTGTTGATATGGACGGGAGAAGAAGGAATTGAATTAGTTTCTACGTGGTCGCTAACCTCAGACGAGAAGAAAAAGCTGTCAACTTACTGGGAGAAGTTTGAAGAATACGTCGCCCCCAAGAGCAATTTTCGCTTAGCACGATTTAAACTACGCACTCTGAAGCAAAAGGACGATGAACCAGTGGATTCATTTATAAAGAAAGTAAGATTGCTAGCCAGCGAATGCAGGTATGATAATGTAGACGAACACATTATTGACGCTCTAATTTTCGGGTCTCGCCGCCCACGTGTCCAGGCTAAACTCCTCGAGTTAGACAAAACCCTAACGCTCGCTAAGGCAATAGACATAGCCAGGACTGAGGAAGCCACTTCGGCTCAGTTACAAGATATTAGAGGCACAAACACTATACCTGTACACGCAACAACCCACAAAAGCCCTTCTTCACATCCCAAGACACACTCACGTGAAAATAAACAAGTACAAACTTGTGGGAACTGTGGCACTAGCCATGATGTGACACAAAAATCCCTGTGCCCCGCAAACGGAACAAAATGCAGCAACTGTGGGAAACCAAACCACTGGGCCAAGGTTTGCCGTTCCACCAAACCCCAAGGTCCCACCCCGAGGGGAAGAGGCAGGCGGGGAAACCGGAACAAATCAAAGCAACAGATAAACACCCTCAGCAATGAGAATGCTAGCACTGCACCTGAGCCCCTAGATTCCCCACAGTTATATTTTCACTCTCTGACCATTGATAGTATGTCTCGACAGATCACTCAAGCGCTCGTCAACATACAGGTTAACTCGAGTAACGGGACACTACCACTATTATGCAAGATTGACACTGGTGCTGAAGGAAATGTGATCCCATTAAGCAACTACAAGCACATCTATCCAGAGTCACTCTGCGACATAGACGGCAAGCCCCTCAGCTTAGCCCCATCAGATACAAGGATAACAGCATATGGAGGCCATGAAGTACAACACTACGGTACCTGCAACCTCACTTTACTACATAACGGTCAGTCCAGCCCTCATGAATTTCATGTTGTAAACACGACAGGACCTACAATCCTAGGACTACCCACATGTACTGCAATGAAGCTTGTAACCCTTAACCACAGTCTAAGCAAAGACCAGGCTGAGCCAGCCGAAATACGACCAGCTCAAGTACCCAAGGATGACCCTGAGGCAAAGGCAGCTCTACTAAGACAGTATGCTGACTGCTTCGAAGGCATCGGATGCTTCAGCGGAGAGTTCCATATCACACTTGACCCTACAGTACCCGCTGTGGTTCACCCGCCACGACGAGTCCCTGAAGCACTTCAGGAGCCTCTGCGCAAGGAGTTGGAATCCCTCGTACAGCAAGGAATCATCACCAAGGTTGATGAACCCACTGACTGGGTCAACTCGCTAGTCTGTTCCACAAAGCGGAATGGCTCCATACGACTCTGCCTTGATCCAAAGGACCTCAACTGCGCCATCAAACGTCCACATCATCGTACACCCACTCTTGATGAAGTCTTATCAAAGCTAAGTGGATCCGAGTACTTCTCCATAGTTGACGCCCGCAGCGGTTATTGGAACATAAAGCTTGACCAGGAAAGCTCACTCTATACAACATTCAACTCTCCCCATGGAAGATTCAGATTCCTACGACTACCCTTTGGTCTGATTTGTGCTCAGGACATCTTCCAAAAGAAGGTCGATGAAACCTTTGGTGACTTACCTGGGGTGACAGGCATCACAGACGACATAGTTGTTTACGGACGCAACCGTAAGGAGCATGACAATAACCTGAAAGCAGTAATGGAGCGTGCCCGTGAAACTGGTCTGAAATTCAATGCTGACAAATGCAAAATTGCCAGCAAGGAACTTGTCTTCTTCGGACACACCCTAAGTGCATATGGTCTGAAACTTGACCCTGCTAAGGTTGAAGCCATCAACAACATGGATCCTTCAACGAGCCTCACAGATCTCCAAGTCTTCCTAGGTATGACGCAATACCTTAGCCGTTTCATACCCAACCTCGCTTCAACAGCAGCGGTCCTCTGGGACTTGACAAGGAAAAGTAGTCAATTCCAGTGGTGCCCAGAACACCAGAAAGCTGTAGATGACATCAAGAAACTCATCACATCGCCAGCCTCGCTGCAGTATTTCGACAGCACCAAGCCTGTCGTAATCCAGGTGGATGCATCTCAACGTAGCCTCGGCGCGACACTCATCCAAGATAAAGGCCCTGTGGAGTACAGAAGTAAGCTACTCACTGAAACCGAGAGGAGGTACTCCAACATAGAAAGGGAAATGCTTGCAGTCGTCCATGGTCTCGAGAAATTCCACTACTACGCTTATGGACGCCACGTCCAGATCCACACGGACCACAAGCCACTGGAGGCAATATTCAAAAAGCATCTGGCCAGCGCGCCACCCCGCATTGCCAGGATGATGCTGCGGATACAGAAATACGACATCGACATTCGATATGTCCCAGGGAAGGACATACCCCTGGCCGACGCCCTCTCACGACTTAACCCAAGTCCCGGTGACACTATCGCTGGACTTGATGTCTCTATACATGAGCTACACTTGCACCTCAATGCTAGCCCTACTAGGATAACGCAGATCCAAGAGGAGACGAGGAAGGACACAACACTTCACTCACTTCGTGCCGTCATCGCCCAAGGTTGGCCAAACAAAAGAGCTGAATGCCCTGAGTTACTACACCCATACTGGAACTATCGTGACGAACTTACTGTCGCCGATGGATTGGTCCTGAAGGGTACCCGAATTGTAATTCCAAAGACCCTGCAACCAGATGTTCTACAGCAGCTACACTATGCACACCAGGGTGCGGAAAAATGCAAGCTCAGAGCCAAGGGATCAGTCTTTTGGGCGAACATCAATGCCGACATCGACAACATGGTCAAGAGTTGTGCTCCCTGTCAGCATAATCAGTCCATGAACACTAAAGAGCCGCTAATGCCTCATGATGTTCCACCAAGGCCCTGGCACACCCTAGCATCTGACTTGTTCTCCTGGAACGGTTCACCATACTTACTACTCTCTGATTACTACAGTAAGTTCCCAATTGTGCGCAAGCTAACTAACATCCAATCATCTACTGTCATCGCTCACCTCAAAGGAATATTTGAGGAACATGGCATACCAGACAAACTTGTCACAGGACATGACACCCAGTTTACGTCTGCTCTGTTCAAGATTTTCAGCAGCACCTATGGATTTATTCATACAACTACAAGCCCATACTACAAGGAGGCTAATGGCTTCATAGAGAGAAATGTGCAAACTGTCAAGGATCTCCTTCAAAAGTGCAAGGAATCAGGGCAAGACCCACATCTAGCCATGCTGTGCCTGAGAACAACCCCTTTGGGTCACACCCTGCCATCACCAGCAGAGTTGCTAAATTCCAGAATATATCAGTCTAACCTGCCAGCTACTTCCAGGCATGCACTACTGAACAAACCTGACTATGATGCCAATGTCAAGCTGCAAGCCAGACAAGACCGACAGAAATCATATTACGACAGGACTTCCAAGTGTCTACAGCCTGTCTACCCTCAGGACGCTGTCAGAGTCTTCAACCCCCTCAACTCCAAATGGGAGCCAGGAATAGTTCGAGCCGCTGCGCCAACCCCACGCTCGCACATTGTGGACATGACCAATGGCAGTACTCTCACCAGAAACCGCAGACACATTCGTCCCACAGGTGAAAAACTAAGCTTGAATAATACCTCAGCTACTGATGACTACGAGCCTGTAGCAGAACCAGCACCTAACGGCAACCAACCCCCAACAGAGCCAAGGACGTCTACACCTGGTACCCCTGCGAAGTCCACACCTACCCAAAGTGGTCCACCATTACGCAGATCAACACGGACAGTGAAGCCCCCAGACAGACTGAACTTGTAGCATTTGCTACACAAACATTAGATATTGAACTATGTTATTATTAGTACTGCAAAGTTCTTTGTTTTTTTTTGCACCCCTAATTGGACACTACCAGTCACATTTGTACTCATGTAATTTTTCAGCTTTTCAGCTTAGAGAAGGGGATGTTGTAGTTTTAGTTCCGGTTAATTAGCATATCTTTCGCACATGCGCACCCGGAGGAGTTCCTCGTGTAGTTCGCCATGTTTTGTATTGTGTTAATAAAATAGGTGAATAAAAAGCCTTCAAGTCAACTTATTACAGCTATCAAGGCCAGAGACTCCCATTAGCTATCAAGGCCAGAGACTTCTATTAGCTATCAAGGCCAGAGACTCCTATTAGCTATCACGACCAGAGGCTCCCATTAGCTATCAAGACCAGAGACTCCTATTAGCTATCACGACCAGAGGCTCCCATTAGCTATCAAGACCAGAGACTCCCATTAGCTATCAAGGACAGAGACTCCTATCAGCTATCAAGCCCAGAGACTCCTATTAGCTATCAAGGCCAAAGACTTCTATTAGCTATCAAGACCAGAGACTCCCATTAGCTATCAAGGACAGAGATTCCCATTAGCTATCAAGACCAGAGACTCCCATTACCTATCAAGGACAGAGACTCCTATTAGCTATCAAGGCAAGAGACTCCTATTAGCTATCAAGGCCAGAGACTCCCATTAGCTATCAAGGCCAGAGACTTCTATTAGCTATCAAGGCCAGAGACTCCTATTAGCTATCACGACCAGAGGCTCCCATTAGCTATCAAGACCAGAGACTCCTATTAGCTATCACGACCAGAGGCTCCCATTAGCTATCAAGACCAGAGACTCCCATTAGCTATCAAGGACAGAGACTCCTATTAGCTATCAAGCCCAGAGACTCCTATTAGCTATCAAGGCCAGAGACTCCCATAGCTATCAAGGCCAGAGACTCCTATTAGCTATCAAGGCCAGAGACTCCTATTAGCTATCAAGGACAGAGACTCCCATTAGCTATCAAGACCAGAGACTCCCATTAGCTATCAAGGCCAGAGACTCCTATTAGCTATCAAGGCTAGAGACTCCCATTAGCTATCACGACCAGAGGCTCCCATTAGCTATCAAGACCAGAGACTCCCATTAGCTATCAAGGCCAGAGACTCCCATTAGCTATCAAGGCCAGAGACTCCCATTAGCTATCAAGGCCAGAGACTCCTATTAGCTATCAAG
This sequence comes from Nematostella vectensis, assembly GCF_932526225.1. NCBI lineage: Eukaryota > Metazoa > Cnidaria > Anthozoa > Actiniaria > Edwardsiidae > Nematostella > Nematostella vectensis. The sequence goes on from NC_064036.1 coordinate 20,200,343, forward strand.
GCCAGAGACTCCCATAGCTATCAAGGCCAGAGACTCCCATAGCTATCAAGGCCAGAGACTCCTATTAGCTATCAAGGCCAGAGACTCCTATTAGCTATCAAGGACAGAGACTCCCATTAGCTATCAAGACCAGAGACTCCCATTAGCTATCAAGGCCAGAGACTCCCATTAGCTATCAAGGCCAGAGACTCCCATTAGCTATCAAGGCCAGAGGCTCCCATTAGCTATCAAGGCCAGAGACTCCCATTAGCTATCAAGGCCAGAGACTTCTATTAGCTATCAAGACCAGAGACTCCCATTAGCTATCAAGGCCAGAGACTCCCATTAGCTATCAAGACCAGAGACTCCCATTAGCTATCAAGACCAGAGACTCCCATTAGCTATCAAGACCAGAGACTCTTATTACCTATCAAGGACAGAGACTCCTATTAGCTATCAAGGCCAGAGAGTCCTATTAGCTATTAAGGCCAGAGACTCCCATTAGCTATCAAGGCCAGAGACTTCTATTAGCTATTAAGGCCAGAGACTCCTATTAGCTATCACGACCAGAGGCTCCCATTAGCTATCAAGACCAGAGACTCCTATTAGCTATCACGACCAGAAGCTCCCATTAGCTATCAAGACCAGAGACTCCCATTAGCTATCAAGGACAGAGACTCCTATTAGCTATCAAGCCCAGAGACTCCTATTAGCTATCAAGGCCAGAGACTCCCATAGCTATCAAGGCCAGAGACTCCTATTAGCTATCAAGGCCAGAGACTCCTATTAGCTATCAAGGCCAGAGACTTCTATTAGCTATCAAGACCAGAGACTCCCATTAGCTATCAAGGCCAGCGACTCCCATTAGCTATCAAGACCAGAGACTCCCATTAGCTATCAAGACCAGAGACTCCCATTAGCTATCAAGACCAGAGACTCCAATTACCTATCAAGGACAGAGACTCCTATTAGCTATCAAGGCCAGAGACTCCTATTAGCTATCAAGGCCAGAGACTCCCATTAGCTATCAAGGCCAGAGACTTCTATTAGCTATCAAGGCCGGAGACTCCTATTAGCTATCACGACCAGAGGCTCCCATTAGCTATCAAGACCAGAGACTCCTATTAGCTATCACGACCAGAGGCTCCCATTAGCTATCAAGACCAGAGACTCCCATTAGCTATCAAGGACAGAGACTCCTATTAGCTATCAAGCCCAGAGACTCCTATTAGCTATCAAGGCCAGAGACTCCCATAGCTATCAAGGCCAGAGACTCCTATTAGCTATCAAGGCCAGAGACTCCTATTAGCTATCAAGGCCAGAGACTCCTAGTAGCTATCAAGGCCAGAGACTCCCATAAGCTATCAAGGCCAGAGACTCCTATTAGCTATCAAGGCCAGAGACTCCCATTAGCTATCAAGGCCAGAGACTCCCATTAGCTATCACGACCAGAGGCTCCCATTAGCTATCAAGACCAGAGACTCCCATTAGCTATCAAGGACAGAGACTCCTATTAGCTATCAAGGCCAGAGACTCCTATTAGCTATCAAGGCCAGAGACTCCTATTAGCTATCAAGGCCAGAGACTCCCATTAGCTATCAAGGCCAGAGACTCCCATTAGCTATCAGGGCCAGAGACTCCTATTAGCTATCAAGGCCAGAGACTCCTATTAGCTATCACGACCAGAGGCTCCCATTAGCTATCAAGACCAGAGACTCCTATTAGCTATCACGACCAGAGGCTCCCATTAGCTATCAAGACCAGAGACTCCCATTAGCTATCAACCTGAATATCCTCTGAGCAAAATCCTGCCTAAGAAGAAAGACCAAAAATACAACCTCAGAAAAAGAAATGTGATTTATCCTAGGGTTCACTCAGAGCGATTCAAAAATACTTTTGTCAATAGGCTTGTCTTTAAATATAGTGACATATAATTGATGTAGCGCATTTACTTATAATCGGTTTCTCCTACATTTTGTAAACTTTAACATGTTGATTTATCTAAGGCAATAAAGATTATTATTATTATTATTATTATTATTATTATTATTATTATTATTATTTTATTATTATATTATTATCAAGGACAGAGACTCCTATTAGCTATCAAGCCCAGAGACTCCTATTAGCTATCAAGGCCAGAGACTCCCATAGCTATCAAGGCCAGAGACTCCTATTAGCTATCAAGGCCAGAGACTCCTATTAGCTATCAAGGACAGAGACTCCCATTAGCTATCAAGACCAGAGACTCCCATTAGCTATCAAGGCCAGAGACTCCCATTAGCTATCAAGGCCAGAGACTCCTATTAGCTATCAAGGCCAGAGACTCCCATTAGCTATCAAGGCCAGAGACTTCTATTAGCTATCAAGGCCGGAGACTCCTATTAGCTATCACGACCAGAGGCTCCCATTAGCTATCAAGACCAGAGACTCCTATTAGCTATCACGACCAGAGGCTCCCATTAGCTATCAAGACCAGAGACTCCCATTAGCTATCAAGGACAGAGACTCCTATTAGCTATCAAGCCCAGAGACTCCTATTAGCTATCAAGGCCAGAGACTCCCATAGCTATCAAGGCCAGAGACTCCTATTAGCTATCAAGGCCAGAGACTCCTATTAGCTATCAAGGCCAGAGACTCCTAGTAGCTATCAAGGCCAGAGACTCCCATAAGCTATCAAGGCCAGAGACTCCTATTAGCTATCAAGGCCAGAGACTCCCATTAGCTATCAAGGCCAGAGACTCCCATTAGCTATCACGACCAGAGGCTCCCATTAGCTATCAAGACCAGAGACTCCCATTAGCTATCAAGGACAGAGACTCCTATTAGCTATCAAGGCCAGAGACTCCTATTAGCTATCAAGGCCAGAGACTCCTATTAGCTATCAAGGCCAGAGACTCCCATTAGCTATCAAGGCCAGAGACTCCCATTAGCTATCAGGGCCAGAGACTCCTATTAGCTATCAAGGCCAGAGACTCCTATTAGCTATCACGACCAGAGGCTCCCATTAGCTATCAAGACCAGAGACTCCTATTAGCTATCACGACCAGAGGCTCCCATTAGCTATCAAGACCAGAGACTCCCATTAGCTATCAACCTGAATATCCTCTGAGCAAAATCCTGCCTAAGAAGAAAGACCAAAAATACAACCTCAGAAAAAGAAATGTGATTTATCCTAGGGTTCACTCAGAGCGATTCAAAAATACTTTTGTCAATAGGCTTGTCTTTAAATATAGTGACATATAATTGATGTAGCGCATTTACTTATAATCGGTTTCTCCTACATTTTGTAAACTTAGACATGTTGATTTATCTAAGGCAATAAAGATTATTATTATTATTATTATTATTATTATTATTATTATTATTATTATTATTATTATTATTATTATTATTATTATTATTATTTTATTATTATATTATTATCAAGGACAGAGACTCCTATTAGCTATCAAGCCCAGAGACTCCTATTAGCTATCAAGGCCAGAGACTCCCATAGCTATCAAGGCCAGAGACTCCTATTAGCTATCAAGGCCAGAGACTCCCATTAGCTATCAAGACCAGAGACTCCCATTAGCTATCAAGGCCAGAGACTCCCATTAGCTATCAAGGCCAGAGACTCCCATTAGCTATCAAGGCCAGAGGCTCCCATTAGCTATCAAGGCCAGAGACTCCCATTAGCTATCAAGGCCAGAGACTTCTATTAGCTATCAAGACCAGAGACTCCCATTAGCTATCAAGACCAGAGACTCCCATAAGCTATCAAGACCAGAGACTCCCATTACCTATCAAGGACAGAGACTCCTATTAGCTATCAAGGCCAGAGAGTCCTATTAGCTATTAAGGCCAGAGACTCCCATTAGCTATCAAGGCCAGAGACTCCCATAGCTATCAAGGCCAGAGACTCCCATTAGCTATCAACCTGAATATCCTCTGAGCAAAATCCTGCCTAAGAAGAAAGACCAAAAATACAACCTCAGAAAAAGAAATGTGATTTATCCTAGGGTTCACTCAGAGCGATTCAAAAATACTTTTGTCAATAGGCTTGTCTTTAAATATAGTGACATATAATTGATGTAGCGCATTTACTTATAATCGGTTTCTCCTACATTTTGTAAACTTAGACATGTTGATTTATCTAAGGCAATAAAGATTATTATTATTATTATTATTATTATTATTATTATTATTATTATTATTATTATTATTATTATTATTTTATTATTATATTATTATCAAGGACAGAGACTCCTATTAGCTATCAAGCCCAGAGACTCCTATTAGCTATCAAGGCCAGAGACTCCCATAGCTATCAAGGCCAGAGACTCCTATTAGCTATCAAGGCCAGAGACTCCTATTAGCTATCAAGGACAGAGACTCCCATTAGCTATCAAGACCAGAGACTCCCATTAGCTATCAAGGCCAGAGACTCCCATTAGCTATCAAGGCCAGAGACTCCCATTAGCTATCAAGGCCAGAGGCTCCCATTAGCTATCAAGGCCAGAGACTCCCATTAGCTATCAAGGCCAGAGACTTCTATTAGCTATCAAGACCAGAGACTCCCATTAGCTATCAAGACCAGAGACTCCCATAAGCTATCAAGACCAGAGACTCCCATTACCTATCAAGGACAGAGACTCCTATTAGCTATCAAGGCCAGAGAGTCCTATTAGCTATTAAGGCCAGAGACTCCCATTAGCTATCAAGGCCAGAGACTTCTATTAGCTATTAAGGCCAGAGACTCCTATTAGCTATCACGACCAGAGGCTCCCATTAGCTATCAAGACCAGAGACTCCTATTAGCTATCACGACCAGAGGCTCCCATTAGCTATCAAGACCAGAGACTCCCATTAGCTATCAAGGACAGAGACTCCTATTAGCTATCAAGCCCAGAGACTCCTATTAGCTATCAAGGCCAGAGACTCCCATAGCTATCAAGGCCAGAGACTCCCATTAGCTATCAACCTGAATATCCTCTGAGCAAAATCCTGCCTAAGAAGAAAGACCAAAAATACAACCTCAGAAAAAGAAATGTGATTTATCCTAGGGTTCACTCAGAGCGATTCAAAAATACTTTTGTCAATAGGCTTGTCTTTAAATATAGTGACATATAATTGATGTAGCGCATTTACTTATAATCGGTTTCTCCTACATTTTGTAAACTTAGACATGTTGATTTATCTAAGGCAATAAAGATTATTATTATTATTATTATTATTATTATTATTATTATTATTATTATTATTATTATTATTATTATTATTTTATTATTATATTATTATCAAGGACAGAGACTCCTATTAGCTATCAAGCCCAGAGACTCCTATTAGCTATCAAGGCCAGAGACTCCCATAGCTATCAAGGCCAGAGACTCCTATTAGCTATCAAGGCCAGAGACTCCTATTAGCTATCAAGGACAGAGACTCCCATTAGCTATCAAGACCAGAGACTCCCATTAGCTATCAAGGCCAGAGACTCACATAGCTATCAAGGCCAGAGACTACTATTAGCTATCAAGGCCAGAGACTCCTATTAGCTATCAAGGCCAGAGATTCCTATTAGCTATCAAGGACAGAGACTCCCATTAGCTATCAAGGCCAGAGACTCCCATTAGCTATCAAGGCCAGACACTTCTATTAGCTATCAAGACCAGAGACTCCCATTAGCTATCAAGGCCAGAGACTCCCATTAGCTATCAAGACCAGAGACTCCCATTAGCTATCAAGACCAGAGACTCCCATAAGCTATCAAGACCAGAGACTCCCATTACCTATCAAGGACAGAGACTCCTATTAGCTATCAAGGCCAGAGAGTCCTATTAGCTATTAAGGCCAGAGACTCCCATTAGCTATCAAGGCCAGAGACTTCTATTAGCTATTAAGGCCAGAGACTCCTATTAGCTATCACGACCAGAGGCTCCCATTAGCTATCAAGACCAGAGACTCCTATTAGCTATCACGACCAGAGGCTCCCATTAGCTATCAAGACCAGAGACTCCCATTAGCTATCAAGGACAGAGACTCCTATTAGCTATCAAGCCCAGAGACTCCTATTAGCTATCAAGGCCAGAGACTCCCATAGCTATCAAGGCCAGAGACTCCCATTAGCTATCAACCTGAATATCCTCTGAGCAAAATCCTGCCTAAGAAGAAAGACCAAAAATACAACCTCAGAAAAAGAAATGTGATTTATCCTAGGGTTCACTCAGAGCGATTCAAAAATACTTTTGTCAATAGGCTTGTCTTTAAATATAGTGACATATAATTGATGTAGCGCATTTACTTATAATCGGTTTCTCCTACATTTTGTAAACTTAGACATGTTGATTTATCTAAGGCAATAAAGATTATTATTATTATTATTATTATTATTATTATTATTATTATTATTATTATTATTATTATTATTATTATTATTATTATTATTATTATTATTATTATTATTATTATTATTATTATTATTATATTATTATCAAGGACAGAGACTCCTATTAGCTATCAAGCCCAGAGACTCCTATTAGCTATCAAGGCCAGAGACTCCCATAGCTATCAAGGCCAGAGACTCCTATTAGCTATCAAGGCCAGAGACTCCTATTAGCTATCAAGGACAGAGACTCCCATTAGCTATCAAGACCAGAGACTCCCATTAGCTATCAAGGCCAGAGACTCCCATTAGCTATCAAGGCCAGAGACTCCCATTAGCTATCAAGGCCAGAGGCTCCCATTAGCTATCAAGGCCAGAGACTCCCATTAGCTATCAAGGCCAGAGACTTCTATTAGCTATCAAGACCAGAGACTCCCATTAGCTAACAAGGCCAGAGACTTCTATTAGCTATCAAGACCAGAGACTCCCACTAGCTATCAAGACCAGAGACTCCCATAAGCTATCAAGACCAGAGACTCCCATTACCTATCAAGGACAGAGACTCCTATTAGCTATCAAGGCCAGAGAGTCCTATTAGCTATTAAGGCCAGAGACTCCCATTAGCTATCAAGGCCAGAGACTTCTATTAGCTATTAAGGCCAGAGACTCCTATTAGCTATCACGACCAGAGGCTCCCATTAGCTATCAAGACCAGAGACTCCTATTAGCTATCACGACCAGAGGCTCCCATTAGCTATCAAGACCAGAGACTCCCATTAGCTATCAAGGACAGAGACTCCTATTAGCTATCAAGCCCAGAGACTCCTATTAGCTATCAAGGCCAGAGACTCCCATAGCTATCAAGGCCAGAGACTCCTATTAGCTATCAAGGCCAGAGACTCCTATTAGCTATCAAGGCCAGAGACTCCTATTAGCTATCAAGGCCAGAGACTCCCATTAGCTATCAAGGCCAGAGACTTCTATTAGCTATCAAGACCAGAGACTCCTATTAGCTATCACGACCAGAGGCTCCCATTAGCTATCAAGACCAGAGACTCCTATTAGCTATTACGACCAGAGGCTCCCATTAGCTATCAAGACCAGAGACTCCCATTACCTATCAAGGACAGAGACTCCTATTAGCTATCAAGGCCAGAGACTTCTATTAGCTATCAAGGCCAGAGACTCCCATTAGCTATCAAGGCCAGAGACTTCTATTAGCTATCAAGGCCAGAGACTCCTATTAGCTATCACGACCAGAGGCTCCCATTAGCTATCAAGACCAGAGACTCCTATTAGCTATCACGACCAGAGGCTCCCATTAGCTATCAAGACCAGAGACTCCCATTAGCTATCAAGGACAGAGACTCCTATTAGCTATCAAGCCCAGAGACTCCTATTAGCTATCAAGGCCAGAGACTTCTATTAGCTATCAAGACCAGAGACTCCCATTAGCTATCAAGGACAGAGATTCCCATTAGCTATCAAGACCAGAGACTCCCATTACCTATCAAGGACAGAGACTCCTATTAGCTATCAAGGCCAGATACTTCTATTAGCTATCAAGGCCAGTGACTCCCATTAGCTATCAAGGCCAGAGACTCCTATTAGCTATCAAGGCCAGAGACTCCCATTAGCTATCAAGACCAGAGACTCCCATTAGCTATCAAGGCCAGAGACTCCCATTAGCTATCAAGACCAGAGACTCCCATTAGCTATCAAGGCCAGAGACTCCCATTAGCTATCACGGCCAGAGGCTCCCATTAGCTATCACGACCAGAGACTCCCATTAGCTATCAAGGCCAGAGACTCCCATTAGCTATCAAGGCCAGAGACTCCCATTAGCTATCAAGGCCAGAGACTCCCATTAGCTATCAAGGACAGAGACTCCCATTAGCTATCAAGGCCAGAGACTCCCATTAGCTATCAAGACCAGAGACTCCCATTAGCTATCAAGGCCAGAGACTCCCATTAGCTATCAAGACCAGAGACTCCCATTACCTATCAAGGACAGAGACTCCTATTAGCTATCAAGGCCAAAGACTCCCATTAGCTATCAAGACCAGAGACTCCTATTAGCTATCAAGGACAGAGACTCCCATTAGCTATCAAGGCCAGAGACTCCCATTAGCTATTAAGGCCAGAGACTCCCATTAGCTATCAAGGCCAGAGACTTCTATTAGCTATTAAGGCCAGAGACTCCTATTAGCTATCACGACCAGAGGCTCCCATTAGCTATCAAGACCAGAGACTCCTATTAGCTATCACGACCAGAGGCTCCCATTAGCTATCAAGGCCAGAGACTCCCATTAGCTATCAAGACCAGAGACTCCCATTACCTATCAAGGACAGAGACTCTTATTAGCTATCAAGGCCAAAGACTCCCATTAGCTATCAAGACCAGAGACTCCTATTAGCTATCAAGGCCAGAGACTCCTATTAGCTATCAAGGCCAGAGACTTCTATTAGCTATCAAGGCCAGAGACTCCTATTAGCTATCAAGACCAGAGACTCCCATTAGCTATCCAGGCCAGAGACTCCCATCAGCTATCCAGGCCAGAGACTCCCATTAGCTATCAAGGCCAGAGTTCTAATTGCCATCTAGTTTTATTGTGTTTTTCTTCTTGTCTAAAAAAAAAAAAGAATTCAAACAAAACAAAAAGGGTCGAGAAGCATGTTACACGGCAAAAAGTAATTAGTCACAGGCCCGTACCCAGGAGGCGGGGGGGGGGGGGGGGGGGGGGGGGGGCTAAATCCGAATATGTGTACCTAATTTTTCTGGGGGGGGGGGGGGGAGTTTACTGATGAGGATTTGACCACCTAAAACTTTCTTATTATTAGGAAATACAAATAGATTTTGACAAAACGCTCCAGTACTCGGGATAAAGCCCTCGAAACGGGGTATAGTTGCATGCTGTGTCTATATGCGGAATAATAGGCGATATGTTTCATTGATTCATCCTAAAACATTTTGTCCAATCCTTCCAAATCGTGCTGATTTCGAATGTAGATAGATAGGTAGGATTACTTTTCCTTATGTTTTATAACATTCAGCTAAAGTAACAGAATTTTGTTTTTTGGGCCAATTTCTAACTTTTCTAGAATTATGGGAAAAGCTTATGAGTGAAGCTTAAAGCCTCGGGTGTCACATGCAAGGAGGGTCTTGATTATGCAAAGTCTTGAGTGACGTGAACTTTTTGGGCTTCAACAGGTTGAGTATCATGGCAACCGGACGCTCGCTCGCACTTGCTACCCCTCGTGGAAATGCAATGGCGCGAGGGAGTGGTGTCAAAGATACGGGCCTTGTACCGTCAGGCACTGTTGTCAATCCAACAACTGTAACGATGGCGAAGCCTCAGCAAAGCCATTTGCAGTCCATGTTGTCATGGGAACCGTGGTTGTCATGGCAGCGTACTATATAGGGATCCTTGTATAATTAAAGAAGGCCAATTACGCAGCCATTTCACGGTTTCGCACAATACCGCGTCACTAAAAGAATCCATTTCCACCAGCTAACTTAACCAAGTGATTGATATACTGACAATCAAATATCGTTAATAAAGTATCAGACTTTAATCTTTAGTGGTTATTTATATCTCGCAAATAAACCGGTGCAGTTTCAGTTGTAAACCATAATAAAGGAGTTGTTCATTGACGGCTTGTTTCATACTTACATCACGTCATCCAGCCGCTAACAACGTCGAATTTGACTACTGCAGGCTCAGAAAAGAAGCGTTTTCGTATATGTTAAATATTGTTTTTGTCTATGGCTAAATCTCGAGTCTTGATTGGTCCAAAGTCGGTCCCATATCGTCATTTTGGCACGGCCCCAATACATTAATATGCATACATGTATACCAACGCCATCGAGATCACGCAACATCAAAACGGCAAAAACTTTGTTGAAAACGAACGCTGGTGGAGGGATTTATCTTGTGGTGGTATAACTAGAGAAACATGACAAAGTTAACACTTGCCGTAGTGTGTTTGATATCTCTCGCGGCAACAGGTCAGTAAGTTTATCAACTATTGCATCATTACCACTCTTATAATAATGTTATTGTTTTTTTAGTTATTATATATAGAATATTCGGTTATGAGCAGCTTATGAGAGGCTTGGGAGACTGTCCTGGTTAACCGATAACTGTGATGATAGTGCGCAGGTTTTTTAACCAATGAATTTTGAGTGAGTTTTAGAGCTTAGTTATTTTAGTCAAGCTTGCAAAACTTCGGGTGTTTATCAGAGAAGCACGGGTTCGTTTGCCTTCATTTAATGAGCAAACTGATGATCTTTATTCCGCTGGATTACTTGGGTTTCTAAATGGGACTCTTTGACGAGAGAATAGTACGCTTTGAATAAAACAACATACCATAGAACAATATATTCTCAAAAAAAACTATTATGTGTATTTATTTTTTTAAACAAAACAGAATCACACATAATAAGTTTGAATCCCCATCAAGACTATTTTTGATATATTTTGATATCTGCAGATATCTACTAGTATGAAAGTTACAACTTATTCCTGAGAAGTTTTGCATTAAGGTATTTTGAATAACGCGTTTGAATAAACCAACAACGACGGCAGGTAAAGGCGTTGTACCCAAGATAAGTAATCATGCTTTCCATATTCGAGCAGTTAAACGTTGTAGCCTTTTCGGTGTTATTAATACATAAAGGTTTTCTTGACATGCTTTTGATAAAGACCGCTTGTAGAGTGCGCTATGCGTCGTTGCATCGGTATGTCATCCACCGCTAGAGACAGGCTCTCGTAACAGAATTTGGCGCGCATAATTTTATATGGACTGTATTAAAATACACCAAAAACTGGTATTCGACTCTAAATTATCGTTCTCGTTTTAATAAGACTGAAGAAGTCTAAAGAAGTCTGAAAAAGACTGGAGAAGTCTTATTAAAGACGAAAATTTGGTAGAATCGAATATCAGTTTTTGGTGTATTGTATTTATTCTTCTGGTTCACTGGACTACTTGAGCTTTTGTATTTATTGGACTATATTGAAAATATAACCAACAGACAGGAACAGACTCTTCTCTTATGGTTTGTCTTGGAGGGGGGACAGTATGATAAAGATGGAAAGGGATTATGGTTTGTCTTGGAGGGGGGGGGGGGGGCAGCAAGATAAAGATGGCAAGGGACTCTTCTTTTATGGTTTGTCTTGGAGGGGGGGGGGGAGCATGATAAAGATGGCAAGGGACTCTTCTCTTATGGTTTGTCTTGGAGGGGGGGGGAGCATGATAAAGATGGAGAGGGACTTTTTCTCTTTTGGTTTGTCTTGGAGGGGGGACAGTATGATAAAGATGGAAAGGGATTATGGTTTGTCTTGGAGGGGGGGGGCAGCAAGATAAAGATGGGAAGGGACTCTTCTTTTATGGTTTGTCTTGGAGGGGGGGAGCATGATAAAGATGGCAAGGGACTCTTCTCTTATGGTTTGTCTTGGAGGGGGGCAGCATGATAAAGATGGTAAGGGACTCTTCTCTTTTGGTTTGTCTTGGAGGGGGGGGGAGCATAATAAAGATGGCAAGGGACTCTTCTCTTATGGTTTGTCTTGGAGGGGGGCAGCATGATAAAGATGGCAAGGGACTCTTCTCTTTTGGTTTGTCTTGGAGGGGGGGGGGAGCATGATAAAGATGGCAAGGGACTCTTCTCTTTTGGTTTGTCTTGGAGGGGGGCAGCATGATAAAGATGGCAAGGGACTCTTCTCTTTTGGTTTGTCTTGGAGGGGGGCAGTATGATAAAGATGGAGAGGGACTTTTCTCTTTTGGTTTGTCTTGGAGGGGGAAAGTATGATAAAGATGGCAAGGGACTCTTCTCTTTTGGTTTGTCTTGGAGGGGGGCAGCATGATAAAGATGGAGAGGGACTCTTCTCTTATGGTTTGTCTTGCCTTGGATCTGCCACTGTAGTGTTCCTACTGGGTCGTGCCCAATTACGGGCATAAAGAATACTGCATTACCAGGACCCATTTTATACTAAAACAAACATATCTGACCCTATCCACCTCCGACGAAGAGCGCTGGAAACGTCAACAAATCAACTTTTTCAAAGAGACGCCAACATGACATTTCAACCTGATGTTAATTTCCCGCAACCTCCCCCCGCCTGCAAAATAAAAAAAAGACCAAAGGAACTAAGTACTTACTGAGTATTGAATGTTTTCATATTTCTTTTCTTGTGCTTTCAGCAATGGCGATCAGATGCAGACTTTGTTGGCCTGCCATGGATAGAGAGGAATGTCGCCGAAATGAAAAATACAGGAACTGCGACGAATTTAAAGATATCTACGTTGACTCCTGCATCGAGGTGAAGAAATGGGTCGTTTTCGTAAGGTTCTTGTTAAGTGGGTCGTTTTCGTAAGGTTTTGTTAAATGGGCCTTTTTTTCTACGAATAAGGAAGTTCCAGGGTATTGGGCATTTTTTTCTACGAATAAGGAAGTTCCAGGGTATTTGGCCTTTTTTTCAAGATAATGGGTTTCCCGCAAAAGCAAGGCTAGCAGAGTTTGTTTACTGTAAAATTACCACATTTCAAGCCCCTGTAATCAGGATGAGGGAGGAACTGGTTTATTTGATTCAATATCTGCCCCGAATAAAAAAAAGAGGTTTTTCCTTTTATTTAACGCACGGTGATGTGCAGTCTCGTTGGTGAAATGGGAAGTTGGAACAGCTGTTTTTGTGATTCAGGGTAAGCAATGACAGGATAAGGGATTTTGTTTTAGGTATGAAGTTGTAGACTTTAACCCCGCCCCCGTAACACGCACAATAAAGAATGTACGTTTTCAATGTGTGAAAAGTGGATATTTGTCTGGTATTATAGGTTAACTATCACGGCAATCACACCATGGTTCGGGGCTGCTACAGCGGGTGGCAGTGTGCAGGTGCGCGCGAGGAATGCCGAAGGCGAGGCCCATGTGAGGTCAAATGCTGCCAGAAGAACTTTTGTAACACAGCGGGAAAGATATCACTCTCCACCCTTCTGATCGCCACCATTGCTGCTGCAACCACTGCTTTCGTCAACTGGAAATAGGCATCCGTGTGTCCGTCCAACAATCGGTCTGTTTATCTATCTGTCCGTCCGTCTATACGGCTTCAGGCGCCTGCCTTTCTGTTTTTTTAGTCTTCTTTATCTGACTGTTCGTGCGAGCTTCTGCCCGTGGACAAGCGGAAACAAGTATACAACTTGACTACAAAAATCATCGCGTTCTCTAGTTTAAACCATGTATTACGGTAGTGTGTGCGATAGTGTTTAAAAAAAAACTAGCTCTATTCTAATTGTGTATGTAACATGAATACAATCATTTACAGCTTTTTTGTATCCTATTAAAAATTTTTTTATAAAGCACAGTTTTGAGAACAGGCTCTGAAGAAAGTTCTCACAAGGAAGCAAGTGCAAGCGAGAACCAATCATACACAAGTAAAAAGCGCAATAATTGGAAAACGGTAAAAAGGCACAACACAAGAGAATCGGTCAAACACAAGCACAACACAAGAGAGAATCGGTCAAACACAAGCACAATACAAGTGAGAATCGGTCAAACACAAGCACATCACAAGAGAGAATCGGTCAACACGAGCGCAACACAAGTAAAAATCGGCGAAACACAAGCGAAACAAAACAAGTGATTTTCGGTCAAACACAAGCGCGCGAGAATCGGTTAAAACATTCGAAACACAAGTGAGTATCGGTCAAACACAAGCGCAGCACAGGTGAGAATCGGTCGAACTCGAACCGCAAGAAAATCAATCTGTTGCCTAACTGATTCATAAAAACGCTCTAGGGAAATCGACAAAACACACGCTACCTAAAAAGCGGCATGCCGCATAATATACTCACAATGCCTTTACACAAACGAGAGCTTTTATACAGCCGGGCTAGTTAGCCAAAGAGTAGAATTTGTGGATATCACGTGGGGGAAGGGTCCCCCCCAGCTACGCGCCTCTCCGTGTCTAATTTAAGAAAACAACAACAACAAATGTTTATAAGAATTCACTTGTTTACTTATTTATCCATTATTCTATGTATTCATTCATTTATCCTCCCTACCCTGTACATTCCTTATGTACTTAATAAAAAAATATTGACCCAATGTAACATAAGTTTTTTAGTTTCAGAAATTTTTGCTTTCACCTTTTCAGGCAAAATAAAAAAAGTAAGGTGCTTTATATTTGCTATGGCATTACCATTTCCACGTGTTGCATGTTACCGAAACACATCTAAGGAATGACTAATGACTTAAAAACCTGCTAACTTAGAGTATTTCAATCTTATTGGTCATCGATAACAATAGTTCGTGAAACTCGTGCTCTTGAGGATGCTATTGTTTACACAGCGCGTGTCTCTTGACAAAGCGTATATCGATCACCGAAATCGAAGCTACTCGCGTATAACGAAATAGTCCTTGAAATTATTTACAAGGGGAAAGCGGCGAAAAAAATATTGAAGTCGGTGAAGGGAAGGCGGTTGTGAAGAGCGACATGGTGATCTACGCGAAGTGCGGTCTGATGATCGCATTTCTGATTGCAGTTTTCATTTCGCCAGGTAAACCATCCCAGCCACATGTTATTTCGAATAATTGAGAATTGTTCTAGATATATGATTTAGTTCTCATCACGAAATATGAAAAGTTTAAAAATGAAAATAAAAAATGAAAGTGAGTTTCTTGGCTAAAATATCAAAGCCATTTTCTACCCTTCAAATTCAACATCGCTTTATTCGTTATTTGCTTGATCGAAATTCGTGTTTTGCAAAGTTTCTTATACCATGAGATTTTTATTCGATCAAGTTTGCTTTAAAAATACATATAACTGGAAAAGCCATTTTCATTTTTTTTATGTTAGCGAAAATATACATTACAATATGACAATTCATTCAACCATTCAAAACATCGTGGAGGGGACGCTGTCACTGCTTTCCATTGCCTCTGCGTTAGAAAATAGGTTATTTCAGGACAAGGTTTGTTAACATCTGAAAACAGTCTTCTTTTCCGACGTTAAAATAGCGAATAGGTGGGATTGGAATCATTGCCAAATAGAAGGACAAAAAATCGCAATGCCATTATTGATACCCACTTTGAAATCTTATAATTTAATCTCCATAAACTCCGGCAATCAAAAGAGGTCATCTTTCGGATAATTCTTTTTATTTGGGAGAGCTATATTACTACAGAGCTTACATATCATTTTCATTTTGGTAACATGGACAAATAAACAAATATCAGTCCAAAATATGACATTGTACGACCAACAATGCTTTGCGGGATTGCATAACCAATAGACCACCGAGTCAGTGTCGAAATAAAAATGTCACGTGACGTCAACACCAATCATTCGTCAGTACTACATTAATTATTCTGTTTAGATGGAGATCATTGACGAAAACTCTTACATGGCCCGGGTCAGTCACGCCATTTTATTAAATAATGGAAGAAAAATTATGTGATGAAATTTTGATCTAAGAACAACGTTTAATTTCATTCAGGGGAACTTGGTCTAAAAATGTGTTGTATAAGCCAGGGGCGTACGCGGCCTAAAGGCCTGCAGTCACTGGACTGCAAAAAATTTTGGCGATCTTATTTACATAACGAGGGGAAAAAAATCAAATGTTTACTGATTTATTTTTATGTACGCAGTTTTATTTATATGATGAGGTTAAAAAATTATAATTTTCTTAATCATGGTAGTCTACAGATGATTTCCAAACATATTTTTATGTCGTTCAGTGCCACGCGACGACTGAAGTCCTATTTAAGATTGAGGATGACGGAGGATCGTGTAATATTCTCAAAAGTCTGATGCATTGACGCCAATTTTAAACCCAAAAGCAGGAACTATGAAATCTTTACGCGGATGCGGGATGCGGGGCCACGCCCTTATTCAGCTTCTGAATGCTTTGCCTGCAACTTGGTAAAATCCTACGTACTCCCCTGTCAGCGAATAGCCGAGTTCTGCATCGAGCTGTTTCTTTCAGCCGCCATCTTGTCATCCTAGCAAAGTACCAAGTGTGAGAAAGCATACATTTCCATCGGCTGATTTGGGGAAACTATAGCAATATTTTTGATTGAATTAGGTGAATGAAGAATAAAACTTTTTCAGATATTTCTTTCGAGATTCCATTCAATAATTTGTCTTTCGATTGTTGAATAAAAACAACAAAAAAGATGTGACTGACTAAGGGCTTTCTTATAGGGACATCAATCCAATGTCGCTTATGCTGGCCACCGAGAGAAGAAAACGCATGCAAAAACAGCGAACAAATGATCAACTGCGACGAGTGGGAGGACATCGGTTACACGTCGTGCATCCAAGTGCACTTCCCAGGGAACAAGTCTCTTTCCCGGACCTGTTATCCCACGTATAAATGCGACGGCGCGCTGGAGTGGTGCTCCAGGTACGGGCCGTGCTCTGCGTCTTGCTGCAAAGGGAACATGTGTAATGGCGCTCACAGGGATAGCGCTATGTACGCTTTGTATTTAGTTGCATTAGGATGGTTCCTATTGCTCCTGAGGCAGTGATGTGTGTCATTGAACGAGGTCATTTGTGATAGGGGAATGTAAGATATCATTGCGGCTTTATTAAATCCGATACTCGAACAGCACTGTCGTAATTAAACGGCAGTTATTTTCACACAATACATTCGTCGTATGTACAAAGGCAGTTATATATTCACACAACACACTGGGCAAACATTGCCGGAAACTTAAAAGGTGACGAAAAGAAAGTATTTCACAAAAATGCATAAATATTACTAAGTAAAACAGAACACCAAGTGAACAGGGGCATTTTACTATCACCAAACGCAATTTCTGCGTGCAAGGTAACATAAAAGAAAATAACTCTTTTTAAGAAGACTAAATAAACTAAATAGTATTTCAGGGGATTTTGAAAACCACTCTAAAACAGATTAATATACACCTATTTCAAAATATGTTGTCAGTGCAAATGGCAAATGACAATTGTCAAATGGCAGTTCTGCTATCAAAAAATACCATGGAACTCGTCAAATTTCTACTGAATGTAGGAAAATGTGGATACCTCCTGCGATTATATTACTTAACATCTTATTCTCACTGATAATTATACCCATAAGCAGTGATTGGCCATTTGTCCTGACAACGTTTATTGAAATGGGTGTATATTAAAGTTAGTCAATAGCTTTTTAGGCCCATACCCAGGATTTTTCTTGAGGGGGGGAGGGGTGCGAAATCCGAAAAAGTGGACGTAATTCCTTCGAATTTTTTACTTATAGATTTATGACATAACAGAGTGATTTAGAATGCCCTTTTTATATCTAACTCTCTTATGCTTTATAGTCTAGAAATAGCACGTTTATTGCGAACCGGATGTGGACCCCCTGGGAACGGGCCTGCTTTTATGTAAAGAGTATGTGTACGGGCGTGTAAGAGTATGTGTACGGGCGTGTAAGAGTATGTGTACGGGCGTGTAAGAGTATGTGTACGGGCCTGCTTAAGAGTATGTAAGTTTGTAATACTCAGATGTTAATAAAAATTGATCTGTTCAGTTGAAAGTTCGAATTTTAAGTTTACCGCCGTTCCTTGGTCACGTGGCAGATCCGGGTCGAGGGCCCGCTCTTCGCACACAAAATTTCAGTTACATGGCAGCTTTTTTAACCATAGGTTTTGTAAAGACTCCAGTTTTCCGCAATTTCGTTTTACCTTTTCTATGTCTAGTCATTTGTCTTTTATGGGATTAATTTTGCAACAATGGTTTCTCGTTATAATCATTTTAGGTACATTTATTCCAAAAAGGGGCAGATAATACGCAGGGAGCGCGGAGTTCAAGTTGTCAGAATTCGAGTTGTCGGGGTTCCATTAGTTAAAAACATGTATTCCTCATCTCCCTAGCTCTGCCTAACTTTTCGTCTGCTTTGAAAAAGTGGGATGTTTTCAAGACAAAAAATGAAGGGCTACCATTTCAATTACATACTGGTTTTCTTGGGTTGAGCTCGTAAAACGCGACCACAGACGAATTTCAATCAAACCCGGCGTCCTATGAGTCACTGCCCCAGTGAACACTTTTGTTCGCGGGATCATTCCTGCAGTTGCCATAACGGTGTACCGGGCTTTGATTGACATCCATTGTTATTTTTCCCCCAGGCATCAGAGTACCAGCACCTAATTGGCTAAACCATTGTATTATGCAAGAAATGATCTATCGATAAAGTTTTAGGGAAGAAGAAATCATACTTCAAGCAATAGCTTTATAAGAAAAACAACTTAGGTAGAGAAAAACCCGGAATCGGATATCCTAGCATTATTTGCAGAAATCAAACTCTAATTTACCCGCAAAGGTTATCTACTTACAGAAAAAAACGCTTTCTATAAAAGGCGCGTAACAGATCGACATGAAGGCGGCATTGTGGATCGCTGTTTTCTTATGCGTAGCATTATCAACAGGTAAGAACTTGAAGTTTCTAAGAACTGTTACCATCTGTCTAGTGTACTAGTCTTGTTACAAACAGCTCTTTCAAGGAATCTCAAGTGTTGCCTCTCGCTTCATCGCATCCTTACTCGAATAATTAAGCGGAAAAGTAATTACGACTCATTCAACTCGAAAGTATATATAGCAATTCTACTACCAAATCTTTTTGTTGACAAAATAAACATAAATACTACAGCTATCGTGTTATTTATAGATGAGAAAACTGTATTGATAGCAAATATATAGCCCGAATGTCAGAATTATTCAAAAATTGGAAACAAATAGTAAAGCTTTACTACCAAACAGCCGTGAACCGTCGCAAACCCGAATAAGGAGCTCCTTTCGCGTTGCCGCCGGTTCACGTCTCTTTGGTAGTAAAGCTTGGAGCCGCTGGTATTCATGGTAAACAAAGGGCTGAGTCTCTCGGGCACTCTGGAGATTTTAAAATGTTTTAAAAATAACACTTATGCCGAGGGTTGTGTAAGTTTAGTAATTTCCATATAATTTGCACTTCATTGCTTGAAGCGAATTTCTCACTGGCGCGTATCAAAATATGCCACGGCACCTGCTTTTAATGTAACGAAATAACACCACAAGAGATCGGCTCCCGCTTGTTTAAAGTTCAACAGAAAGTCGCTTAGTTTACCCTTCTTTTTTTATAAGAATCCTTTTTATTCGAGCGTCCAGCCTGTTCGCCAAATTCTAAAAACATACTAAGAACATACCGTGGCTTAGATATCAGCGACATATTCTTTTGTTAGCCCGATGCGTTGTTCTAATGCAGAATCCAATTGTGTTCATAATAACAACTTCAAAAATATTAATATTGATCATTTGTGTAATTCTTTTATAATATTTGGGTATAATATTTTTATATACTGAAATTTAAGAAAATCCATAAAATATTTTCAGCCTTAAAATGCTCAAAGGAAAAAAAAAGGCCCAGCCTGAGCTTAAATTAGACGTTATTATAAAAAAAAGTGTGTATTTGTGTCTGGTGTCTTCTCTCTTATTCAAATGATGTTTTGTAAGATATAAAAAAGTTTTAGCTTTATTTATAGAGAAGGTATGATGGTTTCTCAAGTTCTTTTCTTTGGTTTTTCGTTCTCAGTTGTGTCAATCGAATGCAAATATTGTTGGCCAGCTATGGACAGAGAAAAATGCCGCGCTAGCGAAAAGACAATTAACTGCAGAGAATACAAAAGCATGGACTATAACTCTTGTATTGAGGTAAACAATCTCTTATTCGTCTCATAACTTTTCTTACTCAATCATAGTAGTGATTACGACAGTTTTGGTTTAAAGATAATGGAATAAAAAAGTGACATGGTGAAGTGTTGTAGTGTAGAAGTGACATGGTGGCGAAGCACTCTCACAAGGCCCGTTCTCCAATAAATATGTGAACTTCCTCACAAGAAGGACTTGGGGCAAGTCTAAAGTAGTCTTATAATGCTGGTGGTGGTGATAGTGGTTGTGGTGGTGGTGGGGATAGTGTTTGTGGTGGTGGTGGGGATAGTGTTTGTGGTGGTGGTGGGGATAGTGTTTGTGGTGGTGGTGGGGATAGTGTTTGTGGTGGTGATATTGCTGGTGGTGGTGATAGCGGTCGTGGTGGGGATAGTGTTTGTGGTGGTGGTGGGGATAGTGGTTGTGGTGGTGGTGGGGATAGTGTTTGTGGTGGTGGTGGGGATAGTGGTTGTGGTGGTGGGGATAGTGTTTGTGGTGGTGGGGATAGTGTTTGTGGTGGTGGTGGTGATAGTGTTTGTGGTGGTGGGGATAGTGTTTGTGGTGGTGGGGATAGTGTTTGTGGTGGTGGTGGGGATAGTGTTTGTGGTGGTGGTGGGGATAGTGTTTGTGGTGGTGGGGATAGTGTTTGTGGTGGTGGTGGGGATAGTGTTTGTGGTGGTGGGGATAGTGTTTGTGGTGGTGGTGGGGATAGTGGTTGTGGTGGTGGGGATGGTGTTTGTGGTGGTGGTGGGGATAGTGTTTGTGGTGGTGGGGATAGTGTTTGTGGTGGAAATAGTGTTTGTGGTGGTGGTGGGGATAGTGTTTGTGGTGGTGGGGATGGTGTTTGTGGTGGTGGTGGGGATAGTGTTTGTGGTGGTGGTGGTGATAGTGGTTGTGGTGGTGGTGGGGATAGTGTTTGTGGTGGTGGTGGGGATAGTGTTTGTGGTGATGGTGGGGATAGTGTTTGTGGTGGTGATATTGCTGGTGGTGGTGATAGCGGTCGTGGTGGGGATAGTGTCTGTGGTGGTGGTGGGGATAGTGGTTGTGGTGGTGGTGGTGGTGGGGATAGTGGTTGTGGTGGTGGTGGTGATAGTGGTTGTGGGATAGTGTTTGTGGTGGTGGTGGGGATAGTGGTTGTGGTGGGGATAGTATTTGTGGTGGTGGTGGGGATAGTGGTTGTGGTGGTGGTGGTGATAGTGTTTGTGGTGGTGGTGATAGTGTTTGTGGTGGTGGTGGGGATAGTGTTTGTGGTGGTGGTGGGGATAGTGGTTGTGGTGGTGGGGATAGTGTTTGTGGTGGTGGTGATAGTGTTTGTGGTGGTGGTGGGTATAGTGTTTGTGGTGGTGGTGGGTATAGTGTTTGTGGTGGTGGGGATAGTGTTTGTGGTGGTGGTGGGGATAGTGTTTGTGGTTGTGGGGATAGTGTTTGTGGTGGTGGGGATAGTGTTTGTGGTGGTGGGGATAGTGGTTGTGGTGGTGGTGGGGATAGTGGTTGTGGTGGTGGGGATAGTGTTTGTGGTGGTGGTGGGGATAGTGTTTGTGGTGGGGATAGTTTTTGTGGTGGTGGTGGGGATAGTGTTTGTGGTTGTGGGGATAGTGTTTGTGGTGGTGGGGATAGTGTTTGTGGTGGTGGTGGGGATAGTGTTTGTGGTGGTGGTGGGGATAGTGTTTGTGGTGGTGGGGATAGTGTTTGTGGTGGTGGTGGGGATAGTGTTTGTGGTGGTGATAGTGTTTGTGGTGGTGGGGATAGTGTTTGTGGTGGTGGTGGGGATAGTGTTTGTGGTGGTGGGGATAGTGTTTGTGGTGGTGGTGGGGATAGTGTTTGTGGTGGTGGTGGGGATAGTGTTTGTGGTGGTGGGGATAGTGTTTGTGGTGGTGGGGATAGTGTTTGTGGTGGTGGTGGGGATAGTGTTTGTGGTGGTGGTGGGGATAGTGTTTGTGGTGGTGGTGGTGATAGTGGTTGTGGTGGTGGTGGGGATAGTGTTTGTGGTGGTGGTGGGGATAGTGTTTGTGGTGGTGGGGATAGTGTTTGTGGTGGTGGTGGGGATAGTGTTTGTGGTGGTGGTGATAGTGTTTGTGGTGGTGGTGGGGATAGTGGGGATAGTGTTTGTGGTGGTGGTGGGGATAGTGGTTGTGGTGGTGGGGATAGTAATTGTGGTGGTGGTGATAGTGTTTGTGGTGGTGGTGGGGATAGTGTTTGTGGTGGTGGTGGGTATAGTGTTTGTGGTGGTGGGGATAGTGTTTGTGGTGGTGGTGGGGATAGTGTTTGTGGTTGTGGGGATAGTGTTTGTGGTGGTGGGGATAGTGTTTGTGGTGGTGGGGATAGTGGTTGTGGTGGTGGT
This sequence comes from Nematostella vectensis, assembly GCF_932526225.1. NCBI lineage: Eukaryota > Metazoa > Cnidaria > Anthozoa > Actiniaria > Edwardsiidae > Nematostella > Nematostella vectensis. The sequence continues at coordinate 20,222,703 of NC_064036.1, forward strand.
GGGGATAGTGGTTGTGGTGGTGGGGATAGTGTTTGTGGTGGTGGTGGGGATAGTGTTTGTGGTGGGGATAGTGTTTGTGGTGGTGGTGGTGGGGATAGTGTTTGTGGTTGTGGGGATAGTGTTTGTGGTGGTGGGGATAGTGTTTGTGGTGGTGGTGGGGATAGTGTTTGTGGTGGTGGTGATAGTGTTTGTGGTGGTGGTGATAGTGTTTGTGGTGGTGGTGGGGATAGTGTTTGTGGTGGTGGTGGTGATAGTGTTTGTGGTGGTGGGGATAGTGTTTGTGGTGGTGGTGGGGATAGTGTTTGTGGTGGTGGTGGGGATAGTGTTTGTGGTGGTGGGGATAGTGTTTGTGGTGGTGGTGGGGATAGTGTTGGTGGTGGTGGTGGGGATAGTGTTTGTGGTGGTGGGGATAGTGTTTGTGGTGGTGGGGATAGTGTTTGTGGTGGTGGTGGGGATAGTGTTTGTGGTGGTGGTGGGGATAGTGTTTGTGGTGGTGGTGGTGATAGTGGTTGTGGTGGTGGTGGGGATAGTGTTTGTGGTGGTGATATTGCTGGTGGTGGTGATAGCGGTCGTGGTGGGGATAGTGTTTGTGGTGGTGGTGGGGATAGTGGTTGTGGTGGTGGTGGGGATAGTGTTTGTGGTGGTGGTGGTGATAGTCGTTGTGGTGGTGGTGGGATAGTGTTTGTGGTGGTGGTGGGAATAGTGGTTGTGGTGGGGATAGTATTTGTGGTGGTGGTGGGGATAGTGGTTGTGGTGGTGGTGGTGATAGTGTTTGTGGTGATGGTGATAGTGTTTGTGGTGGTGGTGGGGATAGTGTTTGTGGTGGTGGTGGGGATAGTGGTTGTGGTGGTGGTGGTGGTGGGGATAGTGTTTGTGGTGGTGGTGGTGATAGTGGTTGTGGTGGTGGTGGGATAGTGTTTGTGGTGGTGGTGGGGATAGTGGTTGTGGTGGGGATAGTATTTGTTGTGGTGGTGGGGATAGTGGTTGTGGTGGTGATAGTGTTTGTGGTGGTGGTGGGGATAGTGTTTGTGCTGGTGGTGGGGATAGTGTTTGTGGTGGTGGTGGGGATAGTGTTTGTGGTGGTGGTGGGGATAGTGTTTGTGGTGGTGGGGATAGTGTTTGTGGTGGTGGGGATAGTGTTTGTGGTGGTGGGGATAGTTTTTTTGGTGGTGGTGGGGATAGTGTTTGTGGTGGTGGTGGGGATAGTGTTTGTGGTGGTGGGGATAGTGGTTGTGGTGGTGGTGGGGATAGTGGTTGTGGTGGTGGTGGGGATAGTGTTTGTGGTGGTGGTGGGGATAGTGGATGTGGTGGTGTTGGGGATAGTGTTTGTGGTGGTGGTGGGGATAGTGTTTGTGGTGGGGATAGTGTTTGTGGTGGTGGTGGGGATAGTGTTTGTGGTGGTGGTGGGGATAGTGTTTGTGGTGGTGGGGATAGTGTTTGTGGTGGTGGTGGGGATAGTGTTTGTGGTGGTGGTGGGGATAGTGTTTGTGGTGGTGGGGATGGGATAGTGTTTGTGGTGGTGGTGGGGATAGTGTTTGTGGTGGTGGTGGGGATAGTGTTTGTGGTGGTGGTGGTGATAGTGGTTGTGGTAATGGTGGGGATAGTGTTTGTGGTGGTGATATTGCTGGTGGTGGTGATAGCGGTCGTGGTGGGGATAGTGTTTGTGGTGGTGGTGGGGATAGTGGTTGTGGTGGTGGTGGGGATAGTGTTTGTGGTGGTGGTGGTGATAGTCGTTGTGGTGGTGGTGGGATAGTGTTTGTGGTGGTGGTGGGAATAGTGGTTGTGGTGGGGATAGTATTTGTGGTGGTGGTGGGGATAGTGGTTGTGGTGGTGGTGGTGATAGTGGTTGTGGTGGTGGTGGTGGTGGGGATAGTGTTTGTGGTGGTGGTGGTGATAGTGGTTGTGGTGGTGGTGGGATAGTGTTTGTGGTGGTGGTGGGGATAGTGGTTGTGGTGGGGATAGTATTTGTTGTGGTGGTGGGGATAGTGTTTGTGGTGGTGGTGGGGATAGTGTTTGTGCTGGTGGTGGGGATAGTGTTTGTGCTGGTGGTGGGGATAGTGTTTGTGGTGGTGGTGGGGATAGTGTTTGTGGTGGTGGGGATAGTGTTTGTGGTGGTGGGGATAGTTTTTTTGGTGGTGGTGGGGATAGTGTTTGTGGTGGTGGTGGGGGTAGTGTTTGTGGTGGTGGGGATAGTGGTTGTGGTGGTGGTGGGGATAGTGGTTGTGGTGGTGGTGGGGATAGCGGTCGTGGTGGGGATAGTGTTTGTGGTGGTGGTGGGGATAGTGGATGTGGTGGTGTTGGGGATAGTGTTTGTGGTGGTGGTGGGGATAGTGTTTGTGGTGGGGATAGTGTTTGTGGTGGTGGTGGGGATAGTGTTTGTGGTGGTGGTGGGGATAGTGTTTGTGGTGGTGGGGATAGTGTTTGTGGTGGTGGTGGGGATAGTGTTTGTGGTGGTGGTGGGGATAGTGTTTGTGGTGGTGGTGGGGATAGTGTTTGTGGTGGTGGTGGGGATAGTGTTTGTGGTGGTGGTGGGGATAGTGTTTGTGGTGGTGGTGGGGATAGGGGTTGTGGTGGTGTTGGGGATAGTGTTTGTGGTGGTGGTGGGGATAGTGTTTGTGGTGGTGGGGGGATAGTGTTTGTGGTGGGGATAGTGTTTGTGGTGGTGGTGGGGATAGTGTTTGTGGTGGTGGTAGGGATAGTGTTTGTGGTGGTGGTGGGGATAGTGTTTGTGGTGGTGGGGATAGTGTTTGTGGTGGTGGTGGGGATAGTGTTTGTGGTGGGGATGGGATAGTGTTTGTGGTGGTGGTGGGGATAGTGTTTGTGGTGATGGTGGGGATAGTGTTTGTGGTGGTGATATTGCTGGTGGTGGTGATAGCGGTCGTGGTGGGGATAGTGTTTGTGGTGGTGGTGGGGCTAGTGGTTGTGGTGGTGGTGGTGGTGGGGATAGTGTTTGTGGTGGTGGTGGTGATAGTGGTTGTGGTGGTGGTGGGATAGTGTTTGTGGTGGTGGTGGGGATAGTGGTTGTGGTGGGGATAGTATTTGTGGTGGTGGTGGGGATAGTGGTTGTGGTGATAGTGTTTGTGGTGGTGGTGATTGTGTTTGTGGTGGTGGTGGGGATAGTGTTTGTGGTGTTGGTGGGGATAGTGTTTGTGGTGGGGATAGTGTTTGTGGTGGTGGTGGGGATAGTGTTTGTGGTGGTGGGGATAGTGTTCGTGGTGGTGGGGATAGTGTTTGTTGTGGTGGTGGGGATAGTGGTGGTGATAGTGGTAGTGGTGGTGATATTGGTGGTGGTGGTGATAGCGGTCGTGGTGGGGATAGTGTTTGTGGTGGTGGTGGGGATAGTGGTTGTGGTGGTGGTGGGGATAGTGGTTGTGGTCGTGGTGGGGATAGTGGTTGTGGTGGTGATAGTGGTGCTGGTAGTGGTAGTGATAGTGGTGATAGATTAGGTGAGGTGGATGAGGTAAAGTGAGTTGAATCGAGGCTCATCAAATAGACGACCTTTTTCCCTCCTGAATCATTGCCATATTTGTTCATCCCATATTTTCTCCACGCTAGGTGATATACCACGGCAACCACACAATCGCCCGCACCTGCTACCAAGGGTTGAAATGCGGGGATGCGCGAATCGATTGCATGCTACAAGGTCCATGTGAGGTCAAATGCTGCCAGAAGAATTTCTGTAACACTGCAGGGAAATCCTCGGTATCGTATGCCCTGATGGCGACTATCACCTCGCTTAGCGCTTATCTCTCACTTGCTTGATGGCGAGGAGAAGACGAGAAAAAAAGGAACGTTTTTTACTACCCTTCATTTCGTGAAAAAAAGAAAGAAAACGTTTGTCAACACGAACTTCCATTTTCTTTGTTCAGAGTGCACAAAATTATTTATGGTAGTGTTTGATTTTGATAAATCGATACATTCAGGTAATTGAAGGGAAGAAAAGTGTACTGGAAGCTATTAGGAAGTAAGTACAGCTGCTAGAAGACTAAGCATCTGCGTTTCGACTGGAAGGTTTTACATAAAACAAGCAACAAGCCAAGTCACGGGTGAAGCACAGTTAAAAAGGGTTAGGTAGGGATTAGTTATTCAAGCGGAAAATGTTTTCATTTGCTCTTTATTAGCTCGTTAGAATTCAAGTTTGAAGGTTTCCACATAGAGAGCGTAACAAACCCAGACCTGCCTTACACGTGCAGCAAATCCACCTTTTTAACTACTAAATGCCGCAACCTCGGGATTCCAATTATACCGTATACATACAACCATCCCAAAATGTTGTTTATGCAAGATGGCAAAGGCATATGGAAAATTGCAATTCCATGACCTAAAGGAACCATTTCTACCAAATGCATTGTTGTATGTATAAATCGTACGGTTATCATTAACCGTTATAAATGTATAAATCAAACGGTTATCAATAACCGTTATTAATGTATTGTTCGGGTCCCACTGTAGTTAATTTACCACCTTTTATTCATACGAATAATTTGAACTCACAAGCACTCCTCTTGCTCCATTTGCCATTCGCCGTTTGTGGCTTTAAAATATCTATTATAATATATCTATATTAACATATAATATTTCGCCGCTATCTACCTCAATGGAAATGGTATAATAATAATATATGTTTATTATTCCCTATTGCAGTTGAGACTGAATTGCAGGGAGAGAGCCAACAAACTTACAGTACACACAATTAACAATTAACATATTTTACAGTTACAAAATCGTTTAGTCGTTTGGTTTTTGTCATCTGTGTGCGCCTCGTAGTACCCGACCTAAGACTGTATTTGGCGGGTACTACACATGTCCTCGAGTCCATCAGCTGTAGGACGGGATGCTCGGGTGGAAGGTTGGCTACATACTGGCGGCATAGATTATTGCGGCGCGTCTCAAGAGTCTAATAATTGTTAAGTATACACCACATAACACTTAGCATTTTAGGCAACCAGCCTTTTTATTATACTAATGCTGTAAACCAAACATTAAACGCATCTTATACACTCAATGAATCTTATAAGAAAGCTTTACAAACATTGCTGTGCATGTTGTTTGGATTATACAATACGATGTTTGAACTTAGCCTTACTAATCATCCCGAATGTTTTTTTTTTTTTCAAGTAAAATGGAAATATCAAGTTCAAGGCCAATCATTTCTAGGCCAACCCCTTCTTGCATAGTCCTACAACGTTTTTACACAAATGTATTTAAGAAACAGCGTTGAAGGAGTGCCCGGGTGGTGAAGGGGAAAAGAAAACACGAAGCTGAGCTTATTCGTCTCCATTTCTCCTGGCACGCGCGTAGTAGTTTTTAGTAATGCCATTGTACCATCAAGTATCAACGTGTACCTTAAGGGCTTATGTCGTAGGCAAAACAATTTGAAGGTCTATACTCCATCCAGATTGTCCTTTAAGTAGCATCACGTAGCTCATCGTGGTAGTCGCCATTAGAGAAGATCTCGTTATTCTGCTCCAGGAGCTTGAGAACCTCGTCACCTTGACCTGTGGGGGGTGGACATGGGGGCTCCTCTCGATTCCGATGAAACTCGACCCCAGGGAAACCCAACGATCGGTAGTGCCGCGCGAACATCAGGATCGCTAAAAAGTTCAAAATTCCAAGAAAACTTACAACGATCACACTATACATAAGCGTGCACGGTCCCACACTTCTTATCGCACTGCCAACAGTCAGCGGTAACAACATCTCTCCCGCGCAAGCGCCAAGCAGTAAGATGGTAGCGGCTCGTCCTTGTGATATGTCCAAGAAGAACTCGACCCAGGCCATTGTGGCCGGGAATATTGAAGCAGTGGACAACCCCAGAATAATTGTACCCGCCCAAATCTTCGGACTCGATGAGTGGTCACAGCCTTCGCTAGACTGCGAAACCAAAATTGTTCCCGCCAAGGCGCAGCCAATAAAATCGCATAGCAACATCCGGGGAGGTTTGACGTAGGTTAATACAGGGATGTAGAGTAACCGCATGGCCGCAAAGCTCCCCCAATATCCAGCCGTTACCATGGCAGCAGCTGCTCGCGTCATGTGGGTATAGACGGCGAAGGTGAACACGAAACCGCTAAAGACAGTACACAGGCCGACATAAACAAGTAAGAGAATTAAAAACAGAGTAAGTATTACGACTTCGTAGATGCGACCGTGCTGCACGCTCGCGACCAACAGGCGCTCAGGTCTCTTGACATACGGCTCTTTACATGTTTTCATAAACGCAAAGATGAGAAACACAGAGCCTGAAATACCAAGGAGCACAGCATTGACCCAATACACCCAGGTGATGGGTACAATACCATCCACGTCCACGTTTACGTCACCCGATATAAACCAGGCTGGCGAGTAGCTAGGCACAAGGGTTTCGCCCCCAAGCACGGCTAAGATCCCGTTGCCGGAAGTATTTGGGATCGCTGTGACGTTGATAGAAATCGAAGTGTGTGAGGGGTCTGGCAGTAAGAGGGGTTTGGCCAACACAGGAGCGAAGAATGCACCAAGGGCGAATATGAAGTGAAGGTATTGCGTGTACTGCGTTGTCTTGTTCGGCCACAAAAGATACACAAGCTCTTTTCCTCCTGTCAAGGGTCAGACGATATCTTATTCGCCATAGCAGATCCCCATATGACATAGCAGATCCCCAAATGGCATGTCATACGCCATATGACATGTCCCTCCCCCACATGACATACCCCTCCCCTATATGACATGCCCCTCCCCATATGACATGCCCCTCCTCATATGACATGTCCCTCCCCCATATGACATGCCCCTCCCCCATATGACATGACCCTCCCCCATATGACATATCCCTCCCCATATGACATGTCCCTCCCCCATATGACATGCCCCTCCCCCATATGACATGCCCCTCCCCATATGACATGCCCCTCCCCCACATGACATACCCCTCCCCTATATGACATGCCCCTCCCCATATGACATGCCCCTCCTCATATGACATGTCCCTCCCCCATATGACATGCCCCTCCCCCATATGACATGACCCTCCCCCATATGACATATCCCTCCCCCATATGACATGCCCCTCCCCCATATGACATGCCCCTCCCCATATGACATGTCCCTCCCCATATGACATGCCCCTCCCCCATATGACATGTCCCTCCCCCACATGACATACCCCTCCCCTATATGACATGCCCCTCCTCATATGACATGCCCCTCCCCCATATGACGTGCCCCTCCCCCATATGACATACCCCTCCCCCATATGACATGCCCCTTCCCCATATGACATGCCCCTCCCCCATATGACATGTCCCTCCCCCATATGACATGTCCCTCCCCCATATGACATGTCCCTCCCCCATATGACATGTCCCTCCCCCATATGACATGCCCCTCCCCCATATGACATGCCCCTTCCCCATATGACATGCCCCTCCCCATATGACATGTCCCTCCCCATATGACATGCCCCTCCCCCATATGACATGTCCCTCCCCCATACGACATGCCCTTCCCCCATATGACATGCCCCTCCCCCATATGACATGCCCTTCCCCCATATGACATGCCCCTCCCCCATATGACATGCCCCTCCCCCATATGACATACCCCTCCCCCAGATGACATGTCTCTCCCCATATGACATGCCCTTCCCCCATATGACATGTCCCTCCCCCATATGACATGACCCTCCCCCATATGACATGCCCCCCCAATATGACATGCCCCTCCCTCATATGACATGCCCCTCCCTCATATGACATGCCCCTCCTCCATATGACATGTCCCTCCCCCACATGACATGCCCCTCCCCATATGACATGCCCCTCCCACATATGACATGCCCCTCCCTCATATGACATGTCCCTCCCCCATACGACATGCCCCTCCCCATATGACATGTCCCTCCCCCATATGACATGACCCTCCCCCATATGACATGCCCCCCCAATATGACATGCCCCTCCCTCATATGACATGCCCCTCCTCCATATGACATGTCCCTCCCCCATATGACATGCCCCTCCCCCATATGACATGTCCCTCCCCCATACGACATGCCCTTCCCCCATATGACATGTCCCTCCCCCATATGACATGCCCCTCCCCCATATGACATGTCCCTCCCCCATACGACATGCCCTTCCCCCATATGACATGTCCCTCCCCCATATGACATGTCCCTCCCCCATATGACATGTCCTTCCCCATATGACATGTCCCTCCCCCATATGACATGCCCCTCCCCATATGACATGCCCCTCCCCCATATGACATGTCCCTCCCCCATATGACATGTCCCTCCCCATATGACATGTCCCTCCCCCATATGACATGTCCCTCCCCCATACGACATGCCCCTCCCCCATATGACATGCCCTTCCCCCATATGACATGCCCCTCCCCCATATGACATGTCTCTCCCCATATGACATGCCCCTCCCCCACATGACATGTCCCTCCCCCATATGACATGACCCTCCCCCATATGACATGCCCCTCCCTCATATGACATGTCCCTCCCCCATATGACATGTCCCTCCCCCATATGACATGTCCTCCCCCACATGACATGTCCCTCCCCCATATGACATGACCCTCCCCCATATGACATGCCCCTCCCTCATATGACATGCCCCTCCCCCATATGACATGCCCCTCCCCACATGACATGCCCCTTCCCCATATGACATGCCCCTCCCCCTGTCCCATATGATTCAACAGCACTTATTTTTCTTTCAAGTAAATGAGTGCAATATAAAGGAGTGGGATTTATTGTAAGAAATTTCCAGCTAACTAAGTAATAGAGCCACAAAACACGATGCAATAAGTGATTTAGAAAAAAACCCAGTACCTCCTCAATGCACGGAGGAAATCCAAGATTCCCTAAGCTAACAAAAACTTAAGATTCCTACCTTCATACAGAGCTCCAAGTGCAACAGCAACAACAAACCCCATGATTGCCAGTGCAGTCGCGGAGTCCACGATAGGAAAGATGACCACACCTAGAGCCCCACTCAATGCTGATGCACCCATCACCAGGTGCAGATCGTACCGATCAAAGAGCCAGTTCCCACTTAGGCCGCCTAGGAGGTATCCCAGGGCCCGGGTGGCAAACACAGCTGACATGTGTGTTAAGGTGGAGCTTGTGTAAAGCTTGAGGTCTAGAAGGGTGGGTCCATATAGGGCAAGCCCCATACCCTATAGTCAACGTGTTCAAGTCAGCATTTAGTTAGGCATTGGATTATGCAAAACAGAATTACAGGGGATGAGCAACTTTAGCATAATCATTCATATGGGGAGGGTTTGGTGGGTCATATGAAAAGGGCCTACCTTCCAACCCCAGAAAATCTCACGGCTTGAGATTTTTTGAGGGAGGGGTGGGTATACCCTCGCAGACGTATGCTGTATAGAAAGCCCTTGCACACAAAACCACTAATAGATCTCACTAGGGTATTAAATAAATTGCAGTACACAAGGGAATTATTGTTTTAATTTTCTATAGAATAATTTTTCGCAAGTGATAAAAATGGCTAAAAAGGGGGCGATCTGGTGCTCAACGGTGGAGAGCAGAAGGGGTCCAAAATCTTGAGACTCCCATCTAATGCGGGAGATTTGACAGGTATGAAGGGATTATGTGGAACACATCACCAATAAAGTTTTGAAAAACTGGAAAGGTCTTCAAGTTGAAATTCCAGGTAATAACTTAAATATCTTGGAATGATTATTTTGACTAGTACTTTGAATGAACTTCGCATGGAAAAGAACACTCGATCTTATGTTCCATGAATAAATAGTCATGGAAACCCTGACTGGAAAAAAGTTTCTCGTTTCTGGTGGTTGGAAGCATGCTCACGTTAGTTGAGAACTCTGATTTCAGGGACTTGAGGTTGTTTTGATTCACCCATGCAGTCAGTCCTTTTATTGATAGACCAGCGGATGCTCTACCATCTCTAGCGTTATCAGTTAGTTACGCCATAAAACAGACCCTAAAACACTGACACGTTGCATTTCCGGAACTCTTGGATTTTTTTTTGCGATAAACAAATCTGTATTCTTAATTCTAGAAGAAGCCTGATTATATTACAATTATCAGCTATTGCGACGAGGGATTGAAGTTATGTATCAAAACAAAATTGGGATGTGCAGTAACAACGTTATGTCTACGGCTGATGTTCATAATAAAGAATTCCGTTGTTTTCAAGTACCTACCACGGCGAAGAAAGCAAGGAAGAGAGCAGCTGTTTTTAGCCGACGGCTGTATTTCACGTAGGCAGCAGACCCCATTAAGGTTGATTTTTCTCTTGGTCGATGAACACTCGTGTGGCCGTCTTCGTGGATAAGAACATCTCTGAATGACGACCCGTTTCCTGCATTTCTACGTTGGCCCTTTTCTGACGGGGCGGTTTGAATGAATTCCACTAAATCATCTTCTTCGTCGTCCCAATCTCGCAGAATTTCGGCAATGTTTCGCTCAGTGGCGGTGTTCTCGTCTTCGCTCAGTTCCATTCTCTTTAAATAGAGAATAACCGACGATAAACACGATGTTTGTTGCTGGTTTAGAGAGCTGCGTCCGAAATGAAAGATTTGCAACAGTGGGTTATGTTTCGAGGTGAAAGGTTGTCTAGAAATGTAATAGCTAATCCACGGAGACATTACTTCCGGTGCTTGGTCACAGCTTCCGGTCACCCAGTCTACTTCATTTGATCGTCGACAAAACCCACCGTCTACCGTATATCTCTATAGCAAAGAAATTTTACTATGGTCAAAGGCAAACATTGCGCAGAAAAGTTTGTGCTATTAGGAAATGGCCTGCAAATGCATGGGGTTGCTGTGGTGAAACAAAATGGCGGCAGCAGGTTCATTTGCAGCTTTTTTCTCCAAGACGATGGTCAACATGGCTCAAGGCAATCTTTTCGCCCTCTTGGGTTGGTACGCATTTAGTATTTAGTCTTATATACCGCTGAAAATTTAAAAAATTCAATTTCCATTCAATTCAATTTTATTTCACACGACTATTCTATTTTTCAATAAAGAAGTTAACTACACAGTAAGTAAGTAAGTCAATTAACAAAAAAATACACATGTACAAACAAATATACAAAACTTAGAGAAAGATGATTACACTCGTTTTTATATCGTGTTCAGTGGCCAAAAGAGCTTTCCAGTTGGCCACTCTTACAAAAGAAATAAGCAACATATTCAATGCAATTTAACCCCTCCCGCTAACCATCCCCCCCGTAGAGAGGTCTCAGCAAAATACGAGGTCTAGCATGTGTATGAAATAAGCAATTTATAAGATCATACGGAACGCTTCTCATGTTGTGAAAAAGTGAAATATGTGGAATATACACAAAGTTAAAAATTTATGCAGCACAACATCACCAATCTAAGTTCCCAGAGATTTTTAAACCTTTCGCTAAGTGGTACGCTAAAGGGTGCGAAAACTGGTATTTTTGCACTCGCAACAAATTTTCTGATCGATCACAGCTATGAACATTCAATCATAGAGAAGAAGATAAAAATCCCCCCCCCCCCCTGGGTATAAGAAATAATTTAAAAAATACCCCCCCCTTTGCTTAAATCACTGCCCCCCATGTAATAGTGTCTCTAAAGTGCTCCCCTAACTACACAGCCTATTTAACCTCTCTTTTTTAATCTAATCCCTTCCCCCATTTTTCATCTAGTTTTAAGAGATACCCCTCTTCTGCAGAACATCACATACAAGTCTCTTGGCTTTTCACCTAATGATGATGATGATGATGATGATGATGATGATGAAAATAATAATGGTTTATTACCAGCGTATCCACTTATAAAAGGCTCTTCATCTGGTATGAAAAAAAAAAACTACCGTTACGCGTTACCTATTTGCCTATCTACCCTATGTAGTTTATGTACATATATACATGGTATCTATAGATTTATACAGTTTAAATAGCTTGGTCCCTAAGGAAATTCTTGCATAAGGTTACAGAAATGCTTATAGTCAGTACAGTTCCTAATAGGGGCTGGTAGTGAGTTGAACAGTTTTGCTGATGAGAGCTGGAAGGTGTTTGCTTGGAGTGGAGTAACTAATCTAGTGGCCGCAGAAGATCGTAAGTTTCGGGTAGGTCTAGCTATTTCAAGTTTCAAGTAAGAAGGCCTATTAGAAAATAACATAGCACTAAAAGTGTTTCTAAGTAGTGAGTAATTTCTTAATACGTGTAAAGGCAACCATCCAAGATTTAATAGGTCTGATTTATTGTTGACATATCATCCAAACACAAAACTGGTGGTGCAAACCGGATGTGCTGTAAATGATTCAAGAGGTATTCAGGTAAAGGATTCAAAACAGTGTCACAATAGCTGAGTTTTGATGTCACAAATCAAGAAATCTGAATACAATTTGGTGGCAAAAAAGTCCTACCAATCATAACAATGTGTTATATTCACTTTTCAGTCATGACTACTAGAGCATCTAAATGCATTGGGAAAGAGTTTGCCTTTGAGGTATGTATTTTTTATTAAGAGAGCAAGTCTATACCTTGTCATATATATAGGAGCAAGACCTTGGGGGGAGGTTTTGAGCTATAGGAGGTAAACAATTGTCTCACCTATCTGCACTACAGTGGGTTTACATTAGCATTCCCTATGCTGCACCTGAGCTAGTTCAGTTGTGATCAGCTGATGCTGAGGTTTTTTATGTTTTAAATTTTTTTTTGACAAGTCTGGCCACAGTAAAGTATAAAACTTTAGTGGTTGATTCATCTCCTATAGTTTGGTAAACATGGAATGAATGTTATTTTGATGAGCGGAATTCTATCAAAACTGGAGACTGCTCCCAAAGAAATAGGTGTGTGGATTATTTTATTTTAAATCCTTCCTTCCTTCCGGCATACCTAATTGATAAAAATTGATAACCAAAAGGCCATTGATAAATTTGATTATAATTGATATCAATGTACTAAATGGTTTTCAATATTTATCAGCAAATGATGTACTCTTATCTATGTGGGGTAGGTAATAGGTACTGTACTCTTATCTATGTGGGGTAGGTAATAGGTGATGTACTCTTATCTATGTGGGGTAGGTAATAGGTGATGTACTCTTATCTATGTGGGGTAGGTAATAGGTACTGTACTCTCATCTATGTGGGGTAGGTAAGAGGTACTGTACTCTCATCTATGTGGGGTAGGTAATAGGTGCTGTACTCTTATCTATGTAGGGTAGGTAAGAGGTACTGTACTCTCATATATGTGGGGTAGGTAATAGGTACTGTACTCTTATCTATCTCTTATCTATGTGGGGTAGGTAATAGGTGATGTACTCTTATCTATCTCTTATCTATCTGGGGTAGGTAATAGGTACTGTACTCTTATCTATGTGGGGTAGGTAATAGGTACTGTACTCTTATCTATGTGGGGTAGGTAATAGGTACTGTACTCTCATATATGTGGGGTAGGTAATAGGTACTGTACTCTTATCTATCTCTTATCTATCTGGGGTAGGTAATAGGTGATGTACTCTTATCTATCTCTTATCTATGTGGGGTAGGTAATAGGTACTGTACTCTTATCTATCTCTTATCTATCTGGGGTAGGTAATAGGTGATGTACTCTTATCTATCTCTTATCTATCTGGGGTAGGTAATAGGTGATGTACTCTTATCTATGTTGGGTAGGTAATAGGTGATGTACTCTTATCTTTGTGGGGTAGGTAATAGGTACTGTACTCTCATATATGTGGGGTAGGTAATAGGTACTGTACGCTCATCTATGTGGGGTAGGTAATAGGTACTGTACTCTTATCTATCTCTTATCTATCTGGGGTAGGTAATAGGTGATGTACTCTTATCTATCTCTTATCTATCTGGGGTAGGTAATAGGTGATGTACTCTTATCTATGTTGGGTAGGTAATAGGTGATGTACTCTTATCTTTGTGGGGTAGGTAATAGGTACTGTACGCTCATATATGTGGGGTAGGTAATAGGTACTGTACGCTCATCTATGTGGGGTAGGTAATATAGGTACTGTACTCTTATCTATGTGGGGTAGGTAATAGGTACTGTACTCTCATCTATGTGGGGTAGGTAATAGGTACTGTACTCTCATATATGTGGGGTAGGTAATAGGTGATTTACTCTTATCTATGTGCAGGTAGGTATTTATTTTCTTATTCTTATTTTCCATTTTCCATTTTCATCTTATTGATTCTTTATTCAGTCACTCGGCCATGTTACGTCTGCGATGAATTACCACATCAAACCCACCCTCGCCATCTCCTCCCCTGAAACATAGGTCAGCCATGCTTTACCCACACTTGGGGTGCCAGATATCACGAGTTGACTATCAGCCTGGTAGAATGGGTATGTTGCTAAAGTGTGTACGAAGATAATGTGGTAAGATTTGATATGGGTGTAATAAGAGATTTTTTCTGTCTATCTCCAGCTCCATCTGACTATTAAACAAGGCCGAATCAGTGATATTCGAGGCTGTAATATCTCGTTTGATGATTAAAGGCTTGTAATAATTATTCCCGACTTATTATGTTTAGTTTGTGAGTGACGTCAATATCTCTATGTACCGCCCCTGCCTTAGCAACATTCTAACAAACACGGGCCCTTTCATCGCATGTCTTGGTGTAATTAAGAACTATCATTCTTGGAAAAATGGAAAGCGCGCTGTACCGAAGGAGAGCAATGGCCAAAAACAGCAAAGAAATTACTTTGTTGCCGCCACTCCTGGCATCCTCCCCTACTCCACGGCCATGCCTTCCTCCCAGACAGACAAACGGTGAGCGAACCCACTCTCAAGGGTCAGTCATGTTCGGCCGTCAAGAGCGAACAAACTCCATGAACGCTGCCTCTGAGATACTCAGCAAGCAAGCGCCTGGTGTGTACAGCTCCTGGTGGATGCCGCTTTCCCCTCTCAGCTCCGTCACACCGAAGAAAGATTGCCTGTTTGATTTCACTCCACCTGGTTCCCCTGTCTCTAAACATCTCGATGGTCAGGGATCACCCGTTCTTCGCTTACCCAGCGTCGATGGGCGATCATTGGGTGGTGTGTTCCACGGCCCTTCGCAAGCTGAACGCCGGCCAGAAAGGTGTAGCTCCGCTCCGCCGCAAAGTCTAGCACCGACAAATCAATTCCCAGGCCCATTTCTACCGCCGGTACCAAAAGGACCTATATCCCTTTTAAGCGGATTTAACTTCGAGGCACCGGCGTTCTCGCCACTCATGAAAAGCGAAGATGCGTCGAGTTGGTCGAGTCCTCATGTCCTCACAGCCAGAAAGACCTGGACGAGAGGATGAGTTATCAGCGCTTTTCTTTGACGACGAACCGGAGATTTTTGCGCCTGATGTCAATGAACCAGAAGAGAAATCTTGCAATGCACACTTGAATACGACTAGTAAACCGTTTAAAGGTAAGTTCTTACGGTACTAATGTTTCGAAATAGAAAATAGGGAAGAGCACGTTTTTAGGTAAACAGAGATTTAGGCGAAACACACAATACACAGAGTAAGGCAGCCAGAAATCCCTGTAAGCTGTCTTAAGCATGCCGCGGTAAACACAGAATAATTTATGTTGCTCAGTGGCTATTGGCTATACTACTTCTTGTGTCAGCGATTCTTGATTTTTTCTTATCCCACTTAAAATCATGATTTTTATCAACTTGAAGCACACACCGTCATGTTTAAGAAATATGTCGAGGCGCAATTTGTACAATTTCTCCTTTTTTATTCTCATTCCTACCTTTCGAAATTCACAATCATTTCTTTGCAAGTTAAGATTTCTTAACTTGCAAGGTTTGAATTCTTGATTATTGCTGAGAATAAAAAATTAAAAGATATTAATACGCCAATGTAGGCGAATTACAAGCATTTTAGATTTTCCGGTACGCATCCTATTTTACGGTCAAGCACTTGCAAGACAACAATGCACAATTAAAGTCTGATACTTCATTGACGATATCTCCTTTGGTGCTTGGGTGGAAATGCATGCTCTGTGTGGCTATTGTGCGAGGGGCGAAAGCGGTGGCATGGCTGACGTTCTTCAATGCTATTTTGTTGTGTTAGGCCCAGAAGGTCTCCTGCATCGGGCAAAGCTTAGAAACAAACTCAGGCACCATAGCGACAGTACTGCACAGAGGAAGAAAGGAACAAAATCACACAGAAAGAATCAAACGCACAAGGCACGATTGACGAACGACGCCTATGTAAAACCCAAAAGAAACGATCGCGGACCGAGGTAGGCCTGGCGGGAACCGCTAAGCACACCGGACGGGAATCGACCCACTCCGGACGTGAATCAACTCACACCGGACGAGAGCTGAAGCTTAACGAGAGAACCAAAGCAGGCCGGATGGCAGATAATGTAAGCGCAGCGGGAACAGTGGCACACCGCGCTGGTACCGAAGCTCACCAGATGGTTGATGAAGAACCGTAGTACACCGATCGGGAACCGAAGATCACGGTACGGGAAATAAAAGCACACCGAACAATAGTGACGTGATCGGCTACTGGTTTAACGGTAACTGGTTGGCTGCGGGAGGTACCTTATTCCACTTTTAAGGTTTAAAGAGAGCACGTAACAAAATCAAAATTAAAATTTCTGTATCGAAAGTTTTTGGACTTCTTAATTTTCGCGTTTCCTGCTTACTTGATGTTTTATTTCTAAGTGTATTCTATGTAACTGAGAGGCCAGCAGTTGGATCCCGATAAAGTAAAATCCCGCGTAGAAAAACATTTGATAAAAAGAGGAGCACATGAAAACAAATGTATTTTGTATGTGACCTCCTTCCTTGAACAGCATGGTTTGGTATACATACCTTGATGTTACAGGTGGCCCATGGGGTTCGGGAAAATTGGGGTCTAACCCTACACGATGCCTGAAATTTTGGCAATGTCTTATTATATCTCTATTTTTAAGATTCCTATAACCATATTTTAACGTTAAAATGTAAAAAAAGTCTAGCTAAGCTCAACAATACACCGTCATCAGGTGCGTGCACAGGAATTAAGCATGCGCATGTACCATATGGATAATTACCTACGCTTGGTTGCCTTGGGGGGAGTGGTAGGGGGGTACCCTTTATATGTACCTGGTAATGGTTCTCTTTGTCGGTTTAGTGGCTGATAATTCCTAACGTTTTAGGCCGAAAGGTACGATGAGTATACTGTACCAAAACTGTACTTGTATGTATATGCAGTATCTGGAGATAAAGGAAATCAAGACACTCATCGACTTCATTCTTAGTTTTGTAAGCGAGGAGTTGTCCTAAATCTTGTGACTTTGGGGACAGACCCCCGGTCCTCTCGGTGGCTACTGGGAAGAGTTCTCACCCCCCCCCTCCCCCCTTCCGAAAGCTACGCACGCGCAAGCTATTTTATCAACTTATGTCACATTGCTGATTTATGACCATTTTGTTCCCAGAGCCCACGTCCTTTGCGTACCTTAACCTGGGGCCTGGGAACGAGATTGATTATAATCAACCTCTTTAAAAGGGGCAGCGTCATGGTACTGCGCATGTCTGGAGACAGTGTTTATTGTTGGCTTTTTATTGTCTACAAACAGTTGAACTTTAAGCTGTCAATGCCTTGCTAAAATAAGATGCTATATTTTATTGAAAACTATGTTTATTGACAGTTTATGGTACCAAAGGCTCATAATATTAAAATTTGACTTAAATTCATTTGGTCGGGGCCGGAGAGCTATTGCTAAGCTATTACCATGACACTGCCCCTTTAAAGAAGGCGCCTGGATTGCAAACAACCTATTTTTGTAGCATTTTTGTGGTTAAGTGTTATGGTCTCGATGTCTTAAGGAAATAAATCACAAAACGAGAACTAGCGAGCACTGAAATGAGGAAAGAGAGTCTGCATTTTGTTTTTCAAGCCTTTTAACTAAACATTTATTCCCATACCTGCTAGCTACATCCCAGTCAGTAACTTAAATCCCAGTCAGTTCGCTGGCTTAAAAATTATAATAAGGGCAAAACACCTTGAGTTAACATCGTACAAAACCAGAGGTACAAAACAGTAGATTATATATGAGAGGTAGCGATGGGTAAATCCGAGACTTGCCGAGACCCGTGTTTCAGAGTCCGAGACTTTTGTCAAATTTCGGAATCCGAGCCCGAGCTTTTGTTTTCGGATAAATTGCTCGGGGTATGTCATAAACACCAGTTGAAAAAAGAATAAGCAGAGTTACAATACCATCTTGCTACAGTAGCTAAAGCTTCTGTTAATAGCGGAAAGACTCAAGAATCGAGACTCGAAAAAATGGGGAAACCTGTAGCATGGTAACAACATAAAACAAATCGCGTTTTAAAAAAGACCGCGTTTGAAAATTCGAGACTTCGAGACCGTGGTAAAAAAAAAAAAACACGCCGAGGCTTCGAGACTTGCGTACAAACGCCAAGATTCCGAGACTTTGCGGATTATTTGCGGGACTTTCGAAATTTCGAGGTACCCATCGCTCCCCCTATTATGGAAAAAAGTCTTTGCCAGGAGTAAAAGTGTGGTCGTTGTTGTATCCCTGCTATTAAGACATACGCCTGTTTACCTAGCCTTGACTTATTAGTTATATTGTGGCAGTATTAGCACCACCCCTTCTTACGACTTAACGCGCACTCTACGGCCCGCTAAAAAATCCATCTAAAGCAATTTTTGACCAGCAACAAAATCACGACTCCATGACAATAAGGTGAAAGGCATTGACCAGATGGTGTGTGCCACCTTGCTTTAGGTTCAATTCACTTATTCATGGCCACCCGCAGAGGGAAAGTCTCTGGATGTCAACCTGCACTTGAGTCCCCTAATAATGGCCGTCTACTGGCGATAGATATAGAAACAGCTTTAAACCCTTTGGTTTGAAAGGAGGTCACGCAGTCGGTTTATCGGCACTCAAGCGATGCACGACTTAACAAAGGCTGTTAACTTTCAAAGGAAACCATTCTCATAAGCCGGGACGGTTTTCTGATTGGTCGAGCATTCATAACAGGTCTTTTCTCCCGGCGTGCGAGTATTGTTAAGGTGTCACACTCCGCAGAGTTTGGCGCTCGGGAAGAATTTGAATTTTAACGGATAACATGCAGGTGAAGTTTTTGTAACTCAACAAAACTGAGTGATTACAAACGTGTTTACTTTTGTAGCTTCACTATCAAGCTACGCTACACCAATACGAAATAATCGGTCGAATCTTCGCAAATATGTACTCCTAACAACTTGCGCGGGACACTTTTAAGAGATAAAAAATCAGACTAGCCTACTGTTAATCTAGTTATCTTGAAAACTAGTGATCGGTGGATTGGGCTTTTTATTGCGCTATGGAGCAGAATAGTGACGAAGGATTTGGAGTGTCACCGACGACGCTTGTGTCTTCGCAACCTGTTGTGACAGACTCGACGATTAACGAAGAACTCGAAAGACTTCGCCGAGAAAACGACGGGATCAAGGTATGAGTTCTTAACGTTAACTAGTTCGTTAACTCCCTAGTTTGCCAAAAACACCTTGAACAATGCTTGATAAGTTGAAATAAGCTAGTGGGACGTTATTCCTACACGGTTCAATTCTCTAGATGTGTTACACCTCTTGACCTGTTATTACAATTTTACAGTTCATCCGTGAACCGTTACAATCACTATAGACAGGCAAAAAGACGCGAGTGTCAATTTTTGAACGCGAGTGCGTAGGCGCTTAAAACGTTAACACACTTTTGCTATACCAAATTGCTAAAGCAAACACATTTAATCCATTTCGCAAAGCTATCACCTCGTTAGTTTCAAGTACGATCTTTTAATGGGACAATAGTTGTGGTTGAAATGGTTTTATCGGCAGTGAGTACGAGTTCGACCCTTGACGAAAACAATGAGTAATTCAGTCATACAAGTCACAGCTGTTTTACGTTCAACAATGGCGTAATTTCAAATTCAAACATTCATTGTTTTACATGTTATATTGCTGAACTGATTTCCTGATTTTTTTCAGTGTTTCTTAATTCAGTTATCGGTCCTTTTTTTCTGTTCCCTACAATTTTATCAATTTACTACCTAAAGTTTTCCAAACGAAAGTTTTCCTTGCAAAACTTGTGCCCGTAGGCCAGTAGGCAACTAAATACACTTTGCTGCTTTGTTTATTTTCAGGCAATATATATGTTAGTCAGGAAGAAACATTGATTAACGTCGGCATAGGATGCCGTCTTTTTATTGTCATTTCCAAATAAAACACTTACTTTCAACAGCGACTTTAAGTTTAGAGTTATACACACTATTGGCTGGGCTTTATCTACTTTTTCGCGTTTTCATTGGGCGCGCAATCTATGTTAATTTCTGTCAATATGCCACTTATACTTCTTAAGAAAATGCTAATCATATTTGGCACCCGACTGCTCCAGGCAAATTTGCAATAAAATTCAAAATTAAAGTTCAAAATCACTTTTCTCGGTGCCCCTTTGATTGGCGATGATGCGCCAATGATGCGGGTTTGTCAAGATTGATTGATTAATACCGTTAAGGTATTCATGGTGTGATAAAGCTAAGGAAATAGTAGCCGTGAAAGGGAAACAAGTACACTTGAAACTAGATAAATATGTGGTGTGCATAAAATCATTACAAGTTTTGCAACGTCGATCTTTGCGGTAGACTCATGCGGCTTTATCGCCGAGTACTCTCAGTGCTCGATATCGCTGTACGGTAATTTTGGGCGCGAAAAAAAGGAAGGCAGAGCCAGACAACTGAAGTTTGCCGCAACGATGAACGAAGTATCAGAATTGGTATACTGACAGAAGCAGTAACAGCATTCTTATTTTTCTTATTATGAGGAACAGAAGACACGCGCAGACAAAATTTTTGGGAAAATGTATCTTTATAGTTTCTGTCACAGCGAAGACCACCTCCCCCCAAACCTACAACCACCCTCCCCCCCCCCCCCCCCCCAAAGTGTTCCCAAGTGTCTAGCGTCCAAAATACTTAACACTGTGGACACGGTGGTTGTTGCGTCACACTATTCAATTCATGAGAGTTTTCTTCTTTCATATCAAGTATAGGTATGCTGTAAACTGTCTTGACTTTTATTGCTCAAGCAAACACAACTCAGACAACGTGCAATTTATTAATTGAAAACTGGCGGCCATCATGTTTTCTCAGTCCAGTTTCTAAGGACGCTTCGAATATTCCTTATTACTTGATAAAATACAACTGAAGCGTGTTTCAGAAAGCTTTTATGTAAAATCTTTGGTAAAATTGTTGTAGACATGTATAAGCAGTGCTAAACGTGACCTCTGACTCAATGCCTCGTGAAATTGATCTCCTCATAGAAAACGGACGCCAAGCGAAAGTATCAAAATACAGTTGTACACTGACTACAAGCAAACGTCTAAAAGTTAGAAGGAGTTTATGAAGTCAAGCGCGCGCTTGAAATCGAGTCTGGTTTTTACATAGAGCTAGTGTGTGATGTTATCTCGCGGAAAGCGGCGAAGCCTTCAGGTTAGGAAATGATGGTAGTCTCAAGTGAGTTGAAAGCTAAAGTTAGTTATTGCGTTTATTCATGACGGGGTCACGAAAGAATTCGTCTGTTTAAAAGTTAACCGTTTAAATATACCATATTTTTTCCATGGGCTTTGACCAGGATTTTGCTCTAAGGAGATAATTATCTGAAAGACAAACTGAGGATCGGAAATCACTTATAAGTGTGGCTTATTCATGAGATGATTACTATTGCTGGTGACGAGAAAGGTCTTAAAGTTCGTTATTCGGGTTCATTCAAAACATCTGAAGCCTTGGCGCGCTACTCTTGGGAAAAAGAAGATCGCAAAGAGTGCCTTTGTTTTCTTGATTTCTCTTTTATTGTGGTACGGGAATTCATTATGTACAGAGCTTGCTTTATACTGCAGAAAAACATACATTGATTTTCATTTTTTTTTTTAAATTTATTTATCTGCATTAATTGGTATTGGTAGTCTACTGAACTCTTTGCCTAGCATCTTGGATCAGCTTTTATATGTTTTATTGTTTCTCGACAAGTAGAATCTGTTTTCTCGCAGCACGCACGCGGGAATTTCCAGCATGTTGTCATGGAAACGGTGCACGTGCTAGCTACCAAATGTGAAATCTGGAATCTGCTGCAAATGATCCAAAATTCGTTCTCTCTCACAGGATGAGCTGGATATGATTAAAAGCCAGTTGGGGCAAACACAACTTGGTCGCAGCAACAGTCAATTGAACCTCAGCCACCTTGAGCACTCCACGTAAGTAACAGACCTCAGCCACCTTGAGTACTCCACGTAAGTAACAGACCTCAGCCACCCTGAGTACTCCACGTAAGTAACAGACCTCGGCCACCCTGAGTACTCCACGTAAGTAACAGACCTCGGCCCCCTTGAGCACTCCACGTAAGTAACAGACCTCGGCCACCCTGAGTACTCCACGTAAGTAACAGACCTCGGCCCCCTTGAGCACTCCACGTAAGTAACAGACCTCGGCCACCTTGAGTACTCCACGTAAGTAACAGACCTCGGCCACCCTGAGTACTCCACGTAAGTAACAGACCTCGGCCACCCTGAGTACTCCACGTAAGTAACAGACCTCGGCCACCCTGAGTACTCCACGTAAGTAACAGACCTCGGCCCCCTTGAGCACTCCACGTAAGTAACAGACCTCGGCCACCCTGAGTACTCCACGTAAGTAACAGACCTCGGCCCCCTTGAGCACTCCACGTAAGTAACAGACCTCGGCCACCTTGAGTACTCCACGTAAGTAACAGACCTCGGCCACCCTGAGTACTCCACGTAAGTAACAGACCTCGGCCCCCTTGAGCACTCCACGTAAGTAACAGACCTCGGCCACCTTGAGTACTCCACGTAAGTAACAGACCTCAGCCACCTTGAGTACTCCACGTAAGTAACAGACCTCAGCCACCCTGAGCACTCCACGTAAGTAACAGACCTCAGCCACCTTGAGTACTCCACGTAAGTAACAGACCTCAGCCACCTTGAGCACTCCACGTAAGTAACAGACCTCAGCCACCCTGAGTACTCCACGTAAGTAACAGACCTCAGCCACCCTGAGTACTCCACGTAAGTAACAGACCTCAGCCACCCTGAGTACTCCACGTAAGTAACAGACCTCGGCCCCCTTGAGCACTCCACGTAAGTAACAGACCTCGGCCCCCTTGAGCACTCCACGTAAGTAACAGACCTCAACCACCTTGAGTACTCCACGTAAGTAACAGACCTCAGCCACCTTGAGTACTCCACGTAAGTAACAGACCTCAGCCACCCTGAGCACTCCACGTAAGTAACAGACCTCAGCCACCCTGAGCACTCCACGTAAGTAACAGACCTCAGCCACCTTGAGTACTCCACGTAAGTAACAGACCTCAGCCACCCTGAGTACTCCACGTAAGTAACAGACCTCGGCCACCTTGAGTACTCCACGTAAGTAACAGACCTCAGCCACCCTGAGTACTCCACGTAAGTAACAGACCTCAGCCACCCTGAGTACTCCACGTAAGTAACAGACCTCAGCCACCCTGAGTACTCCACGTAAGTAACAGACCTCGGCCCCCTTGAGCACTCCACGTAAGTAACAGACCTCGGCCCCCTTGAGCACTCCACGTAAGTAACAGACCTCAACCACCTTGAGTACTCCACGTAAGTAACAGACCTCAGCCACCCTGAGTACTCCACGTAAGTAACAGACCTCAGCCACCTTGAGTACTCCACGTAAGTAACAGACCTCAGCCACCTTGAGTACTCCACGTAAGTAACAGACCTCAGCCACCCTGAGCACTCCACGTAAGTAACAGACCTCAGCCACCTTGAGTACTCCACGTAAGTAACAGACCTCGGCCCCCTTGAGTACTCCACGTAAGTAACAGACCTCAGCCACCTTGAGTACTCCACGTAAGTAACAGACCTCAGCCACCCTGAGTACTCCACGTAAGTAACAGACCTCAGCCACCCTGAGTACTCCACGTAAGTAACAGACCTCAACCACCTTGAGTACTCCACGTAAGTAACAGACCTCGGCCACCCTGAGTACTCCACGTAAGTAACAGACCTCGGCCACCTTGAGCACTCCACGTAAGTAACAGACCTCAGCCACCCCTAGTACTCCACGTAAGTAACAGACCTCGGCCACCTTGAGTACTCCACGTAAGTAACAGACCTCAACCACCTTGAGTACTCCACGTAAGTAACAGACCTCGGCCACCTTGAGTACTCCACGTAAGTAACAGACCTCAACCACCTTGAGTACTCCACGTAAGTAACAGACCTCGGCCACCTTGAGTACTCCACGTAAGTAACAGACCTCGGCCACCTTGAGTACTCCACGTAAGTAACAGACCTCGGCCCCCTTGAGCACTCCACGCAAGTAACAGACCTCAGCCACCTTAAGGGTTAGTTTGTAGTGTTATATGTTATAAAATATAAAAAAAATGTTTATTTTCATTTTTTGTAAGACTTTATATTGTGCCAATTATGTCATTGCTCTTTTCTGATTACCGTAATTAATGACGTCATGATCTTTCCTTTAGTCCCCCCCGGCGAGAAAGCCCGAACATGAGGGACCAGTCGTACGATGCCATGAGATCCAGGGGGGACACCACTGACGCGGAAATCAAGGCGTTGAAGACGCAGCTTAAAATGGCGGAGGAGACGCGCGATAGCTCCAGGCGGGACTTGATCGATGCACACCGCAAGATCCGAGACGCGGAAGATAGCAAGGAGACCTTGAGGAAGGAAAACCTTCACGTGAAGCGGCAAGTGAAGGATCTCGAGATGGAGAAACAGTCACTTGAGAAATCTGTGAGCGATTTGCGTGAAAAGGTGCATAAAGCATAGACAGGGAGCCTGGACATAGACAGGGAGCCTGTGCATAGACAGGGAGCCTGTACATAGACAGGGAGCCTGTACATAGACAGGGAGCCCGTACATAGACAGGGAGCCTGTACATAGACAGGGAGCCTGGACATAGACAGGGAGCCTGTACACAGACAGGGAGCCTGTACATAGACAGGGAGCCTGTACATAGACAGGGAGCCTGGACATAGACAGGGAGCCTGGACATAGACAGGGAGCCTGTACATGGACAGGGAGCCTGTGCATAGACAGGGAGCCTGTACATAGACAGGGAGCCTGTACATAGACAGGGAGGCCGTACATAGACAGGGAGCAGATAAATTAACCGGATGGGAGACAGATGCACGGACAGACAGATAATTGA
The DNA here is from genome assembly GCF_932526225.1 of Nematostella vectensis. Lineage (NCBI taxonomy): Eukaryota > Metazoa > Cnidaria > Anthozoa > Actiniaria > Edwardsiidae > Nematostella > Nematostella vectensis. The sequence goes on from NC_064036.1 coordinate 20,247,880, forward strand.
TTATGCTTGTGGCTAAATCACAACTGATGTTGATAACAAAACTCTCTCGAGAGGAGTTTGATTAATGATCTTAGATTAGAGACGCCTGCGGAGGGGGCTTAGGGATGGATCACATGGGATGGATTTGATGAGACATACTCCAAGTATTGTTACACGCGACGGATCACACACGTCATCATTGCACTTACCTGAACACGTGAATACGGGTGTTGCTGATCACATGGTTTTAGGTGTACAATAAATATAGAATATAGCCATATGTGTTGCTAAGCAAGTCGTTAAATATTTAAGTAGTGATAGTAGGCACTGATAGACGCGGTTGTCATGGCGAATATATCGATTCGCGACTGATAACGTGGTGATATCTATGGGTGTTGCTGATCACGTGATAATGGTTGGTACACACGTTTGATCACGTGGTAACACATTCTGCCTTACGTTGTTCCAGGTCAAGTTGGTTGAGAATGAGAAGTCGGAATTGAAGTTCGCGTTTGATGAGTTAGATAGCAAGTACCGCGTGTGTGACGAGAACCGATCTTCCATCACCAACGAATATGAGGACATGCGGGCCCGATTCAACGAGGTACGCACGCAACCTAGCATCGTTTTCAGGGGGGGGGGGCTCTAATGCATCAATTTAACACCCGGCCCTTAACTGTTATTCGTCTGTCCTAATATGTGTGTTAATTAAAACAAGTAAAAAGGTATGCCATCTGAGCATGCGGATATTTTTATCACGTCGCGCAGGTTGACACTGAGCGCCAGGAGATCCGGCGCGAGTTAAAGGAGGCGTTACGTCAGATCAAGATGCTTAGCGGGGAGTGCTTGCAGGGGAAGAAGGACGCCACGGACCTCAAGGATAGGCTGGAGCAGGAGGAGGGACGCAGACTTGACAGCAGGCAGGAGATGAACGCTATTAAACAGAATATTATTATGCTGGAGAGCGAGAAAGAGGAGGCGAGACAGGAGGCGGCAAAACACCAGAGAAGGTAGCGGTCACGAGCATAGAGAGAAACAACAACAACAAAAACAAAAACAACAACAAGCACACAAAGACAGGAAGTATGATCTTAGCCAGAGATAGAGATTAGCCCAGTGGGTAAAAATGTTTAGTCATGACTGAGGAGATGGACATGGAGAGACAAGTATACACAAAAACGAAAACAAGCACACACCTATAATATTGTTGCTTTTCAGGTCTAGAGACATTGAAGAACGATTTGCATCGAAAGAAAAGAATTACCAAGCAGACATTGACGAGCTGAGGCAATTTGAGGAGAAGGCGAAAAGAAAGATAAGTGAGCTGGAGGATCTCTTGGAGAAAACCACGTTCGACAGAGAGAACTACAAAGCACAGCTCTCAGGTAACGAGTCCTCCATTCCCCTCCCCTCCCCCCTCACCAGGAGATGAAAATCTTAACCCAAGAGAGGGACTTCTCGCGGCCTTAAGGGTAGCGGGACCGGGGTTATGCCGCTTTAATGTTTGTAAACGTTAAAAAATGATAATACGCGTCGCCTATCATACATTGAGCGTAGGTAGGTTATGATGTCGTGCGGATGGGTATACCATGGTGTCGTGCGCGTGGGTTGAACATGATGCCGTGCGCGTGGGTTGACCGTGATGTCATGCGCGTGGGTTGAACATGATGCCGTGCGCGTGGGTTGACCATGATGTCGTGCGCGTGGGTTGACCATGATGTCATGCGCGTGGGTTGACCATGGTGTCGTGCGCGTGGGTTGACCATGATGCCGTGCGCGTGGGTTGACCATGGTGTCGTGCGCGTGGGTTGACCATGATGTCGTGCGCGTGGGTTGACCATGATGTCGTGCGCGTGGGTTGACCATGATGTCGTGCGCGTGGGTTGACCATGATGTCATGCGCGTGGGTTGACCATGATGTCGTGCGCGTGGGTTGACCATGATTTGGCCTTTCCAGATTGTGCTCGGCACTATTTTAGCGCAATTTGGGTTTGGGAGCCTTATTTTGATCAGAGAGCACTTTTTGGGTAAACAAGTGAACTTCTAGCTTTTTTAACCCAAGTTACTAGATTTTGTTTGTCTTATAAAGACATTTCTAGTTTCCTTAACTACAAATAATATTATCTCAACTAGGCTAAGACTGTAAGACTGGTGATTTCGACATTTTAATGGGTAGCCTGTGCTTTGGTAACCACAAATATTGGGTAGCCTGTGGAGTTCATTACAATAATGCCTTATCTAGAAGATCTGTTTGCCATGTTTTCCTGTTTTACATCTATTGAAATTATTTCTCGCTAGGAGAAATACTTAAGGTTTGTCATCAGGTTTGACATTATTGACATTGGTGATGTTTGTAAATGAACATGGTTTTTAGTAGTATCCAAATAACAAAGGTAAACAAACACAAAAGAGAACAAAGTCATTTATAATACAGTTAGTTGTTATACACTAAAGTGTGGTTTACCTGTTCATGGACAACAATATAAGATACTCTAATGCATGTATTTAATAAAAGCAATATTCTTTCATTTATTCAAATTTTAAATTAAAGACAACTTATCTCTAAATTGTTTTAAAAATATACGGTAATTTTCTTTTCACCAATGAGCAGTATTTGAGCACTATTTTGATTTTGGAGCACTTTTAAAGCACTTTTTGGGTGTTTTTGGGAGCACTATCTGAAAACGCCTAACCATGATGCCGTGCGCGACTTACTAGACCAGCTATCATGCCTTTAGCTGACCATCAGTCCCTGCGAGCCCTGCCTTTTTTTGATGTGTAGGTAGCGAAGGTCGCATCGCCGCTCTTGAGAACCACATAGGGCGCTTGGAAGGTCAAAAGATAGACGCTGAGTACAAGTTATCCAGCCTACATTCTATACTAAGACGCTCCTTGGGCGTACGAGCTTACGGAAACTCCCCTGTCAGGGGGGAGGGGAGCCCCAAGAAGGCGAGGATGAGCTTCCGGTCACGACAACAGCGGGACGCGTCGTCTGGTACGTATAGTGGTCCTCTGCGCCTTATCATCTATTCACCATCGCTATCGTGATTATTTTTATCATTCCTATAATTACCATCATAAGTGGCAGCATTATCACCATCACCATCATTATCATCATCACCTTGACTATGACCACCATTACCACCATGACCTCTTCATCATCATCATCATCATCATCATCATCACCACCATCATCTTCATCATCATCACCATCATCATCATCATCATCATCATCATCATCACCATCATTTTCACCATCATAATCATCATCACCACCACCACCACCACCATCATCATCATCATCATCATCATCAACATCATCATCATCATCATCACCATCATCATCATCATCATCGCCACCACCATCGTCATCATCGTCACCACCATCGTCATCATCAGTATCACCATCACCTGTGTCAGCATCACTTGTCACTATCCTCTTCTTTTTCATCACACTACTCATTGCCATCACCTCTCGGCCTCGGTAAATGTTCAAGTATAGATCTTATGCTGGGAAATCTAATGATTTGGCCAAGTGGGTGGACGCGTAACCCTAGATAAGCCACCACATTTAACCCTCGATAAGCCACCACATTCAGCCCTCGATAAGCCACCACATTCAGCCCTCGATAAGCCACCACATTCAGCCCTCGATAAGCCACCAAATTCATCCCTCGATAAGCCACAACTTCAGCCCTCGATAAGCCACCACATTCAGCCCTCGATAAGCCACCACATTCAGCCCTCGATAAGCCACCACATTCAGCCCTCGATAAGCCACCACATTCAGCCCTCGATAAGCCACCACATTCAGCCCTCGATAAGCCACCACATTCAGCCCTCGATAAGCCACCACATTCAGCCCTCGATAAGCCACCACATTTAACCCTCGATAAGCCACCACATTCAGCCCTCGATAAGCCACCACATTCAGGCCTCGATAAGCCACCACATTCAGCCCTCGATAAGCCACCACATTCAGCCCTCGATAAGCCACCCCATTCAGCCCTCGATAAGCCACCACATTTAACCCTCGATAAGCTACCACATTCAGCCCTCGATAAGCCACCACATTTAACCCTCGATAAGCCACCACATTTAACCCTCGATAAGCCACCACATTCAGCCCTCGATAAGCCACCACATTTAACCCTCGATAAGCCACCACATTCAGCTCCCGACAAGCCACCACATTCAGCCCTCGATAAGCCACCGCATTCAGCCCTCAATAAGCCACCACATTCAGCCCTCGATAAGCCACCACATTCACCACCTACACTAACCCTCGATAAGCCACCACATTCAGCCCTCGATAAGCCACCACATTCAGCCCTCGATAAGCCACCACATTTAACCCTCGATAAGCCACCACATTCAGCCCTCGATAAGCCACCACATTTAACCCTCGATAAGCCACCCTATTCAGCCCTCGATAAGCCACCACATTCAGCCCTCGATAAGCCACCACATTTAACCCTTGATAAGCCACCACATTCAGCCCTCGATAAGCCACCACATTCAGCCCTCGATAAGCCACCACATTCAACCCTCGATAAGCCACCCCATTCAGCCCTCGATAAGCCACCACATTTAACCCTCGATAAGCCACCACATTCAGCCCTCGATAAGCCACCACATTTAACTCTCGATAAGCCACCACATTTAACCCTCGATAAGCCACCACATTCAGCCCTCGATAAGCCACCACATTCAGCCCTCGATAAGCCACCACATTCAGCCCTCGATAAGCCACCACATTCAGCCCTCGATAAGCCACTCCATTCAGCCCTCGATAAGCCACCACATTCAACCCTCGATATGCCACCGCATTCAGCTGTCGATAAGCCACCACATTCAGCCCTCGATAAGCCACCACATTCACCACCTACACTAACCCTCGATAAGCCACCACATTCAGCCCTCGATAAGCCACCACATTCAGCCCTCGATAAGCCACCACATTTAACCCTTGATAAGCCACCACATTCAGCCCTCGATAAGCCACCACATTCAGCCCTCGATAAGCCACCACATTCAGCCCTCGATAAGCCACCACATTCAGCCCTCGATAAGCCACCACATTCAGCCCTCGATAAGCCACCACATTCAGTCCTCGATAAGCCACCACATTCAGCCCTCGATAAGCCACCACATTCAGCCCTCGATAAGCCACCACATTCAGTCCTCGATAAGCCACCACATTCAGCCCTCGATAAGCCACCACATTCAGCCCTCGATAAGCCACCACATTCAGCCCTCGATAAGCCACTCCATTCAGTCCTCGATAAGCCACCACATTCAGCCCTCGATAAGCCACCACATTTACCACCTACACTAACCCTCGATAAGCCACCACATTCAGCCCTCGATAAGCCACCACATTCAGCCCTCGATAAGCCACCACATTTAACCCTTGATAAGCCACCACATTCAGCCCTCGATAAGCCACCACATTTAACTCTCGATAAGCCACCACATTCAGCCCTCGATAAGCCACCACATTCAGCCCTCGATAAGCCACCACACTCAGCCCCCGATAAGCCACCACATTTAACCCTCGATAAGCAACCACATTCAACCCTCGATAAGCCACCACATTTAACCCTCGATAAGCAACCACATTCAACCCTCGATAAGCCACCACATTCACCACCTACACTAACCCTCGATAAGCCACCACATTCAGCCCTCGATAAGCCACCATATTCAGCCCTCGATAAGCCACCACATTCAGCCCTCGATAAGCCACCACATTCAGTCCTCGATAAGCCACCACATTTAGCCCTCGATAAGCCACCACATTCAGCCCTCGATAAGCCACCACATTCAGCATCAACACTAGTAATAAACATGCTTTTGTCACTCGTCTAGACGAATCAGTTGATGAGATCGACCCCGACCAAGTCAAGGCCTCTTTGAATGACCTTCTACAGAGCATGCGCGAGTGCGAGAGGAGTCGAGACGAGGCGATGGCTAAGGTCGAGACCCTGCAGAGGGTAGTGGCGGAGATGGAGGAGGAGCGAGCCTCGGCGTCAGGAAGGATGCGAGAGCTGCATGAAACCATCAACAACTTGAGCCAGCAGAAGCGAGACATGGAGGACAATTTGAACACGTCACAGACATCGCTCACGCTACAGGTACGCATACGTGGCATAGAATAGCCAATGACTACAGGAAGAGTTTCTTCCAAAAGCTTTTAAAGTTAGCGACTTAATTGGCGACTTGCGCTAACAGATTACGTGGCTGTTTGGGCGGCAAACTAGCGCGCGCTCAGGCTTCTAGCTGCAAAAACGATGACTAAAATAGAGATTTTGTTACATTTTGTTCGATGATGAGACGTAGATTACCTGGATAACATGGCCATAATAGTTCAACAGATAAGTTTTCCGAAACGTGTCTTAGCCTTTTTAGGGTGTTCGGAATTTAGTTTGTTATGCGACCTTGGTTGCTACGCTGACGCGCGCTCTCGCAATCTGGGCGGGAAAAAATCGCTTCCGGTTTGAAAATGGCGGGCTTTTCAAGGCGCGGGCGCGTTTGTTTACAAACTTTTCGCAGATCAAAATTTTTTCATTTTTCCCTCCTTTTGCAACAAGATTTTTGCTCAAATCAATAAGTCCACTCAAACAACCAGCGCCTGTGAACCTTTTTCCAGTATATCCAACATTGTTAGCGCGGTAAACATCATTTTCCGTGCGATTGCGAGTCCCAAAACAAAACATGCCAGCGTGGAGAGTGCCTTGCACTAGATTTGTGGCTGGGTAGCCGCGCATCCAAAAAGTCTTGGCCACAGCGCATGCGTTAAAACCGACTTCCGGGCGCACCAAAAAGGTAATATGGCACCCTAAATTTTTTAAATCGTGACAATTTTTTGTACGGAAATATTGCTAACCCTTTTCTTGTTAAAACTGGGCATGTAATAAGGCATACCGGTCAAAATGAAGAACATATGACCAAGATATCCCAATGGTTTACACAATTGGTCTAAAAAATGATTTTTCAGTATTTTTTTAAATCCATCACGTTTGTTCAGAAAGGAATTATGAATATTCTGAACTGAAAATCATTTCAAAAAATTAAAGGAAAGGCAAATATAAAAGTTTTTTTCTGCTGTGAGGAATTATGAATACTCCGAACTGAAAATCATTTGAAAAAATTAAAGGAAAGGCAAATATAAAGTTTTTTTCTGCTGTGATGACGTCACCCGATGACGTCACCTAATGACGTATTGATGGCCTAATGACATATTGATGACGTCACCTAATGACGTCATCAATATGTAGCCCGTTGAATCACTAGTCCACTAATTTCAGCAGTTAAGCTTTTTTCCTAACAAATCTACGATAATTTAATATATCCCTAGCAACCTAACTTCCGAACACCATTAACTAATACAATAAAAAAATACTATTAACTAATACAATAAAAAAATACCATTAACTAATACAATAAAAAATACCATTTTTAAGGAGGAAGCTCTGCAGAAAATGGAGCGAAACAACAACGTGGCGACCGAGAAACTCCAGATGCTTCAAAGCACACTTGCCTTGTCTGAAAACGAGCGGCGTGTGTTACAAGATAAGATCCGAGATTTCCAGGAGATGGAAACGAGGCTGAAAGACGGCAACAATGTATTGCGCGGCGAGATGGAAGCTGCATCCGGGAACCGAGCGAAACTTGAGCTGAGACTGACAGCACTAGACGGCGAAATGCAGCGCGTGAAGCGGTTTAACGCGGAGCTGGAGAATGAGAACAATGGCTTACGCGAGCGGCTAGGAATGAACTTCAAAGAAATGCAGGTAAAGTTGATCTACCTACGACTTCTCCATGCTTTATAAGTCCTGAATAATCTGATCAAGTAATGATAATGTGTAAACTATAAAATTTGTGTGGAAAACTAGCTCTAGATAATCACAAACGCTTATTATACTTCTTGCATTTGTTTTTGCTCTCAGGATCTTCAAAATAAAATCGTGAGCCTCGAGTTAACATTGGAAAAGATGCACGGAGCGTTGTCAAAAGCAGAAGATGAAGAAAAAAGGTTAAAGGAAAAGATCCAAAGCCTTTCAGTATCCCTTGTCGATAGCAACAGCAGCTCACAAAACCTGCAAGACCGGATTAACCAGTTACAACGAGTGCTTGACAGTACTGAGGGCGAAAAAAAACTGAAGCATGAGTCAGCCGTCAAATACAAGGAATCATTGAAAGAGGCGAAAGCTGAAAACCGCGCCATGAGAGAAAAGCTTCAATACCTCGAAAAATCGTCCGAAGAAGCAGACTTACAAGCCTGCGAAATCGAAAACCAGCTGAAGCACGCCAAAATGGTAATCCAACAGCTCAAAGATCAGGAGTTGGAAATGGCGAAACAAATAGATGAACTTGAACAACATATTGAGACACTAAAACAGCAGAATAACTCCCTGCAAAGAAATAACTCGTCGTTTGAGGGCGAAAAACGAGACTTAGAACGGTCTAATGTGCGTATAGCAAAAGATGTGTCTGCTCTGAAGCGAACGCTTGAACGACTCCAGAAAGAGAGGCTGGGTTTCGAGGAGTCCTTCTACGAAACAACGCAAGAAAAGGAAATGATCAGTCGATCCCTGTCGGAGGCGCAGAAAGAGAACACGCAGTTAAGGAACCAAGTGGACACTCTACAGATGATCATGCGAGAGAACGAGGAGAAGCACATAGACAGGTATTTAAAGGGGATGTGTCATGAATTTCTATTAAGCACATAGACAGGTACTTAAAGGGGATGTGTCATGAATTTCTATTAAGCACATAGACAGGTACTTAAAGGGGATGTGTCATGAATTTCTATTAAGCACATAGACAGGTACTTAAAGGGGATGTGTCATTGAATTTCTATTAAGCACATAGACAGGTACTTAAAGGGGATGTGTCATGAATTTCTATTAAGCACATAGACAGGTACTTAAAGGGGATGTGTCATGAATTTCTATTAAGCACATAGACAGGTACTTAAAGGGGATGTGTCATGAATTTCTATTAAGCACATAGACAGGTACTTAAAGGGGATGTGTCATGAATTTCTATTAAGCACATAGACAGGTACTTAAAGGGGATGTGTCATGAATTTCTATTAAGCACATAGACAGGTATTTAAAGGGGATGTGTCATGAATTTGCCCTTAAGTACATAGACAGGTACTTAAAGGGGATGTGTCATGAATTTCTATTAAGCACATAGACAGGTACTTAAAGGGGATGTGTCATGAATTTCTATTAAGCACATAGACAGGTACTTAAAGGGGATGTGTCATGAATTTCTATTAAGCACATAGACAGGTTTTTAAAGGGGATGTGTCATGAATTTCTATTAAGCACATAGACAGGTATTTAAAGGGGATGTGTCATGAATTTCTATTAAGCACATAGACAGGTACTTAAAGGGGATGTGTCATGAATTTCTATTAAGCACATAGACAGGTACTTAAAGGGGATGTGTCATGAATTTCTATTAAGCACATAGACAGGTACTTAAAGGGGATGTGTCATGAATTTCTATTAAGCACATAGACAGGTACTTAAAGGGGATGTGTCATGAATTTCTATTAAGCACATAGACAGGTATTTAAAGGGGATGTGTCATGAATTTCTATTAAGCACATAGACAGGTACTTAAAGGGGATGTGTCATGAATTTCTATTAAGCACATAGACAGGTACTTAAAGGGGATGTGTCATGAATTTCTATTAAGCACATAGACAGGTACTTAAAGGGGATGTGTCATGAATTTCTATTAAGCACATAGACAGGTATTTAAAGGGGATGTGTCATGAATTTCTATTAAGCACATAGACAGGTACTTAAAGGGGATTTGTCATGAATTTCTATTAAGCACATAGACAGGTACTTAAAGGGGATGTGTCATGAATTTCTATTAAGCACATAGACAGGTACTTAAAGGGGATGTGTCATGAATTTCTATTAAGCACATAGACAGGTACTTAAAGGGGATGTGTCATGAATATCTATTAAGCACATAGACAGGTACTTAAAGGGGATGTGTCATTAATTTCTATTAAGCACATAGACAGGTACTTAAAGGGGATGTCATGAATTTCTATTAAGCACATAGACAGGTACTTAAAGGGGATGTGTCATGAATTTCTATTAAGCACATAGACAGGTACTTAAAGGGGATGTGTCATGAATTTCTATTAAGCACATAGACAGGTACTTAAAGGGGATGTGTCATGAATTTCTATTAAGCACATAGACAGGTACTTAAAGGGGATGTGTCATGAATTTCTATTAAGCACATAGACAGGTATTTAAAGGGGATGTGTCATGAATTTGCCCTTAAGTACATAGACAGGTACTTAAAGGGGATGTGTCATGAATTTCTATTAAGCACATAGACAGGTACTTAAAGGGGATGTGTCATGAATTTCTATTAAGCACATAGACAGGTACTTAAAGGGGATGTGTCATGAATTTCTATTAAGCACATAGACAGGTATTTAAAGGGGATGTGTCATGAATTTCTATTAAGCACATAGACAGGTATTTAAAGGGGATGTGTCATGAATTTCTATTAAGCACATAGACAGGTACTTAAAGGGGATGTGTCATGAATTTCTATTAAGCACATAGACAGGTACTTAAAGGGGATGTGTCATGAATTTCTATTAAGCACATAGACAGGTATTTAAAGGGGATGTGTCATGAATTTCTATTAAGCACATAGACAGGTACTTAAAGGGGATTTGTCATGAATTTCTATTAAGCACATAGACAGGTACTTAAAGGGGATGTGTCATGAATTTCTATTAAGCACATAGACAGGTACTTAAAGGGGATGTGTCATGAATTTCTATTAAGCACATAGACAGGTACTTAAAGGGGATGTGTCATGAATATCTATTAAGCACATAGACAGGTACTTAAAGGGGATGTGTCATTAATTTCTATTAAGCACATAGACAGGTACTTAAAGGGGATGTGTCATGAATTTCTATTAAGCACATAGACAGGTACTTAAAGGGGATGTGTCATGAATTTCTATTAAGCACATAGACAGGTACTTAAAGGGGATGTGTCATGAATTTCTATTAAGCACATAGACAGGTACTTAAAGGGGATGTGTCATGAATTTCTATTAAGCACATAGACAGGTATTTAAAGGGGATGTGTCATGAATTTCTATTAAGCACATAGACAGGTATTTAAAGGGGATGTGTCATGAATTTGCCCTTAAGTACATAGACAGGTACTTAAAGGGGATGTGTCATGAATTTCTATTAAGCACATAGACAGGTACTTAAAGGGGATGTGTCATGAATTTCTATTAAGCACATAGACAGGTACTTAAAGGGGATGTGTCATGAATTTCTATTAAGCACATAGACAGGTACTTAAAGGGGATGTGTCATGAATTTCTATTAAGCACATAGACAGGTATTTAAAGGGGATGTGTCATGAATTTCTATTAAGCACATAGACAGGTACTTAAAGGGGATGTGTCATGAATTTCTATTAAGCACATAGACAGGTACTTAAAGGGGATGTGTCATGAATTTCTATTACGCACATAGACAGGTACTTAAAGGGGATGTGTCATGAATTTCTATTAAGCACATAGACAGGTACTTAAAGGGGATGTGTCATGAATTTCTATTAAGCACATAGACAGGTACTTAAAGGGGATGTGTCATGAATTTCTATTAAGCACATAGACAGGTACTTAAAGGGGATGTGTCATGAATTTCTATTAAGCACATAGACAGGTATTTAAAGGGGATGTGTCATGAATTTCTATTAAGCAAATAGACAGGTACTTAAAGGGGATGTGTCATGAATTTCTATTAAGCACATAGACAGGTACTTAAAGGGGATGTGTCATGAATTTCTATTAAGCACATAGACAGGTATTTAAAGGGGATGTGTCATGAATTTCTATTAAGCACATAGACAGGTATTTAAAGGGGATGTGTCATGAATTTGCTCTTAAGCACATAGACAGGTACTTAAAGGGGATGTGTCATGAATTTCTATTAAGCACATAGACAGGTATTTAAAGGGGATGTGTCATGAATTTCTATTAAGCACATAGACAGGTACTTAAAGGGGATGTGTCATGAATTTCTATTAAGCACATAGACAGGTATTTAAACGGGATGTGTCATGAATTTCTATTAAGCACATAGACAGGTACTTAAAGGGGATGTGTCATGAATTTCTATTAAGCACATAGACAGGTACTTAAAGGGGATGTGTCATGAATTTGCTCTTAAGCACATAGACAGGAACTTAAAGGGAATGTGTCATGAATTTAGGGGATGTGTCGTGAATTTGCCCTTAAGCACATAGACAGGTACTTAAAGGAAATGTGTCATGAATTTGCCCTTAAATACATAGACAGGTACTTAAAAAGGATGTGTCATGAATTTGCCCTTAATCACATAGACGGGTACTCATAAACAGGTATTTAAAGATGATGTGTTATGAATCTTCCCTAAAGAATCTTTTTAGATACTGCAGTTATAGAATGTTACTATTTTATTCATAGTATTGCCAAGATGACCAGCATGCAACGCGAACAGCAAGCCACTGATGCATCGCGAGTTCAGTCAGCTCTAGAGAAAGCACAACGGTCAGCGGAGACGCGAGAAAAAGCCATGAAAGAACACATCGACTCTCTTGAAAAGCAGGTACGTTTCTACGTAACCAGATAGTATTTTTTTACGGCGCCCAAAACTTGATTAGAGGCGCGCAAGGGGAAGTTTTAAAATAGCGCCAAACAATCGAACGCAAAGATTATTCACGTACTTTTTACCGTACGCAAAGGCCGAATCGCTCAAGGAGAGCTGAGACTAAACTTTTTTATGTCACTCGACAAAGTCCATAGCGTTTACGCCTTATATATTTTTATGCTTTTTTGCCTTACCATTAGTCGTCCATGTCTCACTACTATCTGATCTCTGTTTTGTGTCTGTGATAAAAAAAAGATAAAGGAACCAATTTTTGCGTGACATAATATACGTATGTCCTAAATGTCATTTCCTATTTCTCAAATGTAGATCTCGGTCCTAAGAAGGGAACTAAAAGCGGAGAGAAGCGAAAGAGAAAAACAAATGACAAAAGCGGCCATGAAGTCCGAGGAGATACGTGAGGTACGTACATCGCTTGACAAGTCCCTCAAAAACGTCGAAGAGGATGCGACTCAGCTTCGGAGCATGCTCGGAAAATCCCTTCGTAAAATCGATAAATATGCGGACGCTTCGCGGCGTGGTGAAATTCCCTTGACGTCTACCGACACAGAGCAATCTACTGTCGACGAAACTGCACAAAACAGCGAAGAAATGTCAACACGACGTACTCGGTCGCCGAAACGACATATTCGGTCGTCGTCGGGCAATCTTCGGAGTCGGAAATCACTCGGAGCATCGTCGGATCCGACAACTAGAATGGACTTACCTTTGACCAATGGTCACGAGCATGAGCCGACGAGAGCAGATATCTCGCCCGTCCGACGTTACAGAAGGCAGCGAAAGGCAGTCAATTGAACATGTACAGAGAAAGCAATTAGTCTACCAAGGACAGGTCCTTTGATATCTGGCGGGGCACCGCTATCGAGTATGCTAGAAATTTAAACAATCCTTGGATGAAAAAAAATCACCAGAACGGAAAACAGGGAGCTCAGATCTAGCCAGGCTAAAGAGATCATTTGCCATTCTATATTTCTAGTTAACCACGTGACGTTAAATTATTCTTCTTTTAATCAAGAATGCTTAAAACATATCCGATGGTATCAGGTAGATACCTATATATTATGCTCTCTTGGTTGTGTTGATGTGAAAATTTCGGGAAAGCAAAGCTACTCTTAAGGACATCCTATCCCCTTGGCCACCACCATCCCTTATAATTAAGTCCTCTTAGTGATTGTATAGAGGTGAATTTCTCCCAAGGCAATTTTAATAGTAAATGAATAGCAGTTTGCAAGAACACAGACTTTTTGAACATATATAGAGGATATTACACAGTGGGGCGTAGATATTTATTTTCGAGTGGTGGAAACAATATTCGTCCGCGCAGCGATCGAGTAAATTATTGTTTTTACCAAGAGAAAATAAACTTCATATCTGCAAGCCATCGTTAATGTTCTTTTTATTATATGGACAAATGAATCAAAAATCGAAATGGGTGGGAAAGTTGTTTTGATTTGACGCGCGCACAAACGAGACATTTCGTTACATAAGTGAAAGTATGGAAAATACGAGTGTTTTAGTTTCCGGTAGAACACTACCATCCATATAATAAACGCATATTTACATATCCAGACTACAGTAATACAGTAAACTGTATTTCTAAATACCCCAAGAGAACGGAAATTAATTTACGAGAAATTGTTTTTCTCATAAATTGTGACGCCCGGATGTTTTTTTTTGTATGTATTGTAGTATAAATAGTATACAGTGTACAAAATGTGCATTGAATGAGAATATTTGAGAAAGCTGCCAAGTAATTTATATTTATTCTTCGACTAATCATTCGTTCATCCTACAATGCGTTCACACGAGTAGTAGAGCATGTCTCCTTGCTTTTGTACAAACTGCATTTTGCAAGATAGACTAACACGAAACAAGTAATAGACTCATTACTCTACTAGCGCAAACAGTGATATTTTTTTAAAAATTAAAATTTCCATTTGACCGAATGTTTCGTGCTGTGTGAACTTTAACCTAAATGCATTAAAAACACCCAAGAGCAAAAAAAAGTGTGTGTGATATGTTGTCAATGACGGGGGAAGGGGGGATTCAAAAAGTGTGTGTGATATATTGTCAATGACGGGGGAAGGGAGGGGATTTAAAAAGTGTGTGTGATATATTGTCAATGACGGGGGAAGGGAGAGGATTCAAAAAGTGTGTGTGATATATTGTCAATGACGGGGGGAAGGGAGGGGATTCAAAAAGTGTGTGTGATATATTGTCAATGACGGGGGGAAGGGAGGGGATTCAAAAAGTGTGTGTGATATATTGTCAATGACGGGGGAAGGGAGGGGATTTAAAAAGTGTGTGTGATATATTGTCAATGACGGGGGAAGGGAGGGGATTTAAAAAGTGTGTGTGATATATTGTCAATGACGGGGGAAGGGGGGATTTTAAAAGCGTGTGTGACATATTGTCAATGACGGGGGAAGGGAGGGGATTCAAAAAGTGTGTGTGATATCATGTCAATGACGGGGGAAGGGGGGATTCAAAAAGTGTGTGTGATATATTGTCAATGACGGGGGAAGGGAGGGGATTCAAAAAGTGTGTGTGATATATTGTCAATGACGGGGGAAGGGAGGGGATTTAAAATGTGTGTGTGATATATTGTCAATGACGGGGGAAGGGGGGATTCAAAAAGTGTGTGTGATATATTGTCAATGACGGGGGAAGGGAGGGTATTTTAAAAATGTGTGTGATATATTGTCAATGACGGGGGAAGGGGGGATTCAAAAAGTGTGTGTGATATATTGTCAATGACAGGGGAAGGGAGGGGATTTAAAAAGTGTGCGTGATATATTGTCAATGACGGGGGAAGGGAGGGGATTCAAAAAGTGTGTGTGATATATTGTCAATGACGGGGGGAAGGGAGGGGATTTAAAATGTGTGTGTGATATATTGTCAAGGACGGGGGAAGGGAGAGGATTCAAAAAGTGTGTGTGATATATTGTCAATGACGGGGGAAGGGGGGATTCAAAAAGTGTGTGTGATATATTGTCAATGACGGGGGAAGGGAGGGGATTTAAAAAGTGGGTGTGATATATTGTCAATGACGGGGGAAGGGGGATTCAAAAAGTGTGTGTGATATATTGTCAATGACGGGGGGAAGGGAGGGGATTTAAAAAGTGTGTGTGATATATTGTCAATGACGGGGGAAGGGAGGGGATTTAAAAAGTGTGTGTGATATATTGTCAATGACGGGGGAAGGGAGGGGATTCAAAAAGTGTGTGTGATATATTGTCAATGACGGGGGAAGGGAGGGGATTTAAAAAGTGTGTGTGATATATTGTCAATGACGGGGGAAGGGGGGATTCAAAAAGTGTGTGTGATATATTGTCAATGACGGGGGAAGGGAGGGGATTTAAAAAGTGTGTGTGATATATTGTCAATGACGGGGGAAGGGAGGGGATTTAAAAAGTGTGTGTGATATATTGTCAATGACGGGGGAAGGGAGGGGATTCAAAAAGTGTGTGTGATATATTGTCAATGACGGGGGAAGGGGGGATTCAAAAAGTGTGTGTGATATATTGTCAATGACGGGGGAAGGGGGGATTCAAAAAGTGTGTGTGATATATTGTCAATGACGGGGGAAGGGAGGGGATTTAAAAAGTGTGTGTGATATATTGTCAATGACGGGGGAAGGGGGGATTCAAAAAGTGTGTGTGATATATTGTCAATGACGGGGGAAGGGAGGGGATTTAAAAAGTGTGTGTGATATATTGTCAATGACGGGGGAAGGGAGGGGATTCAAAAAGTGTGTGTGATATATTGTCAATGACGGGGGAAGGGAGGGGATTCAAAAAGTGTGTGTGATATATTGTCAATGACGGGGGAAGGGAGGGGATTTAAAAAGTGTGTGTGATATATTGTCAATGACGGGGGAAGGGAGGGGATTTAAAAAGTGTGTGTGATATATTGTCAATGACGGGGGAAGGGGGGATTTTAAAAGCGTGTGTGACATATTGTCAATGACGGGGGAAGGGAGGGGATTCAAAAAGTGTGTGTGATATCATGTCAATGACGGGGGAAGGGGGGATTCAAAAAGTGTGTGTGATATATTGTCAATGACGGGGGAAGGGAGGGGATTCAAAAAGTGTGTGTGATATATTGTCAATGACGGGGGAAGGGAGAGGATTTAAAAAGTGTGTGTGATATATTGTCAATGACGGGGGAAGGGAGGGGATTCAAAAAGTGTGTGTGATATATTGTCAATGACGGGGGAAGGGAGGGGATTCAAAAAGTGTGTGTGATATATTGTCAATGACGGGGGAAGGGAGAGGATTTAAAAAGTGTGTGTGATATATTGTCAATGACGGGGGAAGGGAGGGGATTCAAAAAGTGTGTGTGATATATTGTCAATGACGGGGGAAGGGAGAGGATTCAGGAGGGGAGAGAACGCGGCGTTACCTCATTACTTGTAGCTACAATAGACAAAGTGCTGATGTCAATGAGGGGTGGGTATGGGGATACGAAGCGCACACTTGCCTAAATTTACGGACGGCGTGGCTTCGCCAATGCAAGGAGACCCATCGTCCTTTGCCGGCGCTTTTCACAAGCGTTTCATTTTGCGTAATTTTGCGGAAAACTGGAAAAAAATAATACCCGGGTAAAAAAAAATAAAAAAAATTATTCGATAATAAAATATTATTCTTTATTAAATAAAGGCAATAAAAGTAAATAATAGTTGTCGGCAAAGCTTATAAGCGCTTGCTCATCAAGTATGGACATCGAGTTCTTAAGTACGTTAATCCTACTCGTGTTTGGTTTTGTAGGCTATGAAACCCTATGCAAATCAGGGTGCCTAAGTTCCGAGTCAAAGACTCTTGGGCCATTTATGTTTTTATTTCTACTTTTTCCGCTTAGAGGGAGCTGGCCCGGAGGCAATAACAAAATAATTTACCTGTGTAAATATCTCGTTTTGTGGGCACTAGGGCTTTTCACTACTTGAAACAGTGTCCGTCAATGAATGTATTTTATGTCCGAAAGACGTAACCCTACACATCCCCTATAAACCGGCTTTATCTTTAATAACCTTGAAACAAAAACCCCGTGGCATATTTGTTCTGCTATGACAAGCATTTGCTGATATCGGCTTTCAATGTTGACTCGCACTGCTTGCTTTGTTTGAGGTTCAGACTTCGGTTGCTACGTACAAATCTTTCTTTCTAGTTTACAAGTCATGGCATTTATATAACGCAGAAAGTGTGAGCCGATAGTTGTAAGTACAAGTTGAGTTTAATATGGCAAGCTGTTTGAGGTAATACCGGTGTGCTTTATTTTGTCTGTTGTGACTTGCATTTTTCGCTCTCGAGGCAACATAAAAGACATCAAGTCATAGTTATGGCAGGAATAGCGATAAAAAATGGCTATAATGGCTTTCTACGAAAGACGAGAGGCCAAGATAATCAGAGTGAAGACGATGTTTTTACCAGAAATAATTTGCCCTCGCTCACATACAAGCGTGGTAATGCAAATCTTGTACGACGCGTCACACAGGCTGCGATGAAGACATTGAGGTCAACAGCGAGTGGTGTCACCGAGCACATTTTCACGGAGGATGACATCATTTCCCCGTCCTTACACTGTTCACTTTCGGACGACACGATTATCCTGTTAGACGAAGACGTAAAAGAGCTAAATCTGTTGACGGCAACACTCGGGATTAGCGAATATTACGCGAATGCAGCGCGAGACAGATCCGAATGTGAAGCAACAGATCGGTGGAAACCTGTTTTAGTCCATCCTAAAGATAAGTGGTGGAAAAATAGCCAGAGATGGACAAAGCATAAAGAAATGCAAGCTCGAAATCCAGCTAAAGCGCCAAATATCGACCCCTCTGGTCATAAACATCGTGGGAAATCAATTTGCAGACGCAAAATTAAAAGCAGAAAGCCTGAAATCCACGAATTGACTCGAATATGTCGCAAAGTGAACCCAGATATGTATACACGGGCACCGGGTGCGAACAAAAAAATGCAAAAGTTTGATGTCCCTAACATCGGATGCTCTTTTAGACTGCCTGTGATAACCAAGCCAAGCTAGTGACGTATGTATTATTGACTGCCTGTGATAACGGAGCCAAGCTAGTGACGAATGTATTGTTGACTGCCTGTGATAACCAAGCCAAGCTAGTGACGTATGTATTATTGACTGCCTGTGATAACGGAGCCAAGCTAGTGACGAATGTATTGTTGACTGCCTGTGATAACCAAGCCAAGCTAGTGACGTGTGTATTGTTGAAGGCCTGTGATAACCGAGCCAAGCTAGTGACGTATGTATTGTTGAAGGCCTGTGATAACCAAGCCAAGCTAGTGACGTATGTATTGTTGAGTGCCTGTCATAACCAAGCCAAGCTAGTGACGTGTGTATTGTTGACTGCCTGTGATAACCGAGCCAAGCTAGTGACGTATGTATTGTTGAAGGCCTGTGATAACCAAGCCAAGCTAGTGACGTGTGTATTGTTGACTGCCTGTGATAACCGAGCCAAGCTAGTGACGAATGTATTGTTGACTGCCTGTGATAACCGAGCCAAGCTAGTGACGTGTGTATTGTTGACTGCCTGTCATAACCAAGCCAAGCTAGTGACGTGTGTATTGTTGACTGCCTGTGATAACCGAGCCAAGCTAGTGACGTATGTATTGTTGACTGCCTGTAATAACGGAGCCAAGCTAGTGACGTATGTATTGTTGACCGCTGTTTTAGACTGCCTGTGATAATCAAGCCAAGCTAGTGACGTAGGTATTGTTGACTGCCTGTAATAATCAAGCCAAGCTGGTGGCGTATGTATTGTTGACCGCTGGTTCAGAGAGTAATCTGTCAACCCCGGGGGGTTCTTCCCATGTCGACCTGATAGGGATGCTCGTCGTATTTTGTAGGTGTAAAAATCGGACCCCGGGTAGTTTTAAGGGGGTATCCCAGAAAAAAGGCTTTTCTCTTAGAAATGGTATTTTTATAGCCAAATTCGTTGTTGCGCGACCTGCCAGAATCCAAAATTCCTTTCTTTGTTTGGGAACAGCGCGTAATCGAACCAAACAATCAAAACCAGACAAACCGTACGCCCCCAAAGCTGACTACGCGCTACCCAAACGAGACACGGATTTTAGATTCGCCGTGGTCGCGCAACAACGAATTTGGCCATAAGGCTTCCGAGGTATATTTTTGGGGGTAGACATTTTTGGTCGTGCAGGTATTTTTAGGGGTATTTTCAAATTTTCCGACGAGCATCCCTATCACTTTTACCGAAGAACCAGAATTGAAAATTTAGCCAACTGATTGACGATTATTTTTTATTGATTTGTTGATATTTCCATACCCAAATGACAAGGAATTTTAATTCTATAATTAATATTTAAAAAAAGATAAATAATTTTTTGTATTTTGCTGACGTGTGCATGTTCCATTCCAAAAAAATAGGGAGTACTGAGAGAGCAGTCATTATTTATCGGGGGAGGGGTACGATTTGTAATATTTTTTCACCTAAAAAATTGCGACCCTCCCCCAAATCTAAGCTAAAAAAATACTGACCATCCCCCAAAAAGGTGACCAAAAATTAGGATCCTCTCCCTAACTAAAAAAAAGGTTTATCTAACAACTTAGGCTCTGCAACCTTCTATATCTCCTTGTATAGCGCCCTAGCTTTCCAAGTACGACACGTTCTTCCAGAATGTGTTATCACCAGCATGTCTGTAACGGCTAGTCCACTCTTATTGCTCTCGTTACTCTCATCACTTTCGTTACTCTCATCACTCTCGTTACTCTCATCACTTTCGTTACTCTCATCACTCTCGTTACTCTCATCACTTTCGTTACTCTCATCACTCTCGTTACTCTCATCACTTTCGTTACTCTCATCACTTTCGTTACTCTCATCACTCTCGTTACTCTCATCACTTTCGTTACTCTCATCACTCTCGTTACTCTCATCACTTTCGTTACTCTCATCACTTTCGTTACTCTCATCACTTTCGTTACTCTCATCACTTTCGTTACTCTCATCACTTTCGTTACTCTCATCACTTTCGTTACTCTCATCACTTTCGTTACTCTCATCACTCTCGTTACTCTCATCACTTTCGTTACTCTCATCACTTTCGTTACTCTCATCACTTTCGTTACTCTCATCACTCTCGTTACTCTCATCACTTTCGTTACTCTCATCACTTTCGTTACTCTCATCACTCTCGTTACTCTCATCACTCTCGTTACTCTCATCACTTTCGTTACTCTCAACACTCTCGTTACTCTCATCACTTTTCATCACTCAAATCTTCACTGCTACTAATGCCCGTCAATGACCACTTCTTCTTCCTCGTCCTATTCCCCTTCTTCTTCCTCCTCCTCTGTTTCTTACTCTTCATGTTCTTCATCTTCTACTACTGCCTCCCCCTCGCTTTCCTTGTCGCCTCGTGCTACGTTGTGCTTCTGTGACCTGACGAGATGTACTGTGATTATGTCAATCTCGTCTTGTTAAAGAGCACCTCGCAGGCATTTAAGCTTGTGGTGCCTAATATAGCGATCTAAGTCAGACACTTTTCAAAATCTCCAGAGCGATAGAGCGTACGCCAATTATAGTCACCGTGAGCTTTTTTCTTCTTTCTTTCGTTAGCTGTCACCCTTGCCTCTTTTTTTAAAAGGTTTTCAGGTGTTGTAAGTAGTCCTTGACCAAGTTCTTGTCTGTGATTAACTCCTTGCTAAATGCATCGATAGATTCGTCCTCCGACGGAGACGAAGTAGATGACGATCGTCTTCAGATGACGGAGATGAAGGAGATGATGGATCGTCTTCAGATGACGGGCACATCGGTGCTTATTGGGAAAGTTCATTTGGAGAGCCGTACATGACGCCATGCTATGATTAAAGAACTAAACAACATTAAGCTCAGCCGGTATACGCGAAGACTGTACCGCCCTAGTTCTGCGTTCCACACTATGGTAGATAATTACTAAAATGTCACCAAGTATTTTATGTACAGCAGTTTGATCAGATCCAGAGAGCATATCTTTTTGTAGGGGATTTGGGGATTCTCCCTAGGAATAAATGTTGAAGTTTGTCGTTTGCGCGATTTGTGCTGGGCAGGACATGACAGAAAAACCTGGAATATTTGCAATTCTAGATAGAGAGAGAAGACACAATTTCTTCAGTGGCTATAGGTTCCTTGTATTACGGACTGATTTTTAAAACAAAAATAACGTGAGGCCGAAGTGCACATAACCAGATTTTGGCTTTTTAAGATAATTTTTCCTTGATCATCATTGACGAAAAGCTCAAATTTCAATGACACTTTACATAAAGTCCCATTAATTTAAAAAAAGTCGCACTTGATATTTTGTTTGCTATAAGTTACTAAGTACTCAGAGAAATTTTCCCTCTTATTCGATGTAAAATGGGCTTATTGGAAGCGTCTCGTCATGTTTTCCCGTCATGTCGCTGGGCAGACAGAAACTTACATTGAAATGGAATCTGTCTCGCTAGTGCCACGCTGACGTTTGCGTAAAACGAAACTTCGTTCAGTTTTTTCTTTGTAGCGTTCTCAAAATTAGAATCTTCCCAGGCCTCTTGAACAAAAGCACGAAAAGTTGAAATCGCTCTCTCCGTCGATTTTTGTGTGTTTTTTGGAGTATTTTTGTACTTAGATCAACTCTGAAAGTTAGTTACCGAACCGCTTCTTCGGTGGTTCCATCTATCTTTGTAAGGGACTGTGCAATAATTATCAGGAGGGGGTGTGCAAAATGAGCTTCGAATAATGAAAAATTACGTAGGACCCCCCTCCAACAGCGTCAAGTTTAGCTCTGACCCTCCTCCTGTTCTTTAAAAATTACAGAGCACCCCCCCCCACCCCTCCTACATTCTACTGCGGCCGGAGGATAAACATCAGCACCGCTTAGTTCGACTAAACCGCCAAATGTCCAGGAAACAGTTGTTGGAAAATTCATCATCATCATGGTTGTCTCTCGAACCGAGGAAGACGATACGTTGAATCTCATCTTATTTGTGGACACGCATGTGGCTACGCAGACCAAAGTCCGATGCACAGATGCGGTTGCAGATGGGGCATGGGACGCCAGTTGTCGGGACAGAGGCAGAAGCAGCTCGGTGACGCCGGTCACGTGCAGCCGTAAGGCGACTACGACGGTCATCCTCAAAGGACTGCACCGCATTACTTGTGAGGGCATGCCAGCAAGTTCTATTGGACGCCGCCGCCTCGAGCTGTCGAGGCAGGAGACTTGTCCATTTGAGGTTGTCTTTGTACCTCTTCTTTGGGGGACCCTTCTTGCGGTAACCAGACGCTAGATCACTGTAAAACACCTGCCGTGGAATTCTTGACTCCTCCATGCGAATGACGTGACCAGACCAACGAAGCTGGGCTTGGAGTATTTTGGCTTCAATGCTTGTGGTGTCAGCTCTGTCTAGGACTTCGAGGTTTGTAATGCGGTCCTGCCAGCGTATGCGCATGATTGCCCGCAGAGAGCGTGTGTGGAATTGTTCCAGCTTCTTGATATGTCTACGGTACAGGGTCCAAGTCTCGCAGCCGTATAGTAGTGACGGGAGGACGATAGCATTATAAACCTTCAGCTTTGTTGACAGGCGAATGTCCTGATGTTGTAAGACTTTGGTACGGAGTTTGCCCAATGCATGGCTCGCTTTCTGGATCCTGGCCGCAATCTCTTTGTCCAGTGTGTTGTCGTTGGAGATGGTGCTTCCCAGGTACACGAATGAGTCGACATCCTTCAGCTGTGTGCCATCGATGGTTATGCATGGCTGCTGGGGGATACTGTCTGGTGCGGGTTGAAGGAGAACTTCCGTCTTACTGAGACTGATTGTCAGGCCGAACAACGCCGAACAACGCCCTTTATAAACAACCCCTCTGGAATTTCCAACCCCCTGGAAAAAAATTAAATACAGTTACTGTTAAGGAAGAAGGTCATTTTACCCCCCCCCCCCTCCCCTCTGAAAATTCCTGGGCGTTTGAGCCCCCCACCCCCGGAATTGACAATCCCCTCAATGGGTGGGGGGAGGGGGTATGGATATTTGCTGGAACTACACATTTTTCTTCGCCTGAAAAGCTAACTAACTTGATAAATGATAAGTATAAGTATCGAATGAGTCATATAAAATGAAATTAAAATCTTCTTTTATAAAATTTCTAGCAAACAACGTGCTTTCACGCGCGGGTGTTTGTTGGAGACGATTGTATGTTTTTTAGTTCACCGAGTACTTTACAACGGAAACAACGCTTTCCCTTTCTCCCACATAAATATAAACTCATTAAGTCAAAACAGACTTTGTTTGAAGAGAGCGACTTCCTAGAAAATCTAGTTTATTGTATGCCAGTAAATGCCAAAAAGTGAACGTTATGTAGACAGTCAGTGAAATTATTGTAGGGATTAATGTTATGGTCGACATACACACAGGATCTAGTCACAGATATAGAAGATGAAAGATTCAGCATAAAAAAATGTAGGATAGAACAAAGAATGTACCAGAACTAGGTCCCATCCCCCTTCCCCAGTATATCGAGATGGATAAGGAAAATAAGAATTATTGCAAACCGGTTTTATTATCTGCAGAGAATATAGAGAGCACCCATTTTTGCTGTAAGAAACTATAATTCAGTTTCAATTCTTCAATTTTCCTTGATCTATTATACCTTTATAAACAACAGAAGTTTTTCCAAATTAAAGAAAAAACATACATATAGACATATATATCTATATCTCAAGTATATATCTCAAGTATCTGCTAGTTAATATATATACAAACTCATTGAAGAGGCTACCAGGTTTTCATTTTTAGTATTGTATTCTAGTACTGGAAACGCGTTACTGTTAGTAATAAATAGGGTAAAATGATGCAGACAAAAGGTCATTTTGCAATGCAATCTGTTCTTGTTGTATTGAAGTAATTAAAAATAAGTGATATTCTTAATTAAGCCAGATTCTGAATTGTGATCCCTTTAAACTGTTCACTGACTTTCTATTTCTCTTGACGCTGTGCAGGTTGTGCGCTGTGACCTTTGCTGCATGTTCGCAAGATGTTGGACTCGATAATTTAAAAGACACATTTACGGACAAGAAAAGACAAATGAAATTAACTTTATTGATAACGGGCCCACATTTGCAAACAAACGTTTCTCTCTAAAGGAGGATTATCAGTATTTGTTTTATCTTAATGCAATATTACGAATTATATATAAAATAAAATAAAAAAAAATAGCTAGAAACTGGAAGTAATTCGTCAAGACAATTCCGCCAGAACAATCTATCACCCTGTTCATCAGCGTCAGAATAGAGGAAAAGGAATGAACTGTAATTTAGAAACATTGGAGTACTGTCAATAAGAGTTGGGTTCGTATGCGATGCGAGTTTAAACAGCTGCATTTCGTATTTGAGTATATCCGGGGCCACAACGTGAAGCGTCAGTTCTGGCTTGAGCCTTTTTCAGAGAAACTCACAGGAGCGGTCCTTAGTGAGACTACTGCAAAAAGGTTCTTAAAGTTTGCATCGGTTTTGTGTTTAAAGGAAAAGATGATGCACGCCGAAATTTTGATAAATCTGGATACAAAACGAACATTTTGATGTCATTTAAGGTAAACCCCCCTTCTATGTGAAAGGCTGACCCCCTTATCTTGGCAACATTTTAACTTAGTGCCCCCCCTCTGGTTTTACAGCCCCTCCCCAACCCTCCAGATAACTATTGCACAGTCCCCAATATCGCTTTGATTGAAAAAGCTGTACGCGCGGCCACCACACTTCCGGTTTTTCTCTGTCAATTTGTCGTGAAGTTTGCTATGGACGTATGATAGTATGTATATGTATGTTCCTTCTTACGACCATACATGTGTCTACGAAAGCAAAGTATTAAGTAGCAATGATGGACATTTTTCGTATCTTTTTGGGGGCTACAATTCGAGAAAAAAGAGAAACGATCGTTACAAGAGAAAGTGTTTTCTTTTTTTTTCAACGGAAGTTCTCTAACTATACTTCTAAAAACATTCTGTTTAATTGACAAGCTAGCTCCACCCCCTTCATCTGTTGATCCAAGTCGCTTGCACGGAACCTTTATGTCATCCGGGAGAAGGTGATGACTGAGACCTCGTGTAACAGTTATTACTTGGAAGTCGTCAATGTATGGAAACACCTGTATATCGATATGTTCACATTGTGTAGTTCCAAAAAAATATCCATATCCCCAAATTGAGGGGTCGGAGGTGTGACCCCGCACCCCTCTGGAATTTTCAGCCCCCTGGAAAAAATTAATACAGTAACTGTTAAGGAAGAAGGGCATTTTACCCCTCCCCCTCCCCTCTGGAAATTCATGGGCGTTTGAGCCCCCACCCCCGGAATTGACAATCCCCTCAATGGGGGGGGGGGGGGGGTATGGATATTTGCTGGAACTACACATCTTTCTTCGCCTGAAAAGCTAACTAACTTGATAAATGATAAGTATAAGTATCGAATGAGTCATATAGAATGAAATTAAAATCTTCTTTTATAAAATTTCTAGCAAACAAAGTGCTTTCACGCGCGGGTGTTTGTTGGAGAAGATTGTATGTTTTTTTAGTTCACCGAGTACTTTACAACGGAAACAACGCTTTCTCTTTCTCCCACATAAATATAAACTCATTAAGTCAAAACAGACTTTGTTTGAAGAGAGCGACTTCCTAGAAAATCTAGTTTATTGTATGCCAGTAAATGCCAAAAAGTGAACGTTATGTAGACAGTCAGTGAAATTATTGTAGGGATTAATGTTATGGTCGACATACACACAGGATCTAGTCACAGATATAGAAGATGAAAGATTCAGCATAAAAAATTGTGGGATAGAACAACGAATGTACCAGAACTAGGCCCCATTCCCCCTCCCCAGTATATCGAGATGGATAAGGAAAATAAGAATTATTGCAAACCGGTTTTATTATCTGCAGAGAATATAGAGAGCACCCATTTTTGTTGTAAGAAACTATAATTTAGTTTCAATTCTTCAATTTTCCTTGATCTATTATACCTTCATAAACAACAGAAGTTTTTCCAAAGTTATAAATAAGGTAAAATGATGCAGACAAAAGATCATTTTGCAATGCAATCTGTTCTTGTTGTATTGAAGTAATTAAAAATAAGTGATATTCTTAATTAAGCCAGATTCTGAATTGTGATCCCTTTAAACTGTTCACTGACTTTCTATTTCTCTTGACGCTGTGCAGGTTGTGCGCTGTGACCTTTGCTGCATGTTCGCAAGATGTTGGACTCGATAATTTAAAAGACACATTTACGGACAAGAAAAGACAAATGAAATTAACTTTATTGATAACGGGCCCACATTTGCAAACAAACGTTTCTCTCTAAAGGAGGATTATCAGTATTTGTTTTATCTTAATGCAATATTACGAATTATATATAAGATAAAATAAAAAAAAAATAGCTAGAAACTGGAAGTAATTCGTCAAGACAATTCCGCCAGAACAATCTATCACCCTGTTCATCAGCGTCAGAATAGAGGAAAAAGAATGAACTGTAATTTAGAAACATTGGAGTACTGTCAATAAGAGTTGGGTTCGTATGCGATGCGAGTTTAAACAGCTGCATTTCGTATTTGAGTATATCCGGGGCCACAACGTGAAGCGTCAGTTCTGGCTTGAGCCTTTTTCAGAGAACCTCACAGGAGCGAACATTACACCAAACCCGTGGGATTTATTTTATTACAGGAACAGGATGACTGGAAGTGGTGTTAATAGCTCCATAAACATCACAATTGGTTGTAATCATTTTTTTGAATTTAACTTTAATCAACCCTTCTACGTTTTCGTGGTGAACATATCGGTGTGCTTCATAAATGGACTCTCGGCTATTTTCTGCGTTCTTGGGAACACTCTCATTTTAATCGCAATATGCAAGACTACTTCTCTCCACACCTCCTCCAACATTCTACTCGCCAGTCTAACACTTTCCGATCTTTTAACCGGCTTGGTAGCACAACCTGCTTTTATTCTCTACAAGTACGGGGAGATCACGCGGAACGAACCCCTGAGTTGTTTATCGAAAGGTGTACTGGAGGGATTCTCTCAGGCTGCTCCACACGTTTCCATGGTAACTATGACAGGTGTCAGCATCGAGAGGTATCTTGCCGTGTATTTCCACCTTCGTTACCATGACATCATCAGAGAGCGCCGAGTGTTGTTCGCTGCCATTCTTGTGTGGTGTTATTGTGCGCTCCTCGCCGCCTCGCGTCTTTGGCTGGAGCCGATGACGTTCTGGGCATTGTTTTTTGCGTCGACATCTTTTTGCTTAATTGTAACCACTACAAGTTACTTCAAAGTTTTTAGAGTTTTGCAATTTCACCGAGGTAGAATTCAATGCCAGGAACAAATCTCCAAGAGTCTGCATAGTGAAACAGTTAACCATTTCAACACCGCTAGACAGAAAAGAAAGAGTTGTACGATGTTTGTCATAGTCATGGTGTTTTACGTAAGCTGTATGCCTTTTCTCCTAGGCTTAATGCCTTACTTTAAGCACGGGTACACCACCCCAGTTAAGGTGGCCACAGACATTGGCGCTACCATCGTGTGTTTGGGATCCATGGTTAACCCTTGGATTTATTGCCTACGAATACGTGATATCCGGGAAGCGGTCACTAGTCTACTCAAGATATGGAATCTTCATTTAAAGAGGCCCACCCATCCTACCCGTAATGCCTTGCATACGTGATATCAGCGAGGCGGTAACTAGTCACCACTTTTCTGCTTGAGCTCGTTAGTTTACAAAAAAATCATAAAAGCAAGTTGACAATCGATTTATTGCTGTTTCTCTTATATAATACAAGTGAGGAAATCATTGAATGCTTTACAAGTGCTGGGAACCAGTCTACCTGTCACTATGGTAACCTCGTTACCATGGAGTCATACTGTACCTGTGTTGCTATGGTTACCCATACACATTTCAGCAGCTAATATAATGTACATGCTAAGGAACAAACCAACACTTAACACTTACAAATAGAAATCGCTGCGATCATAAATGATGCCAGGATTTTCTCGTTAAAAATGTCAAATCCCCCTAGAGCTGGAGTCGCCGGGCTAAAGGAATAAATTAGCCCCTTGTTGTAGTCAAAAGTAGCACTTTACTTGGAAAGCTGAAAATCTTTGAAATTCAAATAACGTCCATGATTGCAGATCCCTCCGTGCTGCTGATCTATATATTCAGTTCCGCAATGCCCTCCACATCTAAGATGGGTTGGGTTGCCTTGGGCCAAATAAATGCATCATCTCTCAGCATAATTTCGTCCTGTTCAGTGCGATTTCCTGGAGTGTTTCTTTGTCTGCTTGTGTAAGCTGCGTCTTTTTTTCTTGTGTCCCTCTTGCACGTCTGTATTCCTCTTGAAGTGTTCTTTCAAGATACTAGGCAGGCTTTCGACCTCAGCCTTTGCCTCGGCCTCTATGACTTCGCGTCTCTTTCTGAGATGTGCCTTGACTTTTTGGACGTCGCTTAGAGTGACTGGAATATCTAGGATGGCTTTCTCCGCTTCGCTGGCCTGGGGAGCGACTGCGGCGTGCGATTGTCCGTACTCACTTAACACACCCTTGAGGGTCTTAAAGAACTCTGTCGAGTGCAGAATTGCAGGTTCAAAACTTTTTTTGCAATAAAAGTCAACAAGGACAACAGCAACATGCTCAAGGATAACAGCCCTACCTGCCCACTTACAGAAGGATAACTGCCCCTCCTCAACAGCAAAGGGATAACTGCCCCTCCTCAACCGCTAAGGGATAACTGCCCCTCCTCAACCGTTAAGCGATAACTGCCCCTCCTCAACCGTTAAGGGATGACTGCCCCTCCTCAACCGTTAAGGGATGACTGCCCCTCTTCAACCGCTAAGGGATAACTGACCCTTCTCAACCGCTAAGGGATAACTGCCCCTTATCAACCGCTAAGGGATAACTGCCCCTCCTCAACCGCTAAGGGATGACTGCCCCTCCTCAACCGTTAAGGGATGACTGCCCCTCCTCAACCGCTAAGGGATGACTGCCCCTCTTCAACCGCTAAGGGATGACTGCCCCTCCTCAACCGCTAAGGGATAACTGCCCCTCCTCAACCGCTAAGGGATAACTGCCCCTCCTCAACCGCTAAGGGATAGCTGCCCCTCCTCAACCGCTAAAGGATAACAAACCCTCCTCAACCCCTAAAAGATAACAAACCCTTTTAAACCCCTAAAAGATAACAAACCCTTTTCAACCCCTTAAGGAAAAAAGAGCCTCCTCAACCCTTAAAAGATAACAGACCCTCCTAAACCCCTTAAGAATAACAGACCCTCCTCAACCGCTAAGGGATAACAGACCCTCCTCAACTCTAAAAGGATAACAGACCCTCCTCAATCCCTGAAGGATAACAGACCCTCCTCAACCCCTGAAGGATAACAGACCCTCCTCAACTCTTAAAGGATAACAGACCCACCTCAACCCCTTAAGGATAACAGATCCTCCCAAACCCCTGAAGGATAATAGACCCTCCTCAACCCCTAAAGGATAACAGACCTTCCTCAACCCCTAAAGGATAACAGACCCTCCTCAACCCCTTAAGAATAACAGACCCTCCTCAACCCCTTAAGGATAACAGACCCTCTTCAACCCCTTAAGGATAACAGACCCTCCTCAACCCCT
This sequence comes from Nematostella vectensis, assembly GCF_932526225.1. Classification (NCBI taxonomy): domain Eukaryota; kingdom Metazoa; phylum Cnidaria; class Anthozoa; order Actiniaria; family Edwardsiidae; genus Nematostella; species Nematostella vectensis. The sequence goes on from NC_064036.1 coordinate 20,278,236, forward strand.
TAAGGATAACAGACCCTCCTCAATCCCCACAGGATAAGAGATCCTCCTCATAACCTTAAGGATAAGAGACCCTCCTCAACCCCTTAAGGATAACAGACCCTCCTCAACCCCTTAACGATAACAGACCCTCCTCAACCCCTTACGATAACAGACCCTCCTCAACCCCTTAAGGATAACAGACCCTCCTCAACCCTTTAAGGATAGCAGACCCTCCTCAACCCCTTAACGATAACAGACCCTCCTCAATCCCTATAGGATAAGAGATCCTACTCATAACCTTTAGGATAAGAGACCCTCCTCAACCCCTTAAGGATAACAGACCCTCCTCAATCCCCACAGGATAAGAGATCCTCCTCATAACCTTAAGGATAAGAGACCCTCCTCAACCCCTTAAGGATAACAGACCCTCCTCAACCCCTTAACGATAACAGACCCTCCTCAACCCCTTAACGATAACAGACCCTCCTCAACCCCTTAAGGATAACAGACCCTCCTCAACCCCTTAAGGATAGCAGACCCTCCTCAACCCCTTAACGATAACAGACCCTCCTCAATCCCTATAGGATAAGAGATCCTCCTCATAACCTTAAGGATAAGAGACCCTCCTCAACCCCTTAAGGATAACAGACCCTCCGCAACCCCTTAACGATAACAGACCCTCCTCAACCCCTTAACGATAACAGACCCTCCTCAACCCCTTAAGGATAACAGACCCTCCTCAACCCCTTAAGGATAACAGACCCTCCTCAATTCCTATAGGATAAGAGATCCTCCTCATAACCTTAAGGATCAGAGACCCTCCTCAACCCCTTAAGGATAACAGATCCTCCCAAACCCCTGAAGGATAATAGACCCTCCTCAACCCCTAAAGGATAACAGACCTTCCTCAACCCCTAAAGGATAACAGACCCTCCTCAACCCCTTAAGAATAACAGACCCTCCTCAACCCCTTAAGGATAACAGACCCTCTTCAACCCCTTAAGGATAACAGACCCTCCTCAACCCCTTAAGGATAACAGACCCTCCTCAATCCCCACAGGATAAGAGATCCTCCTCATAACCTTAAGGATAAGAGACCCTCCTCAACCCCTTAAGGATAACAGACCCTCCTCAACCCCTTAACGATAACAGACCCTCCTCAACCCCTTACGATAACAGACCCTCCTCAACCCCTTAAGGATAACAGACCCTCCTCAACCCTTTAAGGATAGCAGACCCTCCTCAACCCCTTAACGATAACAGACCCTCCTCAATCCCTATAGGATAAGAGATCCTACTCATAACCTTTAGGATAAGAGACCCTCCTCAACCCCTTAAGGATAACAGACCCTCCTCAATCCCCACAGGATAAGAGATCCTCCTCATAACCTTAAGGATAAGAGACCCTCCTCAACCCCTTAAGGATAACAGACCCTCCTCAACCCCTTAACGATAACAGACCCTCCTCAACCCCTTAACGATAACAGACCCTCCTCAACCCCTTAAGGATAACAGACCCTCCTCAACCCCTTAAGGATAGCAGACCCTCCTCAACCCCTTAACGATAACAGACCCTCCTCAATCCCTATAGGATAAGAGATCCTCCTCATAACCTTAAGGATAAGAGACCCTCCTCAACCCCTTAAGGATAACAGACCCTCCGCAACCCCTTAACGATAACAGACCCTCCTCAACCCCTTAACGATAACAGACCCTCCTCAACCCCTTAAGGATAACAGACCCTCCTCAACCCCTTAAGGATAACAGACCCTCCTCAATTCCTATAGGATAAGAGATCCTCCTCATAACCTTAAGGATCAGAGACCCTCCTCAACCCCTTAAGGATAACAGACCCTCTTCAACCACTTAAGGATAACAGACCCTCCTCAACCCCTAAAGGATAACAGACCCTCTTCAATTCCTATAGGATAAGAGATCCTCGTCAACCCCTAACGGATAAGAGATCCTACTCAACACTTTAAGGATGAGATCCTTCTCAACCCCTGAAGAATAAGAGATCCTCCTCAACCCCTAAAGGATAACAGACCCTCATGAACCCCTAAATGATTACATACCCTCCACAATGCATAGAGGATTACAGACCACTAAAGGATAACAGCCCATCCGACCCCTAAGGGATTATTGACTTTTCCCAGCTACATCCCCCCTTTTCTTTAGAGGGTCTTCTATCCCCCTTATGGGATAGCAGATTTTTGCCTGGTACAAAGGGACAGCCAAAAAGGCAGCAGACAATTTGAGCACCCCTTAGGGATAGCAACTTGTGTTTAGCAGGTCTAGCACCGAAAGACTTATTTACGTTTAGAAAAACTTACGTTTGATTTCGGTCTTTAATGTGTCTTCGATGATCTTTCTGACCTTCACCTCCGCCTCTGGTAGTTGATTAGCTGGTAGTTTATTGTCTGGTTCCTCTAACTTTTTTATGGTCTTTTCCTTCAGTGCGATCATCGAGTCGCGAAGAGCCCCAAACGGCTTTTCACTCTTCAAGATAAAGATCATATCATCGTCCACCGTCTTTTTGACATTTGCCTCGGTGTTTTCCTTGATGGAATCCACTTTGCTGTCATCTAGCCAGATGTTTCTCTGCAAATAACCAATTGTTTGTTATCCCATTACCACAACACGAAGAAAGGGACAGATATCACAACACGAAGAAAGGGACAGATAAACACAATATGAAGAAAAGGACAGATAAACACAACATGAAGAGAGGGACAGATACCACAACAAGAAGAAAGGGACAGATACCACAAAACGAAGAAAGGGACAGATACCACAACACGAAGAAAGGGACAGATACCACAACATGAAGAAAGGGATAGATAAACACAACACGAAGAAAGGGACAGATACTACAACATGATGAAAGGGATAGATACCAAAACACGAAGAAAGGGACAGATACCACAACACGAAGAAAGGGACAGATATCACAACACGAAGAAAGGGACAGATAAACACAATATGAAGAAAAGGACAGATAAACACAACATGAAGAGAGGGACAGATACCACAACAAGAAGAAAGGGACAGATACCACAAAACGAAGAAAGGGACAGATACCACAACACGAAGAAAGGGACAGATACCACAACATGAAGAAAGGGATAGATAAACACAACACGAAGAAAGGGACAGATACTACAACATGATGAAAGGGATAGATACCAAAACACGAAGAAAGGGACAGATACCACAACACGAAGAAAGGGACAGATACCACAACACGAAGAAAGGGATAGATAAACACAACACGAAGAAAAGGACAGATACCACAACATGAAGAAAGGGACAGATAAACACAACACGAAGAAAGGGACAGATACCACAACACGAAGAAAGGGACAGATACCACAACACGAAGAAAAGGACAGATACCACAACATAAAGAAAGGGACAGATACAACAACATGAAGAAAGGGACAGATAAACACAACATGAAGAAAGGGACAGATGCCACAACAAGAAGAAAGGGACAGATACCACAAAACGAAGAAAGGGACAGATACCACAACACGAAGAAAGGGACAGATACCACAACATGAAGAAAGGGACAGATAAACACAACATGAAGAAAGCGACAGATAAACACAACATGAAGAAAGCGACAGATAAACACAACATGATGAAAGGGATAGATACCAAAACACGAAGAAAGGGACAGATACCACAACACGAAGAAAGGGACAGATACCACAACACGAAGAAAGGGATAGATAAACACAACACGAAGAAAAGGACAGATACCATAACATGAAGAAAGGGACAGATAAACACAACACGAAGAAAGGGACAGATACCACAACACGAAGAAAGGGACAGATACCATAACATGAAGAAAGGGACAGATAAACACAACACGAAGAAAGGGACAGATACCACAACACGAAGAAAGGGACAGATACCACAACACGAAGAAAAGGACAGATACCACAACATAAAGAAAGGGACAGATACAACAACATGAAGAAAGGGACAGATAAACACAACATGAAGAAAGGGATAGATACCACAACATGATGAAAGGGATAGATACCAAAACATGAAGAAAGGGATAGATACCACAACACGAAGAAAGGGACAGATACCACAACATGAAGAAAGGGACAGATAAACACAACATGAAGAAAGCGACAGATAAACACAACATGAAGAAAGGGACAGATACCAGAACACGAAGAAAGGGACAGATACCACAACACGAAGAAAGGGACAGATACCACAACACGGAGAAAGAGACAGATGCCACAACATAAAGAAAGAAACAGATACCACAACATGAAGAAAAGAACAGATACCACAACACGGAAAAAACATACCACAACATGAAGAAAGGGACAGATACCAGAACACGAAGAAAGGGACAGATACCACAACATGAAGAAAGGGACAGATAAACACAACATGAAGAAAGCGACAGATAAACACAACATGATGAAAGGGATAGATACCAAAACATGAAGAAAGGAACAGATACCACAACACGAAGAAAGGGACAGATACCACAACACGGAGAAAGAGACAGATGCCACAACATAAAGAAAGAAACAGATACCACAACATGAAGAAAAGAACAGATACCACAACACGGAAAAAACATACCACAACATGAAGAAAGGGACAGATACCAGAACACGAAGAAAGGGACAGATACCAGAACGCGAAGAAAGAGACAGATACCACAACACGAAGAAAGGGACAGATACCACAACATGAAGAAAGGGATAGATAAACACAACACGAAGAAAGGGACAGATACCACAACACGAAGAAAGGGACAGATACCACAACACGAAGAAAGGGATAGATAAACACAACACGAAGAAAAGGACAGATACCACAACATGAAGAAAGGGACAGATAAACACAACACGAAGAAAGGGACAGATACCACAACACGAAGAAAGGGACAGATACCACAACACGAAGAAAAGGACAGATACCACAACATAAAGAAAGGGACAGATACAACAACATGAAGAAAGGGACAGATAAACACAACATGAAGAAAGGGACAAATGCCACAACAAGAAGAAAGGGACAGATACCACAAAACGAAGAAAGGGACAGATACCACAACACGAAGAAAGGGACAGATACCACAACATGAAGAAAGCGACAGATAAACACAACATGAAGAAAGCGACAGATAAACACAACATGAAGAAAGCGACAGATAAACACAACATGATGAAAGGGATAGATACCAAAACACGAAGAAAGGGACAGATACCACAACACGAAGAAAGGGACAGATACCACAACACGAAGAAAGGGATAGATAAACACAACACGAAGAAAAGGACAGATACCACAACACGAAGAAAGGGACAGATACCACAACATGAAGAAAGGGACAGATAAACACAACATGAAGAAAGCGACAGATAAACACAACATGAAGAAAGCGACAGATAAACACAACATGATGAAAGGGATAGATACCAAAACATGAAGAAAGGAACAGATACCACAACACGAAGAAAGGGACAGATACCACAACACGGAGAAAGAGACAGATGCCACAACATAAAGAAAGAAACAGATACCACAACATGAAGAAAAGAACAGATACCACAACACGGAAAAAACATACCACAACATGAAGAAAGGGACAGATACCAGAACACGAAGAAAGGGACAGATACCAGAACGCGAAGAAAGAGACAGATACCACAACACGAAGAAAGGGACAGATACCACAACACGAGGAAAGGGACAGATACCACAACATGAAGAAAGCGACAGATAAACACAACATGATGAAAGGGACAGATACCACAACACGAAGAAAGGATAGATACCACAACATCAAGAAAGGGACAGATAAACACAACATGATGAAAGGGACAGATACCACAACACGACGAAAGGGACAGATACCACAACATCAAGAAAGGGACAGATAAACACAACATGAAGAAAGGGATAGATACCACAACATGATGAAAGGGATAGATACCAAAACATGAAGAAAGGGATAGATACCACAGCATAATGGAAGGGACAGATACCACAACACGGAGAAAGGGACAGATACCACAAAATGAAGATAGGGACAGATACCACAAAATGAAGAAAGGAACAGATAACACAACATGAAAAAATGGACATATACCACAACATGAAGAAAGGGACAGATACCACAACATGAAGAAAGGGACAGATACCACAACATGAAGAAAGAAAGGGACAGATTACCACAACACAAAGAAAGGGACAGATACCACAAAACGGAAAAAGGGACAGATACCACAACATGAAGAAATGGACAGATACCACAACACAAAGAAAGGGACAGATACCACAACACGAAGAAAGGGACAGATAAACACAATATAAAGAAAGGGACAGATAATGAAGAAAAATGAAGAAAGGGACAGATACCACAAAATGAAGAAAGGGACGGATCCACAACACGAAGAAAGGGACAGATAAACACAATATGAAGAAAGGGACAAATAATGAAGAAAAACGTAGAAAGGGACAGATACCACAAAATGAAGAAAGAGACAGATACCACAAAATGAAGAAAGGGACGGATCCACAACACGAAGAAAGGGACAGATAAACACAATATGAAGAAAGGGACAAATAATGAAGAAAAACGTAGAAAGGGACAGATACCACAAAATGAAGAAAGGGACAGATACCACAAAATGAAGAAAGGGACGGATCCACAACACGAAGAAAGGGACAGATAAACACAATATGAAGAAAGGGACAAATAATGAAGAAAAACGTAGAAAGGGACAGATACCACAAAATGAAGAAAGGGACAGATACCACAAAATGAAGAAAGGGACAGATGCCACAACACGAAGAAAGGGACAGATACCACAAAATGAAGAAAGGAACAGATACCACAAAATGAAGAAAGGGACGGATCCACAACACGAAGAAAGGGACAGATAAACACAATATGAAGAAAGGGACAAATAATGAAGAAAAACGTAGAAAGTGACATATACCACAACATGAAGAAAGGGACAGATACCACAACACGAAGAAAGGGACAGATACCAGAACGCGAAGAAAGAGACAGATACCACAACACGAAGAAAGGGACAGATACCACAACACGAAGAAAGGGACAGATACCACAACATGAAGAAAGCGACAGATAAACACAACATGATGAAAGGGACAGATACCACAACACGAAGAAAGGATAGATACCACAACATCAAGAAAGGGACAGATAAACACAACATGAAGAAAGGGATAGATACCACAACATGATGAAAGGGATAGATACCAAAACATGAAGAAAGGGATAGATACCACAGCATAATGGAAGGGACAGATACCACAACACGGAGAAAGGGACAGATAAAACAACACGAAGAAAGGGACAGATACCACAACATGAAGAAAGGGACAGATACCACAACACGGAGAAAGGGACAGATACCACAAAATGAAGATAGGGACAGATACCACAACATGAAGAAAGGGATAGATACCACAACACGAAGAAAGGGACAGATACCACAACCATGAAGAAAGGGACAGATACCACAACATGAAGAAAGGGATAGATACCACAACATGAAGAAAGGGACAGATAAACACAACACGGAGAAAGAGACAGATACCACAACATGAAGAAAAGGACAGATACCACAACATGAAGAAAGGGATAGATACCACAAAATGAAGCAAGGGATAGATACCAAAACATGAAGAAAAGGACAGATACCACAACATTAAGAAAGGGACAGATAAACACAACATGAAGAAAGGGATAGATACCAAAACATGAAGAAAGGGATAGATACCACAGCACGAAGAAAGGCACAGATACCACAACACAAAGAAAGGGACAGATACCACAAAATGAAGAAAGGGACAGATACCACAACATGAAGAAAAGGACAGATACCACAACATGTAGAAAGGGATAGATATACCACAAAATGAAGAAAGGGACAGATACCACAACATGAAGAAAGGGACAGATAAACACAACACGAAGAAAGGGACAGATACCACAACATGAAGAAAGGGACAGATACCACAACACGAAGAAAGGGACAGATACCAAAACACGAAGAAAGGGACAGATACCACAACATGAAGAAAGGGACAGATACCACAACACGAAGAAAGGGGCAGATACCACAACACGGAGAAAGGGACAGATCCACAACACGAAGAAAGGGACAGATACCACAACATAAAGAAAGGGACAGATACCACAACATGAAGAAAGGGGCAGATACCACAACACGGAGAAAGGGACAGATCCACAACACGAAGAAAGGGACAGATACCACAACATGAAGAAAGGGATAGATACCAAAACATGAAGAAAGGGATAGATACCACAGCACGAAGAAAGGCACAGATACCACAACACGAAGAAAGGGACAGATACCACAAAATGAAGAAAGGGACAGATACCACAACATGAAGAAAAGGACAGATACCACAACATGTAGAAAGGGATAGATACCACAAAATGAAGAAAGGGACAGATACCACAACATGAAGAAAGGGACAGATAAACACAACACGAAGAAAGGGACAGATACCACAACATGAAGAAAGGGACAGATACCACAACACGAAGAAAGGGACAGATACCAAAACACGAAGAAAGGGACAGATACCACAACATGAAGAAAGGGACAGATACCACAACACGAAGAAAGGGGCAGATACCACAACACGAAGAAAGGGACAGATCCACAACACGAAGAAAGGGACAGATACCACAACATGAAGAAAGGGACAGATACCACAACATGAAGAAAGGGACAGATAAACACCGCATGAAGAAAGGGATAGATACCACAGCATGATGAAAGGGATAGATACCACAACATGAAGAAAGGGACAGATACCACAACACGAAGAAAGGGATAGATACCACAACATCAAGAAAGGGACAGATAAACACAACATGAAGAAAGGGATAGATACCACAGCATGATGAAAGGGACAGATACCACAACATGAAGAAAGGGACAGATACCACAAAATGAAGAAAGGAACAGATAACACAACATGAAGAAAGGGCCAGATAGCATAACATTAAGAAAGAGACAGATACAGAGGAGTATAGGAACACCAATGTCTTTTCTGTCAAAATGTGATCTAACTTGAAGAAATAACCACGAGAATCTATGATAAAATATCCACGAGAATCTATGATTAAAAATATCCACGAGAATCTATGATTAAAAATATCCACGAGAATATATGATTAAAAATATCCACGAGAATCTATGATTAAATATTAACCTTCTGTGCAGGTTCTTGTACGTGTCGCTTCTTCCTTTCAGTTTTGGTTTTTTCTTCTTCATCATCCTCAACGTCACGTGCTCTTCTCCTGAGCACCACATCTCCCTCGGGAATGGAGCGTGTCTTTCGCTCCACAGTTTTCTTTCCCTTGTCAGCCTTTTTCGTGGCTATTGTTGCCTTTTCCTTGGGTTTATCAGCCTTAGAAACGGGGTTCCTTCCCTTTTTTGTAACTTTGTCTTCCTTTACAGCGGACTTTTCTTTCTTTTTCTTGGGTTTATCCTCAGTTACTGCGGGTTTCACAGTCTTAACCGTGGACCGTGTTTCCTGGGGTTTGTCGTTCTTTGAATCACCCACTTGCTGGGTTACCTCCTGAGGTTTGTTATCTGAGGCTTTTTTGGCGATTTTCTCGCGACGAATGGAAGCTGGTGTCTCAACCGATCTGTATTTGAAGTATGGTATTATATAAAACTTTAAATTATATATAAATCATAAATAAAATTAAGTATTATGAGGTATTACTGATTTTTTCTATTGATTGTGCGTTGTAAACTAATGCATATTAATTATCATGAAAAATACGTACACTCTAGCTTCGAATATACTAGGCAACCATTATTGGTATTGCTTTAATTCTGATGTAATTTTTTCATTCTAACAATAAATTTCGCACAGTAAGCAAATGTACAGTGACAAAAATATTCTAAGCAAAGTTGTTTAACACTTACTCGAGAAAGATTTACAGTCCATACTTCTTTTACGATTTATTTTCTGCGGCTTCCCCCTTCCCCCACCCTCCGTGCTCTGTTTGCCATCAAGGGATTAGAGCAAACTAACGGCGACTGTCTTTTTTCTTCTTTCGCAAATAAGGTACATAACTGATAGAATTATTGTTATTATGAGCCGCACCTGGCCGCCATGTTTCTGGGTCCATCAAACTCTTCCTTGTCCCAGGAGACGATGTCTCGCTTACGGCGGTCCTGCTCTTTCTCCTCCTTCTCCACAAACTCGCCATCGCCAGACTCGTCAATCACCATGCGGCGGTACTCGAACTTGCGCGCATTGCCTAGCGGTATACCATCGATTAGAATTTATATAAGCGTAAAAAATCTAAAGAATTATGTAAAGCAACTAATCAAAAAAAGTGTGTGGTTGTTTGATTTTCGAATTGTTCGTGAAAATTAGTGTGGTCTCTAGAAAAAAAAGCCAATACGCACAAACGGTTGTTTTAGTAAGCCACATAAAATTTAACATTACTCGTTATTTATTAATTATTTTCTCGGTGATCATGACCTGCTTCAATGCTACCGGCTTTTTCCACCTACACGAAGCCCCCGCCCCTCTCCTTCCCCCTGCTACCGGCTTGTCCACCTAGGCACTCCTCCCCGACCCCTCCCCTGCTGTTCTTGACTTACTCTTGTCATCCTCTTGGCTGTCCACATCACGCCTCCACTTCCTGTCATAGCCCCCGACGTTCCCGAGGAAAGCGACCAGTAGATTTCGTCCCTCATCCGCCTCTGCCTCTCGCTTCTGGATGTCTCGCTCCTTTTCTCCGTTCATCAGCTCTTGTGCAGCTAGACAGAGAGTGAAAAAGTATGAAGTGCTAAGTACAAAACACAAAAAGGCAGACCCCCTGTGGCGGGGGGTAGGGGGATGGGAGTTGATAAAGGATGCCGGACATGATGTTTTGTTATTCAAAATAACTAGACTGGCTTTCAATTTTCTCTTTTTTCAGAAAAAAATAAAAGGGGATGGGTGGGTAACCCCTGTATTCGTCCTAAGCCCCCACCCTTCCCACCTGTATCCACTACTGAACTTATACATAATTGTTTGCACAAACCAGGGTAGAACAGCAATATAGTGGCTCACCTCCAAGTGCGGCCACTGCATCAGATTTGTCTTTTTCGAGCTCGGAGTCCACCATTCTCTTGCTCTTCCTGCCCTCTGCGCACAGAGTGACCATGTTCAGCAGGGGTCATACAGTTAAAGTGCAACCAAGTTACGTCAAAAAGATACTCACGTGGTAGAAGCTTCTTAGCAGCTGAAAACACAAGTGAAATGTTTTGGTAAGGTTATATACACGTGGAATATCCTAGTTATAGTTACTCACGTGATATACACGTGGAATATCCTAGTTATACTTACTCACGTGATATACACGTGGAATATCCTAGTTATACTTGTTCACGTGATATACAAGTGGAATATCCTAGTTACAGTTACTCACATGATATACACGTGGAATATCCTAGTTACAGTTACTCACATGATATACACGTGGAATATCCTAGTTACAGTTACTCACGTGATATTCACGTGGAATATCGTAGTTACAGTTACTCACATGATATGCACATGGAATATCCTAGTAACATTTATTCAATTACGTACCTTTCAGTGCGGCCTCGGCAGCTGAAACAAAGCGAACATGTATTATAATATAACCGGAGAGAGACTCTTTAAATAATCAACGGAACACCATTCGTAAACAGGCCCGTACCCAGGATTTTTCTTTGGGTGAGGGGGGTGCGTAATCCGAAAAAGTTGACCTATTTTTTCCGGGGGAGGGGGGGGGGGGTGAGGGCGTGAGTTTTCTGATAAAGATCTGACCACCCTCTAAAGAACAATAAGGGGATGGATTTTTTTATTCCGTTTCAAAAACCGTTTGACATAATTCGCTTATGCTTTATAGTTTTATCTAAAAATAGCACGTCTATTGAGAACCGAAATTGGACTTTTTGCCTTTTTTTTTGGGGGGGGGGGGGGGAGTGCAAACCCCCTGCATCCCTCCTGGGTAAGGGCCTGTATAAAGCAAAAATAGTTACCTTTCATGAGATGGTTAGCTACATCAGCTGGGTAGGTAGAAGGACCGATTATCAGTTAGTTCATAGTTAGTATAGTATATGTTATTATAGGATAACATATAGCTTGCATGGAAAGCCCTTATGTAGGGCCTATTCTTACACTTCCTCCCCTCCCCTCCAGACACGCACGTACATGTTGTGAACAAAGTATTTGTAATGGTGGTGTTACCGGCCTCTATCTCAATCTTTCCTCCCCCCTAACAGATACTAGCACATAAATGGCGTGCACAAGAGGTATTTGTAATACTTACCATGTCCGGGTCCTGAATAAGTTGATGTGAATGTGGATAATAGCAAAAAAGTAAAAGCGTTAGACATGAGCACAGATAGGAGGGAGTCACACATTGTCTACATGTAGTCTCTTACACGGTCATCACCATCATTAGCCTCATGATCATTTGTATCATCAACACTTTGTCGTCATTATCATGATCAATATCATCAGCACTTTGTCATTATCATCGCCATCATCATCATCAACAACAATAACAAAAACCTCATCATAATCATCACCATCGCCAATTCAACCTCATTCATAATCAACGCTGCCACCATCATTATCCCCCACTATCTCGCTCACCGTTAAGCTTCTTGACGGCATCCTGCTCACCAGAATCATCATCGTCGTCGTCATCATCGTCATCATCAGGCTGGTTGGCAAACTCGGCTAGTTGGTGCTTTTGGCCATCTTAAAAAGAAACAATACTCAATCCATAGGCCACAAGGAACAGTCTTATAAAAAGCTGATCGCGACTGTATAGAAAGTGTTGCTGAAAAAGATAACATACATTATTATTAAATCAAGTCCACGGCGTTTCTTTTCAGGTTATCAAAGGTGTATTGGGTTTCCTGTGGCTCCATTTTTCCAGTCCATCTAGTATCACGGCTGACCACAGGAATCCCAAACAGAGCGCCGAGGACAATTATTTCCCCCGACATACCGATAGAGTAGATAGAGTTATGCCAGAAAGCCCCACAGTGTCTGTTCTTGTCTCCGTAGCAGCGGCTGGAGCACTTTGTTATGCTAGCAGCGCCGTAATTGCCGAACCTGTTACCACAGAAGCAGAGGTAGGCGTACTGGAGACCAGCAAACTTGTACCCTGCGAGCTTGCACCGACCGACACACCATTCAGGGGTCATGTCGAACTTGGAGAAGCGCACAGGCAAATCACGGTCGGGCATGCGGTCCCTGTAGCAACCCTGGAATGCTGAGAAACGAGCAAGGAAATAAGCGTCTTTGTAACAATCCATGGGGAGACGAGCAAGGAAATAAGGGTAGAAACCCTGAAACGTTACGAGACGAACATGGAAATAAGGCAACAGCTCTAGGGCGAGAAAAGAGGGGCAATTAGGGTAATGAGGTGATGTTTGAATCGTACACCATATTCTCGCAGAAAAAAAAAGGTAATGTATACTGTATGGATACTTATAACATTGTTCTTGGTTAAACTAGTCTTTTGCTGATCCAACTTGCGGTTGGTTACCATAGAAACGTGTTACCATGGAGAAAAAATATCATGGTGACAGGCATTACCTGGTGAGGTCTCGTCCAGAAGTTTGTGCTTGCTCTGCTTCTTGGAAGGCTTTTTCTCTTCGGCCACTGGCGAAGGCAGGGTGTCAAGCTCCTTCTGGCTCGGGATGATGTTACGATGGGTGTGCTTCAGTCCTGAAAACACACAACGAATAAAGATTAATGGCATAAAGGTAATGATTAGAGAGAGGGGCATAAAGTTAATAATTAGAGAGAGTGACGTAAAGGTAATAATTAGAGAGAGTCACGTAAAGGTAATGATTTGAGAGAGTGACGTAGAGGTAATGATTAGAAAGGGTGGCGTAAAGGTAATGATAAGAGAAAGTGACGTAAAGGAAATGATTAGAGAGAGTGACATAAAGGTAATAATTAGAGAGAGTGACGTAAAGGTATGATTAGAGAGAGTGACGTAAAGGTAATGATTAGAGAAAGTGACGTAAAGGAAATGATTAGAGAGAGTGACATAAAGGTAATGATTAGAGAGAGTGGCGTAAAGGTAATGATTAGAGAGATTGAAGTAAAAGTAATGATTAGAGAGAGTGACGTAAAGGTGATGATTAGAGAAAGTGACGTAAAGGTAATGATTAGAGAGGGTGGCGTAAAGGTAATGATTAGAGAGAGTGACGTAAAGGTAATGATTAGAGAGAGTGACTTAAAGGTAATGATTAGAGAGAGTGAAGTAGAGGTAATGATTATAGAGGGTGGCGTAAAGGTAATGATTAGAGAGAGTGACGTAAAGGTAATGATTAGAGAGTGTGACATAAAGGTAATGATTAGAGAGAGTGACGTAAAGGTAATGATTAGAGAGAGTGTCGTAAAGGTAATGATTAGAGAGGGTGGCGTAAAGGTAATGATTAGAGAGGGTGGCGTAAAGGTAATGATTAGAGAGAGTGGCATAAAGTTAATAATTAGAGAGAGTGGCGTAAAGGTAATAATTAGAGAGAGTGTCGTAAAGGTAATGATGAGAGAGAGAGCGATGTAAATTAATAATTGAAGAGTGACGTCATCCATTGTTTACGTACCATCTCTGAGAAGGGTGGAGCTGTAGACCGGCATGCTTTGTAGGTAGTTGGCATTGATAGCGCGTGACAGGTAACGCAACGCACCGTTCTCTGCTTGCGTGAACTTGAGTGTAAAGCTGGCTGTGGTCTTCATGTCTTCCTCGCTACAAAAGAGAGATCCAGTTCAACCATGATCTCAATTGATTGGGTGCCTCTTGGTATAACGTTTTTGTAGTCAAAAGAACATGGATCCAACCTGAATCCGGTGATCTTGGCTTTCACAAAGTTGGGGTCGGAGCTGTAGACATCTTTCAGCTAAAAAAAATAAGGTTTGTATGACAATAATTCACAAGGTTAACTTGTGGTGAAGTGAGTAAAACTCGATAGCTCACAAGGTTTACTTTTGGGAAAGTAAGAGCCGATAATCCACAGCGTTTGTTTGTGGGGAAGTGAGCAATACCTGAAAATCCACAACGTTTGTTTGTGGAAGTAACTAATACCTGATAATACACAGTGTTTGTTTGTGGGGAAGTGAGTAATACCTGATAATCCACAGCGTTTGCTTGTGGGGTGAGTAATACCTGATAATCCACAACGTTTGTTTGTGGAAGTAACTAATACCTGATAATACACAGTGTTTGTTTGTGGGGAAGTGAGTAATACCTGATAATCCACAGCGTTTGCTTGTGGGGTGAGTAATACCTGATAATCCACAACGTTTGCTTGGGGAAGTGAGTAATTCCTGTTAATCCACAACGTTTGCTTGTGGGGAAGTGAATAATAGCTAATAATCCACAACGTTTACTTGTGGAAGTGACCAATACCTGACGTTTGACTTACCGCCTTTTCAACCTCGGCTTTTATGATCTTATACTTGGTTGAGCCACGCTTGCGGTAGTCCGGATGCCAATTTTGCTTGAAGCGCAGAGAAGCTTTGATTTCGTTATTTTCATCTGTGGGTACCAGAGCACATATAAATGCTAGCATCAGGGCTATCAATAAAATAATATATATGTTTTTTTACCAATGTTATCGCGTATTTGGAGGTATATGGATTTTTAAAAAAGTAGAATGAAAAGTCTCTATGACGTTATAACCGAGCTAAATCGAACTAGGATAACGTTAGCGCTTGAAAATCTTAGAGGCAGAAACATCCCCAAAGCTGGCTTTTCAAAAAATAAAGAAAACGGAGACGGACAAGAAAACGGAAAAGAACAAGAAAACGGAGACGCACTAGAAAACGGAAACGAAAAGAGAGCGGAGACGTACAAGAAAAGGGGGACGAAAAGAAAGCGAAGACGGACAAGAAAGTGTAGACGCAAGAGCTAACGCGCTCTCATATAATAAACGCAAGCGTCTATACCTATCTTCATCGCACTAATTTATACACGGGCTATAAGCATCTGTAGTCTCCGCTTCCTTAGCTTGAGTAATAAGGCCTTAAAAGCCAGAATAGTACTTTAGAGAAGAAAGACTACCACCTGTGGGCCAGTCGAGGAAGACCTTGCACCTCTCCTCAGCGTACCCCTCACAGTCGCTTGGAAGCGGCTCGAAATTTTTAACTTGTGGCTGCTGGTCGAGGGTGGCTTCTTCATCAGACTGAGAGGGGAGTGGTGACAAGGCGTACGGGTTTATCTGAGGATACTGGGGTGCCTGTGGTAGCAGGGGAGCCTGCGCTATTGAGGGCTGCGGTGCTGAGATGCCGATATGCGCAGGAGTCATCTGAGGACCCCCAGGGGAACTGAAGCTGAATGGCGTGATGTGGACGGTTGCGCCAAGAGTGTTGAGTGTCACTGGGCCGTAAGCTTCACCGTTCTTTGCGGTTTCCATTTTCACTCCGGGAAACCCTTTTCCTTTTCCCTTTTTACCTTTGACGAATTTGCCTCCAGAGCTAGGCTCCATGCCTTCTCCTTCGAAACCTGCAAAAAATGGCTCTTTAAATAAGCGAGGAGCTGTTTCTTTTAGCTACCACTTCACTGGACTTTCGAGCCCAGTGCATGAATGCCAGCCAAAGAACTCAAGCGCTTGGCGAAAGGGGGTTACGGTAATTTGAAAGGAAGAAAAAAAAACATTTAAAAGGCGCCAATTGATGAAGGCTGTATTATATTTTAAACTGGAATTTTTCTCACAAATTTTAGGCGCGAACTAGATGCGCAAATGATAGCGTAACGTAACATCTTAACATACCTACACCGTCGGGACCATTGGCGGTCTTCCTGTGGTGCATCCAGTGAGGATGCTCGTACTCAACCGCTTTCTCGGACCCAGGCCCCTCGTACACATACTCGTGGTCGATCTCGGTGGGATCGATGGGATCTCTCTGTTTGGTGACTGCGCGAAGCGGAATAAATGAAGTAAATAAATAAATAAATCTAGCATTTCAACAGTGTCACTCGATACGTTTCGCACAATATAACTCGATAGCTAGAGCTATAGCTGACATTATATAATTTAGAATATTTTACTTGACCATTTCAACTTTGAATTGTATGGCGGCTCTCTTTATGGCTCTTAGGGAACTTAGGTTAAGTAATAAGATACAATTTGTGACGATCATAACATAATATAAAACATTTCCCACATTCCTAGAAACGCTGTTATGTATCCGTCCATTATATTTTTGGATTAAACAACTCGTTTGCTGCCGTATATGATCTCTCTCAGATCTTTGTGTTTTCGCCGTTGAAAAAGGCCGATAAATTTCAAGCTTCGCTGTCGAACGGAAAATCCTGCTCGCGGATTGGTGTAGCCTGAGGTTAGCGCTCAGGACCGAGGAAAACCACGAGCTTTTCACTTCTAGGTCTTGTTCAATTTATAATTTGCTTGCACAGCCTTAATTCGTGGGAACATCGAATAAGGCATCAGGTCTTCGGTTCTGTGTATTTTATCGAGGATGGTTGATGATGGAGATACCGTAATTAATAGTACATATAGGTATATAACAGAAAGCAAATATAGAAAAGAAGAAAAGACGAATCCGGAAGAATCATTTTGTGCAACTTTCCATTCTATCTATGGCGTGCCTTATTACTTGGTACCAGGGGCTCGTTAGTACTTATGAGCCCCTGAGGGTACACACTCGGCACACACTCGGTAAACAATCGGCACATACTCGGTACAAACTCGGTACATACTCGAAAACATTCGGTACACACTAACAAATAACGCATAACCTCAGTGCTAGTTCCGAGCATACCCCGAGCTCAATAGTCGCACATCATTCAGGTCAGCGCACAAACGACAAATGTCAACAAAAAGTAATTGTTATGTTATTAATCAAGGAGTTAGGGCGTGGTTAGGCTTACGTTATTGTTACGTAATACGTCAAGGAGTTGGGCGTGGTTAGGCTTACGTTATTGATACGTAATAAGTCAAGGAGTTGGGCGTGGTTAGGCTTACGTTCACGCATGCCACTGCCGGACGCGTCATTCTCGGTATCGTGTTTAAGGCCATGGTGTGCCCCATGTTGGTGGTGTCGGAGATTACTCATAGGGCGTGGTCTTTCCATGGGGTTAACTGCCCCTGGGTACTGCCAAGGATAGATATTCTGAGGTGGGAGGATGCTCCCATAGGATTGTGGGTATCCTGGAGCTTGTGGGTACCCGGATGTCGAGTACTGCGGGGTGCACCCAGGCGGACTGCAGGGGTTCTGGGGCGTGCACGAGGAAGGCAAGCAGGGAACCTGCCCGGTATATGGAGGGTATGATAGCTGTTGCGCCATTTGCATGCCTCCCGTTGTATCGATTTTCGGAGGGTGGGAGATGATGCGGCAGTTGATGCCTGCGACGTTAATATCGTAGCAGCGAGTTTCGTAGAACTTGTTCTTGGCTGCGGCATCGGACAGGGCATCATCGCTTTGTTTCTCGCTTTTATTCGTCGGGGCGGGAGCACTGTCTGAGCAGTCGAGCATTTGCAATTGGTGGTATGGCAGCGGTTAGAATGCATTTGCGCAAGCGTGAAAAAATTAGTGTTATTCAATCTCGTTCCAAGAGCCCACTACCTTTATGCCAGCAGCTTGCTTGCCGCTGACACAAAGGTACGTGGGCTCTGGGAACGAGATTGATCAGTGTTATTAAAACTGTGCGCCCAGAATAAGCACAAACAAACGCGCTTAAATCAGTTATCTGAAACAGTGCAGTTTAAACCAACCATTGTATTTAAAATTAGTTAAAAGGGGACCGCTTGAAAAGCTTGACCTTAATCACTTAATCCCAAAAGTTTCTTATTTTTTTGTGCGTATTTGTATCAAGCTAATGTTCTATCCATATCATCAAAAATAGGGGCGCGCAGTTCATCAAGTTGTTACATCAGCAAAGCGTTAACTAACCTGATAGTTTCATCCCTCCTTCATCGCCTAGCAACAGCGCGACAATTTTAAAGTGCAGTGGTTAGTAGTGTTAATATTCTTTTAGTTTCTATTTAGTTGCATTTTCAGTTTAGTCATAGGCTTTTAAAAATAGCATACAGACTTGTAGACAGGTTTGCTGAGTATGGTGTCTAGGAAAATGACTTAAATCTGGCGGGTTTTCATTAAAGAAAACCATTGTTTGGCGCCTATCAGAGGTTACAAGGTTTTGGTTTTATTTCTTTTAGTTTGATTGCGTAACCCGAATAGGTGCGGGCGCTCACAAAGGTACCGAGTATGTACCTTTGGGAGCGCCGGTCAAGTACGCTAGATCCTCGAGCATGATGGGTTACGGGACAACTATTTGTTACTGACTTCTGTATAAATCTACTCAGGCTTTGACTTACCATTGAATATCTGTTTGGTAACATAGTTCTCGAAGTCTACCATGTGGTCCAAGCTTTTCTCGAACTGCTTTGGCTGAAGCGAAAGACAGATTCTCCTTAACTTGACAATTTACTACTCCTGCATATGACTAGCTAGAACAAGACAGAACAAATTGGCGCGAAAACTTTGGGTTCTAAACCAATCAGCACACGGGACTTAATGCAACTTATCAGCGCTCTCGACCAATCAGCACCAAGAGGACCAATGCAACTTACTGGCTGGCTGACGAGCCACTCGACGAGATTTTTCATTTTATCCTGAAATGGCAAAGTCAATAAAATGGCAAAGTCAATATAACAAGCATCAGCCTCCAAAGACATCAAGGAAATTCACCAGGCAAATATAAAAAGTTAATGTGAAACCTCGGACCATTTTTGTTTTCAATTTGACTATAAATATTATCTTTTTTGTTATAGCTCATTATAGAGGAGCTAGCGCGTAGCCACATAGGTATAGAGAAATGGTCTAGGCCCCAAAGGTATAGAGAAATGGTCTAGGCGACTCAGTTTTGGTGGTCAATGACGTCATTTTCGTGACGTCATTTCCGTCACAAGCCCCAGCCGCTATCTGCCCCTCGCCCCAGGCCTCCAGAGCGTATTCCTGCCCTAAAAAAACCCCACAAAACCCGACTGCGAACAAGCTGAAAATTGTCAAAAAGAAGTACTATTAAAAAGATTCATTCTTAGAGATGTTAACCACGAAAATGACCTTTCTAGTTATGTCTAAAAAGCGTGGTATTAAATGATTTTTAAAGTTTTAAAAGAGTAGAGTCCTCGAGTCAAGTCAGCTGGAATATAAGAAAGGCACAAAGATAGAGACAAATGCTCCTATGGTTTGTTGTTGAGCTGGCGGACGCAGGTAAGTTGGCATAGTGTTTTAAAGTACCGTATTTAGGTACTAGCGAAACGAGCTGTCGGAGTTTTTTTGTTTTCAAACTTTGATCACCTTTTTATTGTTTAAGTTAATTAATACCCCAGGCTGAGGGAATACGCATACTTGTAAGAGGCTGTATTTATTAAGTTCTCTATAATCCGCCATTAGTGCCATTCACCAATATAGGAAAATAATAACGATTCATGAATAAAATGAATACTGTATAATAGAGATAAAACCAGTCATTCATTCAATGAATGTGACCAAATTCTCATAAATATGAACAGAAAGAAATAGAAAGAAATTGAGAACTGGTTTCCTAAAACCCTAAGTATTAGTTATTAGTGAATTTGAAAACACTTAAATCGACTATGCGCTATTTTAAAATTTAAATTAAATGTCTTTGAAATCTGGTTTGATTCTAGAAATAGGTGCATATATAGACTAGAACTAGAACCTTGAGGATCTGTTATTACCTAAAAATTGTGCCTTATTGAAAATTATGTTTCATTTTTTTCCAATATACAGTACCACCTGACAATACTTTGCATAACCCTCAGTACCTCAATGTTTTCTTACAAAAACCTCAAAACGTTTTGTTTTCTCAACTGTCACATATCTCCATAATTATGTTATTTGGCCTCAAAGTAAAATTTAGATTTCACATTTAGGTTTTTTGTAGAGGAGCAATTTGCTCAAAAGCTATACTTTTTTCCCTTCTACTGCTTTCCCTTTAAAAGCCTTATCAACCTCTGGCTCATCAGCTTATAAATCTAATAAAACAGCAGAGTTCATACATCCATTCTCTGTTATGGATACCATTTTAGGAAATTTAATGTTTTTTTATTTTCAGGTTTATAAAATTAGGTTATGTATGAATTTTTTATCCTCAGGAAATTTTACAGTTTTCTACAAACGTTTTCAGGTTAATCTCAGCCAAGATTGTGAAAACAAGCTGCAGACTCGAAGGCATGACCCAGGGAGGGATGTACATAAGGTATTAATGTAGCTCACCAAAAATAAACAAAAGTAATAAAAAGAATAAATAAAAAGTTTTACAAATGGAAAAATTGTTAAAAAAATAGTAGATACCTGCATACAATAACTTTTTTCCAAGTTAGCCTGACAGGTTCTTGTATAATATTAGCCTGACAGGTTCTTGTATAATGTTAGCCTGACAGGTTCTTGTATAATGTGTGCTTTAAGACATTAAGGCTATTTGGGTTCATAAATAGGCTCTTGATTTTATATGAAGATATTATAACAATGACTGGTAGAGTAATTGATGTAGATTAGTTAATTATAACATAAATAGGTCTCCTTTATTTTCCAGAAGATCATATTTAGAATATTTTGTGGTGTTTATTTATTGTTTTAAATTTTGAAGATAATAGAAAAGCACCCATTTTTCTGTGAGGAACTTCTGTGAGGTTCTAATTTTGTAATAAATATTTCCTCCCTTCAAACCCAATGAAAGCATAGATGTATTTTGCTTAGTTATTTTGCTGTATCAGTTATCTATATACAATGATACATAACAACTCCCTTTTCTCTATAGTTAGTTAATGATATCCTGAGTATTGTCAATAAATACCTACTAACGTTAGTGTGCCTTTTTGTAGGGGGGATACATACACGTGTATGTAGAATGTTGTTTAAGACCTTTGTTTTTATATCTTTGTTCGTAAATTATGGTCTTCAGGGGGAAGGGAAGAAATGCTGGCTCCGCTTTTAGGCAGTGCCTAAATCTATATATTAATTATTGTAATTTGGTTGTTGTTGTTTTACGGAGGGCCACAAGCTTGTAAGTGTATCGCACTTTTAAGTGTTACCCACTTAAAATAAGGATACTGCTAATGCTGCTTCTTTTGTTACGTTAGAAATGCTAATCGGGTTGCGGCTAAATCATGAATACTCTGAGGGCCACGGTGTACTCGACAACCCGCCAATATAGGAGAGGCTAGCTAGCCTGGAATACATCACAGGAATCTTTATGGTTCTCTTGGTTACACGCTCGGAAAAATCATAGAGATTCGATCCTTGAGCGCGGGCCACGGGAAAGTTAAAATCGCAGGCGCAAACTAGACGCGTAACTGATTACGCGGTACCTTTAAAGGGAGTCATCATTTTTCCATTTGGAAAGCATTAAATAACTCGAGGTCTTACTCACGTCTTTTGGGCTTCGTTTCTCTTCAATTTTTTCTTTCTCTTCTTCTTGGGGAGAGTTTATTGCGCTAAACAGGTTTTCTAGCTCTAAAACACAAACGGACATATAACAAACGATATCACATATTCAGAGAAGGCAAAGGGAGTCTGATGCACGAAAAGCAGTCAATGGTAAGAGAGAAGAAGAAGAGATAAAAGGTTATTGTCTTCAGTTAGTTTGATGACTTATCTGTTCTTTTTAATCGATCGCTCGGGGAGTGGTGGTCGGGTATGAGAGAGGTAACGAAAATGGTGGAGAGGGCGGGGAGGGGGGGGGGGTGGTTGGCAGGAAGAAGGCAGATTTATGAAAAGGATGCTACCTGCACGATCAGCGTCGGATATCTTGGAATCTCCCTTCCAATCGTCACGAATGATAAAACCTTTAGTAAAAGGGAAAAAATCAACCTGTATCCTGCATTTATTCTCGCCTAATATGTGATGTGGTTATTATTTAATTGTGTAGATGTATGATTTTTCTACAACTACTTCTGACAATCAAGTGGGTATCACATGACAGTACCTTTGTTATCGGCGCCTTTATCATCGTAAGATCTCTTTTGCTCTGTGGAAACAGGAAAATTGTTTGAAATCGGAGAGTGGAAGTGTTTTTATGACTTAAATATCTTACCGGATTTTGTTTTGCCAGAGCGCGACAAAAGAGCTTGAAAGAACTCGTCTGTGGCAAAAACAACACGGATGAGCTACAGGCGACGAGGACACGATCAAACACGACACGGATAACGACACGGAAAAGCTACAAGCGACGAGGGCACGATCAAACAAGACACGGATAAGCTACAGACGACGAAGATCAAACACAAAGCGGCCTCACCTTCCTCCGCAGCTCTTCTTTTTCTTTGGAATTTTTCTAAAAAAAAAGGGGAGGAAGCCGTGGGACCTCGAGAAATTTCCGAGGTGTAAAGGGGGAGGGGGGGGGGCTTCGAAAGTGTATGGATTTTAAAAAGGGTGGTCACTTATTTCTTTGGGTGCCTATGTCTTTTATTTAAAATTAGTAAGAAAACTTTCTAATGCTATAAGCGCTCATTTTTCGTCATCGAAAAGCCTTTTTGCATCATATATATCATCTGTGCCTTCACCGAATCAATATTTCAGCAGATTTTTCCCGTCCACTTTCTGACCACCTTGCAGCTAATCTCTTGCTCGCGTTCCTTCGACATTGTCGTTTGCGTTCCTTCCTTTGCTCCTTCTTTCTTCGGTTTTCTGGACGGGTGGGGGATAGGGAGGGGCACCGAAAATATGGGGGAAGCATAAGGAGGGGGGACGTAAGAAGTTTACTTTCATAAAAATCCTCCCCCACCCCCTCGGGAAAATAAATGAACTTTCCCTGAGTACAAAAGTTGAACAGAATCTACAATAATAAACCAGAACAGCAAATCATTTTGTTATTATTTGTAAATATTTAGTTTTCCCTGTTATTCTGATACTCTTTCTAGGGGTTTGAGTCCTTTGTTTTTGTAAGGTGCAGAGCAAACTAGCCAGCACCCAGCCAGCTGTGATCAGGAAGGGGAAAATGTTTGCGCGCGCGAGAGAGCGCGGTGCGGCAGGTTGTCGCGCGTGAGAGGCTTACCATCGGATGACCGCTTCTTGTGCACTCTTTTATGTCTTGCTGGCTCCTCCTCCTCCAAGTCTGAGCGTAAAACACGAATCAGAGTCTTTTCTGAGTCGTCTTTAAGCGAGTGTCGGAAATCTAATGGAAAAAGGTTAAAAATATTTGATGAATGTTTTTTGCGACACTTTAAATAATTCTCGAATCAACAAATCAATACCGTTTATGGAGATGAAAGTCTCAACACGGCAAGATAAGTCACTAATAATATAAGTCACACTTCTCCTATCTTCTTTCGTTGGTAATACTGAAAAAAGAGCTTAGCACAATATACTGAAAACTTTAATAGTAGAATTTTTTCTTTCTAGAACAATATCTGGCTTTGCGAGTTTATACTCAGTATAGCCCTCTATTATCTACGCTCTCTTGTTTGTGGAGTGTTAAACAATTCATTCAATAGTTTAAACATAGACAAACATAAACTTTTAGTTTACTGGAGCGAGTGACGCGACGTGCTTAACCTATGATTTTAGCTATATTTTTGATGCACGAGTTTATTTCTAATCTTACTTCCCCTTCTTTACCGAGTGTTCCCCTTTTCATTCTTTTTTGTACCATAAATCGGCGAAATAGAGCACATTACGAAAAACAAGCAGTAAGGACTTGTTAGAGTGAGCGTTATCATTCCGTTTGATTTACTTGCTCAAAATATAACATTGTCAGTCTTCATCTGAAACAAAATGATAAAAATAAAACATTTATACCCTTTTTTGGTAACTAAGGTCATAAGATCACCACTGATGACTGCAAATGGGTGTGATCTCAGTTTTTTTTTGCGCTTTGGTCGCCATATAGACGCGCTAACAACCTTGATTTCTGTTATAACAAATAAAACACTAAAGTACAATTAAAAAGCAATATAAACGGCTCAATTGTAGGGAGAGTCCTTATTTTTTTTATACATTTAGCGTTTGACATTTGTGATTATTCACGCATATACACTTAACAGGTAACTAGGCGGCCGATCACCGCAAAACTAAGACTCGCCGCACATTTCCAACCAACTCCATATTACTATACGAAACACACGGTGCCACATACAGAAGTATTACAGTGATATGCGGTGGAACAGACAAGTTCGATGCGAGATTTAGATTTGAGATGAAAGTAGTGCGATTAGCTCATCGTCCTTAAGGGACTCGCGTTGTTTCGCACTACTAACTTGCTAAATACTAACTTATATTACTTACGATCAGAAGGCCTTGCGAAGCACACAGCTCCCAAAAACCCTAGGGCTAAAATGCCCAGCAACAAACGCATAGTACAATTTGTATAAAAAAACCTATTACTCGAGGAACTACATAAAAATTCGGGCTTCAGCCATCAGAGGTGCTCCTTCGGATACCAGTCGAGTGCATGCTGTGATTTGATTGGTCCAAACACCAGGAAACCGATTTGTTTATCAATATTGACGAGTCAGAACTGCGGTGGGAGACAGGTACTGAACGCTGATTGGTCAGCATCAATGATGTAATCAAGTCAAGCAGTAAATATGACGTGATCGGCTGCTAATCCGGGATTGTCGATTTTCTTCTGTTTTGAATTTTCACCGTTCAAAACGGGAATGTCCCGATTCTTGAGTTCTAGTAAAAAGAGAATGGTAGAATTTTCTGTGAAAGGGAAAATCAATATAAGCAGCATCGACCAGGGGCCATAAATGCTAGCTATTTTGAAACATGTGCTTTCATAGCAACAAATCACGTGTGCTTTTGTTATTTGATCTTTTTAATGGAAAATCGACATTGTATTAATATTATTTATTTAACTTTTAAAGAATACCGTTCAAACGAAGGTTTCCGGATGATTTCAACGAAAATTTGTGCTTTTCCTGCTTTGACCAACATTTGTTTCTATTCTACAGGTGTTTGTTTGTCACGGAAATAACCACCTGTATTACAAGAAATCACGTGCACTTTCCGGCGGAAGTGGGATTCACATAGCGCACACATCGCACTTTTTGACGTCGCTGCTCTTGATTTTACGCACGAAGAAGTGAATATTCATATTGTTTGATTCTCATGCTAGGCTTGAGACATTAAGGTATATACTGCAAATCGTGGGTAATCTGGAGGTCTCTTCTCGTGCACTTGACAGGTTAATATTTCCAAAGGATTCGGAGTGTATCTACGCTTAATGTAACGCTAACGCTTGATATTATACAATTTGCCGCTTAATGTAATACTAACGCTGTGAACAAATCAACGCTTAATGTAATACTAACGCTGTAAACAAATCAACGCTTAATGTAATAAATTAATTGTGTTTATAAAAAAGACCAAACAGCGACGTTTCTGGATCCAAAGTGGAGGCAGTTCTCCGTGGAGGAAATGACAATTAATAAAATGAAGGACAAAAACAGAAGCGTGATTTTGACAACTTTTCGGACTTTATTGAGTCCCTCTGAAGTCCGAAACGTTGGCAAAATCTCGCTTCTGTTTTTAACCTTCATTTTATGTTTGGGTTTGAATAAAACTACAACCAAACTTGTTGCGGCAGTTATTACATTAAGCGGTGATACACACGTTACAAATTAAAAAATTAAGGCAGTCCTTGTGATTTAATTTCAATCTGAATGTTCTACTTTTTAAATATAGGATTTCCATACACATATACATCATATTAAACACCTCTATTACTGCTCTTGAAAACTACTAGCGAGAGAATGATAAATACCTTGTTGTGGAATATTTACAATAATTTGAATAACTATACGTTTCAGAATCGCTAACAGAAACAGACCCAAGGCTAGGGAAGAAGTTTAAACTGGCCCATCACAGGACGGAGACGTGAATATTGAATATAGAACGTGAACAAGAATATAAATGGTAGATACGTCAGAAAGGCCAAGCAAGGCCGCGCATTCGCTACAACCCCTGCATCCCTACACTGGGCGTCAGAGGCCCTGCTTGTTTTACTCATTTTACTAAGAGGTACAGCCATCAACAATTAGTGGCTGAATCAGAGTTCTTTGTTGTGCGGATAAAGTCATCAACCATTAGTGGCTGAATCAGAGTTCTTTGTTGTGCGGATATAGTTATCAACAATTAGTGGTTGAATCAGAGTTCTTTGTTGTGCGGATATAGTTATCAACAATTAGTGGTTGAATCAGAGTTCTTTGTTGTGCGGATAAAGTCATCAACCATTAGTGGTTGAATCAGAGTTCTTTGTTGTCGGATAAAGTCATCAACCATTAGTGGCTGAATCAGAGTTCCTTGTTGTGCGCCGTGAGACGCGCGTGTTCGCTGTCGGGACTATTTTCCTTCTCAATGTGCTCGACCGTTGTTGTGCTCCTTTACGGTTCTGCGCTGGTGTTTGCTGTTGACTTTTGGCCGCGCCTGCAATTTGAGCACTCCTGCGGTTTAACGCGTCCTCTTTTAGTGGCGTTTTGCGAGTCTTTAACTCCGGTAGACTTTCAGGGCTGAATGCGCCCTGTGTGCTCTGGCGATTGTGTACGCCTTCCTTTAGCGATGATTTGTTGCGAATCTCCAGCTCTGGGCTTTCATGGCCCTCTTTTTGTGGAAGTTCGCGACTAGACGCGTCCATTTCATGCGACTCATTGCGGTTGTACGCGTCTTCTGCCTTGCTTTTTGAGGTTTGCTCCTCCGTTTGATGGGGGTTGGCTGCACATTGAGAAATGGACCCACCTTGAGGAATGGACGCGTCTGATTCGCGTATTTCGGTGTTGCCAATAGTAGATGTCTGTGGCTCTATCTCACTGAGCACACTTATAAGATCCGAGTCTTCTTGTTCGTCTGTCTCGTCAACCCCAGCAAACTGCGCAATGTCTATTGGCTGGCGTGTCTCTGAGAGAAAAGACATGGTTTACTGTGGAAAAAAGAAGGGCGCGACCAAAGATCCCGCCCTCCTCCTAATCCGCCACGAAACACTGTCCCGCACAATTTAATGACTGCGATAAAACACAGTATGATTCGTCGATAATGTCTCGGCATTTACTCAGCGCTTCGTCGATAATGTCTCGGTATTTACTTTGCGCTTCGTCGACGACGTCTCGGTATTTATTTGGCGCTTCGTCGATAATGTCTCGATGTTTTCTTTGCGCTTCGTCGATAATGTCTCGGTGTTAACTTTGCGCTTCGTCGATATTGTCTCGGTATTTACTTAGTGCTTTGTCGATGTCTCGGGAATTAGTTCGCGCTTAGTCGATAATGTCTCGTTATTTACTTTGCGCTTCGTCGACGATGTCTCGGTATTTACTTAGCGCTTCGTCGATAATGTCTCGGTGTTTATTTAACGCTTTGTCGATATTGTCTCGGTATTTACTTAGTGATTTATCGATGTCTCGGTAATTAGTTTGCGCATTTTCGATAATGTCTCGTTATTTACTTTGCGCTTCGTCGACGATGTCTCGGTATTTACTTAGCGCTTCGTCGATAATGTCTCGGTGATTACTTAACGCTTTGTCGATATTGTCTCGGAATTTACTTAGTGCTTTGTCGATGTCTCGGTAATTAGTTTGCGCATTCTCGATAATGTCTAGTTATTTACTTTGCGCTTCGTCGACGATGTCTCGGTATTTACTTAGCTCTTCGTCGATAATGTCTCGATGTTTTCTTTGCGCTTCGTCGATAATGTCTCGGTGTTTACTTTGCGCTTTGTCGATATTGTCTCGGTATTTACTTAGTGCTTTGTCGATGTCTCGGTAATTAGTTTGCGCATTTTCGATAATTTATCGGTATTTACTTTGCGCTTTTTCGATTATGTCTCGATATTTACTTTGCGCTTTGTCGATAATGTCTCGGTAATTACTTTGCGCTTTGTCGATGTCTCGGTATTTACTTTGCTCTTTGTCGATAATGTCTCGGTATTTACTTTGTGCTTTGTCGATGTCTCGGTATTTACTTTGCGCTTTGTCGATAATGTCTCGGTATTTACTTTGCGCTTTGTCGATAATGTCTCGGTAATTACTTTGCGCTTTGTCGATAATGTCTCGGTAATTACTTTGCGCTTTGTCGATAATGTCTCGGTATTTACTTTGCGCTTTGTCGATAATGTCTCGGTATTTACTTTGCGCTTTGTCGATAATGTCTCGGTATTTACTTTGCGCTTTGTCGATAATGTCTCGGCATTTACTCAGCGCTTCGTCGATAATGTCTCGGTATTTACTTTGCGCTTTGTCGATGTCTCATTATTTGCTTTGCGCTTTTTCGATAATGTCTCGGTATTTACTTTGCGCTTTGTCGATGTCTCGGTATTTATTTTGCGCTTTGTCGATAATGTCTCGGTATTTACTTTGCGCTTTGTCGATGTCTCGGTATTTACTTTGCGCTTTGTCGATGTCTCGGTATTTACTTTACGCTTTGTCGATGTCTCGGTATTTACTTTGCGCTTTGTCGATAATGTCTCGGTATTTACTTTGCGCTTTTTCGATAATGTCTCGGTATTTACTTTGCGCTTTGTCGATAATGTCTCGGTATTTACTTTGCGCTTTGTCGATGTCTCGGTATTTACTTTGCGCTTTGTCGATAATGTCTCGGTATTTACTTTGCGCTTTGTCGATAATGTCTCGGTATTTACTTCTCGATTTTTCGATAATGTCTCGGTATTTACTTTGCGCTTTGTCGATGTCTCGGTATTTACTTTGCGCTTTGTCGATGTCTCGGTATTTATTTTGCGCTTTGTCGATAATGTCTCGGTATTTACTTCTCGCTTTTTCAATAATGTCTCGGTATTTACTTTGCTCTTTTTAGATAATGTATCGGTACTTACGTAGCGCTTTGTCGATAATATCTCGGTGCAGCTTTTCCTCACGTTTGAACTTCGCCTGGAAACAAAGACAACAATTGAACTTTAAGGGCCTATGTCTAATTTTTTTTGTTTTATAAAAGCTTCTGTTTTTTGTCAAGTCTTCTTTTTATTTTTATTTTCTTCGAAACTCCAGCTCATAAGCAATACCCAATCTCATAACCAATACCCAAACTAAGCCCACCATGAAAGAACAAATGAGGTTGGCTTTGTTTTAATTACCTTTAATTCTTTTCGTGTACGTTTTGGAAACAGAGGCATCATCAAACTGAAGTCAGTACCGACTTGGCTGAGAGCTTTGTAGAATTTCAACGTCTCTGAAAAAAAAATACAGGCACTGGTATTGTCACTGACAATATTCACATGTCGGCTTTGACTTAATGTTTAAAGATCGACATATCTATTTGAAGATTTACTTTACTGGTAAACCATCTGACTACTCAAATACTTTACTGGTAGACCATCTGACTACTTAAATCTATACTCTACTAGTAAACCATCTGACTACTCAAATCTATACTTTACTGGTAAACCATCTGACTACTCAAATCTATACTTTACTGGTAAACCATCTGACTACTCAAATCTATATTTTACTGGTAAACCATCTGACTACTCAAATCTATACTCTACTGGTAAACCATCTGACTACTCAAATCTATACTTTACTGGTAAAGCATCTGACTACTCAAATCTATACCTTACTGGTAAACCATCTGACTACTCAAATCTATACTTTACTGGTAAACCATCTGACTACTCAAATCTATACTCTACTGGTAAACCATCTGACTACTCAAATCTATACTTTACTGGTAAACCTTCTGACTACTCAAATCTATACTCTACTGGTAAACCATCTGACTACTCAAATCTATACTTTACTGGTAAAGCATCTGACTACTCAAATCTATACTTTACTGGTAAACCATCTGACTACTCAAATCTATACTTTACTGGTAAACCATCTGACTACTAAATCTATACTTTACTGGTAAACCATCTGACTACTCAAATCTATACTTTACTGGTAAACCATCTGACTACTCAAATCTATACTTTACTGGTAAACCATCTGACTACTCAAATCTACACTTTACTGGTAGACCATCTGACTACTGAAATCTATACTTTACTGGTAAACCATCTGACCACTCAAATCTATACTTTACTGGTAAACCATCTGACTACTCAAATCTATACTTTACTGGTAAACCATCTGACTACTCAAATCTATACTCTACTGGTAAACCATCTGACTACTCAAATCTATACTCTACTGGTAAACCATCTGACTACTCAAATCTATACTCTACTGGTGAACCATCTGACTACTCAAATCTATACTTTACTGGTAAACCATCTGACTACTCAAATCTATACTTTACTGGTAAACCATCTGACTACTCAAATCTATACTCTACTGGTGAACCATCTGACTACTCAAATCTATACTCTACTGGTAAACCATCTGACTACTCAAATCTATACTTTACTGGTAAACCATCTGACTACTCAAATCTATACTTTACTGGTAAACCATCTGACTACTCAAATCTATACTTTACTGGTAAACCATCTGACTACTCAAATCTATACTTTACTGGTAAACCATCTGACTACTAAATCTATACTTTACTGGTAAACCATCTGACTACTCAAATCTATACTTTACTGGTAAACCATCTGACTACTCAAATCTATACTTTACTGGTAGACCATCTGACTACTCAAATCTATACTTTACTGGTAGACCATCTGATTACTCAAATCTATACTTTACTGGTAAACCATCTGACTACTCAAATCTATACTTTACTGGTAAACCATCTGACTACTCAAATCTATACTCTACTGGTAAACCATCTGACTACTCAAATCTATACTTTACTGGTAAACCATCTGACTACTCAAATCTATACTTTACTGGTAAACCATCTGACTACTCAAATCTATACTTTACTGGTAAAGCATCTGACTACTCAAATCTATACTTTACTGGTAAACCATCTGACTACTCAAATCTATACTTTACTGGTAAACCATCTGACTACTCAAATCTATACTTTACTGGTAAACCATCTGACTACTCAAATCTATACTTTACTGGTAGACCATCTGACTACTCAAATCTATACTTTACTGGTAAACCATCTGACTACTCAAATCTATACTTTACTGGTAAACCATCTGACTACTCAAATCTATACTCTACTGGTAAACCATCTGACTACTCAAATCTATACTTTACTGGTAAACCATCTGACTACTCAAATCTATACTTTACTGGTAAACCATCTGACTACTCAAATCTATACTTTACTGGTAAACCATCTGACTACTCAAATCTATACTTTACTGGTAAACCATCTGACTACTCAAATCTATACTTTACTGGTAAACCATCTGACTACTCAAATCTATACTCTACTGGTAAACCATCTGACTACTCAAATCTATACTCTACTGGTAAACCATCTGACTACTCAAATCTATACTTTACTGGTAAACCATCTGACTACTCAAATCTATACTTTACTGGTAAACCATCTGACTACTCAAATCTATACTTTACTGGTAAACCATCTGACTACTCAAATCTATACTTTACTGGTAAACCATCTGACTACTCAAATCTATACTCTACTGGTAAACCATCTGACTACTCAAATCTATACTCTACTGGTAAACCATCTGACTACTCAAATCTATACTTTACTGGTAAACCATCTGACTACTCAAATCTATACTCTACTGGTAAACCATCTGACTACTCAAATCTATACTCTACTGGTAAACCATCTGACTACTCAAATCTATACTCTACTGGTAAACCATCTGACTACTCAAATCTATACTTTACTGGTAAACCATCTGACTACTCAAATCTATACTCTACTGGTAAACCATCTGACTACTCAAATCTATACTCTACTGGTAAACCATCTGACTACTCAAATCTATACTTTACTGGTAAACCATCTGACTACTCAAATCTATACTTTACTGGTAAACCATCTGACTACTCAAATCTATACTTTACTGGTAAACCATCTGACTACTCAAATCTATACTTTACTGGTAAACCATCTGACTACTCAAATCTATACTCTACTGGTAAACCATCTGACTACTCAAATCTATACTCTACTGGTAAACCATCTGACTACTCAAATCTATACTTTACTGGTAAACCATCTGACTACTCAAATCTATACTCTACTGGTAAAACATCTGACTACTCAAATCTATACTCTACTGGTAAACCATCTGACTACTCAAATCTATACTCTACTGGTAAACCATCTGACTACTCAAATCTATACTTTACTGGTAAACCATCTGACTACTCAAATCTATACTCTACTGGTAAACCATCTGACTACTCAAATCTATACTTTACTGGTAAACCATCTGACTACTCAAATCTATACTTTACTGGTAAACCATCTGACTACTCAAATCTATACTTTACTGGTAAACCATCTGACTACTCAAATCTATACTTTACTGGTAAACCATCTGACTACTCAAATCTATACTTTACATGTAAACCATCTGACTACTCAAATCTATACTCTACTGGTAAACCATCTGACTACTCAAATCTATACTCTACTGGTAAACCATCTGACTACTCAAATCTATACTTTACTGGTAAACCATCTGACTACTCAAATCTATACTTTACTGGTAAACCATCTGACTACTCAAATCTATACTCTACTGGTAAACCATCTGACTACTCAAATCTATACTTTACTGGTAAACCATCTGACTACTCAAATCTATACTCTACTGGTAAACCATCTGACTACTCAAATCTATACTCTACTGGTAAACCATCTGACTACTCAAATCTATACTTTACTGGTAAACCATCTGACTACTCAAATCTATACTCTACTGGTAAACCATCTGACTACTCAAATCTATACTCTACTGGTAAACCATCTGACTACTCAAATCTATACTCTACTGGTAAACCATCTGACTACTCAAATCTATACTTTACTGGTAAACCATCTGACTACTCAAATCTATACTCTACTGGTAAACCATCTGACTACTCAAATCTATACTCTACTGGTAAACCATCTGACTACTCAAATCTATACTTTACTGGTAAACCATCTGACTACTCAAATCTATACTTTACTGGTAAACCATCTGACTACTCAAATCTATACTTTACTGGTAAACCATCTGACTACTCAAATCTATACTTTACTGGTAAACCATCTGACTACTCAAATCTATACTCTACTGGTAAACCATCTGACTACTCAAATCTATACTCTACTGGTAAACCATCTGACTACTCAAATCTATACTTTACTGGTAAACCATCTGACTACTCAAATCTATACTCTACTGGTAAACCATCTGACTACTCAAATCTATACTCTACTGGTAAACCATCTGACTACTCAAATCTATACTCTACTGGTAAACCATCTGACTACTCAAATCTATACTTTACTGGTAAACCATCTGACTACTCAAATCTATACTCTACTGGTAAACCATCTGACTACTCAAATCTATACTCTACTGGTAAACCATCTGACTACTCAAATCTATACTTTACTGGTAAACCATCTGACTACTCAAATCTATACTCTACTGGTAAACCATCTGACTACTCAAATCTATACTCTACTGGTAAACCATCTGACTACTCAAATCTATACTCTACTGGTAAACCATCTGACTACTCAAATCTATACTTTACTGGTAAACCATCTGACTACTCAAATCTATACTCTACTGGTAAACCATCTGACTACTCAAATCTATACTCTACTGGTAAACCATCTGACTACTCAAATCTATACTTTACTGGTAAACCATCTGACTACTCAAATCTATACTTTACTGGTAAACCATCTGACTACTCAAATCTATACTTTACTGGTAAACCATCTGACTACTCAAATCTATACTTTACTGGTAAACCATCTGACTACTCAAATCTATACTCTACTGGTAAACCATCTGACTACTCAAATCTATACTCTACTGGTAAACCATCTGACTACTCAAATCTATACTTTACTGGTAAACCATCTGACTACTCAAATCTATACTCTACTGGTAAAACATCTGACTACTCAAATCTATACTCTACTGGTAAACCATCTGACTACTCAAATCTATACTCTACTGGTAAACCATCTGACTACTCAAATCTATACTTTACTGGTAAACCATCTGACTACTCAAATCTATACTTTACTGGTAAACCATCTGACTACTCAAATCTATACTTTACTGGTAAAGCATCTGACTACTCAAATCTATACTTTACTGGTAAACCATCTGACTACTCAAATCTATACTTTACTGGTAAACCATCTGACTACTCAAATCTATACTTTACTGGTAAACCATCTGACTACTCAAATCTATACTTTACTGGTAGACCATCTGACTACTCAAATCTATACTTTACTGGTAAACCATCTGACTACTCAAATCTATACTTTACTGGTAAACCATCTGACTACTCAAATCTATACTCTACTGGTAAACCATCTGACTACTCAAATCTATACTTTACTGGTAAACCATCTGACTACTCAAATCTATACTTTACTGGTAAACCATCTGACTACTCAAATCTATACTTTACTGGTAAACCATCTGACTACTCAAATCTATACTTTACTGGTAAACCATCTGACTACTCAAATCTATACTTTACTGGTAAACCATCTGACTACTCAAATCTATACTCTACTGGTAAACCATCTGACTACTCAAATCTATACTCTACTGGTAAACCATCTGACTACTCAAATCTATACTTTACTGGTAAACCATCTGACTACTCAAATCTATACTTTACTGGTAAACCATCTGACTACTCAAATCTATACTTTACTGGTAAACCATCTGACTACTCAAATCTATACTTTACTGGTAAACCATCTGACTACTCAAATCTATACTCTACTGGTAAACCATCTGACTACTCAAATCTATACTCTACTGGTAAACCATCTGACTACTCAAATCTATACTTTACTGGTAAACCATCTGACTACTCAAATCTATACTCTACTGGTAAACCATCTGACTACTCAAATCTATACTCTACTGGTAAACCATCTGACTACTCAAATCTATACTCTACTGGTAAACCATCTGACTACTCAAATCTATACTTTACTGGTAAACCATCTGACTACTCAAATCTATACTCTACTGGTAAACCATCTGACTACTCAAATCTATACTCTACTGGTAAACCATCTGACTACTCAAATCTATACTTTACTGGTAAACCATCTGACTACTCAAATCTATACTTTACTGGTAAACCATCTGACTACTCAAATCTATACTTTACTGGTAAACCATCTGACTACTCAAATCTATACTTTACTGGTAAACCATCTGACTACTCAAATCTATACTCTACTGGTAAACCATCTGACTACTCAAATCTATACTCTACTGGTAAACCATCTGACTACTCAAATCTATACTTTACTGGTAAACCATCTGACTACTCAAATCTATACTCTACTGGTAAAACATCTGACTACTCAAATCTATACTCTACTGGTAAACCATCTGACTACTCAAATCTATACTCTACTGGTAAACCATCTGACTACTCAAATCTATACTTTACTGGTAAACCATCTGACTACTCAAATCTATACTCTACTGGTAAACCATCTGACTACTCAAATCTATACTTTACTGGTAAACCATCTGACTACTCAAATCTATACTTTACTGGTAAACCATCTGACTACTCAAATCTATACTTTACTGGTAAACCATCTGACTACTCAAATCTATACTTTACTGGTAAACCATCTGACTACTCAAATCTATACTTTACATGTAAACCATCTGACTACTCAAATCTATACTCTACTGGTAAACCATCTGACTACTCAAATCTATACTCTACTGGTAAACCATCTGACTACTCAAATCTATACTTTACTGGTAAACCATCTGACTACTCAAATCTATACTTTACTGGTAAACCATCTGACTACTCAAATCTATACTCTACTGGTAAACCATCTGACTACTCAAATCTATACTTTACTGGTAAACCATCTGACTACTCAAATCTATACTCTACTGGTAAACCATCTGACTACTCAAATCTATACTCTACTGGTAAACCATCTGACTACTCAAATCTATACTTTACTGGTAAACCATCTGACTACTCAAATCTATACTCTACTGGTAAACCATCTGACTACTCAAATCTATACTCTACTGGTAAACCATCTGACTACTCAAATCTATACTCTACTGGTAAACCATCTGACTACTCAAATCTATACTTTACTGGTAAACCATCTGACTACTCAAATCTATACTCTACTGGTAAACCATCTGACTACTCAAATCTATACTCTACTGGTAAACCATCTGACTACTCAAATCTATACTTTACTGGTAAACCATCTGACTACTCAAATCTATACTTTACTGGTAAACCATCTGACTACTCAAATCTATACTTTACTGGTAAACCATCTGACTACTCAAATCTATACTTTACTGGTAAACCATCTGACTACTCAAATCTATACTCTACTGGTAAACCATCTGACTACTCAAATCTATACTCTACTGGTAAACCATCTGACTACTCAAATCTATACTTTACTGGTAAACCATCTGACTACTCAAATCTATACTCTACTGGTAAACCATCTGACTACTCAAATCTATACTCTACTGGTAAACCATCTGACTACTCAAATCTATACTCTACTGGTAAACCATCTGACTACTCAAATCTATACTTTACTGGTAAACCATCTGACTACTCAAATCTATACTCTACTGGTAAACCATCTGACTACTCAAATCTATACTCTACTGGTAAACCATCTGACTACTCAAATCTATACTTTACTGGTAAACCATCTGACTACTCAAATCTATACTCTACTGGTAAACCATCTGACTACTCAAATCTATACTCTACTGGTAAACCATCTGACTACTCAAATCTATACTCTACTGGTAAACCATCTGACTACTCAAATCTATACTTTACTGGTAAACCATCTGACTACTCAAATCTATACTCTACTGGTAAACCATCTGACTACTCAAATCTATACTCTACTGGTAAACCATCTGACTACTCAAATCTATACTTTACTGGTAAACCATCTGACTACTCAAATCTATACTTTACTGGTAAACCATCTGACTACTCAAATCTATACTTTACTGGTAAACCATCTGACTACTCAAATCTATACTTTACTGGTAAACCATCTGACTACTCAAATCTATACTCTACTGGTAAACCATCTGACTACTCAAATCTATACTCTACTGGTAAACCATCTGACTACTCAAATCTATACTTTACTGGTAAACCATCTGACTACTCAAATCTATACTCTACTGGTAAAACATCTGACTACTCAAATCTATACTCTACTGGTAAACCATCTGACTACTCAAATCTATACTCTACTGGTAAACCATCTGACTACTCAAATCTATACTTTACTGGTAAACCATCTGACTACTCAAATCTATACTCTACTGGTAAACCATCTGACTACTCAAATCTATACTTTACTGGTAAACCATCTGACTACTCAAATCTATACTTTACTGGTAAACCATCTGACTACTCAAATCTATACTTTACTGGTAAACCATCTGACTACTCAAATCTATACTTTACTGGTAAACCATCTGACTACTCAAATCTATACTCTACTGGTAAAACATCTGACTACTCAAATCTATACTCTACTGGTAAACCATCTGACTACTCAAATCTATACTCTACTGGTAAACCATCTGACTACTCAAATCTATACTTTACTGGTAAACCATCTGACTACTCAAATCTATACTTTACTGGTAAACCATCTGACTACTCAAATCTATACTTTACTGGTAAACCATCTGACTACTCAAATCTATACTTTACTGGTAAACCATCTGACTACTCAAATCTATACTCTACTGGTAAACCATCTGACTACTCAAATCTATACTCTACTGGTAAACCATCTGACTACTCAAATCTATACTTTACTGGTAAACCATCTGACTACTCAAATCTATACTCTACTGGTAAACCATCTGACTTCTCAAATCTATACTCTACTGGTAAACCATCTGACTACTCAAATCTATACTCTACTGGTAAACCATCTGACTACTCAAATCTATACTTTACTGGTAAACCATCTGACTACTCAAATCTATACTCTACTGGTAAACCATCTGACTACTCAAATCTATACTCTACTGGTAAACCATCTGACTACTCAAATCTATACTTTACTGGTAAACCATCTGACTACTCAAATCTATACTTTACTGGTAAACCATCTGACTACTCAAATCTATACTTTACTGGTAAACCATCTGACTACTCAAATCTATACTTTACTGGTAAACCATCTGACTACTCAAATCTATACTCTACTGGTAAACCATCTGACTACTCAAATCTATACTCTACTGGTAAACCATCTGACTACTCAAATCTATACTTTACTGGTAAACCATCTGACTACTCAAATCTATACTCTACTGGTAAACCATCTGACTACTCAAATCTATACTCTACTGGTAAACCATCTGACTACTCAAATCTATACTCTACTGGTAAACCATCTGACTACTCAAATCTATACTTTACTGGTAAACCATCTGACTACTCAAATCTATACTCTACTGGTAAACCATCTGACTACTCAAATCTATACTCTACTGGTAAACCATCTGACTACTCAAATCTATACTTTACTGGTAAACCATCTGACTACTCAAATCTATACTTTACTGGTAAACCATCTGACTACTCAAATCTATACTTTACTGGTAAACCATCTGACTACTCAAATCTATACTTTACTGGTAAACCATCTGACTACTCAAATCTATACTCTACTGGTAAACCATCTGACTACTCAAATCTATACTCTACTGGTAAACCATCTGACTACTCAAATCTATACTTTACTGGTAAACCATCTGACTACTCAAATCTATACTCTACTGGTAAACCATCTGACTACTCAAATCTATACTCTACTGGTAAACCATCTGACTACTCAAATCTATACTCTACTGGTAAACCATCTGACTACTCAAATCTATACTTTACTGGTAAACCATCTGACTACTCAAATCTATACTCTACTGGTAAACCATCTGACTACTCAAATCTATACTCTACTGGTAAACCATCTGACTACTCAAAGTCTATTGTGATGACCATCCAACTACTAAATAGGCCATTCCAGCTATAAGCATGCGGGCGCACTCACCATGGAAACCTACCTCAATTACCGACATGCAGCAGGCGTTTCTTTTTGGTGCAAGCTTAAAAATGTGCGCACTATATTCTGGTAGTTAAGGTAGGTTTCTATGGTAATGAGCGCACAAACTTTGACTGGAATGGCTTTCTCACACGTGGATTTCGCTAGAATGACACAATGGCAACTTGCAGAGTCAAATAATTTTGTATCTGGATCAAATTTTAATTTTATTCTCATTTGAATAACTGGAACCAAGAATTAAAATGAGCTCCAATAAGAGATTTATTGTAGTTTGATGGGAGTCCCTCCCAAGGCTTATTTAAAGACCTTTTCGCAGTTAAAATTACAATACTTGGGAGGCCTGTGGTTTTACACAAAAGAGAGACCAAACAGGTGTGCATTTCTTCTTCCTGACAAAAGATAGTAAACAGAGAACATACAAGACAGCAACATTTTGTTAAATATATGTAACTAGTGATTTCCCGTGAAATATTAACGAAAAGAAATTCTTTGTTGTACAAAACCTTTAAGGTCTATTTCAATCCTTCAATGTATTGGGCTCCCTGGTGCTTTAGGGGAATAGTATAAGTCATCGTAAACATTAATTAAACAAATGCCTCCCTTTTGAGTCCCCAACATATTTATCTCATATTTAATTTACCTTATAAAAATGTGAAAAGGCACTTTCTATAAAATACCGCCCGTTTTTTAGTATTCCGCCTTTTCCTATATCCGTGTTGGGAACCCCGTGTATGATGTTTTTGGCGGGAATCAGACAACCAAATTCAAACCATGCCATGTCACACGTTCATACAGAATGTTGGGTTTTGTAAATCGCATCGTTGGCTTTTTTTGGGATTAGTGTGTTATTTAGTGGTCGGTTCCATACTTTTTAATGAAAATTGATGTGAAATAAAAGGTATGTGGGTCTGAAAACACAAAATGACCGCCAACTATTTGTAAAGAACAAACCTTTTGCTTTTATAAAAAAATCGAAGTGTACTTTACTTCATCGAGATTGATCTGATAAAATAAGAAGTGTTGTGCACCATCTCGATTTGATTAAATAAGCGTTTATGCACAGATTGAATTGAAGTTATTCAAAAGTCAAACGTCTTGCAGTTGTAAATAAAAGGTATTTTCTTTTTGCGAACCGTTTTGTTTATGCGCGATGGATTCTACTTTCTTTTCGAGGTAGGAATAATGCCTTTCTAACTAACGATAAAAAGACGGTTGTGTTTTTAGATACAATTAATCTATCTATGCAATGAAACTACGGCAAGTATTTTTTTTTTTTCAGATATGATTTTCTGGCTGGGCGCAGGGTACAAGGCTTTGTCTGGATTAGCCAATCAGAAACTTAACACTCGAAAGTCCGTCCATAAATATATTAGCATAATTATCACAACAAGAGTTGAAAATGGCAGGTCGAGTGCTTCACATCTGCTCGAGAATTCCCCAAACAAACACCGAGGTTTTCAAAACTCAACGAATGCACAAAAAGAATGTTTTATTTCTTTTATAAAATTATTTCTAAGACTATGCAAACGCAAAAGACAAACTTCACAACAGCCCGCGCTCATGGCGTCATTATAGTGCACGTCAGCACGTGCGCAGAAAACAGTTTGAAAAACTGACTTCAAATTCCAAGCCATATTTACTTCATAGTTTGGTGGTTCATCTATTTGGACTTATTTTGCAATTTCCTATTTACCTGGGACGCGTTTTTTTCCCGAAGAATATTGTTTTTCTGTAATAATCACTTTATTTTAAACATATGTTTTTTTTGCGCCATAAACATAATTACGCACGCACGCCTCTGAATTGGCGGGAACGCTGGGAAACCCCCGGTGAGTCCGCACATCACGCATAATTATCTCAGTTACGATGTGACGTCACGGACAGCTGTCAGCCTATCCATTTCTTAGCGTATTATATATAGTATAGATACTTCATAGCTAAGACATGCCCTTTGATCTGCTCTCTGGTGTAAAATCACAGGCCTCCTAAATATTACATTTTTAACAGTCAAAAGATCAATTGTATTTTGATAGTAGTCTCTCTGCAAGGCTCATTGGTCTTACCATTGATGCCCCACCGTCCAATCTTTCTTTGCTTCAGATAGGCAGCATAGTTCATCTGGTTAGAGTCCTCAAACACAAGCTCCCTGCATTACAACCAGATCCATGAGAAACTCACACACAGACAAAAAAAGACAAATTCATTCATTCAACACAGTATTACCTGTCCTCTGCTGACTTTTGCGGTGAAGTGCGTATAAGTAAACTGGAAAGAAAAGCGTATTAAGTGAATGTTCCACTTCGGATAGTTTCAAGGTAACTTCTTGAAAAAGCCCATTTCTTTCAATTCAATTTAAAATATAATAAAAGCCAGAAAAGCCTAACTGAAGCGTACAGTAGTTTTTACCAGAGATCTGAATGGTCAATCTGATAAATGTGAACCACAACAACCATAGTGGAGTTGGGTTGCATTTGGCTTTATTTCAAATAAATTTTAACTAGCCTAAACGATTTCCCAAAATAACAAATCTAGGGTCGATGGCGTGTGTGCGAGTGTGGGGAGGGGGGATAGGCATGTTACCCAGACAAATGGCACTGGGATTGAGATTAAGGGAATATTGGCACAGGATGTGGTTATCCTTCTTACCTTTCCTCGTCAAGGATAATGCTGCCGTCTTCAGCTATCTTGACCTGGGGGGCCAGGGACACGTCATCGCTGCTGTTCTTGGTGGGCGTGTCACCCTCAGGGGTA
The DNA here is from genome assembly GCF_932526225.1 of Nematostella vectensis. Taxonomy (NCBI): domain Eukaryota; kingdom Metazoa; phylum Cnidaria; class Anthozoa; order Actiniaria; family Edwardsiidae; genus Nematostella; species Nematostella vectensis. The sequence goes on from NC_064036.1 coordinate 20,321,196, forward strand.
GTATCTGTTGCCTGTGATGGCCCAGGAGTAGACGGGGACTGGGGAGGAGTACTGGCATCTCCAACACTGAAAGCAGAAACTATATCATTACATACTGTGGTTTAAATCATTACTAATATTTGGGATAAGAGAGTCAAATTCCTGTTCTACTGTATGTAAATAAACTACAGTAAATTTCACAGAGTCATACAGTATTTACATGTACCAAACCTTACTAGTACAATACCCTACTAGTACCTTAAATAGACATATTGACTAGTATATTTACATATTTACATTATTACATATTTACCTTGACATGATGTCTGATTTTGATCCTCTCCTTCTTTTGGTATCAAGAGAAGACCTATGTACATAAAACACAAAAAAATAGCAAAACAGTAAACTACCTGTATTTCATTTTTAAAAGTATTTTACAAGTACAGCACTACTGTAGATGGTAGCAAACAATTGCTGTGACCAATTGTCTTTCTTTGTACAGTCAAATAATTTCTTATGTGATGGTTAAAACATGCAAATACAGTATGTAATATTTAAGATAACCAACAATCACCAAATGATTAGGCTAAATAGATAGATAGGTGACATACTTCATGGGGTTTTCTTTGGGATTGAAGTAGATCAAGTCTTGTAGAGTCATTCTACTTGGGTCAAGCGGTTCCTTGTGCTTGTAATGTTTAAGTGGTTTCTTTCTTCGTTCTTCATGCTAAATGCAAAAAGAGCAAGGTTATAACAGAAATGGAAATCTCATGAAGAATATACAGTACAGTAGGTTACTGCAGTTATGTAGGCATGGAAATGACAAGGAAATAGGAACTGAATGCAAGCATGGGAATCTTAAGTTAATACAGTACATTTGGCTACAAAAACCTTTTTACATTATGCACTATTCCTTTAAATGTTAAATCACATAACTTTTTTCTATTCTAACACAAAATGTACCTTTTTCACAGCTTGTTCCACTTGGGGGTGGTCTTCCCCGGCCTGTTTGGTTGAAGAGGCAGCTTCCTCAGTAGTAGAGACTTCCACACTCATGTGCTCCGGTTCACTGCTTTCTGCTGGCATAATGTTCTCTATTTCTGATGACCGCCGCTGACGCTTGTGGCACTCAGAATGGCCCGCACTAACTTCACTTTCAATAACAACATCCTAAAGAAAACAAAATGTTGGTTATGGGGCCAGGACATAGAGGTGGTCATATTTCTCAACAGTCTGAAATATGTTTCAAGAGATCAGATCTTGAGATATTGTACTCTTGATGATGAGTCCTTGTGCTAGGCTGCTGGTCAGCTCTCATCTGATTAGCTGAATTGCAATTCATAACTGTCGTATAACAATGATTTGTCTTTGCTAAAATACATCTTTTTAAATCAAATAAGAAAAAAAAACTAACGTGTGGGGATCTGTGTTCCGGGCCCCTTTACTCTTCACGGTCCACCCCATATCTTGTCCATATCTCCACGTGTGTCGAACAAGATGGCTCTAAATTTGGACGGAAAAGACGAAAATCCTCCACTACAAACAGGTAATATTCAATTGGAAGCCGCCTCGGCACTTCCCTCTTCAATTTTACAAGCGGATTTTGTAAAATTGCTGAGAGACTCGCTTCTCCCGTCACTGGTAGACACGGTTAAAAGGAGTCTCATTGACGATGCCAATCTGCAAAACTCTGCCATCAGTCAAGCCCCCGGTTAAAAAAAAGGCGAAACTATTTTATCCAGTACAGCCACTGGGTCACCAAATGGTGATATTTTACCCAGACAGGCCACTGGGTCACAAAAAGGCATGCAAAGTGGTCCAACGCCAGCCAAAAGGCCATGGCTGCTATGCTAAGCAACTTTCAGGCTTTGACAAGCGTCAATTGACACGGAGTTGTCCACGACCAGATGTCAACTGTGTGTACACACCACAGATCGACAGATTCCTGTACAGGACCCGAAACGATCCCAGGACCCGAAACGATCCCAGGACCCGAAATGATCCCCAAAAGTACCCCAACTCATCCCGGGACCCGAAACGATCCCAGGACCCAAAACGATCCCCAAGAGTCCCCGAAATGAACCCCAAGGAATTGCAGTAATGGACAAACAAAAGGAATGTGGAAGGATTGGCTTTCAGTTTTAAAAACATATGAAACATTTTAGCATTTTAGCTAGTCACTACCCAGAAATTTGAATTAACTAAAACCATAGTATTAAGATTTTTATATACGACTGTGCGGGAAATACAGCTTTCGACAGCTTGGTTGAGTCAGCAATTGGGGTCAAATAAAAATCCCCGTGATGGTAATTTGAAGAACCAGGCGTGAATAAATAATTCATACATAACAAGCCATAAACGAATGTCTCCAAAGATTAGACATGCCTCTGCTTTCCCGTAGGAAAATGTTTGTTTGTGTTCAGTGAATGAAAGACCTATCATAAAGAGAGATAGAGAGAAATCATGCAGTGGTGTACACACTACTACATAAGGAAATTCAAAACTCACATATTGCTTTCAACAAAAACCACATCTCTTAATATTTTGCAACTGTAGTAAAAGGGTTATTCGAGTGCATTACTCAGTGTGCTTTTGTCATTCCATCTTCTCGGCCTAACCGGCTGTTGGTAAATATTCGCTCGTGTGAACAAGGATTTCGTGGTGAAAAACACGTTTGGTTGTCAAATGAATATAGATTTTTAGGCGTGATGTTTACCGGAAACGAGATTTTGGTGTCAGAGTCATGTGTTGAAACTGCAAATGTTTCGAAGGTCAAAAGTTTGGTTGTTCTGAGCAAGGCTGTGCTTTGGCTGTGCTATTTTTATGTTGTACTCCTTTCAGTAGCAATTAAAAGTTGTGTATTTGTTTTGGACTCTGTTTATGGGTTTACCGCCAGGGCAATGTAATAAATAGAAGTATTGTATTGGAATTTAAGTTTTTTAAGTCATGTTATTTAGAAATAGACTCGCTGTCAATCCTTAATTATGCTTTAAGAATTGGAAGTGCTTTCTTCTGCTTTCCCTTTGTCCGTTACCGCAATTCCGTGGGGTTGATTTCGGGGACTCCTCGGTTTCGTTTCGGTCAGTTGGGGTACTTTTGGGGATCATTTCGGGTCCTGGGATCGTTTCGGGTCCTGGGATCATTTCGGGTCCTGTACATTCCTCCCAGATCTCGTGCCGAAATGCAAGCAGGAGGATAAGACCCTGCGTAAAACTCAAGATTTACTGCTGGATGTGTCAGGGCCAATCTCAGCAGCCTATGAACATATCTGTCAAGCAAAAAACACTCCTCAGGAAGCTAATTTGTCTTAAGTACTAAGCCTCCTCACAAAATCCCTGCAATTACTGGGTAATGTCAACAACCACTTGTCTGCCAAGCGTAGGACACAGGTGTTGTCCAAGATTGGGCCAAAGTATACTTCTCTATCCAATTAAACATGGAAAAATAATGGCAAAGAGCTATTTGGCCAAGGGTTTGAGCACCGCCTCAAGCAGCGTGCAGAAACCGCAAAGGCCCTTTTCTCAGCTTCATCCGTCCCTAGAGGAAGGCCCTTTTTTCGGAGAGGTGCCTCCTCATCAGGAACATGGCAGCGGGGAGGCACAGCGTACGGCCAGTACAGCACCAGAGGTCGGGGTCAGTTCAGATCAACCAGACCAATCAGGGGAAGGGGCAGAGGATTTATGCCCAGCTTAACCCAGTCAACACCCCAACAATAAACAGTCAATGTATGTTTATCACACCTTCCCAGGAAAACCTAGTCATAGGGGGGCGAACAGCTCACTTTTATTCAAATTGGCTAGACGTAACAAACGACCCATTGGTCCTAGAGTCTATCTCGGGCCACAAATTAGAGTTTGTACAGGAGCCATACCAGCTTACGGTACCAGTCATGCATCTCACACCCCAGCAAATGGAGATAATAGATTCAGAGGTTATTGCCCTAGACAAAAAAGGGGAAATTATCAGGGTTCTCAGCCACAGTTACCCTTTCGAAAACCAGTTCGTTAGCCCCTTATGCACTGTACCCCAAAAAGGAGGGGGTTTCAGACCTCAAGGGTTTCAATCATTTCCTAGAATAACAACATTTCAAGATGGAAGGGGTGACAACGTTAAAAGATCTCCTGCGAAGGGGCGATCTTTTGAACAAAATAGACCTAAATAATGCCTATTTGACAATTTCCAATTTCGAAACAGGACCAAAAGTACCTGCGCTTCAGGTGGAAAAACCAACTCTGGCAGTTTCTTTCCCCCCCATTTGGCTTAGCAAGTGCTCCTCGGGTCTTTACCAAAATCCTCAAACCAGTAGTAGCACACTTGAGGAAAAGGGGTATCCGACTAATCATTTACTTGGATGACATCCTAATTATGTCTGCGTCCAAAGAACTGGCTCTAAAATCCATTTTATGCCCTACACGGGAGCTAAAGTTTCTTGGTAAAGTCGGAAACAATGTCCATGTCCCTCCCAAGGGACAAGATCAGAGGCATAAAACGGGAATGCCAAAATATGCTAGAAAATCCAAGGGTGTCAGTTCGGTATTTGTCACGACTTCTGGGAAAATTGTCGGCATCCACTCAGGCAGTTTTCCCAGCCCCCCTGCACTAGCAGTTCTTGCAGAAAGCGAAACACTAAGCTCTAAAGAAAAGTCTGGATTACGAGACCATGTTGACCCTAGACCATGCAGCTCAAGAGGAGCTGACCTGGTGGAGGGACATCTGTCCAAATAAAACTGCCAATGGAAAATACCACAGCCATTGCATACATAAACAAGTTGGGGGGGGCAACTCCCATGTCCTGGCCAGTCTAGTTTACGACATATGGCAGTTGTGTCTCGAAAGACAAATCAGTATAAGTGCTCAACACATTCCAGTTGTTCACAATGTTGCCGCAGACACAGTCCAGGGTAGACAGGGACTCTTCCGGTTGGAAACTAGACCCAGAAATCTTCTCACTCCTAAACTTGTTATGGGGACCGCTTCAGGTCGACCTCTTTGCAACCTGTCTCACGAACCAACTCCCAAGGTTTGTGAGCTGGAGACCAGACCCAGAGGCGGAAGCAATGGATGCCTTCACTCTGGACTGGTCCCAGATGGGGTTATGCATTCCCACCATTCAATCTAGTAGGTCGGTGCCTGGCACAAGTATTGGAACAGAGAGTGCAGTGTCTGTGCTTGCTGACACCAGTATGGAAAACCCAGCCGTGGTATCCCATGCTATTAGAACTCAGCATAGACTTCCCTCGCCTGCTCCCAGTCAACCCACAACTGGTGTACAGGGAGGGGAACCCACATCCCCTTCCTCGCCTTCAACTAGCAGGCTGGCTTGTCTCAGGGAACGATATGCTTCGAGCAGTGTTTCAGGCTAGGCTCAACAGCTGCTCTTGTCCGCCTGGCGCAGCCAAACCTCAAAATCCTATGACTCAGCCTGGCGCAAATGGGATAGCTGGTGTGTTAAACAACAAATTAATCCCCTTTCTGCCTCTATCCAAGACATTGAGAATTTTTTAGCTGCACAATATGACAATGGAAGATAGTATCGCACCATTGACGTTTATAGATCAGCTATTTCAGGGATCCGTCCTAAGGTGGATGGCTTATGTGTTGTCCAACACCCCTCAGTGTGCCAAGTGATGAAAGGTATAATTCAAAGGGAACCACCCCTTCCGAGATATACCGCCTCCTGGAACGTCAGGCAATATAACAATGCTCCCACCCTCCCAACCCTTTATCATTGTTATTTTGTTCTTTCACATGTTGTTCCGCTCATCAAAAAGACGAGATATGGAGTGGACCGTGAAGAGTTAAGGGGCCCGACACAGGGCCCCACACGTTAGTGTTTTCTTGTTATTTGATTTAAAAAGCTGTATTTGAGCGAAGAAAATAAAGACAAAGCATTGTTATATTGTGTCTCCATTTATTCTTACAATTCATCCTACACTGCGACCCTTCGGGTCATGCGTAATCTGGAATTTGACCTATGGGTCACTCAAGCATCACTTAATCACTCAATCACTCAAGCATCTGAACATGACAAATCCTGACAAAGATCAGAACTTCAATATGGAGGCAGGCAACAACAACACATCTCTACTTATGCCAAGCTTTACACAAGTTGAAAGGCCAACCCTAAATCCTGAACAAGGAGCTGCAGTCAATGCTTTGTTACTGTAGAAGTACAGTACACGATATTCTAGTTCTTCTTACTTTGTAGCTTGGGGAAGAGCTTGGTATTTCAAGTCTTTGCAAATACAATACTGGGAGTCCCAGGCCCGAAGCCAGGGGGGTTCAGGGAGTACCACTGCAATGTACACTATATGTAGGACGAGCCACCTAATGGTTCGCTTTATGGGTAAACAAACCCCTCTCCTCCCCTCAAAATCCAGGCTATGGGCCTGAGTCCATAAGGCCATACAGTACCTTATTACACTTAATTTTCGCGACGTCAAAATTTCGCGATTTTGAGATGGCGATATTTTGCGACAATTTATTTCACGATTTTCCTATTTTCGTAATGAGAATACAGTACCCAGAATAGAACAAGACCACGCCCACTTAAGTATCTTTTAGGGTCGTTTTAAAAAAACCTGACAATGATCCCCGCCCCTTTGGTATCGGAGCACCCCCCCTGAAATAGAATCAGCACAATTATCATTCAGGGGGCAGGTGCACAAAGGCCCTTCTGCGCATATAGCACTTATAACTACAGGCTTTAAACAACCTGAGCAACATTGCTGTTTGCCTTTTCTGATGAATTTCTCAAATGCCTTTGACAGCCTAAAGCACAAGATCCTGGCTCACAAGCTAAAGACGTGGCTCATAAATAGGTACATAATCAATTAGTACTTGAGCTTCCTAAAGGGACGACAACAGAGGGTGTGTGCTAAGGGAGTCACCATGGACTGGATAGAGGTAAATCAAGGAATCAAACAAGGGAGCGTCTCTGGGCCCTACCTATCTGTCATGTTTCTAAGTGATCTCAACATACAGTACAAGATGAGGGATTACTGTAAGTCCAGATTACAAAGAAAGTGAGTGAACAAACGAATAACGCTCCAAACAAACTCCAAATTTGCCTTTCATATTAACATCAAATTGAAGGAAGCAAACGCTTGTCTATACGTTATTAGATCCCTGAGAAAGGAAGGGTACCAACAGGCAGAAGTACTGTAGATCAAGTCTTTATGAGAATTGTTGTGCCCAAATTGACCTATGGTTTGGCAGTCTATGGGGCTAGTCATTCAGAGTTAAACACACAGAGATTTTATAAAGTCAATATCATGGATCTTCTTCAGAAAACAGACACTAAGATCTTCACCAAAATCAAATGTAACCACAACCACCCTCTAAGGGATATTGCTCCTGTTGTTATATCAACTAATTACAATTCGTAGAAAGACTCACCAAGACCCGTGTTAATACTGATAGATTTCTCAACCCCTTTGCTAATAGGCTTGCATTCAGATATAACTTAGCCTTAACAAGTAAGCCTTAAAGTTATAACGGCTGGGTTTTTTTCCCCCGTACTTGTAAAGTAGTGTGTAAAGTAGAGCACTCCTAGCAATGTATTTTTTTTCTAGTAAGAATAAAAATTGTCATTAGAATTATTATTATTCTTCATGCTTACCTGAGCAAGTACAGCATCTGCCACCGGGACATCAACTGCTGGGGATTCCCCTTGGTCTAGAGAGTCTTTAGAGACAGAGCCAGCCCTGCGCCTTCTTGAAGCGCTAACAAGATTAGGCAACATCCTTTTTCTCCTACTGATCAATGATCCACTTCCAGATAAGGGCTGTGTTGTATCATCTGGTCCCAAAACAGAGTTTTGTGGGGATTGGTGTATAGATATGACATTTGTTCGTGCAATTCCGACAGGTGTATTAGCAGCCTTGACTCTATTAGGTATAAAAGGAACATGTTCTGGTGAATCAGCAACATGGTCTTCTGTTTGCTTGTTGTTTACCAATAGTTCACTCTCAAGGTCATTCCTGTCACATGTTCTTATAACCAGTTCAACTGAGTGGATTTTACTTGCAGTAATATTTTCACTTGTTTTACTTAGTGGTTTATTTGCGCTTTGTTTGCCTCCCCTATCACTGGCTCGAGGTCGTACTGTCACGGCTGGTTTTATTCTCGTCCGTCTCCCTGGTTTACAGTCATTGGTTGTTGTAGGAATAGCCTTAGTTGAGCCTTCATTTGAGGTTATTATGCCAGCATCATCTGAAATACAGTGAAATCGTTCATATGTTAAATCTTAGATTAATTTAATATTAATGATTTTCCAGAGAATCTTTATCTTCTTTCCGTTTAAATGCCTTACTTAACTTAGGAAGTAAGTGTAAAAAAAAACTTCAAAAGTTATTAAACATATTGGCTTTATTCTAATACCCAAAGTGTCCCCGTAAAGTTAGTAAATGTTCATTTTATCACAGTGTACGGTACCTTGGCTCTCTGCTGTGCTTGAGCATTTATTTGCATCGTTGGATCTTTCGTCGCTTTCATTATTTTGCTCGCTAGCCGTCGAACTGTTAGTACTTCGTGTGGAAGGTGTTGACCTAGAATTCGACGAACCACTGCTCCTATTTGACCTACCTCTAGGCGCCACATTAGGCCGGAAGCGAGTCCTCATTGCAAAATAGTTCAAACACGTTAATCAATATACCAAAGCTACATGTTATACCACTGTGTAAACGTTATCTAGACGAAAAACTGTGGACTTTGTAAAAATTTTGGCGCTTGTTGTTGAAGGAAAACTTCTCTTGTTCACGACTATCCGCTGACACATATTGAGCTCGTCCCAGTCTCCCTCGTCAAACGTTTTCAAAACGCTTAATTGCATATTTTGGTGCAATATACCACGGGCTATAGGATAATTTGACTCCAAAATAAAGTCTAATGTCTTTTTAGTGCTGAATAAAGCACGTATCCCTACTTCAACTGGATTTATTTGCCTTGGTTTCGCCCCTACAGCGAGCTCTGTCCCACGCGCTTTCGACCTTTCAAACGACGCGCTGTCTAACCGCCGTCACCTGGTAAATGAGTAACTCGACCCCTAAGAGATCACTTGACGTTTTTGGGTGACAAGTTCAAACAAAATAAACACAGAATTGACTACGCTCGAATCGCCAAAGAACGACGAAAGAATAATATTGAATTCTGTTTTATTAATAAACAATAATTATCTGTTGTTGATATGAGCATATTAAAGAGTTTATACGTATTGATTGAAATAAAAAGTAGTATTTTTTAAACAAATCAGGCATTATTTTAGCATTTTTTTGGCTATATGCGAGAACTTCTAGTAGAATTAGATGTCAGTTTTAGTAGCATTATCGAGGAAGGCCTCCGGAATTTTCAGTGGGCGCAATGGCGCGCACTTCCCCAGCCACTCGCTATCGCCGAATTTTATTATGGCCTTGCGTTAGAAAAGCAGTGCGGGCGTGTGCTAGCGCTCATAGGGAATATTTTAATGGCGCTTAGTTCTCGCTAATTCGAAAAGGTTTTTGGTGACCTTTGCGATGATACGTGAGGTTTATGTACAAATTTTCCTATTAGAATAAAAAAAAAAACGCTGTAAGCTCAAACGGGGAATGGCAAAAAGCAAAATTCAGTTCGAAGACTGACATCTGCTAATAGTTATAAACAAGGGAGCATAAAGATAAGAGAGGGACACTTTGGTATTACCCGCGCGCCATGTCGATTCCGAATCTGGCTATTTTTAGTAACCACCACCCCACCACTGCGCGTGAGCATTTTTACTCACCCTACCCCCGCGCTTTTGCATTTAAATCTTGTTGTTTGCCGCTGTTTGAAACCGAAAAAAAAAACCTATTTGCACAAATACCATCGAAAATTTCATTCTCGCATCAAGAATACGGGCAGTTGCGGTTTATTAAGGGGATATAGTAGTACTTCAAGGATTGCAAGATTTCAAAAACGAAACGAAACATTCAAAATCAAGAGCGGAAAACCTAGTGCTTCAAACACCGTTTTCGCTCTAACTTGCTGCTTCTTCGTGGTTTCTCAACATTTATCTTCCTAATGGTCAAACGAATTCTGTAAAGGTTGGTTCTCACTCGGACGTAAGCGCAAGCGGAACGCACATAGTTTTCCGATTCTCACTAGACAGTTTGGAACATTACCATTTTTGGTTATATTTGATAAACAATCTGATTAACCAATCAGAGATGAGTATTCCTATGCCCAGTCTCACGCGGACAAGAAAACAAAATGGTGGTTCCGTCGAATCGGGAAAATCATGTTGAACGCCGCTTTTTAACTCTCTGCTAGCAGTGATTTAGTCTTATCTGTTTAAGCAGGGATTTCACTGACTCAGTGCGTCAGATATATCCTATTTGTGTTGTTTCTCATCGGCAAGAGACCTCATTTGCAGGGTTATTTTTACGACTTCACCGAATCGTACTGTAATGAACGCGGAAGGGTAAGCCACTGCTAGCAGGGTATATGATTGATCGCCACTTATTTAGTTGTACGTTTCATCGAGTCATACAACTGCACAGAATTTCCCTGGATTTATCTTGCTTTCACACTCGAAATGAAGACACTCCAAGAAAAAAAATTAGCTGGGATATTGAAACTAAAATGAATCTTATACAGAATGGCAGCGAGTCTCATTAAAAAATAAAGCTAAATCGTATATGGCCGCGAGTCACTGTTTGTTGTATGCAATTAAAAGACACTACATGAAAGTACTATGTTTAAATGTTTATATTTGATCCTGGAATCAATAGATTTGCTATGATCTGTAAATCTCAGGGATGGCAGTCATTATACATTGCTGCATTAGTTTGCTATTACTCGTTGTAAAAAAAGTCATTACCACAAATGCTCACATTATGGCTTTTTAAACATGGATTTTAGAGGGGGCACTTGTTTGAGAGGCTATCTAATGTGCTTATTCAATGAGGGGTGTATGTATACCTCGGTGTTAGAACCCTCTCCAAAGGACTTCATTGTATTCAGCTCTGTTTTCATCATGATTCTTTTTATCAAACAATAGAAGTTTTGTGACACAAATCGTGCACAATACACAGGTTTTAACACCAAGGTAGAGCCATTAAGGGGGTATTTCATTGTGTGTGCAGGCAAATGGAAGGCAAAGCCTATAAACTAGGATGAGGAAAAGGCATGGTAAGGGTGCTGACACAGGTTGTGAAGACAAAGTAGACTTGTACCAGGTTTGATTACCAGGCCTTGGAGATTATAGGAGAATGGGAGTGTAGTCATATCCTGGGTACCAGATGCTCCAAGCTTTACTAGAGCAGATATCATATGGAAAATATCTATTTTTTCATATTTGGTGATACTTCAGGCCCACTTTTTTCTCATCAGTCTCTATTATATGTGCAAAGAGTCTTTTTTTAAGAATTGAATTGAATTAATTTGATTTGATAGGCAAGTCTGAGAGTTGAAGTTCCCTTTTAAGACTATAGTGATAGTAAGAATTTATATGTTTGGGGTATAGAATTAGGTTTGGGTATTTGTTTGGGAGGTAAGTTTCTATGCTTGGTATATTAGGGACTTTAAGAACCGAGAACGCGGCGGGTCTAGGACGCGACCGGAAGTGTTTTTTTCACATTTTGCCCAACAGCGCATGCGCATGAAGTTCTCTCTTCTTGGCGGGAACGCGACGAATCGAGTTTTGAAGTGCTGTAGAAAACGTGAGTATTCAGCGATACTTTTAATAGAAAGGAAGCGTATTCCAAATATTTTTTCATTATGTATGTGAAGTTTATTGCTTTTTCTAGAGGTAGAGGTTTTACAGAAGTCAAGGGAATCGATTTTTGATTAAAAATGAACGTTTTTTTTCTTAGCAGGTGTGTTCAACCATGGCATCAAACGTGCGAGATGCAAAGGACAAATCTTTAAAGTATGTCATCTCATTATCTTTGAATCTATAGTGTATTTTCTATGTTCTTCTGTCATAACTTCTCGTGGATTTCTAATTAACGTAGGTTATACTGTTTAGCTTATTACATAACGGAGCGTAAAATACCCATTTGAAAAGCCATCCTTTTTTTATAAGTAAGATATTTTAAAGTTTAATTAACTTAAGTAAAGTAAATTTTTTATCGGGTCTACCAGACTAATTTTATCGGAAAATAACTTCTATTTATACGTGAATGTACTGAAGTTTTGGGTTCTGATTTTGTTGTTTTACCTTGATTCAATTTGTCAATAATTTGTAAAAAAAGGTTCAAGCATGTTGTCAACACTCATGTGCAACACTGATAGATTGGACAAAAAAGTTTACACTTTATTTTGCTTTTATTTAATTATCTAAATTTTATCATCATGGCCCACATTAATTGAAAGCTTAAATATGTATTTAGATCTATCTTTATTGTCTTGCAAACTTTGTTTTCATTTTTCTCAGTCATATTTGATTGTGTTTGGAAAGTCACACAAGTTCGCTGTAGGGCTTTTTATTCAATATTTTAAAATATTGAATAAAATGATGTTTTTAAATATTTTTTGAATATTTTTTGTTTTTAAATATTGAATAAAATGATAATGTTTAAAAACATTCTATCAGGGATATAATGGTGTGCATGTTGCAATAACAATTTTTTTTACACAGCAATGTGATCATGTACTGGTCGACTGTCACAGACAAAGAAGAGAGATTTCAGAGAGGGTGATGTGGATGTAAAACCTAAGCGACAAAGAAGGAAGGGAGGAGATGCAATTGAGTTTTTGAAAGAGAGAGCTGACAAAAACAGTGAACTTAGAGAAAAGGAGCTCAACATGAAAAAGGAAATGCAACAACAACAACTACAATTGCAGCAAAAGAATACAGAAATGATGCAAGCTATGGTACAGCAACAGCAACAACAACAGCAGCAACAACCCCAGCAGCAACAACCCCAGCAGCAACAACTCCAGCAGCAACAACTCCAGCAGCAGCAACTCCAGCAGCAACAACAACAGCAGCAACAACTCCAGCAGCAACAACCCCAACAGCAACAACAACAGCAGCAACAACCCCAGCAGCAACAACCCCAGCAGCAACAACTCCAGCAGCAGCAACTCCAGCAGCAACAACTCCAGCAGCAGCAACTCCAGCAGCAACAAATGCTCATGATGCAACAGTTCATAGGAGTAATGGGGAAAATGTTGAACAAATAAGTATTTGATATATGACATGAAGAAACTGTTTACTTTCTAGTTTTTAAATTTTACAAGAGCATAGTTACCTGTTTTACAATAAATGCACTGTATTGTATGAGAAGGTGATATTTAGACATATTTTTTGCAAATTTAATTTATTCATCTGAGTCAAATATCAAGATACAAGAACCTATTTTGAGAAACCTTGGTAGCTTAAATTTTCTTGAATTATAAAAAAAAAACTATTTAGGCTAAATTGAAAAATTCAGGTTCTTATGCGCGGGGAACTACTGTACAGTATAGTGTCTATTTGTGCTTGATTTGCACAAAAATGTTATTTTTATTTAAAAACAAAAGTTAAAATTTTTATTATCATACAAGATTATATATCTTTAAATACATTTTGTATAAAACATAGTATATTTTACAGCAAATGTTTCTATTTTTCACTGTTAACAATTACATATGCACCATTCTAAAAGTGATGTGCACATTTTTGTTGTGTTGTTTTGTTGCCCCACCCATCACTTGTTTAAATAGTTTGTCACTGTACTACCTGCATTATACAAACTCAATTTGATTGTTTATTTTCTTTAGTTGAAATAGTCAACCAGTGTAGGAGGATCAAGTCCAAAATATTCAGAGGTTGTGTTGGAGTAAAGGCATGTTAAGCCATTTCTCAGAAGGGCACAGACCATGTACATCTTTCCAACATCACTGAGTCCAATCTTGAGATTTTTCTTGAAGTCAAGAAATTTGAAATAGTTTATAATGTCAGCAAAGAGCCATTCAACTGAAATACGGACTGAACTCATGGATTCGTTGAAGTCTTGCATTGGCCCATTGAGTACACCCATTCTAAAAGGCGCTTGCAGATGGTTGTGTAGGGGGTATGCTGGATCCCCATAGATGCACATTTCTTGACCAGCTGGAGAAAAAGCATGTTGTGCCAAGCTGTCGTACAATCCTGAGACTGCCAACATTCTTGCATCATGCATCCTTCCCTCTAAAAAAAGAAAAGTTAACATTAGTAAACTGCATACTTATGAATGCATAAATCACCCTTTACCCTCTAAAAACAGAGGATTGGACATCAAACACCCCTGTATCCACCCCCTCCAAAGTTTTTGTAAAAAGGGAGTGGGTGGGTTCTTGGTTTTTGTGCTGTGTTTTTTTCTAAACTTGATATACCATTCACTGATAAAACATACGGATAAATATCTCACCTACTGGTCTAAATAGTTGGCCGATGAGCCCATTGGGCAATGCAACAGACTGGTATTTGAGAGCGTGTACACGCTTGTGTCCGTTGTAAACAACTCTCTGATTCAATCCTGGTCTTGTTATTGGGCGAACTGTCCCATCTACAAAGCCAAAGCAATTATCCAAGGCTGCACCTTTGTTGTGAATTGCATCAGCATATGTTTGCAATGAATTGGGGGACAGGATAAAGTTGTTCCACTCTGTTGTACGGTGGTGGTGAGCATTGTAGATCCATTCAGTCACTTCATTGCAAATCATGCTGAGCTCTGGCACTGATCTACCGAATATGGAAATCATGTCTGACAATCTGCAAGGATAAGCAAACCGCTTCAGCACGACACACAGCCCTTCTGTTGCATCACAAACCGTGCCGTTAACACATGTAAACGTATCTGGCATTTGTAAAGCATCTACGAGCAAAGGAATATCTCTCTTTTCAAATCTAAAGTCGGCCTTGCACTCAGCGGGATCTTTATTTTCCAGACAAAATTCTTCGTAGTCCCAGTGGCAAAAAGGCAGGTTTTGCGGCGTGTATTCTTCGAAAAGGACAGCAAATTCCTCTTTGTCTATAATTCGTTCTTCCAGGGAGAAGAGCAAAGATTCTTGTACAGCTTTAAACGAGTTTTTTGACATTTTTTGAAGCTACCGGAAAAGCAGCTTTTTGTTGACATGTAAAGTAGCGGGCGCGTCGCCTGTTGCATCTAAACTTCAAGTTTCCCGCGTTTGAGACGCGGTCCTCGCTCCATGCCTCCGACGGTCCTGGGGTTTTCCACGTCGCTGCGTTTTCGGTTCTTAAAGTCCCTATTTTATGTATAGAACTCAGATGTGGGTATTTTGTTTTTTTTGGGGGGGAGCTAATTTGACCAAATGCTTATTTTAGCATATTATGCCCTTCTTTTTACCCCTCTTGTACCAGGTTTGATTACTAGGCCTTGGAGATTCTAGAAGTATGGGGGTGCAGTCATAGATATCATACTGTATGGAAAAGAAATATTTATATTTGGTGATACTTCTGGCCCATTTTTTCTCAGTGCCTATTGCACAGAGTTTGTTTGTTGTCTTTTTTATAAAAATGGAATAAAATTGATTTGATTTAATAAGGAAATCTGAGAGTTGAAGCTCCCAAATAGCAAGATTTTGTATCTTTGGCCTATAGAATTAAGGTTTGGGTATTTGTTTGGGAGGTGAGCTTCTATGCTTGGTATATTTTATGTATAGAACTCAGGTTTTGGTATTTTTGAGGATGAGCAGGAAGGGGGGCTAATTTATCAAAAAGTTCTTATTTCAAATGTTTATTTTCATATTATGCCCCTCTGCCATTAGATTCTAGAGGGTGCACTGGTTTAAGTGGCTATGCCATGCGCTTACTCAATGAGGAAGATTATAGGAGAATGGGAGTGTAGTCATACCATGGGTACCAGAGGCTCCAAGCTTCACTAGAGAAGATATCATATGGAAAATATCTATTCATATTTGGTGACTTCAGGCCCAATTTTTTTCTCATCAGTCTCTATTATATGTGCAAAGAGTTTTTTTTTTATAAAAAAGGGAATTAGATTAATTTGATTTGATAGGCAAGTCTGAGTGTTGAAGCTCCCTTCTAAAACTATAGTGATAGTAAGAATTTATATGTTTGGGTTATAGAACTAGGTTTTGGTATTTGTTTGGGAGGTAAGTTTCTATGCTTGGTATATTTTATGTATAGAACTCAGGTTTTTTTTTAGGGGGGGGAGGGGCTAATTTGACAAAAAGTCCTTATTGCAAATGCTTATTTTAGCATATTATGCCCTTCTTTTTACCCCTCTTGTACCAGGTTTGATTACTAGGCCTTGAAGATTCTAGGAGTATGGGGGTGCAGTCATAGGTATCATACTGTTTGAAAAATAAATATTTATATTTGGTGATACTTCAGGCCCATTTTTCCTCAGTGCCTTTTGCACAGAGTTTGTTGTCTTTTTTATAAAAATGGAATAACATTGATTTGATTTAATAAGCAAATCTGAGAGTTAAAGCTCCCTTATAGCAAGATTTTGTATGCTTGGGCTATAGAATTTAGGTTTGGGTATTTGTTTGTGTAGTAAGTTTCTATGTTTGGTTTATTTTATGTATAGAACTCAGGTTTGGGTATTTTTGAGGATGGGCAGGGAGGGGGGCTAATTTATCAAAAAGTTCTTATCGCAAATGCTTATTTTAACATATTTATGCACCTCTAGCTAGCATTAGATTTTAGAGGGAGGCACTGGTTTGAGTGGCTATGTAATGCGCTTAATCAATGAGGGCTATTTTATGGTGTGTGCAGACAATTAGGAAAAGGCATGGGGTGTAAAATTAAAGGTTGAGAAATGAACGGTAAGGGGAGTTAGGTTGTGATGACTGAGGGCATGTCACATAGAGTGTGCTGACGCAGGGCCTTGGAGGTGAGAAGGATAGAGTTTTTTTTTATAAAAGGGAATAAATAAATAAAAATTGATAAGCGAATTTTCCTTCTAAAGCTTCATCTATAGTAATTTTTACGGGACTGGCAAGTTTCAAGCTATTGTATGTTTTAGGAGTAGAACTCGTGTTTGGGTTACATATTTGGGGGAAAGGGGGGGGGGGGGTATTTATCCTTGGAGTTTGTTATTGTGGTGGTCGAAGGGCAAGACATTTTGGTAAAGAATGAGAAGAAGTGGACCCCAGAGACAAGGGAATGGTAAAATGCTTTTCGGCTAAATGTTTACACGGATTTTCATACTTATTCTTCGGCTTTTTTTCCCTGTTGAAGTATAGACGTTGGGCCTAGATTCGCACTTTCGTTTTCACAATTCAACCTCCGCTCTCCTCAACTTTCACCATACCTTGTGGGCACTCATTTCGGCTTGTGGTGAAGATTGTTTTAGTATGCCATGATCCTCATTTATCCTAGTTTAATCCTGTTAAGGTTCTAAGCCGAAGAATTTGGTCCATCACACTCATATTCCTCTTTTTCTAAACGTAAACATTACGAAAAGAGTATGTGAGTAATGTGATTTTACGGCAGTCTCAAATAAAAGCGCTCAATTTGAAAAGGTTTCCCAAACGATATTTAACTTTCGAACACAGGAATTCATCAATCAAATTAAAACTTGGTACAGAGCAGGACATTTTGCTGTTTTGGTCACTTTTCGCAATGAGACGTCTTGCTAACAAAACAAATTCAAGTTTCAAACTCCGCGCGGCCATTTTGAATATTTGCATTATAAGTAGGTAAATCGATATTACCAAAAATCGTAATGTGCTGCACTGCTAGAACATAAGCGCAAGAGAACGCAACTGCGTGATTTTGTTGCGCTTGCGCTTCTGTTTGACCGATTCACACTTGTGTTGCGCTTCCGTTTTCGCTTACGCTTGCGCTTACATCCTAGTGAGAACCAACTTTTAGTTAGATATTAGATATGATATTGATTTTTTTTAATATTCCGGTAAATTGAGAAGGAATCCAAGAATAATACATTTAATAAAACTATCCTTGTAGCGAGGGGATGCATTTTTGTGATGATCAAAGCCAGCAAGCTGAAGTACCTGAGCTTTTGTAAAAGTGAGAAAATAAAGAGGGAGATATTACTGTACTGATGTTGTTATTATTATATGCTATATTATTATGTTGTAAAAACTACGACAAACATACAATGATCACAAATCGAAGGGAAGAAATCTAGTGCTAATCTAAATCAAAACTGATAGGCTAATAAGTTATTATGACTTACATATGATTCCTTTGAAAGACTCCGTAAAACTCCATGATGAAAAAATGGAAAATTAAAGAAAATAGACTTCATGATGGACTCACTTCATTTTTGTCTCTTTGGGATCTCTTCTGACTATTATGGGCCCATTTTACTCACTCGTTTCCCTTTCACCCACCCAACATGAATAACGTGAGATAGTCTATTTTCTTTAATTTTCCTTTTTTTTTCATCACTATACAAATTCTCCTGCGTTCTAAAATACAAAGTGTTGGGTCTGGGAGTTGCGCGGCTGACTTGACTTGGCGTGACCCGCGCGATGACCACAAACACCAAACACCATCTATTATATTATTGCAAATGCAATCAAAGCTTTTCTATCTATAATGCTATTGTGGAAATTCATGTCAATTTGAATTATTACCGCGTATTTCCTTCGTCGATTCATGATACGATTAGTCGAAGACCCGACCCGTAGGGCCGTAGAGAAAGAAACAAGTGTTCGGGAGCTTTCTTCAAGGCCAAAATTTGAGGTGCTTTAGCTTTATACACTCAGGAATGAAGTAAAGTTAATTACATTTATTTCTTATGTCATTTTGTATTTTGGTGGGAAAACGGCTGATATTGTCAACAAGGGAATGCAGGAAATGCTGTTGAGACCCAAAATAAATTGTGGCTAATAATCGCGGGTTTATTGGAACAATGAATTAAACAATGATATGTAAGTACTGGTTTATTACAATACTTACTGCTACTTAATTTAAAAAAAAAAGAGAGTTTGTTTTTTTTGTAATATTTCTCATTATTATTGTTCCCCCAATGCTGCTGCTTCCTAAGTGATGCTCTAAAATTCGCCATGAATATGCTAATATCTTAAAACATTTTTTGCTTAGTATTCAGATTTTATTACAAACCCTTTTAGTTAGAAAATAGCAAGGTCTCCAGTGGGAGACCGGAGTTCCAAGAAAGGAAGAAGCAGCTCCCATTCGTGTCTATATATCTGTCTTCACATCTGTTTTTGTATTTTTTTAAATTTCAAAGCAAATACACCCAAGGGATGTTTAGCCATAGCCCTCCTTGTTACATCCATGGTATTCTAGAAGTTAACCAGATAGGCGTAGTCTTTCCTGAAGGAGTAATTCAAACAGCACCAGAAATATAGGGCCAGCTCATTGTCTCACAAGAGTAGCTGTTGGAAAACAACTTGGTGGACTAAATGTATCTTTTGACTTTCCAGATTATTTGTTTGAAAATTGCTATATCCTAAAAACTGTTTTGACCCCCCCCCCCCAAATGTGCTATCACTTATAACAATTTTCAAACACATTTTCTAACAGTGCTCTGCTGTGGATTATATATCTTTATATATATCTCTTTCTATGTAGTTTATGTGTATGTTAGTGTATGCTCTCTGCACTGCTGTATGATAGCATTTGGTAGAAATTTACACTGTGTAAAAGATAGGACAATCAGTCGTGTCCACTTTCATGGTGAGCCCCCCCCCCCCCCCCCCCAATCAAACCTGGTGAGTTGGTGCTCCTTACCATTCTTGCCCCAATCAGTGTTATGATATGGCATTTATAATAACTCAAGATTTTACACAAATGTTTTTAGTATATCCAGGCGGTATTATTATGGCCAAAAATATTGTCATATATATACACAGGTAACCCATCAGGTATCCCAGTTAACCCTTTATCGATCGATATCAAAAAGGCGGGAAAACAAGCTCGCCGGCTCTTCAGATTGTTTTTCTTCTTGTCAAAATGTTCTTTTACAATCTTGTCAGGATAATAAAACTCCGACTCAAAGTGCTTATCGTCGCCCAATTCTTTTAACTTCTAAGACCTGTTTGTTTGTTGTTGGTTAATTTTGTTTTTTTGGTAGATTTTGTTTTCGCAAACTTACTCGGCTATATAAAACAAAGCCCGCTGCCAAAAATTATCAATATCGTAGGATTCCAGCCCGCTCAAAAGCCAATCAGAGCGCGCGTTCCATCATAGCCATATAATAAACACGTATTATAAAATATGTAATTGAAGTTTGCCGAGATCAATTGAGGTAAGAAATCGAACTTTTTTTATTTCTTTCACATTCTTTCATGACAGATGTGCTCGTTTAAGTTTTAATTCTATTCGCCAGATATTTAATAAAAAGTCGCCGTTAGTCGCTTTATGAAATATTTATTTGTAATTGAACGTTGTACATGAGTGACTTGGTCATTGGCATATTCGGCATATGTTCGGCGTGTTGATAGTGCGAAGCCGTACCTGACACACGCCATTGAAAACTAACCAGCATGACCATCGATATTATTGACAGATGCCCCTTGATATTCGGTTTTCTACCACATACATCGGCTTTCTTCTGTTGTTATTGTTGACATGGATGGATAGTCTACCAGGTTTCGAATGCTGAACGACTTTGCGAGTGAGAAGGAGCGAAAAAAAAAATTAAAAATCGTACTTCTCTCATCGAAAGTGGTGTTAAGCCGAGTGAAAACAGGTGAGAAAAACAACACTAAGGGGCTATAAAGCAAGCAAGCGCATGCACAAAATTGGCGTTTTTGCATTATTTTCTTGCGAAAAACACCGGAGAAGAATAATTTTCTTCTTATTTTATGAAATTTCGCTTTTCAGTTCAAATATTTGCAACCGTAGTATTTATTTCCTATAAAAATTGCACTGGTCAAAGGGATGCTTTTAATCTATGTTTTCCTTTAAGGAGTAGCCTAGATCAATATTGTTCAAGTAGTTCTTAATTGTAACTCTTCTATTGCCACAAAATATTAAAGACTTTGGATGTGTGTGAATTATTTTAGTACCGGTAAAAAATATTACAAATATCTAAATTTGTTATTTTTTTTCTCAGAATTTCTTGTAATCGTTTTTTCAATAGTCTCGGATTATTTAGCGTTGATCATACATTTGAGGTCTTAGCAGCTGTTCTATAGTGAGCGCAAAAATAAGGACCGTAACATCTTTATGTCCCTACGTCCTCAGTAATAGTCTAGAAGGTGTTACTCAACTGCAATGTCGTTACAGTACTTACCCGCTTATGAGAACCTAGGTTTTCCCAGGTTAGCCTAAACAGGTTTTTATTTAACGGGTACTATTTTTAATTTTAGGCTACTTAGGTTCTTAAACAGGTTCTTAATTTTAAAGAAAAATTAATATACTAAAGGCTGTAGAAGTGCGGTATCTAGATTAATGAAATGTCAATACCGGCCTTCGTACAATGTGTGGTCAAGACCCTTTAATTTAGACGGGGTTCTTAATTGGTATTTTTAAGCTAACAGGTTCTTAAATTCTAGGTTCTTATAAGCGGGTAAATACTGCATTATATACTGTTGTATTGTTAGCTGTGTGGCAAGTCACCAACGCCAACCCCCCCCCCCCCCCCCCCCCGCGGTTTAACATGGATCCGCCTAAGAATGGATATGAAACAATTTAGATTACGCTACTTGCCATGCGCATGCGTGTAGTATTAGCCATTATGGGCACACGGGAGTCATTGAGCCAGTTTTAATTGAAACGTGTTTTATCATTTTGTACACAATTTATTAAATTCTATTTCCCCCTATAATGTGTTACTTTATCGTTTGTTTGGCTTTATTATTAGCTTGGTTAGCCAAGCTAATAATTATTAGCGTGGTTAGCCACGGTGCAATATCCCTGAAAAGAAATATTAACTTCTGTTGTAAAAACTGGATGAACTACCCTTTTTATAGGTTAGAGGCATATGTCGAACCGAACTTGAACCAAAATCAATTTGATAACTGGTTAATACTTGTTAAGTAATTAATTTCATACTTTTGTGGAATTTGCAAGAAATAATCCATTGCCAGTGACAGTTTAAGATTTCATTATTAATGAAAGTTCTCGCCGTGCGAGCTTGCATTTTGAAATACAATAAATGCTTCTGGGCGTAGCTAGGGAAATATAATAATCACCGACCAATACATTTAAAACAAGCACATTTTCTGCACATCGGTATTCGCGTTGTAGGCACGTATTTGTGCCTTTAAAGCAGGCCAGAAATAACAAAATCAAATTTTGGGTTGGCTTCTGTAACCATATTGTTTGTCAGTACGTAAAGCACATGCTCTTTGAGGGGAAACCCGGCTTTTTTATGGATGAGAGGGTGCAGATTATGTTCAAAGGTTTTAATTTGAAAGAAAAAGTGGTATACAAGAAAAATTGGTAGCAAAAAATGGTAACCCATCGACTTGAATTGTTGTGACGCGATGTCCGGGTACATATATATGTTGGGCATAATTAATGCTGTGCTTATGGATGTTTGCACGCTGAGGTTGATTCAATGGGATAATTCCTTGTCTGGGCTTCTCCAATGTGGGCCATCTTTGCTACCCAACCTTATTAAAAAATTGTTTTCAGGCTTATTCTGGGTTCCTTGGACCTGGAAATGTTTTGTTTGGCTTCGGGGCAAAGAGACTTATAAAAAAAACTGTTATGATTCTGGGGGAGGAGATTGCCCACCTGTCTGTCAAGGTGTTTCCGAGACTCCCATGATGCAGTGCAGGCATGCAAAATAGACTCGCTTCTAATTGAGGTTAAGCATTGATTATTGTGACCGATTGCTGTAAAATGGGACCTGACGCAGCGCAATAAAGGTATCTATTTGTGACTTGATCTGTGTTTGCTTGTCTCTATTTGTAGTCTCTATTTTGTGTCTTTTTTGGTAAAAAATGTTTCTGAATTAGTCAGAAATCAAGGCTGATATTTTGACAAAAGAGTCAATTCCGTTACATTGCTTGGATGCAAGGTCGTTTATGCCTTGGAGGAATCCATAAGTATCCGGGTCTGGTGATGTTTAGTTTGCATTTCTGACGTTTTGGAGTTGGGCCTATATTTTACAGGCGTCTCAGGGCGTAATAGTAATGAAAGACTTAATAAAAAAGTAAAACAAATAATAAGAGACACATGCAGTGTAACTGATAAATCAACGCCTTCTAACTCAAAATCTTTATAAAAGTAAAACAAATAATAAGAGACACATGCAGTGTAACTGATAAATCAACGCCTTCTAACTCAAAATCTTTATGCCCAATCAAATAAAATGATATTTGAAGTCTTATATTTCAAACGTTTTTAATTAAAATTGGCTCATCTCAATAATAGAAAAGGCATATAAGAGAAAGTAGGCTTCTAGATTGTTTCAGTACAACTAGCATTTTCCCCTATGGTAAATTAGTCTTAAGGTGGTGCCTATGTGCAAAACACGAACACGACTAATCAAATATGGTGAATCTCCAAACTTCGTTTGATGTCATACTTTGCGTAGGTTGTCCGAATAGTGTATATTTAGGAGATACGGAATTTTGAAGGCCTTTTCATTTTCAGGCTGAGAAATGTCATACATAAAGCTGCTAACAAATTCCATAAAGGTTTTGAAATCCGCTTGAATTTTAGTAAATTTTTTAATTAAAAAATTTCTCCAGAGCAATGCATCACGGGAAGAATAACCTAATCAAAAATAGATTCTTACAAATAATAAGCCTCTACAAAACAGTTGCTATTATAGTAAACAAAAGTTATTTAATATGTGCTGGAGTCACCTCTTTTCCCACGATTGGAACTTTTTTTCTGGTTTCAGTTGAGAGATGTCAAGTACGCCGACAGTGGATCCCGCAATTGTCCCGACAACAAGTCACGTGACACGCGACCAGGCATTCTACCTGACAAAGGTATGTCACGTGATCACCCAATCAACACCACAACTCCACCAGACCACAACTACACCAGACCACAACTACACTAGACCACAACTCCACCAGACCACGACTCCACCAGACCACGACTCCACCAGACCACGACTCCACCAGACCACGACTCCACCAGACCACGACTCCACCAGACCACGACTCCACCAGACCACGACTCCACCAGACCACGACTCCACCAGACCACAACTCCACCAGACCACGACTCCACCAGACCACAACTACACCAGACCACAACTACACCAGACCACGACTCCACCAGACCACAACTCCAGCAGACCACAACTACACCAGACCACGACTCCACCAGACCACGACTCCACCAGACCACGACTCCACCAGAACACGACTCCACCAGACCACAACTCCACCAGACCACGACTCCACCAGACCACAACTACACCAGACCACAACTACACCAGACCACGACTCCACCAGACCACAACTCCAGCAGACCACAACTCCAGCAGACCACAACTACACCAGACCACGACTCCACCAGAACACGACTCCACCAGACCACAACTACACCAGACCACAACTACACCAGACCACAACTACACCAGACCACAACTACACCAGACCACGACTCCACCAGACCACAACTACACCAGGCCACGACTCAACCAGACCACAACTACACCAGACCACAACTCCACCAGACCACGACACCACCAGACCAACAACTCCACCAGACCACGACTCCACCAGACCACGACTCCACCAGACCACGACTCCATTAGACCACAACTGCACCAGACCACAACTACACCAGACCACAACTACACCAGACCACAACTACACCAGGCCACAACTACACCAGACCACGACTCCACCAGACCACGACTCCACCAGACCACAAATCCACCAGATCACAACTCCACCAGACCACGACTCCACCAGACCACAACTCCACCAGGCCGGGTATTTTACCTGAGCAAGGGTGGTCACAGAAAATAAATTCTTATTCTAAACACTTATTTTGCACATCATGTGATCATCTTTATTTTCCTATCAGGTGATCTCCCTTATTTTCCTATCAGGTGATCTCCCTTATTTTCCTATCAGGTGATCCTCCTTATTTTCCCCATCAGGTGCTCAGCCTTGTTTTCTCAATCAGCTGACCTCCATCATTTTTCTATCAGGTGATCAGCTACATCGCGGTGTCTGTGCTGATCATAGCGGGTAACCTGCTGTGTCTGGTGGTATTCCTGCGCACTCCTCAGATGAGGAGGAAGAGGGCCTACTACCTGCTGGTCAGTCTCAGCATCGCGGACGCACTGGTCGGCATTAGCCTCGTTGAGAAGATCATCGTCATGACGTACTACGGAGTCGCCGAAGAGAATAACAATACAGCGAGCGTAATTAATTTCCTCGCCAGCCCCGCCTCTATTTACACGCTCGCGACGATTTCCATAGAGCGCTTTATCGTCACGGTCTTCCCTCTTTACTACCGCTCATCTGGGAAATCACTATACGTCGCAATGATAGGTATCCCATGGGCATGCGCGGTAGTAGTTGTCACGCTGTACATTTTGGCGGTCAATGCGCGGGCGCTACCACCAGTTGTTGTAACGTACACAAGAATCACGATCCCAGTCTCGCTCCTCATCATCTTCATCTGCTGCACCGCGCTCACTGTGAAACTTAAGTATGGCAGTCGCGTGTTGTCGGTCAGCAGCCGGCAAATATTGCGTGACAGGAAGCTGGCTATCACGCTTCTGATTGTCACGCTTTTGTCCTTGATCACGTGGGTGCCGTTTGGTGTTTACGTGACAGTATTGTATTACTGTATGGACTGTAAGAAAGAGACATACGCGAGGGATTTATACCTTGCGCTTAATTGGCTGCGGTTTCTCAACTCGGGAATCAATGTCGTCATATATATGTTCAGAATGCCGGAGTTTAAGCGGGGCGTCGCAAGAATCACACCTAGTCTCTATCGCCAACAAAATCTTCCGGCAGAGACTGGGACAAGGTCCTGCACGGAAGGCAGCGAGTTACAAATAGAGGCGAGCGCAAGAAAGACATTTGCCTCCAACAGCAGCTCACGCAACGTGGCCGGTAGTTGCGATTAAGTTATTCCACTGGCAAGAACTTACTTATCCCAACAAACTTGATAAGGACAATTAGAGGATCATATTCTTTTTGGCAAACCAGTTAAAAAGAGTATAAGATTAATGTAAATAACTTTGATCGTCTCTTTGATACATTTTGCATTAGAAGTATCATCTAGACACCTATAGGGTAAGCTAAAATAAGCGAGTTCTTTCAATATTCTGTTTTAAACAACTTCTTTCAAGAAACTAGCAAAAAATAGATGGTTAAAGATTGTATGTATTCAATTTTTTTTATAGAAATTAATCTGTAAGAAGTAGGAGTTAAGGATTAGTCTAATAATATTAAAAAGTTGCAAAGTGCTTTTCGGCACTGCCGCTGCAAGCTCGATAAAGAATTGTAGCAATTTTTTTGAAAAAAAAAGAATCTGTTGGAAATGTATTTTACCTTGTAAAAAACATTTTCTCTTCTCGCTGTTATTGGCTCTCGTGAGGTCCGGTATCCTACGACCCGGACCCCGCGATATCGGCCCGCTCACGATGCTCGAAATAATAATGAATCGAAAACCGACTTTCTATTTGTCATTTTATCTTGAATCCTTTGACCTCACTGAAAATCAGCCTCTCGACAATCACTTGAGATCATACAATAGTCGGTTTTTCGGGCCAATTTTTCAGAACTTATTATATGATGTATATATGATGGAACAACACTTGAGGTGTTAAATAGCGTTCGAATAAACGACGTTGATCCACGAGTGATCCTCTCTCTTAACTTGCTGTTGTGTTAGGAGATATTTCTAGTTTATAAACAATTTGGCTGTGCGTAGCCAGGTCGTCCACAAGTAGCGTTTTTTTTATATCGGACCAAGAGAGCATAAGATAAGAGAGGGACACTTTGGTATTACTCGCGCGCCATGTCGATTCCCAATCAGGCTTTTTTTAGTAACCACCACCCCACCACTGCGCGTAAAGATTTGCTCCTTTTATTTTGTCCTACTCCCCCGCGGGTTGCGTGTTGTTGTTTTGCCAACTCGATAGCTTTATTTGTGATAGCTAAAATACGGAATTGTTCTCCTAAACGAGCAAACACCACAAGGCAAACAACATGGACAGTCAAGGTGAGTTCCGGACGAAAATTTCAATTCAAAATAGTGTGAATAAAATATATGAATCAAAACGTAACTCCTGTCGTATTCCTTTTAAATGTAATTCTTTTTGTTTGCAAATATTTCTGATAATAATCCTCAAACAAAACGATTTTCGTCGTTTTACAACTTCTCTGATTTTCCCGGTGTCACTATTTAATCATCTTGCTTCCACTGTGTTTTTTATTGGCTGAGAGATCAATTTCTTGAACGCTGATTTGATGCTATTTTGGCGCGCACTAAAACGGCTTCCCAGTTCTGTTATAATCGTAAAAGAAACTTTTCCTCAATACAAATAAGAAAAATACATCTACAAATCAAGACTTATCTATCTAGCTCAGGTAAGAACGACCTTGATGACTCATGTATTCACAGTTGTGTTGGTAAAACTCTGTATCATTAAGCTTATTTAATTGAGAATTCATTTGCAATTTATTGGCAAATGTGTGAGGAAAAACAAAAAGCATTTCGCAATCATTCTTGCAAAGTCTTTCTCTTTTCTTATCTCCTGTCCCATGCTGTTTTTATGTTAAATACACAAATTTTATGTTAAATACACAAAAACGTCAAAATGTATCTCTTTCGTTCTCATATAAAGCCAATATTGATCTGTTGTCTGTTTCTGTTTGGTAAGGATACTAATCTAATCATTTGTTTTCCTCTATGTTTGTTCTCATGTTTTAAGAAAATTAGAAAATTGAAATAACAACGAACGATTTTTTTCTGATTCAGGTAAACTGTTAATACCCAAAAGCCATGATGTGAGACTTTATGAAGACATGGATGATGAGCAGCATATTTAGCAAAATATTTAGCTTTCCTTTCTTCCCTTTAAAATATGTTTTTCCCTTTTAATCAATCTGCATTCTTCCCCTTCGAAAAATATTTTTGATGTTTGGTTGATATTGCCCTAAAATTTTAGCAATTAAAATAAACAAAACTGTGATTTCTTTTTCCTTTTTAAGGGTGCTGTTAGACTGAAGTAGGAAAAGGATAGTGAATTGAAATATTTGTATTTACAAAGATTTGTAGTTGCATCTTCCAGCAATTTGGTACCTGTACCTGTACTGTTTTAAAAATGGCTGAAAATTTTACATAGGTATTTTTGGGTGCAAAATGTTGGGCTCTCTTGCCGCAAACATCTGCTGAAGTCTCTTGATCTTCTAAGTTGTACTCAACAAAAAAAACTGAGTAATGCTGTACATGGCAAGGCACATATATGTTAGATTATTTGATCATAGAACTGTAAAATAGGAAATATCTGTTCAGTATCAGTTGTCTATCAAATGAAGCTACACAGAGCACTGTTAATAAATAAAACTAAAATATCAGCAATATTTTTTTTTGTTAAGCTGCAAAAGAAGTGGTGATTGGGAGAAGGTCCAGCATTTCATTACGGTGGGAGAAATAGCTGAGATAAAATAAAATCCAGCTTGGACCGTGCATTTCAAACAAGTTACATGTATGAAAAAGTGGGAGTCATTCCCTTAAATTGCACAAAGATTCTCCATATGAACATATATGGTAATAAAGCTGGCTCGGCTTTTAGGCAGTGCCTAAATCTATATATTACGTTTGAATATATCAAATCAAGTGAATAAACGTCCAAGGAGAGCATCTGACGAGGACAAAAAGAAACACAGAGTGTAGGCAAGTGTCCAGAGTGCGACAAAGTAATGAAGAATGGCAGTAAGTATTTACATAATCTAAAATGTCATATTTTTGGTTACGGTCATATTTTTGGTTACCATAAGCGACAGTAATAGTATATATACTGTATCGATTGATACAATATATATTATATATATTAGATAGTATCTGTTTAAAACGTTTCACATATTCCTTAAATCCCCAAATGGTATCCAACTATTAAATTCTTCATTGTACCCCTCACACTTCACCAAAGCTTGCTTCTTTTTATAATTTCTCCGAATGACTTTATCAGTGCGGAAAACATCCTGCTTGGCTCTTAATAGTTCAGGTTCATAAAAACTACCTTGTATGTCTTCATTATTTAGATCCTTGATTTTTTATGTAATAGGATTAGTGTATTGTATTTTATTGACTATAATAACTTCCTCGGTCCAATTAGGTGTATAACCCTTGTCGAACACATTTCGTTTATATTTACTTATCCTAACCTTATCACTTATTTTGAATTGAGGTTTTTGTTTTGATGTTTCCATATCATCGTATAAATTGAAATATACTAAACCTTCATTCTTCTTTTTGCTAGCTTCTACAGGCGTCATCTTAATGCTTGAGTGTTTGGTGTTGTTATACTGCTTCAGAATCTTAGGTAGCATTTCTAAATATTGTGTGTTACCTTGAACAGTAAACTGTCTCCACATTTTAGTTTTAACTGTTCTATTCCATCGTTCGCAAACGCTACTCTTTTCTTCGTTTCAGTTGAATACATTTGTATACCATTTTTCTGTAACAGGTCTTTCAGGTGTTTGGTTTTCTTCTTTCCTTGAATATTGTAAATACAGTTTCACCTTTTTTATCTTTTAGATGTATGATCCAACCATATTTACTAAATACGTCTAAAACCATGAGTAGATATCGGAACCCTTCATTCCATTTGCTAAACTGTTGCATCTCAACTAAATCAGAACACCATATCTCATCTATATGATTAACTATAATACGCCGGCGTTAGCAAGGAACAATACAGTAAATCAGTGAGTAAACCATACTCGTTTTTGTACGTGAGTAAACCAGACAAGAAGATAGCCAGAAACTTCTACGGCCGAGTTTAGTATAACTTATTACTATAATGAGGGTATTCAATGCACAAGATTTGAATCTTGGTGTCCAAGGCCCTCGGGGCGAGCAAGGGCCGCAAGGTGCACCTGGTAGGGACGGGAGCTCAGGAAGTAACAAACCCATCGTCGTCGGTCAGGTCGATACAGATGTTTGGAGTGTGAGTGGTGCCATCAATATAGGCTTTGACATGACAAAATGTGATCTTGTTATCTTTACTTTCAAATGGGTTAAGTTGATAAACTCAGTATCAGAGACACGATATGCAACCCGGACGGCAACGATCATATCAGTCGGTCAAACACTAGAGTTCTATAGCATGTCGAGCAGGCACAAAATCCTAGTTACAAGATCAGACTGTAGGTCACATCCACCACAAGCCTAGAGATTAGAGAGAACAACGTAAGCCAAGACAATAGACTGATTAAGGTGCAAGGGCTCAAGTTCGGCGAGGTTGGTATCCCACTGATAGACCAAAAGGTAGAGTCAACCGACTATGACACTACCATATCAGGCGGTCAATGTAACCACAAGTTTAACAGTCTAACCGAATGGATTGTGGTGTATGTCCAACCAAGCACCGACAACTATGGGTCGTTCATGGTACAGTTCCCAAACACAAAAAACATACCCTTCGCCACAAAAATTGGTAAATTCGAACCAACTGATACCGGCTACAACTTCACACAGACGCTATCAAACGTGACAATTAAACTACGATTTATTGGGAAGTTCACTTTTAAACAAGGCTTGCAAGGTCCTAAGGGCGAGCGAGGGCCGCCAGGAGCACCTGGGGCAGCAGGTGTGAGGGGAGACAGGGGCGACGACAGTTGGTTGAGGTTTCAAAGCGCTAAGACCAGCATGACGGCGCTAAAT
Source organism: Nematostella vectensis (assembly GCF_932526225.1). Taxonomy (NCBI): domain Eukaryota; kingdom Metazoa; phylum Cnidaria; class Anthozoa; order Actiniaria; family Edwardsiidae; genus Nematostella; species Nematostella vectensis. The sequence continues at coordinate 20,351,857 of NC_064036.1, forward strand.
ACAGACGTGGGGAATGGGAAGCTACTGACTTACAACCCAACCGATCCGACTTTTGGGGAGGCTCTTCTTCGTCGACACACAACTCAAGGACTCCTCTGGGGTATGGCACGACTACAGACACTCTTTCAATGGAGTGTCGTTAAAAAATAGGTACATAATAACCTACAACCCGACCCAGCATGTAACCTTCGAGCTGGAAACGGTAGGAAAGGGCGTCGTGCTCAACTTCGTAGCAAACAGCGTCGGCAGTGCCAATATCAAAGTGGTCGAGGTGTCCAGTTACCACGCTAGTCTACAGGGACCAAAGGGTGATAAGGGCGATAAAGATGATAAAGGCGACCAAGGCATGCAAGGGGTCAAGGATGAAAAAGGTGATAAAGGAGACCAGGGCGCACAGGGAGTAAAAGGTGATACACTAACATACGATAATCTAACATCCCAACAAATCAACGCCCATCTCTCTACCTATCGATAGCACTACCGAACGGACAGCATCTAGAGGCTACACCATTCGAATTGAGTGCTACTGCATAGACCCAAATGTGATGCTTACGATGGGGACCATCAACATCCAAACGGCTGTGTGGGGCTTCCGTGGGGATAGCATTTAGGGAGGCGCCATGGATGGGAAGCCAGGCTACCAATTCACTGAGGCTGTAATCGACACAGGTAACTTCATAGGTACTATAACTTTCACCGTCTCACATAACTCACCAAGCCCCCAAAAAATCCAGGTGTATGCCTTCGGCATCGAGGGTGAGACAGCGGCGAACTATCAAGTAAGTGAGTCAGTCGCTGACGACATAGGGAACAGTGTCCGTATAGCCTCATAAAGAGCAAAACATATACACCAACCCCAAATATTACTCAGCAATGATGGTTGGAGAGAGGTAACTGGTTTTAACATCAGCCTAGGATTGAAGAAAAGCCAAAAAATACTCAAACTAACCGCGAATTTAGCCCTACATTGCACGGAGATCACTGGTGTGTCCACCGACCCGAGGTTCTACTTCGCTTGGAAGCGGAGCGTTGGGGGCGCCTCTTATCAATTCATTAGGCTGAACATTCTAGTGTCTAGTAACCAAGTAGGCTCCTCTTGGGGTGTGATCATGCCGAAAAACCACCTACACACGAGCACTGGTGTAGTATTTGATAACCCCCAGACACTTTCAGCTGTGAGGTACATGCTTTACGTATGGGGTGCTAATGGAAACGTCCTACACATCAACACCGAGACAGGCGCTAACCCTGCGCTTTTTACTAGCAACGTGATATGCGAAGAACTATCCGGCGTTGTCGAATACATAAGCCAAAAACAAGAAACGTACATCGAGATTATCTAACCATATAATATAATGGACAACATGTACGAAGCAAAACCGCCAGCGAGAGGTGGCCAAATTTACCCAACCATTCCAACCGAAGAAGATAATGGTAAAAGTTTTAGACTACAACAAATCTGTTCCATTTAGAACTCTATTAGCACAAACCTCGAACACCTTCAGAGTTAGAAAAAAGTACGCGAAGTCCCGGTCGATTATAAATAAAATATTCAAGGAGTGGTCTTACCAGGCTGTTGTAGGCTGTCTCTCTGAGCTCGCGATGGCAGTTTGAAAGGTTCCTCCTAAGTAGCCCAAGCACCCTGTTGGCATGTTTTGTGATGTCCGCTATATGCCGATTCCATTTTAGGTCGTGAGTTAATGTCACCCCCAGATATTTAACCTCTCTCACAGTTTCCAATGAGGTGTCATCAAGATAGTACAAGAACGGTGTATTGTGGCGCATTCTGCGGGATACACAAATTATCTTGCATTTGCTGGGCTCGAATTTCATCGACCACTGTTTAGCCCATGACCCAAGCTTTGTTGTCTCTTTGCAGCAAATCACAATCCGTATTCGTGCGAATAGTACGGTAACAGATGCAATCGTCTGCAAACAGGGGGATCTCTGAGTCGATGTCCTTTACAATATCGTTGATGAATAAACTAAACAGAACAGGACTCAGCACTGTCCCTTGAGGAACGCCTGACTTCACCGTTAGCCAGTTGCTTTTGGCTCCATTGACGACTACCCTTTGATAACGATGCGAAAGAAAAGAGTCAAGCCATTGGAGAGTTGCACCAGATATTCCGCAGCCACGTAACTTGACCTTTATGCGCTCGTGTGGCACACAATCGAATGCTTTAGCGAAATCAAGTATGACCGCGTCCGTCTGGAGACCGCGATCCAGAGCGAGGGCCCAATCTTTGACAACATGGCATAACTAGGTCACACAACTAAGTGATGCTCTAAAAGCGTGTTGTCGGTCTGTAAGTATGTTATAGGTATCAAGGTGGAGCATCACAATTTGGAGTACACAATATGTTCCAGCAACTTACAGACGTTGCAAGTTAGTGACACAGGACGATAGTTCCCAGCATCTTATCTGTTGCCCTTTTTGTGGATAGGACATATGTTAGCTATGAGCAAATCCCGTGGAATTTCACCTGTGTCAAGCGACCTCTGAAACATTGAGCGTAGGAAGGGTGCAGCGACCGGCGCAACCTCTTTAAGGCCGGATATCATCCGGCCCTGCCGCTTTTGTTGTTTTTAAGTCTAATAACTTGAGCACGCCTGCATCGGTGACAATGATGTCGGGTTTGGAAGGGAAGCGGGGGCGTAGAAGAGGGATGGCATTAGTATCTTCTGTCGAGAAGTTCCTCTGAAACTGGTGGTTAAGGATTTCAGCTTTCTCCTTATCTGACTCTGCGAGTGTTCCAGAAGGCGTTTTCAGAGGTGGCATTGATTGGTTGTCCTTCCTCTGGGACCTGATGAATTTCCAAATAGGTTTGGGGTTGGTCTTTATATCCCCGATGATGTTGTTTGCGTACTCATTACGCGCGGTACGCAGGCTCGAGTAACCTTTTTTCGCATGTGCCTCCACAAGGTACGCAGTGTTCCGGACCCGGTCGCTTTAAACTTCGCCTGAAGTCTGCTTTTACGTATCACTAGGCGTCGCAGCCGAGGAGAAATCCAAGGTAGTTTATCTTTGCCACTGACCATCTTGGAGGGTACGTTCTCTTCAACTGATTTGGATAGGGCAGCATTAAAGGAGATCCAATCATCATTTACTGACCGAAGGTCAGGATCGAGTTGAGGTAGAGTCTGATGTAGCATAGACAGGTCTGCTCGGATTTTTTCAAAGTTTATACTTATACTGGCTTTATACTGCAACTTGATGGACGCAGTGATAGAACAGCTCACGGCGTGATGGTCGCTAAACTGCCGGAGAGGTCACATCAAACGCGAGGCCGGTTCTTTTGGTTATTATGAGATCAAGGGTGTTGTGTCCGCGTGTGGGAAAGTCAACAAGCTGTTCTATATAGAAATCACGGGGGATATCAACAAGAGCGAGACCGTCAGATGGTGTGAGATCGGCTCCGTTCTTATTCAGGCAACTCGACCAGTCGGTTTTCCTAAAGTTAAAATCCCCTAACACGAGAATATAAGGCTGATTGTCCCTAGGGTGGTTTCGTGTCACGTGATCAATTTAACATTCCTGTTGCTGACCCCGCGTCGCGTATCGCAGCGCTCAGGAGTTGATGTTATAGTAAGTAAATCCGGGTTCCTCTGTGGATTTACTTAGAACCGAGAAGTCATTTAAAGTTTCCAGATAGCTGGATGACCCCTCAAAATAAGATGTTGAGAAATTAGGAAATTGGCATTCCCGGCATATCCACACCAAATTAGAATTGTCTGGTATATCTGGTATATGATCTGGTATATGATCGTGTTGGCATAAAAATACACTTGTGATACCATAGAAGGCACTCTTCGCATTCAATCCCAGGCTGATTTTCTTTTACAGCCTTACTGCAGAAACCACATGGAAATTTGCAGGGGCCGGGACTCTAGTTGATGTGTGTCTTCGGCCAACACAAACAGCAAAACCAGATAGCTCGACTTAGATCGCGTATAAAGGTTTGACCGGTCCACTGGCGCGGGAAGTAATTTGATTATGTTATGCTTTGATGACTCCCATTTAAAGTTGTTATTGTGTAAGCTGAGCTCGTGTGACAGACTTAAATATTGAAAATCGTTTGGCGACTTCCTTGGGGATGGTTGTTGGAGCGCTTGCCGGAGCTAAATAACAAAATCTGCAAGGCGAAGACGAAATCAATTTTCACTCAATACGATGCACAGGAACATTCACAAAGCCACCAGTAGCACTCAGGTTCGCACTATTTCAGGGATGAAATCCATTATTTTGTTTAAAGTTCTTAAAACCTTTAACTTATATCAACCTTGCCAGAAGAAAGTCCCAGGAGGGTTGGTTTATTTTTTTTCCCTAACACTGAAGGTAATGTTAATATCTATCACTTGGTAAAGGTTTGTGACCGTAGCTTGGAAAGTATTCGTTGTTTTTGAGGGATTAAGGATAATGTATTCTATTTTGTATAAAACTGTGATTATATAACTTTGGGGGTTGGGTCCATATCTAGAATTGCTCAGTGCACGATTCTATTCCATGATTCCACGATTACTGTATCAAATTTTATAAATGTTCCACAATTTTGAACAATGTTGCACCATTTCCATTTTTTTCACTATAAGGATTTTGTAGTTTATTCTGAGTGCGATTTCAGTTACGCGGTAAGATAAGTGATTTCCTTGACAGCATAGGTATTCGTGTGTTGTTTAGAGTAATCTAAAGAGAAAATTGGAGACATACAATCCAATAAACTGTGGCCCTATAAATATGCATATCAAGTGATTTCTAGTGCAGCGCTTGTATAATGGCGGTACTACTATAGTTTATCTTTTCACTTAACTGTTCTCAGCGTCAACCCGTACTAAATTCTAACAGGGGTTGTAGCCAGGGGGGTGGCCAAGGGGGCCCGGGACCCCCTTCTAGCAGCCAAAAATACAGTAAATGTATAAGACATTATCTAAAATACAGGAGAAAATGACTTGAAAGGGCCTTTTCGGCTACGCCGCTGTCTACCTCTCGTCCTTTCGCTCGCGTGGGGAAAATCCTGCTCAAACTCAAGTATGCTAGGGGTGGGAAAATAAGACCTAGCAGTGTGAGGGGGTTATTACATTCCGACGAAACTCAACATAGTTTACAGGCTGGCCACTCTAGCTTCGTCATATTCGTTTTCATCGTCTGATCTCGGTAGAAGATCATTGTACAGGGTGTGGTAGGGTGGCTGTGATAGAAAGGAAGAGAGTTAAATAAAAACATGCAAGGATTCATACGAAATTTCTAACTTGGATCTACATACTACCTCGTCAATAGGAGGCAACGAAGGTCTTCGTTCGATCTTCTCTCTGTTATGAAAAAACAAAGGAATTACTATCTATGCAATTTTTTGTAAGAAGGTAACGTGTAGCAAAGGCATTTCTAGAGAAGCAATTTACGAAACAGTATATTATCCGTTAATCCTGATGAAGGCATTGTAAAAAGGTCAAAACCTTATACCCAAAACCCTATATAATAGAGGTCACAATTCTTGAGCCATCTTTTGGGAAATTTGTGCTGCACATATGGGGACCACTACGCCTAGGAAAGCGTGACACGTCCAGGAAGGCGTGACATCAAAATACCAAACAATACAACGCCCAGGGAGGCGTGACACGTCCAGGAAGGCGTGACATCAAAATGCCAAACAAAACAACGCCCAGAGAGGCGTGACACACCCAGGGAGGCGTGACATCAAAATACCAAACAATACAACGGCCAGGAAGGCGTGACATCAAAATACTAAACAATACAACGCCCAGGAAGGCGTGACATCAAAATACCAAACTAGTTTTAGACAAAAAAAAATAACCTAACAATTCTAAATGGTCAAGGTGTTTTAAATTGTGGTTTATTTCAGTAGTCGGTGCTACTTTTCTTATCATTAGGGAGTGCAAGGGGACTGCTACTATTTGTGGTCACGTGATGTGAAGGAACGATAATATAAGGGGACTGCTACTATTTGTGGTCACGTGATGTGAAGGAACGATAATATAAGGGGACTGCTACTATTAGTGGTCATTATGTGTTGTGAAGGAATGATAATATAAAATTTTCATGATAAACTTGCCTTCTTCTCTTTGTCGAGTAATAATACACGCCAACACCAATTGCCACAATAATAGAAATGGGCACTAAAGTCCCGACAGCTATTATTAAGTCTTTGCTTTCTCCAGGTTCCTTAATAAGGTTTAACGAAGCTGAAATGGAAAAGATCATATGCAGTTGCAGTTGTGTATATGCTACTACTGAGAAGATGGGTCAGTGTTTTATTTGCGAGTTTGCCTTTGTTGAGCAAAGAGGAATAAACCACGAGACATGAGTAACCCATAAACCACGAGTAACTCATGGACCACATGAGTAACCCATAAACCAAGGGTAACTCATGGACCACAAGGCAGGAGTAACCCAATAGCCACGAGTCACAAGTATCTCCTGAGCCGTGAGTCACGTGTATTTAATGAGCCACGAGTAACCCATGAGCCACGAGTCACCCAATAGCCACTAGTAAAACATGAACCACAAGTATCCCACAAGTCACGAGTAACACATGGGCCACGAGTCACGAGTATCCCACAAGTCACGAGTAACACATGGGCCACGAGTCACGAGTATCCCACAAGTCACGAGTAACACATGGGCCACGAGTCACGAGTATCCCACAAGTCACGAGTAACACATGGGCCACGAGTCACGAGTATCCCACAAGTCACGAGTAACACATGGGCCACGAGTCACGAGTATCCCACAAGTCACGAGTAACACATGGGCCACGAGTCACGAGTATCCCACAAGTCACGAGTAACACATGGGCCACGAGTCACGAGTATCCCACAAGTCACGAGTAACACATGGGCCACGAGTCACGAGTATCCCACAAGTCACGAGTAACACATGGGCCACGAGTCACGAGTATCCAACAAGTCACGAGTAACACATGGGCCACGAGTCACGAGCATCCCACAAGTCACGAGTAACACATGGGCCACGAGTCACGAGTAACACATGGGCCACGAGTCACGAGTAACCAATAAACCACGAGTAACCCATGAGCCATGAGGCATGAGCCATGGAGTAAGCAATGAGCCCAAGTCACGAGTCACAAGTAAGCCATGAGCCACGAGTGACAATTTTATCTAAACTAGTTTAAAATTGAGCGCAAAGTATGAAAGCTTTTTGGGTTCTCCCTGCAGTCGGTCGCCGTCGTCTTTGCTATTTCGTTCAGGCACTTTGCCAACAGGTTTTCTTTTAGTGTAACTACGGAGTCTCCGTTTGACACCTCTTACGGGATAGGTGCCAAACCTGCTCTTGTTTCCTTGTTTCAGGACGCGCAGATATTTATTTAGAAAATTATCAGACTGTACTTCCATTCTGATAGCGTGCAACGAAGTTCGTGTCGGCGGTGAAGGATGGCACAGCTTGAAACAACTTATATCACCCATACTACCTCGTGGTATGGGAGCGTGCGGCATAGCGCTCTTTGACAACGTTTAAGTCCACAGCAAATCTAGTGGGAACCATGCCTTACCTGGAGTCTCACAGCTAGAGATGCCCCCACAGTCAAAGTCATTGCACGCCTTCACTCGAATCTCAACAGCTCTGTCCTGCTTTAAGTGGGTCAACTCAGCAAAGAGCTGGGATGCGTTGACAAGAAGAGTTTGGCTCATGTTGGACGAGTCTCCCCTGTATGACCAGGTCAGTAAGTACTGGGTCAGGTCACCATTCTGGTATTTCCTTGCAGGTGCCTGTTGATTTGTTGATTAATCAGTGAGAGAGAGCATCCTACGAACACATGGGTGAATCCATGATTTCTCAAAGGGGGTGGGAGGGCAAAGGCACCATTCTAAAGGGGGAGACACTGGTTCCAGTACATAAAGCTTTTGGCAGGAGGTAAATGGATGGATTTCAGCTCCCATAAATCTTTTAAGGAGGACAAGTAGCCTCTGGACCTATCCTGAATCTACAATTGAAAGCAAAATTCTCGTAACGGTATGATACATTTTACTTGGCATTCGATAAGGGTGAATCAGCCACTACCCCTGTGACACCAAGCACAACCAACCAACCATCTCCCAAATAAACATAAGCACAACCAAAAACCAACAAAACTCCCAAAAACCCTAAACACCACTACCAGCCCCCAGAACCCTGGGCACCATTACCAGCCCCCAGAACCCTAAACACCACTACCAACCTCCAGAACCCTGGACACCACTACCAGCCCCCAGAACCCTAAACACCACTACCAGCCCCCAGAACCCTAGACACCACTACCAGCCCCCAATACCCTAGACACCACTACCAGCCACCATAACCCTAAACACCACTACCAGCCCCCAGAACACTAAACACCACTACCAGCCCCCAGAACCCTAGACACCACTACCAGCCCCAGAACCCTAAACACCACTACCAGCCCCAAGAACCCTAAACACCACTACCAGCCCCCAGAACCCTAAACACCACTACCAGCCCCCAGAACCCTAGACACCAGTACCAGCACCCAGAACCCTAGACACCACTACCAGCCCCAGAACCCTAAACACCACTACCAGCCCCAAGAACCCTAAACACCACTACCAGCCCCCAGAACCCTAAACACCACTACCAGCCCCCAGAACCCTAGACACCAGTACCAGCACCCAGAACCCTAGACACCACTACCAGCCCCCAGAACCCTAAACACCACTACCAGCCCCCAAAACCCTAGACACCACTACCAGCCCCCAAAACCCTAGACACCACTACCAGCCCCCAGAATCCTAAACACGACTACCAGCTCCCAGAACCCTAAACACCAGTACCAGCCCCCAGAACCCTAAACACCACTACCAGCCCCCAGAACCCTAGACACCACTACCAGCCCCAAGAACCCTAAACACCACTACCAGAACCCTAAACACCAGTACCAGCCCCCAATACCCTAAACACCAGTACCACTCCCCAAAACCCTAAACACCAGTACCAGCCCCCAAAACCCTAAACACCAGTACCAGCCCCAAGAACCCTAAACACCACTACCAGCCTCCAATACCCTAAACACCACTACCAGCCCCCAGAACCCTACACACCACTACCAGCCCCCAGAACCAAAAACACCACTACCAGCCTCCAGAACCAAAAACACCACTACCAGCCTCCAGAACCCTTGGCACCACTACCAGCCCCCAGAACCCTAGACACCACTACCAGCCCCCAGAACCCTAAACACCACTACCAGCCTCCAATACCCTAAACACCACTACCAGCCCCCAGAACCCTAAACACCACTACCAGCCCCCAGAACCCTACACACCACTACCAGCCCCCAGAACCAAAAACACCACTACCAGCCTCCAGAAACCTAGACACCACTACCAGCCCCCAGAACCCTAGACACCACTACCAGCCCCCAGAAACCTAGACACCACTACCAGCCCCCAGAACCCTAAACACCAGTACCAGCCCCCATAACCCTAGACACCACTACCAGCCCCCAGAACCCTAAACACCGCTACCAGCCCCCAGAACCCTAAACACCAGTACCAGCCCCCAGAAACCTAGACACCACTACCAGCCCCCAGAACCCTAAACACCAGTACCAGCCCCCAGAACCCTAGACACCACTACCAGCCCCCAGAACCCTAAACACCATTACCAGCCCCCAGAACCCTAAACACCACTACCAGCCCCCAGAACCCTAGACACCACTACCAGCCCCCAGCCCCCAGAACCTCAGACACCACTACCAGCCCCAATAACCCTAAACACCAGTACCAGCCTCCAATACCCTAAACACCACTACCAGCCCCAATAACCCTAAACACCCCTACCACTTAAACCCCTTAAACTGTAAGCAGCACCACCTACCCCCAACACCCCTTAAACAACAACCCCTAAGCCCTAAACAACAACACCACGTTAAACTATATAACTACCATTTCCACCCAAGCCCTTCCCCCCTCCCCCAATCCTAAACACCAGGCGAGGTGGAGCCTTGAATCTTGTAAAGGAAGGGTTTCTTGCAATACAAACCTGCCATGTAACAGTGACATTTCTGCTGTTTGCACCATAAGAAACCCATTGGCTGCAGTTGAGTTGGGAAGGTGGCCGGCTCGGTGCTAGCACATGCCGAATACTTAATTAGTTTAATTAAGTCATTCATATCCATCATACAGTTCTTATCATTATGAGAAACCCTGACAAACAACTTTGTAAGAATTGGTGGAGAATTCAGAGAGACAACTGGTTTACACTGAGATGGCAGGTCTGTTTTGAGCTTCCGTGAGCAAAACAGTGACATGCTGAGCTGTGACCAACAGGAAGCTTTTATTTACCACCATTGAGGTATTGCTAAACTAGGACACATGGCTGCTATTCTGAGTACTGAACTTGTGATCCATGAATAGGACAACTGTAGCAATATAAGAAGGAAAGTTGCACAAACCAGTAAATACTCCAGGTTCGTAGGAAACACTTGCAGGTTGACCCCAAATGCTGCAATCTTCTGAGGCACAGATCTTAGCCCTCACAGTAAAATGGTAGGTGTTACCAGATTGCAGATCACGTATCCTGGCTGATGTTGTACCAGCTAAGCCAGGCCATGTCTTTAAAACCAAAAATACAAATGACACAACTTGAATTCTTTTAGAGGTCAATTAATTGCAAAACAAGGGAAGTCAGAATTCATTGATCTAGTTTTCATGATGCATAGGTAGGCTAAATTACATACAGTACTGACAGAAAGTTCTAAATTTCGGATAGACTTATATATACAGCAGAAATTCCTGAGAATGTACGGACACTAATCTGCTAAAGGTTGGCTAAGCGATTTCGCAGAGCATTTAATTTTATTTTTCTAGAGGCAGAGGATTCTTCTTGATCGGAATCTCAAACTTCGATTCTCTTATCATAGTTTAATACGAAAGCAAAGTTTTAAGGGGAACCAAAGCACATAATACATAGTCACACAACTTGTTACTCTCCAATGCCGCCGTCGTCTCTAAAACTTGTGCGTACGAAAACTTCGATTGCTCCTCTCCAAGACACCTCTACGCAAAATATCGACCAACAAGTAAGTCATTTAAAGGAACTTTGAATAAAATAAACATCCTGTAAATTATTATTTTTCGGAAATGTAGTGTGTTGCTCAAGATTGCGATTTGATTTATCTGAATACTCGATGTTTAGATGACGCGACATGACGCGCCGTGACGTGACCATCATAACAACAGTCAATCCCGGGAATTCCCGTATAATAATAACAACGCACTTTACTATGACCGAGCTGCATAAGAGAACTATCAGGCAAAGAAAAAGCAAAACATTTCAGAATAAGATACCATTATTGTTATTGAGAAGTTTTAGAACGGCGAGTTGAATCTAGAGATGTGTGACATTTCCATTGTCTTGGATCACGCTACGGCGACACGCTTTCCGCGGGCCACAAAAACTTTTATAATCAGTGGCTTTGCGTACTGAGTTTTAGTTTAAAATAACCGTTTGGAAAAGAGACCAAAAGAATCTTTACATTAATTTTAGAAACAACTGTATTTCTGCATGTAAAATATATTTTTTGAGACTCTCTATCGTGTAGGTAAAATTAGCAAAACGAAAGTTATTAGGCAAGCGAAACTCCAAACAATTTTCTTACAAATGAAGTGTATTCTTTTAACGGGAACAAGTTGTGTTTTCATAATTTGCTTACCCTGGCTTCGTCTATCTTTCGTGATTTAGAATTTACCGGCCATGAACTGATTGTGAACACAGACGTCGCGTGTGTTGTTGGCTGATCGCGCGTCGTCTGTGCCGTAATAACAGAGAGCTTTCGATAACTCTGTAAATGTCTGTCCTGAGAAAGTACAGTGTACAGAAAAAGAGTTCATTTACAACGAAAGTCGAAAACAATAACCCTTAACTTCGCCAAAATTTCGGATGCTGAAATTTCGGATGGCGCAAACTGCCGAAAAAACTATAGCCGAATTTTCGGCGAAGATACCCGAAATTTCGGATTAAAACAATAGACAAATTTTCGGCGAAATTCGTCAGTTTTCGGTTGCATTACTTTCTGTCAGTACTGTAGTTATTGTGATCTCAATCTGCTTGAATCACTGTAAAATTCAATCCAATAAAAACAGCTCAATATCTTTTATACAAATATCAAAATGCAGGAAAGGTACAGAATAAATTTCCAAATGATGAAAGTCAACAAGAAACAGTCATGAGTCAGTTTAATGGACTTTAAACACTCAAGCCAACAGCGATCACTGGTCATCCTCAATTTTCTTGAAATAAAATGAAAAAAAAAACTTACCTGATTCAATGACTGAATAATGCCCTCAGCATAGAAGGTTATCTGGTATTTCATGGTGTAGCTCTGCCAAAGGTCTCTAGGAATCCATTTCAGCAGGACCTCACCTCCACCTTGACTCACTGCATGCAAATCCTTTGGAGGCCCAGGGTTCACTGGTAAGAATGTTCAGAATAGGTTATTCAGCACAAATATATCATAATCATATTACAAGAAATGTTAGTACCTAAGATGCCTAAGAAACGACCATAATCAGATATAAGACATGTTAGCAACCAAACCTTCTTGCACAATCTAACATTACATTTACTGTATAAAAAACAGCTATTAATCATAATCAAAATTCTTGCTTTGCCCCTCTCTCTGCTTAAAAAAAAAACAAACAGAAACTCCTGGAGATGCCCTTGGTCTATACGCCTTTAGCTCAGTGTGAGTGTGGCCTCTGCCCTTTCTCATAAAGTAACAAATCATACTTACTTTGTTCAGGAAAAACTGGTCCAGTTAAAACAAGCTGTTCACTTTTAGCAACACCAGCAGAGTTTCTGGCTTCCACATACACGCTAAACATTCTAAATGGAGTCAAATGGACTTCACATTCATACATTAGTTTGCCAGGCACATGAAAAATGTTGTTACACCCTTGCACTATCTGTGCATCATAGCCATCATAGGTACAATTGCTATATTTGCACATCATGATGTTACCATTAAACACACATTTCTGCTGTTCATGTGTTACATGAAGACACTGTTTACAGACTCTGTACTGCAAAGACAAGCCAACTGAAAGTGATGGACTCCACTTGAGAATTGTTCTATTGTCAATAATGCTCGTCCCAAGATTTCTAGGCGGAGAGGGTGGGGCTGGAAAAAAAAGTTGCACCCTTGTAAAAAAATCAAGCACATATTAAGTTGTAGAACTGCATAGATTGGGAAAAACATGCGAAATGGTCAATACATGGTAAGTGTCACCTAAAATCCAAGCAAAGCCTGACTCCAATTATTTCTATTTATACATTATTTTTTTAAAAAAAACCCTCCTTGAACCCCCTAAATCTCATAGTAATTAAGGTGTCAAGGGGTGAGGGCATTAAACAATAGGGAATTAGTGGGAATGAAGACAGTAGTTAGTGGTTATCTTTTTAGTGATTAGTACTGTATTTCCTAAGTTGCATTAGGGAATGCTAATCTGTAAATGTCCGTTATTCAAAATGCTCTACTGATTCACATCCGAGAGAAAAAAAAAGTAAATTGTGTTTACAACTACGGATTATCATAACTACTGTAGAGTAAACTTTGTGTTTTAACTGGGAAAAAAATTAGCCTAGTAAACAAAAGACAGGTTCTTATATTTTTAAACACAATATTCTAGTCGTGAAGCTGCAAAGCTATGAAATAATCCTATTTGTTGAAGTGGGAACTTTCCATTGAATAAGAACCATTTTAGGCTAAATCACATAAATGAACTTGGAGGTTTCAACTGCAATTTTCTAAGCGCACATATTTGTTTTGCTAATTTGTGTCCTAAATCCAATAGCACGGTTGCAGCCATTATGTAACCCTTACTAAAGCTTTACTTAATCTAGAAACTGAAGTGTGGAGTTAAATTTTCTATTACATGGTAAACCAGAAAAGATAAGACTGAACTGTTGCCATACCTACAACAGTAACACCAACATTATATCCCTGCTGGCCTGGTAAGCTGCATGTGTATACTCCTTGAGAATTCTCAGTAACATTATACAGTTTTAGCAGACTACGACCATCTTGTAACCTTATAAAAGCAGAAGAAATTTCTTTTCCATGAAACCACCATGACCCATTTGTTATTGAACAGTTCAGTAGGAGACTTGAGCCAGTCCTCACAGTCACTATAGAAACCATGGGGAATAACAAGCATTATAATAGAAATACAGTAAACAGGTACATTTGTAATATCTCCTTTGTGCATTATAGAAAGACAGTAAACAGGTACATTTGTAATATCTCCGTTTGTGCATTATAGAAAGACAGTAACAGGTACATTTGTAATATTTCCTTTGTGCAGTATAGAAAGACAGTAAACTGGTAGATTTGTTGTATTTCCTTTGTAAATTATAGAAAGACAGTAAACAGATACATTAGTAATATTTTCTTTGTGAATTATAGAAAGACAGTAAACAGGTACATTAGTAATAATTTCCTTTGTTCATTATAGAAAGACAGTAAAAAGGTACATTAGTAATATTTCCTTTGTGCGTTATAGAAAGACAGTAAACAGGTATATTAGAAATTTTTCCTCTGTGAATTATAGAAAGACAGTAAACAAGCACACTTGTAATATTTCCTTTGTGCATTATAGAAAGACAGTAATTATGTAGATTAGTAATAATTCCTTTGTGCAATATAGAAAGAGAGTAAACAGGTACATTTGCATTTTCAGAGGTATACCCGGGGCAAAGTGGAATGCCAAAACCAACACATGAACAACTGCTTTTCTCTATGGCATACAGTCAATTAACAAAAGATTGTTGTCAACTGGATTCGCTACTACACGACAAGCCTGCATGTAAAAACAACTGAAGCGCCTCGCTGCATATATTAGCCATCACAACTTAGCTTAGATGTGATGGCTAGGTATGGGCGTAGAAGCCGGTTGACAACAAAGTTTATAGGTTTAATCCTGCAGAGGCAGGATTTGCGTGAGGGAGGGAATGGGGCTGGAAAGGGGGTATCAAAGATATGATGGAACAAGGATATGAGGACCCCTTCCCCAAGCTCTAGTATAATACAGTAATTACTCACACAAGAAAGTAGGCATAGTATACAAGAAAGACATAGAATAGAATAGGGCATAGAATACAAGAAAGCAATAAATGTTTGTAATAACCTTGCTTTATTGCTTTAAAAGCTTAGAGAATTTTATCCTCTGCAATTTTAAAGCAAGTCGAAAACAAACGTTTTTATTATAAACACGGAATAACTTAAAACACTACTTATCGTGAGAGTCTTGTGAAACGAGTTAACTTCGTTCGTTTTTAAAACAAATCTACAAAAAAAATCGCGTAAAACTTACCATTCAGTGAAGATACAGTATCCAAAAGGACGTAAATAAGGGCGAGGTACAGTATTTGCCACATTGTGATCCTTCAATCAGATGCTACAGATTTCGGGGAATGTTTTCCCTCCGACTTCCAGGAAATTTGTACTCATTTGCATCATACTTAAATTAATTAATGAAGGAAAGTTGAAAATCTATGCGAAGGGCAATACTTAGGAGCGAAGAAGAGGTACATGATGGATTTTAGGGTTTTACGTGGATGGGTAACCCGTACAATGTCTACCTTTACGTGTTAATTTTCCCAACACGAAGAGAACGCGAACAGACGCCATATTTAGAATACGGCACAAGCTTGGTACTCCATGTATGACACTATAAAAGACACTAAGCCCCCATGACCACCCCGTAAATCCGCGACTGCATCCCCCTCATCTACCCCCATCTTAGCGATCTATCCTAATCTTTTCGGGTATGCAGAGCGTATTTTTCGGGTTTTGACGGAGGATTCGTTCCCGGTTACTTTTTTCTTTCTTTTCTTTTTTTTAAACCAATGGTTTTTAATACCAGGTGCTTTCTTTTTCGGAAACGGGAAAATTAAGCGCTCCTGCCAGCATTGCCTAATGATGTCGTTAGCTGGTGATAACCATTTTTAAATGTAAGTGCATTAAACATAAAATAAATAAATTTAAATTTAAATCCATTTAATGATGTTGATTTGCCAGTGACATCTTCTATAAAAGCATTTCAAAATGTTCCGTGGCAGTAATAATTACTGGGAAAAGGCAAGACTGGCTATTTAATTACTGCGAATGGAATTAAGGCTTTGCTATCTATAATGCCATCGCTGTAAGTCATACTCAATTAGGAATTTTAACCCCGTATTTCATCGTGGAAAGATTTGCGATTCCATACGCGACGGGGCAGACTCGATTCTCCCAACCACAGGTAGCCCAAGCTCTTTATTTGTCCCTATTGATATTTACAAACATTCTCCGCACAGCTCGGAGGTCTACTGAAAACTAAAGCCATTGCGCCTTTTATACCGCGGGTTCTCTCTAGGACGCAAGTGCAAGCGGAAGCGCAACACAAGTGAGAATCGGTCAAACACAAGCGCAAGCACAAGCGCAAGAAAATCAAGCAGTTGCGTTCTCTTGCGTTTCCGCTTGCGCTTATGTTCTAGTGAGAATCGGAAAACTACGTGCGTTCCGCTTGCGCTTACGTCCATATGTGAACCTTTATCTGTCACCGTGCACCTAAAAAAATTGTAAACAATTTTGCGAAGTTATTGGAAGTTTTGCTACAAAATGAGACTTTATCTTTTTGTTCTTTGTCTTTTTCTCGAAAAGTGTCGATGCCACAGCAGTGTTTGGGGTACCAGTTGTCTACAGACAAATCTACGATTTTTATTGATATTCAAAAATTTATTCAAAAGCTCTTATAATTTGCTTATCGGGAACCCTTAAACAACCGGGACGCTACCGCTAGCTTTGAGAAACGCTCTTCCTCGCCCGGAAAAGTATCCCGAAAACTCTCCCGGTACCATAACGGGCCCGGTTATTACCGGGAGTTTTGAGAAACTGTACCTTTCTTTTAAACCATCTAATCCCTGTGCACAAGATAACGCTAAAAAAGCGATGGAAAGCTGCATTTCAAACAAAGGCCTGGTACTTGTAGTACCACGCACGAGATGCAAAACCTTTGGCGACAGGGCCTTTGCCCATGCTGCGCCTTCTGCGTGGAACTCGCTACCCGAGCTAATTAGGAACAAAAAAGGCCGTGAGCCATTTAAACAGGCACGAAAAACATATTTTTCGATTGGCTTATTTCACCTGGAGGACTCGTTAATTTAGCTGACCGTGTTATAATTTGTTATGTCGATTTAGTTTGGATGTTTTTGTAAGAATTTGTCTTCTGTTAAAGGGATTATTATATATGTATGGAAAGGTGGGGGGATATAAAGCATACAGCACTTGAGTCTTTATATAGCATATAGACTGAGGTGAATGTTGTTATTATGGATCTCATTTTTATTCTCAAAGAAATTCTAGTCCAGAAGCTATTCTTCAGGGAGTCATTCCCTTAAATTGCACAAAGATTCTCCATATGAACATATGGTAATAAAGCTGGCTCCGGTTTTAGGCAGTGCCTAAATCTATATATTGATGTATTTGGCTACATTTATAGTTTTTTTTATGAAAGTACAAGCTTGGGTGCTGTATTTGGAAAAATACCTTGGCCATGGTAAGCCTATTCTAAACCGAAACATCCTTACTCAGACCAACCTACAAGCCAGGAAAAATTACTTTTATTATTCAACCAAGAGTTATAATTATTTAAATACCTTGTGTTTTTTAAATACCTTTTGGGAAACATGTCTGCCAAGCTATTTTCCTCTCATGCGTTTTTTTACAAAACAATGTTGCAAACTGAGTATTGTGTACGAGGGTTTCGGCATATTTTTTTTACCTACACCTGCTCTCATATCTCCCCTTAGGTTTATTTGTAATACAGCAAGCAAAGTAAGGGGCGTAAAAAAACCACTAAATTTGATCCACATAAAAATCACTAAAACTTACTCCAGCTCAGAGGACAAAAAGGGGCATTAGGTCATTTTGCAGTGTGATGTTTTAGAGAAAAAAATAGAAAACCAAAAAAGGAGTTGACAGAGATACACAAAACTTTGTTACTTTGTGTAAATCGAGCCCCCAAAAATGTTTTGTTTGGTCTCAAAGGCTGTCCCCTGAAAAATAAAGTTTTGTGTATCTCTGTCAACTCCTTTTTTGGTTTTCTATTTTTTTCAGGGGACAGCCTTTGAGACCAAACAAAACATTTTTGGGGGCTCGATTTACACAAAGTAACAAAGTCTACTGCTTCTCTGAACATAGTTCTTCTTCTCTCGTAGGTTTTCTTTTATACAAATAAAAATTAAATTGATACACAACACCAGACATAATAATAAGAATAATATGGAATAGGAATGATAATAACTGGACACTAGTAGAGGTAGGCCAGTAAGTTATTATGTTATGTTAATGAGAAAAATTATGTAGACTGATTGGGGCCTGGGAGTTGCGCGGCTGGATTACTGGATTGTGACACACAGGGTACCCGCGCGATGACCACAAAAACCAAGTCGCATACCGAGTCGCGTTCTTGAATCAAATGGTCAAAGAGTTTTTTATTAGTGTTTTTACATGCGATCCATCACGTTTAGCAAGTTGAATCCATTTTGTTCTCAAGTAAAAGAGACGACGGTTTTATGAAGACATCTTTATACTCGATGGTACAATTAATAGCTGGATTTATATCGGATTGAGCACAAACGCTTAAAGAAGTAATCGCCACCAAATCTGTGAGGATTGGATGTTCTAGCCTGAGAAACTACAAATCAAAAAAGAAATTTAGAATCATGACTTTCTCCGGATGGAGTAAACATTTGGGGTTTTGTTTTGACTCGTCGCGGCTTCATACTCGCAGGAGTTAAGAGCTGAGAAAGTTTCTCAACTACTGGCAAATTCAGACTTATCTCAGAGCTAAAGTTTTTTCCTAATTAAATCCATTTCTCCATACCAGAATAAGTTTTATGAGAACTTTGATTTTCTTAGCTAAGCGTAAGTTTGAAAGATATGATTCGCGTTGGGAAAAATTTCGCGATACACCTGTGCTTTCATTGAATTACACTTTTCAACTATTGAATTCCACAAAAAATGAAAGCACGCGTAAGAATTTGACTATAGGATTCTAAGGCCCGATTCATACGTCGCGTTCGAAGTCTGAATCAATGGGCACGGCAGAATTCATAGATCCGACGAGCGCACGAATAACCAATCAGAAAGCAGCAAATGTCCCACAAATTGTACAAAATGTCGGATGGGGTCTGTGAATCCTGCTTGGGTTTATCTAAAATATAGACGTTTATAGGGGTTTTCCTGCGACTTGGGAAATAAAAGACGGTCACCTAACATGATAGAAATTGATTTGTTGTCCAAGTTTGGTGAAAAACTTGTAGAGAAGCATAGGGATAGATAACTACTAAGTTTCGTTGTTGAATGGAAACTACCCGAATCCAGCTCGAAATACAAAACTTGGAAATGATAAAATAAAGCGGTGCTCTATTCGGTAGGTACTATGTGTTTATGTGCTTTCAAAGCTAATTTTGTCAACTTGCAGTGAATTAAGTGCGGGGAATAGTAGAAGAGAATGCCGAATTCGCTGTTTACGCCTGACTTTTAAGTAACTACAAGTTTTATCGCAAGATATCGTCAAGATTTACAGCAATAATACAAACGACAGTCTCATCATTCTTATATGTAATTGAAGTAACCTAGGATAATATCACACCAATCTTTTTGCCGTCGATTGCCGACTTTTTGTGGGACATTTGTGGGACCACATGGCTGTTATTGCATCATCTCTTTCCTGATTGGCTATTCGTGCGCGCGTGATTGACATGTCGGATCTATGAACTGAGTTGCGTTGGGCATGGAACTAAGCGGCTGCACCATTCGTGCTGCATGGCAAAAGCATGACACCGATTCAAACGTCGAGCCTCTGATGTGCAGAATCAAATACCAATTTGTTTTTCATTTAGTGCAACAGAAACTCCGCATCGAGTCAACTTTTACTACCTACAACCTATTGAGCGCGACTTATTCAGTGCGACGTCTGAATCAACGTTGAATGTATTTTGTGTCGATACAAATAGATTCGACACGGCAGGAGCGCGACCAATGCGGACCTAAACGCATGTTTTTGTTACAGTTTTGATTATTAAAAAAGCTCAATATAGAATCGCTTGCCCTTTCTAACCAAATATAGGTAACTTTGAACTCACTAGGCTGATAATTTACTGGCTTATTGGAATAAAGTGCAAACTGTCAGGCATTTAGTCAATTGAGGACCGATTTTCAAGCATATAGCCACTGCGTTAAAAGTTTGGAGCAATTTAGAATGTCGTCAATGTATAGTAAAAATAGCAGGGGCCCATTAATGGAGGCTATTGGGAATAAAGGAAAGGTTAGCAAGGAAATTTGTAATTATTTTTTCGGAGTCACACTAGAATACCGTAAATGAGTTTTTTTTTAGAAGAATTTTATGCTCAAAAAGCATCGATCTCCACAGGGGCTTCGGTCAAATTTTCTGTTTTTCGTTGCTATTAAGAGCGTGCGGCTCGTAAGTGTAGAAATCTTTCACTGACGCGGTATGTGGTATTTACTTAGTAATCCTTCGCTAACGTTGGTGGGTAGCCTGTGGTATGTCCTTAGAAATCCCTCACTGGCGCGGTTGGGAAGCCTGTACTTGTGTACAGTTGTGAGAATCCATGACGTATTCGCAAAATCAAGGGTTGGAAATTATTAGCATTCTTATTTATATTCCTTTAAACATTCCCATGGTCCTCAGAGGCTAGAATTCTGTCATTTACCCATGAATCACTGCGATACACGCCAATTGGATTTTCGAGTGCAACGGTATTTGAAATTGGCATTTATCATTTATGCTAATGACTTTACTCACAAAGGTGCATCACCATTAAAACTGTAAATGAAATAAATATTTCAGTATTTCCTATGAAAAACATGACACTTTTAGATGTAGCTCGCTCTACTTGCTGTGTAACAGGCCAACTCGTCACAGGTTGCGTGATGCGTGACACATGCTTTGTGGAACCGACGTTACACAGCGTTGTGTTACAGCATTCAAACGAGCATTCGGCGTCTTTCCACCTATTACTGTGGTTCATGCATGCTTCCAGGGTACACGAGGTGTGATGGAAGCACGATTTAGAGAGGACAGTAAAGCGCTCGTTGTTGGCGGCGAGCATGGTGCGTTGTACCTTAGAATATAGAAACACTCTTGAGTCTTTCTTTCACGACGTTTTGTTAATACGTGTACCTTAGAATATTAAAATACTAATGCTTTATCACGCATGCGTTGTACCTTGATGCAGCGGTCCTGACGCGACCCGCACGTCACAATGCTCATGCGTCGATGGCAGTCGTCCCACGAGTCAGATGAGTAACACGTAAAGCACTGCAGGCTCACAACTACAAAGATACGCGCTAATCAACAGAAATAATGGCGATGAAGGGCTGACTCGCCCGTTCTTCATAGTTCTGAAATATACACAGTGAAACCTCCATATTCCGGATACCTTAGCTCTATATAACGAACAAACCCACAATTTCGAATTCTTTTTTCAAGGTTTTTGAGCGGGGAGGGGGAGTTGGTTTACCTACATAGCCGACCAGTTTTTCTTAGGTAACTTACTTGCCTTGGCTCGCGTATTCAACTTTTCTTTCTTAGAGCGGATCATCCAGTCGAGATCCTCCAGAACCCCCCCCCCCTCCCCCTCTGGATACGGGCCTTTGAGAGCGAAGAAATTTTCCATTTCATTTACAAAGGTGTAAGCGTGGTTTAAGAGTGTCAAGTGTAAGGTTCGTACGGCCACGACTGTTTTTCTATATTGGTTTTATAAATGAACAAATCTATAAAACATCTTGGATCAAAATATTCTCTCTATTTACTTACTTAGGTGCTTGACGTTTAAATGAAAGAAGTTTGCTCTACATTATGCCTTTCCTTTCTTGTCGTTATTTCTCAAACACATCACAAATAATGTAGATTTATCTAATTTTTTCTGTAGGAAGAGAAAGTTGAGGCTCATAGTTGGTAACAAACACAATGGCGCATACTTCGTAATTTCTAAAAGGACTTCCGAAGTGCGACATGCGTGTACATTGCGATATAAAAGCTTTCGGATAATTAGTCGCTGATCTCCTCAAGACTCAGAAGACTTACACTTCTAATAACCACCAAAAAGACAAATCAGTTAATCGTTTATGAGTTTTTCACGACATTACTCCTTTACGTTAGCAGTGTTGTATTATTACGATAAGGATCACCGCTCATAAACCACAGAGAAGTGACGAAAACAAGAAAGGTTAAGAATACATCCAAACCCGCGATCGATTGCGATAACTCGTAAACAAGTACACACTTACCGGTACTGTAAAACCCAAAGAGACACACGAGACGCAACAGCTTGTTCATCGTCAACTAAAGCGGCTCAAAGCGCTTTTGAAAACCGATTTAAAGTATTTATGTCGGAGAAGATGGTGTTTTTGTGCCAGCCATTAGGGAAAGGTTCGTGTCGTCACCACCGTGAAGCCGTGTGAGCAGTAACGCGATACTGGTCTAGCGGCATCGCAAGTGTATCCATTGCATGCACATCACGCACCTAAGGCTTGCTAATGTTTTTGATATCGCGATTAAGGACTCAAGTCAAGGGTCGTCGCCAAGTGTGTAACGCGATACTAAGGCTTGCTAATGTTTTTGATATCGCGATTAAGGACTCAAGTCAAGGGTCGTCGCCAAGTGTGTAACGCGATACTAAGGCTTGCTAATGTTTTTGATAGCGATTAAGGACTCAAGTCAAGGGTCGTCGCCAAGTGTGTAATCACGCGATGGTAACATGGCTGCACAGTAGTCCAGATTTTAGTGTGCTGATGGCACAGGTAGCCCAGGCTCACGGCGAGTGTAGGTTCATTACAGAGTTTGTATGAGCGTACAGAGTTTGTATGAGCGAACAAATCTCGTTGAAATAAATATACTGATTTGGAAATAAAACAGTAGCTTGACGTTGCTGCTACTCAAACCCGCCATTATTTGCCATTTTGCTGTTTTAGCCGCTGCGAATTTTTCCCGTCGCCTTCAGCATATAAAATTCCAAATTCCAAAGTGCTCAACAAATCCACCGATCCTTTTAAAATCCAGACTCGCACGGAAAATAAACCTCGCAGAATCATAGCACACATATTTATCTTTCCAGCCATACCTTTTAATCGTCTATTCATCCCCATTTTGCCGTTTGAGCGGCGAGAATCTTTCTTTTGAATTTGAAAATATTCGTCATAGCGACGCTCGATGGGCCGTTCGTGGAGAAAAAGACAATACACGCCATGCCAAATTTTACCAGCCGGGGTAGGGTGCTTAGCATCAGTTTGACCTTGCCTTGTATCTCTGAGTCTTTACCGACGTCCCTCCAAACCTAATTACCACCCAACTTATAGAAAATGTCGAAATAAAATCTGTCTATCTATCATTAATCTATTTATGTATTTGTTTGTTTATATTTCTTTCCTTGTTTGCAATCAATTCTATCTATAAGCGCAACGGACATCCTCGGTATCGTATATCTTATAATAAGTATTTTTTTTCATCTCATTTTTTGGGCAATTGGAATGATTTTTTTTTTAGCAAATCCCTAACGGCTTTTTCGTCAATGTCTAAAACAGGTATCCGCTTCAAGCCGAGTTTTGATGCATTTATATTGTGACATGTTTCATCTAATCTAGGAGTTACACGAGTGCAAAGTAACAATTTTGCACACTTTATTGAGACCCGTGATCAGCTCAAACAATAGATATCTATTTTTATTTTGTTTTGCACTTTCCGTTTCTTGTTTATTCCCTAAAGGAGACAATATTTTATTTGCCTTTTTCGCAAAAATTGTATAATACGTACTTTCTATAACAACCTAATAACGGCATGAAATGATTGAAAAAATGAAGAACATTATTCCCTTGGATATGCCAACTTTAGTAGGTAACTTGTTTACTAAATAAGGTAATGAAAAACAGGCGCGTACACAGGGGGTGCACAGGCTGAGCGCGCACCTTCCCTCGCGGCCGAAAAGTGGGTCATTTCTTATTAAGGAATCTTCAACTACTATATACCTATATGATACCTATGACTACGCACCCCCCCCCCCTCGCCAATCCTGGGAACGCGTCTGAAAAGCATCATGACATTGCTTTTACGTATCATTTCATGAGAGCACTCATCTTCCCCTTTTTTATTATTCGGCGACATGTTATCCAGCTGCTCATTTGCACCATTTTGCGAAAACAGTTGCGGAACGTCGTCAAGATATCGCAATAGGCGAGAGTTTTTCACGCTAGTGTCATGCAAGTCGGATATCAAGCCACATTTGAGAAAGGTCAAAGTCACGCAAACTCCAGAGATGGATCTTTTGCTCTCTCGGGTCGGAATATTCGACCGCAGCAAATCCAGTATCTTTACTATTTGTCCCAAGCATCGCGGTGAACTTGGAACATTTTGGCAACCTTAGGGCTAGACAAAATGTAAACATCCATTGCACAGTAAAGGTAGCAAACGAAAACCTGACAGAGGAGTGAGCCTGAAAATGAACAAGGAGATCATGACGAAGTGGAATGTCCTGGTTCCAGTTGGTGAAGGTCTTGTCAAATATTCTAGAGAAATGTTTTCGCTTCACTATTTTGGTTTTTCAGAAGTGGGGAAATAATTTGAAGTCTATACTCGCATGAGTGAAAACAAGTGCTATTCAAATGCAAATTAGCTAAGCAAAAACACGAAACATATCAGATTTTAGATTTATAGATTATATATATTTTTTCTATTAGATTTTGTTTTCTTTTTTAGTCCTGATGCGTTCTGAAATGCAGAATCAAATTGTGCTATTCAAATGCAAATTAGCTAAGCAAAAACACGAAACATATCAGATTTTAGATTTATAGATTATATATATTTTTTCTATTAGATTTTGTTTTCTTTTTTAGTCCTGATGCGTTCTGAAATTCAGAATCAAATTGTGCTCATAGTAGCAACCTTATTATTGCTATTGCTTATTAGTATTATTCTCTTCCTAATAATTCATTGGGTGGTATTATATACCACACCAAAATATTAAGAACATCGTTAAGAACATATCAAGAATATATTTTGTCCCAAAAATAAGAACGGTACTATTAAGTACTATTATAAAAAAACAAGCACAAAAAACCCTCGAGACCCCCTTCTAGTAATACTTGTGTTGGTGTGACACAAAGATAACCATGAACTATTGTTTTTTGGAGGGGGAGGAGGGGGGTTGAGTGCTGGGCCATTCTCCTCCATTTATTAAATAATAAATAATTCGTCTTAGGGGTTTGTAAAGTGTGTAGAAGCGACCATGCCGTTTCCATAAAGGCTATAGCACCGGAGGAGTGCCTGAAGGACCAAAGTGAGGACGCACTGTTGCAACATGCCGGACCTTCAGATGAGAGGGCTCTTCTAGAGTCAGGCGTATCACCGGTAATTTCGAGAAGGCCGTGGATTGTATTAGCGGTCAGACTATTTCCTTGCAGAGGACAGGTGTTTTATTCTGGGCGATGTTGTGCGCTCACGCAAGTTTCTGCTATAGCTGTTTTCTTCAGACCATGCGCTTCTGCTTTATCAAAGCTATTATTTCATTTTTTGTTTTGTTAGGAATATCATTTACCCCCAACCCATCCTAAAGTTGTGCAGTTCGCAGATGACATAGCTAGTGAATCAAGCTCATCATCAGTCGCTCTCGACTAAAGCAGTTGTATAGACATACCTGAGGCAGAAACCTCTCATGAATTCTGGTCACCTACCCCTCAACGCAACCGTGCACTGGAGTCGCTGAATAACATCCTATGAACCGCTGGTGGGCGCATACGTCCTGTGACCTCGCAGCTAGGCAGCGACACTCAAGACATTCCAACACGAACAAAGCAGCACTACACCCGAAAAGCTGTCCAAGTTGTAAAGACAGTGCTGGTAACTATGGCAGCTGGAAATTCAGATTGGTTGTTTCACTGTGTAAGGGATAACTACAGTAAAGAAGATCAAAAAGGGCCAGGCAGCTCACTGGTAACCACGCTTATTAGGCTATACAAAGAATCAACATCCCCACATACGAGACGGCAGATACTTTCTATCTTTGTTCAGGATTTCACGAAAGCTGAACTGCTCTCGCTTATCCCCGGGCTGACAAAGTGAAGGATAGACGATGCGAGTCAACATGCCTTTGTAGCTTATCCCGTAAAAGCAATTGAGCCTACGCCTTTGCGAAGAGCCCGGATGGATCCCGCCAAGGTCGAACATTTCCTCGATTTTTTATCGAGTCCTGCGTTTCTTCAAGATGTTGCATTTGGTACAAAGAGGATAAAACTAACAACCGGAGACACTTTAAAGATACCTAACGTTGTCCGCACTGTCATATCCTCAAGACTGGTCCATAGCTGTACCAGGCATTTTGCAAAGAACTAGAATTCACACCATTAGGCAAGTAAACCCTATTTAACATTCTAAAGGTAAAGTAAATTCATAATGGTGAAGATGATGATGATGACGTATTACTTTCACATTTGCGTTAGGTGTGTGCAGCGTCTCAGAAGAAGTCTTTGGCTGGCACACGCAGACAGATGGTGTCTTAGCTTTTGCGGCACTGCAAAATGCGACAGAACAGCTTTGTAAAATTGGTAAGGATAAAAGGGTCAGAACTTTACGTCAAAACAAACATAATAACCGATAAAATATACGTTATGATTTCACAGGGCTCAGCAAACAAAACGCTACTGAGATGATGAGTCGTCTCAAAAGTGCCAAGCAGCAGTTCAAGACTGACTTCAAGATGCACATCAGCACAAGTGATCCATGTGTGGACCACTGCAGTGTGTATGCCCTTAGCTCTTCGGATGCAGAGTTTCAGGTTCTCTGTAATCATCGACATAAACTCCTGTGCGATAGATGCGAGGAGGCCAGAAACGCCATCTTCGATGTCCAACTAGCCTTAGACTCCGAACAAGTCAGATATAGGTAAGCGTAAATGAATTAGAACAAAAGATAAATGTGTGCATCAAAGTATAACATGGTTATATTAAAGCAAACATGATGTGGATGATTTTTATTTTAGCTGTTCAGATGAGCGCGAAGAGATGAAGTGAAGCAACATGAAGTTGATAGCGCGGTCTCTAACGTCGATAGCTGAACAGCACACATTCTCCGAACTGCACATCGAGATGCTTGAAAGAGTAGAATACTTCAATGCCTGGCCCCTCATCAAGTAATGATGATAATAGACTGGGCGATGAAAGAGCAGAATACTTCAATGCCTGGCCCCTCATCAAGTAATGATGATAATAGACTGGGCGATGAAAGAGTAGAATACTTCAATGCCTGGCCCCTCATCAAGTAATGATGATAATAGACTGGGCGATGAAAGAGCAGAATACTTCAATGCCTGGCCCCTCATCAAGTAATGATGATAATAGACTGGGCGATGAAAGAGTAGAATACTTCAATGCCTGGCCCCTCATCAAGTAATGATGATAATAGACTGGGCGATGAATTTTTTTCACGTCAGCTTCAGGTAAACACAGCGTGACTGTTTCGGAAAGAAGGGCAAGCCATGGCATGTCGGTAGCCATCACAAGAAATGCTTTGGGAGAATATGAGGTAAAAACACAAACGACTCAATTTGCTTTCTCCTCATTCTCTGGGCGCATAACGCGTGTGCCTAAGGTAGCGGGAAGAAGGTGCGGGCTCGTTTATAAAGGACCTGGTAAAAAGACTACTCGCGATCCGCAACCATTAGGATCTCGTGCGGGCTGCTGCATAGCCATTTTGTTTGCAACAAGAGGGGCTGGGATGATGGATGGGGTAAAAAGCTTTGACTTTTATACGCGTGGTCGGAATAAGGATAAAGCGGTATGACTTCAGTGATCCTTGAGCAGGCAAAAATGTCTGCGACAGGCGTATCACGGCGATTAAGAGCTATATGCGTCGTTATGTAAATGAGGGAAATAACATCAGAGACGCGGAAGACTCTTATGGTGACGTTAACGGGTGTTTTTCCGCAGTTGTTCAGATCCAGCCAACGCATCAGACGATGAGCAAGCACACCCTGAGTGGCATACAATCGATCAACAATTTCAGCTTTGGGCCCGATGGTTCGATAAGGGTATGGAAAGCTTGCAACGTCGGTCCTGGAAAGCTATACACTGCAGAGCAACTTAAGCGATTTGCGTCTCCACAAGGGCCGACAGAGATGCGTACTGTTCTGGCCTTCAGTACTCCCACTGTGAGGACTGGTGTCTTGGTGAGTTCTAGATCTGGTGGTGCAACGTCTACTGATGAAACTGTACCAGCTACCATGGTCTACCCTGATTCCAATAAACAAGACACCACCATCGCAGATTACGACAAACCCCCTGACATTTGTAGTCCCGAAAATGGCTGCATCAAGGTTTATCAGTCTTTTAAAGCTCTGGAGCGCCATCTTGATGTCGGCAAAAACCTCATCGAGCCGAGCGTGAATATCAATATGACCAGATCCGCCGTCAGTTGGCAGATACATGTAGAAATATCTCTGGGACCTACCAATCGTCCACGAGCGAATTCTCAGCAAAACATGGTAGTAAAACCACTGACGAAACAAGTATGGAGCAAGGATGGGCTACCAAGAAATCAAAACGGAATACCCGTTTCTCAGAGAAAGTCAGAAATCATCTGAAGGAGCTCTTCTTACATGGCGAGGAGACTGAGATGAAGACAAGTGCTACTGATGTCGCCATGAAGATGAAAACGGCACGAGGCGAAGACGGCAAAAAGTTATTTAGTAAGACAGAGTGGCTCCGTGATGTAGAGATATAAAGATATAAAGAATAACCGTTGCCAAGTTCAGGGACAACTCAAGCAGGCCTTTGACCGATGTCTTTCATGCGAATCTTCGAGTAGCGGCCGCCACATTCTTTTGTATTGGTCGCGCGAGATCGGGGAGAAAAAAAGTCCAGTTTTTGCACGGCCAGAATTTTCTTACGAGCCTCTTTTTCTTACGAAAAAGCCTGTTTAAACCACGGTTTAAAATTGATTGATAGTAAGATACCTAAAATGGCTAAAAATAAATAAAAATTTTCACCATATGACTTCACTTTTAAAGAATCAGCTTGTTCACAGTGAATGAATGATTTTTTTTATTATTATGTAATTCTATTGCTATTTCTAAGGGCGGGAGCCCTGTGGTGACCGCCGCCCGAAAAATGGTCCTTTTTTTTCGTAAAGCAAATAAGTGATAGAGTTAAGTATAGTGTTAAAGAAGATATCTTTAGTAAGAGTCTTGAAGAAACAGACCCAATGGTGGTAAATACTCAAACGCACATTGGTGGTACCCTAAAATTCGCAAATTTTGGTCAGGCAACAAGTACAATTGACATTTAGCATTTCATTTCTTAATAAGAATTAGAAATTCGATCGATTTTCATCTCACTTTTTCCGTCATTTTCAACTGAGCTTATACGTGGGAGTGGTCACGAACACGTGCAAGCAAGGCCCGGAAATGTTTTTTGCATATTTTGATAGAATGATAAACGGGCTTTCAGACGATAGCTTTTATTCCGTAAACAAAAGTTGCACATCGGAGATATGTGCAAATGAAAATCGTATATTTGACCCTAACCGAAAATCACGCCATACAGATACTAATTACCTAATGTTTGCAGCAACGTGATTTTATCAGAAAGTTAGAAAACTCAGGAAGTACATTAACAATGTGACAAATATCGCTCGCATACAATATGAAGAAGATTGGTAAAAGGCCACGAGCAGGAAGGCAGTCAATGTTTCACCCAGTTTTTGCAAGGTTTAGAGGCATATACTCGCCAAAATAAGGGGTGTGGTCTAACACCCCCCGGATTTAGTTTGAAAGCGAGTCACTTTGGCTTTTGGAATAACTTATTTCCATACAGTCGACAAAACTTCTTGTGACCGTTCAAGGTCACCCCAGGTGGTGTACTGTATTTTGGGGAACAAGGGGAATGTGTGGCCCCTGAACCCTGTCCGTTCGCCCATAGAGAATTTCTTCTGCTGGAAAATTTATACCCTTGGTAAGTAGCTTTCCCCCTCTCATTAACACATAATCTAAACATCCCAACTCAAAATATCCCAGGTACCTTGGAAAAGTTAAAATCTTCAGGATAAAAAAATAATAAACATAGGCTGAGCAAATACTCCAGTCCAAATCCAGTGAAAAAAAAAACAGGAGGAGAACGAATGATAACAACAGTAACATCCTACCAAGCAGTTAAGGCAGAGCAATTCACCATTCCCAGTTTTTTTTTTACATGTTCTCTCAATCGTTTGATTGCTTTGTTCAGGGCATAAACAGACGACACATAATTTACAAAGGATCACCCATTTATTGTCTCTGATCTGATTCACAAGACACGAGAAGATGAGATGAAGAAATGATTTTTATCATTATAACTTAAAAGAGAATTACTTTAGGAAGAAATAATAGCTCAGCAAGTATAAGTCTTGTACAAATAGGGAACGCTTTTAAGGCCAATTTACAGGCTTGGAATCTTCAAGCGCGATGCCACAAATATAATTGAGTTCACTAAGATAAAAGTAATATTTTGCTCTTGTGTAATTATCGATTTTCAGATGACTATTGGTTCCAGCAAAACGCAACACGAAAATACAGGGCCGCCTAACAATTAAACACCCCAAAGATAATGAGATAAACAACTAGCAGATATCAATCTACAAAAAAAATACTGTGAAATGTGCTGAGAAACCATCTGCGATGCTAGTTGAAAATGAAGGATAGGGACGGAAACGAACTTAAAACATCAAAATATTTAAAAATCTTTTTGAATTTCATTTAGACATATTTAGAGAAGAGTCTGACAGCGCTCGCTAAGGATCGAGTCCCACCCCCTTAGACTAATTTCTCGACTCTCACTTGCCTCTTCGTGGCGTGTGCTACATTATAGCAAACAGAGAAGTCCAAAGTATTTGAGACTGATTTCTCGTCTCTCACTTGCCTCTTCGTGGCGTGTGCTACATTATAGCAAACAGAAAAGTCCAAAGTATTTGAGACTGATTTCTCGTCTCTCACTTGCCTCTTCGGGGCGTGTGCTACATTATAGCAAACAGAGAAGTCCAAAGTATTTGAGACTGATTTCTCGACTCTCACTTGCCTCTTCGTGGCGTGTGTTACATTATAGCAAACAGAGAAGTCCAAAGTATTTGAGACTGATTTCTCGTCTCTCACTTGCCTCTTCGTAGCGTGTCCTACTTTATAGCAAACAGAGAAGTCCAAAATATCAAGCGGTACTAGACCGCTTGTTGACGTTTCTGGTCGGGACTGGATACTCCCCCGGTTAAGGCTAAGCAGGACAATCAGATTGTGATGCCGAAATTTTTTGACCCGAGGGACCACATGCCTGCAAACTCTTTTATGGCATCCAAGGCAGAGCACCAGGTAATACTAGATGGGTGGCAAATCTTCAGCAATACCCAGTCAAACAAGCCCAAAAAAGAAAATATGGCATGTAGTCGTGGGTGAGGGTCTCCTCAGTTTACATGGCTGTTGTCACGCACTACTACGCCCCCTCTCATTAACACATAATCTGAACATCCCAACTCAAAGATCCTTCGAAAAGCTGAAATCTTTAGTCTAAAAAATAATAAACATAGATTGAGAAAATAATCCAGTCCAAACCCAGTGAAAGGGGGGGGGGGGGGGGGAGAACGAATGATAACAACAGTAACATCCTACCAAGCAGTAAAGGCAGAGCAATTCACCATTGGCAGTCTTATTTTTTTTTTATATATTTTCCTTGAATCGTTTGATTGCTTTACACAGGGCAGAAACAGACGAGACATAATTTACAAATTTACAAGGATCACCCATTCATTGTCTCTTATCTGATTCACAAGACACGAGAAGATCAGATGAAGAAATGTCTCTTATCTGATTCACAAGACACGAGAAGATCAGATGAAGAAATGATTTTTATCATTATTACGTAATTGATTATTTTTTTCTATAATAATTATTGATGAGAAAATTGCCTTAAGAATGAATAAACGCTCGGAAAATATAAGCCTTGTAAAAATAGGCCACCCTTTTAAGGCCAATGTACAGGCTTGGCATCTCTAAACGCGATGCTACAAATATAATTAGTTCACTGGTATACAGGTAAACTTTTTCCCATGTGTTATAAGAGATATTGAGAGGGCTATTGGTTCTAGCAAGATGCAACCCGAAAACACAGGGCCGCCTGACAATGGAATTTTCTCAAGAAAGAGATAACTAGCAGATATCAATCCACAAGAAATACTATCGAATGTCCTGAGAAACCATCTGCGATGTTAGTTGGAGATAAAGAACTAGTATTTGATTTATTCGGCTAGTATTTGATTTATTACAGCAATAAACTCGCGCGGGGCCGTTTTCTTTTAGAAATAAAATGTAGAGCGTGCTATGTAGAAAATATAAAAAGACTAATTTCTTAATTTTCAAACTAAATGGTATCAAATTAAAGAAACTTTGGAAATAAAAATAAATAAACCTGGAGAGACTACCACGATACACTGGAACACGGAGTCTAGACATTGGACAAGTGAGCACTATTTGTCGGAGTTGTGAAACAAGGACAAGTTATGAAATCGTGAAGAAATCTGGCTTTCTCCCTGTTTCTGATCGTTTTTTACAGGTAAGCAATGAATATTGTGTAATCTAGTAAGATAATAATCTATTTGAAAAGCCACACTGTACGTTAATATTTCTTACGAATTCCGTGTTACAATTTTCGTATTTACACCTAGCGAAAAAAGATAGGTAAATATTGGTATCACAACTCAGCGACCTAACTGGTCAAAGGCAACGAGGTATGAGATTCCAACTACCGCGTAGTTCGTACCATTCGCCATCTCGTGCTTTTGTGAGTCGTTTATTGAGATCTTCTTCCATCTCTCTCTTTTGTTCCTGTTCAGTTTTGTAGGTGAGCAGCCATTCTGGATCGGCTAATGGCTCACCAGCGTATCCGTTCTCTTCCGATTCCGAGTCACTTTCTATCTGATTCCAAGGTCCAGCGCCCGGCTCAAACTCATGCGTATCTGATTGGGAACTCGGTTTATAAGCAGATGATGATGCAGTGGACGAATCATCATCATCAGTTGACATCGTTTGCGATAAAAATAGCACGTTTTTAAGGAGATCGTATCTTATTTTTCTCTAGCTCAAAGCTATCCGTACTGCTAGTAACTAAGAACTGCTTGGAAGTGTGAGATTTTGGGTTCCTGTTTTGACGTCACAACCGAAAGTGGATGGAAAGCCTATTGTTTTTACCTCGCTATGATTGGCTAATTGTATTGAGCCGATTTACATGCTGTCGGATAGCGGATAGGGTGTAGCAAAAAAGTGTAAAGAAGCGGGAATTTTGAAAAATCACCAAAAAAAGATATTTTGATGGATTTCAGTAATTTTTTCGATGGATATGAGATCAATAATTATATTTTAAGGCTATTCAGGTGTCTATAGAAGTGAAAGAGCCACTTTAAGCTAGTGCTGGAAATAGATTTTTAGAAAATTTCGCCATCACCTCAAAAAATCTGTTTCTTACGGTGGCCCACTAGGGTCACGGCAAATTAAAAAAAGCCACGGCAGAACAAAGCAAACGCACGGCAAAAGAAAGCGATCTCACGGCAAAATAAATCAAACTCGCGGCAGAACAAAGCATCTCACGGCAAAGAAAGCAATCCCACGGCAGAATACAACGAACTCACGGCAGAACACAACGAACACGGCAGAACACAACTACGACCTGGCCCACAAGGGTCACGGCAAATTAAAAAAAGCCACGGCATAAAACAAAAAATTACGGCAGAACAAAGCAGACTCACGGCAAAAGAAAGCAACTCCACGGCAGAATACAACGAACTCACGGCAGAACACAACGACAGAATCCAAGCCACGGCGGAAGTGAGCTTTCATTTTAAACACAGGAAGACCAAGCTGTTTTAATTCTGATCTCGAGCCCGCGATTTTTTTGGACAGTTACCAATGTACGGACCACGTGCATTCGTTCGTTCTCGCTCGAATCGCTTGCTTCGTGTGCAAATTTAGTTGCTTTTACAATCCTTGTCGCAGAATACCTCTAGAAGTATGTTTTGCTCTCATTGTGGTCGCAAGCTAGGCGATGATGGATCTACGTTTTGTGTTTTCTGCGGAAAAGGTAAGAGCAGTGTGTGTAAGTGTGGAATTTCTTGCACAGCCGTCAGGTCACTTTGGACAGAGTTAAGCTCTGCTTTGGACCAATAATTCTAAGAGCTCGCTTTAAAAAGGATCGTTAAAGAGAATTAAAACTAATTGGAAAAGTCTGACTCATTTAAGTTAGAACAAATGATGATATAAGCTTAAAGCAAAACCTTAAAGTTCACTTAGGGATCGACCATTGGAAAAGTGGTCGGGGGGGGGGGGGGAGGGGAGGGGCATGAAGATTTTGTTTAATGGACATAGACACTGTATTTGCACTATTTTGTGACTGAGTGTATAGTAAATAGTTGTAAATAGCTTATAAGCTTAATTCATAATTTATAAGCTTAATTCAGTCCAACTCAAGCAAGCTATCTTCCATATTATTCCAAAACAAACTGCATATTGTCTATTTCTTTTATTTCCACAAGAAGTTAAGTAACTACATGTAAAACATTTTAAATTATACTGTTCATGATCATTTTTTTTAATAATTTTCAAATAATAATTATTATTATGAGATATTTTAGATAATTTTTTGAAAAGGCAAAGATCATTTAGTTTCATTTTAATCATAAGATTTCTTTTGTTTTTATTGATTTCTCTAGAACTCTCCAAAGCAGTTGAAAACAAACCATTTGGTAGACCTGCTTCACATGTATCTACAATAAAATCATTCGTTGGTTTTAAGAAGGGAAAAGATGGCAAGCCGACAAAGAAACAGTTAAAAGACAAGAATAAACCTGAGGAGGCTAATGATGTAATCATTAACATTGGGTTGAAAGTATTTAGTGAGGAAGAGCTCAAGGATAAAAGAGGAAAGAAGTTGGCAATAAAAGTGAACAAGCATGCATCCTATAAGGAATTGCTCGAACAAGCGAAATCGAAATGGGCCGACTTTCAGAGAAACCTGTATTCCGAAGGTAATAATAAATAATAATAATAATGTTTTTGGAGCATTGCACGATGTCTCAATGCTCTTACATTTAAGAAAAACTAACTCGACTATTAATATTACACTAAAATATACAGAAAAAAGTTTAAATAATGTATATACAGCAATATGCAGAAATTCTGATCTAGCAAAGTATATAACTCACAGGACATGCTCATACATGACAACACACGGCCCATTTGATTATATTCTCATGTGAATTTGTGACATGTAAGTAATAAATTATTATTATTATTATTATTATTATTATTATTATTATTATTATTATTATTATTATTATTATTATTATTATTATTATTATTATTATTATTATTATTATTATTATTATTATTACTTTTGGTCAATTTGCTCAAACTGCACGTCCATTTCCCATGATGCACCCCACATACAGTTGTATAGTTACATACTTTGATAGTCAAGATCAGAATTTCTGCATATTGCTGTATATGAAATTACTAAAATATAAACAATAATACTAAAATATATGAAATTAATTAATTTCAAGGAACTGAATATGTCCTACTTTACGAAGACGGCCAAGAGGCTTTGTTCCTTCCTGGAACGTCCAAAGAGTTTTTCACCTTGGAAAAGTATGAGCAAGCAGCATTAAAGGACTACAAGCGCATAACGTTATATCTATGTACGGTCAATGACATAGAAGAATTTAGGAAAGAGGAAAGGGATAGTGACAGTTCTGAACCTGAAGCTTCTTGTCCAGTAAAGAGGAGCAACGAAAGTGATGCCTGCATAGCAACAGAGCCACCAGCCAAGAAACTAACAACAAATCATCCAACCAACAATCATCCAGGACCTTCAGGCATAAGTATTAACAGTGGTTCTGACTGGTTTTACTATGATGAAATTGAACGTCTTTATGGCAATGATGACAGCCCTCCACCAAGCAACAACAAAACAAAATCGCCTATCCCAGAAAGCGAAGCTGGTGTTATTGAACTATTGCAAGAAAAGGTCATCTCTGATGGGAAAATATCCATGTTCATGATCATTAGAAGGGGTACACCAGTAACCAGGGCTATCACATTGTGGCAAAGAGCAGCTAAGAAAGTTAATCCTGTTCATGTGTGTCGTGTGAAGTTTGTAGGAGAAGACGGAATCGATGATGGTGCTTTGGCACGTGAGTTTTTTTCATGTATCATTCCCGATATAGCGAAAAAATTCTTCCCAGATGGAAGTCCTGCTTATTCTACCAATGACATTGCCACTTATAGAACAATTGGGGAAATTGTTGCAGCTAGCTTGGGCCAGGGAGGCCCAGCCCCAAACTTTCTGGCCCCCTGTGTGTTTGACACGCTGGTGTCACTTGGAGATCTTGACTACTCCAACAGCAAAGATCTTCAAAAACATTTGACTGAAACAGAATGTAAGCTGTTGAAAAATATCAGGCAGGATATTGCCAGTAGCACTGATATTATAATTGACCATGGCTACACAGGGCCCATAACCGATGCATGTGCTGACTCTATTCTTGCTGCTGTTACTGTCAGTATGCTCAGCAGACGGGAGTTGATGTTAAAAGAACTAAAGTAGGGAATGGAGCTGTATGGATTGGCTGACATAGTCACCAAGCACCCAAAGAAATGCAAAGGTCTGTTTGTTATGGGCCACCAAGAGGAAGTCGACGGGAATTACTTATTTTCTCTCATGAAACCGCAGTATTCAGCTGTGGGAAGCTCTCGTCGGACCGTAGAAGAGTCAGTAATGGACAACTTCCAAGACTTCATATTCAGCCTTGAGGATAAATCACAAGTCTGTAGCTACCAAGAGGCGATGGCATGGAAAGCCTATGGTGCTGATAGAAAAGATATCGATGATGATGAAAATGAAGACCACAATACTGATGATGGTGAACGGTTCAATGTAGTTGATCTGAGCCCAAGTGCAGTTATGGGCTGGTTAACTGGCCAAAAGCACCGAAATCTCAGCAAGGAAATCTCTCCAATTCATGTAAGGTTTGACCATGATTGCCTTAAGAGGAACCCAAAGCACACAGTTTGCTTTCCCCTTGTTGGGGCATGTGGGAGGGAGATAACCCTTCCAGTTGCCCACATGGCATCGTTAGATACTTTTAAGCAAAACTTTTTATTAGCTTTTTGTAAGGGCCAGGCATTTTCAAAATCTTAAAACATATTTTTTCAAAATGGACACTGGTACTCTCATTCTCATTTCTAGTTTTCAGTTTAATGTTCATGGCTTTTATTTCCATTAGTTTTGACTAGTAAGACATAATTACAATGTCATTTTATGGTTGTGT
This sequence comes from Nematostella vectensis, assembly GCF_932526225.1. Lineage (NCBI taxonomy): Eukaryota > Metazoa > Cnidaria > Anthozoa > Actiniaria > Edwardsiidae > Nematostella > Nematostella vectensis. Next base: position 20,389,282 of record NC_064036.1, read on the forward strand.
TCTCACCAGCCAAATTATTATGCTCAAGTTATTGGTAGATGGTATTGTTTAGAGTGAATGCATTGAACCTGTGAAGTAAAAGTTAATACTGTAATAGTCAAATAGACACAAAAGAAAAGTAATAAATAGTCAAATATGTATTTCACGGGTTCATTGCGTTCACTCTATCGAAGTTGAATTTGGTTCAAGTATATCAGTGCTCACTCAAGCAGAAAGGTCGAAAATGCGAGGAGGTAAGGGGGACCTGGTTCAAAACCTCATTTGTTTAGCGGTGAAACACCAGCTGAAACATAATGTAAAAATTGGTCCTGGCCATATTGAAATTTGGGTAGTTACACTGAACAGATTTACTGAACAAATTGATTTTGTGATTTCATAATGCTTCAATATGAAAGTTAACAGCTAAGTACTGTCTTGCGACACTGCCTAATCAGTATTTCCTTTATAATTATCTTTAATAAACAAGTGCATATACAGGACACTTAGGCTATTTCAGGGATGCCGGAGCATTTTTTTGATTGGGGGCGAGGGTGTGGGCTAAGCTATGCATTTGTAGTTTTTCTATATATGTTTAGCTATATTTTGCTTTTTATCTGTATTTTTCTTTTTAAATCTTAAAGTAATTCAGAAGAAATCAAAACTTATTGAGGCAGCTCTAGCACCCCCAACCCCGGTTCCGGCACCCCTGTATTTGGCCTTGTTTATATAGATTGTGCACAGAAAGATATATGAGCTAATTTGATGAGCCTTGATGAATGCTTTATCTGTTATTGTTGTTTGTTCCTGTTCTTAATTTAGAAGTTGCAAATTATGATTTAGTTGTAATGATATTTGATTAGAGTGGGCATACTCCATCCATGAAACACATAGTACTGATTACAGCTAAAATAGTGCTGATTAGATTTTTAAGAATAAAAGAATATTGTTTTTAGTAATACTTGTCTATTTCATTATCCATTATCTGTAATTCATGAAGTATTATAAGAAATCATAACCTTTTTGACACATGCACAATAATAGTGTTGAGGCTGGTGCCATTCTGATTAAGGCATTAACTTATAAACAGATTTTTAAATCATGGGAATTATTCAGTGTTGCAAGGCCTTGATGTCACATTTGTGAACAGTAACCTTTAAATTGTAAATCATGTGACAGTATATACCTATTTTCAAAAAAGCTGCAAGATAAAATGGCAATTGTCACATGGTGATTGCATGGTTAAAAGCAGTCATTTCTATGAAATAATGACAAGATAGTATGTGGTTAACCTTAACCTCTTTTTAGTGTTCATTTTCGTGCAATTTCAAGAAGCTCAAATTTGTGTGTCGAACAGCTTTTAAGTGGTTGTAACCTTTTGGTTATGCAATCTCCTCTGACAACCATTTTTGAAATAGGCATGTTTTCCTTTTGCTAACATAACCTAATGTTTCATTTACAGTCAACTTGATCTTGACACCCTTTATATGAGAACCTCAGTGACTTATAATTCTTTTTCTGGCCTAGTGCTTTTTAATCAACTGGTTGAATCTTGCAAGTGGGTTTTTACTGAATTGTTTCCTTTATGGAGGGGACTGGGAAGGAGGGGTTCGACCTTGTTTTACGTAATGTTTAAAGGCCGACAATGGTACGAGTACTACCTCTGGTTTCAAGTTACTTCACGTGGTACAAATTACAAACAGGGATTGGTTGAATACCTCATGAATAATTAATGAGTTTTTGAAAGTTGTTTCTCAATCGTTCCTTATAAAATAATGTAACTTAACAACCATTAACTGCAATGTGCAACAACTCTTCATACATCTGTAATGCTTCTCTCCAGTGTTCAGGTTTCTTCTTATTGAGACTGTGAAGAACATAACGAAAATATTCTTGGTATTCATCATCTTCGTCCTGTTGTACAAGATGAGTGTAAGCATAACTCATATCATGTTGTGAAACTGGTACAAGTAAATTATCAATACCCCCGTAACTTTCAGGAAGGTGGAAAATTGCATCAGGTCTTCCTGCTACAGTATCATGGCGGGATTTCCTTATATAGTGAGTATTCCATGAATCACCCACTCTTTTCAGATCGTTTTGAAGTAGTTCAGCAAAACAAAACCAAAGACACTCTAAATGAAGCTTGTCTGCTGTGTTGAGTACTGCTTTCTCTATCATGTCTTTGAAAAGATTCATCCACCATGTTGACCAATTTTTTCTAAGAAAGCTCCACCAGCATTCAATTCTTTGATTTCGTGGAGATGCAACATATCTATGAGAGTTGGGATCATCCAAAAAAAAAGAATGTATACCGGCCATAGTACCATTCTCTGGGACAGCCACCAAGTTGTTTGACGGCGTCCAGATAATAGGAAGCAATGTTGTCAGGATAATTATTAGATCGAGTTACATACAACCAAATGACTTTGCGACTGAAACCATCGATACACGCATGCATAGGAAAGCCGTATGGCTTAAGTTTATCGTAGCCATCAGCATGCCAAGTACTATTTGGCCCTAAGCTACGATAAACTCTTCTTTTCAGCTTATGGGCCTTTCTCAATTCAACTCCATTTGGGTCGATTTCTTTCAGCATTTCTTGAACAACTACACGTGGTACCAGTATACCCTTCATTCGAAGATTATGCCAAACTGACCGATATCCAACAATCGAATTTGGTCCATCCAAAAGTTCTGTAATAGCAGATCTAACGGTATTTGGATCATACTCAAGATATCTTCTTGACATCCCCCAATCTTTAAGACGTCTTTTCAGCGTTCTGACGCTGATATTTATCCCATGACACTTCGACAGTAGTCCAACAATGTCATCATAACTATGCCCAAGGTGAAATAATTGTGTTATGATGGTTCTTTCCTGATCTTCGCTTTCGCTGTCCGCCATTTTGAATTTGCAAATGGAGGAAGACTGGGACTTTAGCGCAACCATGAGCCCAGAATCTTTTGTCAGCGGTCTACTGTGTATTTCACTTCCGCCGTGTAATTCACTTCCGCCGTGGCAATTTACTTTTGTTTGTTCTGCCGTGAGTTCTGCCGTGGAGTTGCTTTCTTTTGCCGTGAGTCTGCTTTGTTCTGCCGTAATTTTTTGTTTTATGCCGTGGCTTTTTTTAATTTGCCGTGACCCTTGTGGGCCAGGTCGTAGTTGTGTTCTGCCGTGTTCGTTGTGTTCTGCCGTGAGTTCGTTGTATTCTGCCGTGGGATTGCTTTCTTTGCCGTGAGATGCTTTGTTCTGCCGCGAGTTTGATTTATTTTGCCGTGAGATCGCTTTCTTTTGCCGTGGTTTGCTTTGTTCTGCCGTGGCTTTTTTTAATTTGCCGTGGCTTTTTTTAATTTGCCGTGACCCTAGTGGGCCACCGTAGTTTCTAGCACTGGCTGGCAAAAAGCAATCGACAGCTGAGGATTGACACTTGTTAGGTTTCCAGTGGGACTTCTGTCGACTGTCATTTCAAAGTCATATTTATCGGCAAATTCATGTGACAGAAAGCTTCAAGCTTAACTCGTCAGTGGAAAGAACCAGTGTCATTTTTAGCAGTTTAAACTCATCACTTTTCTTGGGAAACCGGAAAAACTTGAGCTCTTGACTGACAATGGACTATTCAGACTCAACGCGAGGTAAGTCCTCGGGAATAATGACAACAGTGTGTCATGAACTAGGGAGGTGAAAAAGTAGAAACTGTAGGACCAGGAAGCTGGATAAATGACCATGTCGTGCAGTAAGTGAAGTATTTGTAAAGCCTGTCCTTAAGCTCAGATATCTTAAGACATATAGAATAAACAAGAATGGTAGGACGGACACAGGCAAGCCGAGAGCGTCAAGAGGCGTTTGGGTTCTGGACGCTTGGTATGCACAATGGAGCGCAAAAGGATGATGCAGGCTCATGCTTTGTTGTGTAATTATTTAACAGAGTCACCGTGGATGTGAAAGTAAAATTGATAACAATAATACGAAAATACTTAGTGAACACCTTATCATTGAGACAATGACTTACAAAATTAATAACAATAGAAAACCTAGTCTTGGAGAATACGAAGGAAGCTAAGCCTAACACTATTATCTTAATGTGCTATGGTGGAAAGTTAAAAAAAAACGATTTCATGGTGAAAATTATTGAAGAATGTCTTGACTCTCGGCATCTTATTCTGGTGGTGTCAGTGTTCTGGTTAACTGGTATCATTAGAAAAAAAATATATAGACAAGCTGTAGAATTACTAGATTGTGTCCGTGATAGGCGTGGTGGCATCAGGGAAATAAATCAACGTAACGTTGAAATAATAAAGTTATGAATAAAGAATAATAAGTTAAGAATATATATAGAATAACGTTATGTTTTACGCCTCTGTGAAAAGAGAGTAGTTTGGCTGACATTCTAAGTATTTAGACGAGCAAAAGGGACTAAGGCCGGATGGGGGTTTGTACTTGTAATGTTGAATGCAAGCAATAGGCAGTCGGCGGATCCTGCTAGTGCGAGCCAACAACGAGTTGAAAGGGATCAATAGCCAATTAGAGCTGGGCATGTTTTAGGGAATCTTAATAATCTCAGCAAAGGACAGTTATTCTCTTTCTGTAACCACGAGAAATTAGAGCCATTGTGTAAACAAAAATCACTGTAAATAGATGAGTGGTCTACAGAATGGCCAGGGAGGTTGATTACATCGTTGCGGTGTTCACCAAAACCTGTGCGGGGCATGGGACCAGTTTGTACAATGTCAATCATACCGCTATGCTTACATGAAATACAATAAATAAGATTGCTAAATGAGCAAGTAATCAAGTCTATACAGGTTCCACTCTCCATTAGATCTGGTTATGCATGTGGTAGGAGTAATGTTTTAACAAATGATACATTTCTTCCTAGTGCACTTGAAGGTGCCAGACCCTAAACCTGGTAGGACTCAAAGTGTTGCTGACAAGGAAGGTACATAAATTCTTGTCACATTGGAAAGAGAAAGGTTGTTGTTCAGGTATAATAGCTGCAGTTTCAGGGCCCTCCTGTAAATTCTTAAAGTTTTAAGAGACCAGATGTTTGATGGCTAAATCGGTAGGATGAGATGTGAGAGGAAAGGGAATTCCATCCTCCTGTTTGGGTTAGGAGGAATGTAACGCAACCAAACGATCAATGGACATGGCTCTCTCAAGATCATCAGTGACCACATTTGCGGGATATGCGCGAACAATGTAGAACTGACACATTTTCTCGGATTGAGAATGACAGTCAGAGTCATCGGTGCAAAGTCCATGAAGTCAAAGAAATTGGAGTAATGGATAGAAGTTTTGACATGCTGTAGGTGAGAGGACGAGTACAGTAAATAGCTGTGTAAATCGGTGGGTTTGTGGTACACTGAAGTAACTAGACGGTCGCCTTGGTTGGACAGTGAGATGCCAAGAAATGCGACTGAGGTTTCAGAAATCTTTCCATGTGAAATCTAGTGCAGGATGGAAGATGCTAACAAAACCAAAACAGGGGCAGAGATCCCGTTGGAACAAGATGTTGCACAAATGCAATCACCGACATAAGAGCCGTAGAAGAGTGGGATGGGGTCTTCATCTTTCTCAATCATCTCTTCCTCAACGTATCCAACACCAGGTTGGCGTAGCTGGATCCCATTTTAGCCACAAAGGCAACACCAGTGTCTTCATTGTAGAAGCCCCCTGGAAAAGAGAAACAGTTGAGCGTTACCACCAGCTCAGTTAACCTCAAAGAATAGCAGTGCTGGGCTGTTGTAGACTACTGCGATCAAAACAGTGTCTAAGAGCTTTGAGGGCCTCGACATTAGAAATAACAATTAACAGAGATTTGACGTCCATGGGAAAAAAAACTTATACATACTGCCAGATAAGAAAAGTTGATGAGAATGTTAAGAGCATGGTTGGTGTCCTTGATATAGGAAGGTAGAGACTGAACAAGGCGCCTTTTGTCCAGTCTTTACATTCCTATATCAAGGACACCAACCATGCTCTTAACATTTTCAGCATCTTCGCTTTCTTTCCTGGCAGCACCCATAAGATTTATTTACCATGAATGTAAAATCTCTGCAAACCATTATTCCTAATGGCTAGGCCCTCAAAGCCCTCAAACATTGCTTTTATCGCAGGAGTGTGAAACAGCCCAGCACTGCTATTCTTTAAGGTTAGCTGAGCTGGTGGTAACGCTCAACTGTTTCTCTTTTCCAGGGGGCTTTACAAGGAAGACACTGGTGTTGCCTTGGTGGCTAAAATGGGATCATGGTACGCCAACCTGTTTGTTGGATACGTTGAGGAAGAGAGTTTTGAGAAATATGAAGACCCCATCTCGCTCTTCTACGGCTCTTATATCGGTGATTTCATTTGTGCAACATCTTGTTCCAATCTGGATCTCTGCAACTTAGCAACTTCCATCCTGCACTAGATTTCACATGAGAAGATTTCTGAAACCTCAGTCGCATTTCTTGGCATCTCACTGTCCAACCAAGACGACCGTCTATTCACTTCAGTGTACCACAAACCCACCGATTTACACAGCTATTTACTGTACTCATCCACTCACCTTCAGCATGTCAAAATTTCTATCCATTACTCCAATTTCTTTGACTTAATGAACTTCGCAGCGACGATTCTGACTTTCATTTTCAATCCGAGAAAATGTGTCAGTTCTTCAGTGTCAGCGCATATCCCGCACATGGGGTCACTGATGATCTTGAGAGAACCATGTCCATTGACCGTTCTGTTGCGTTACATTCCTCCTAACCCAAACAGGAGGATGGAATTCCCTTTCCTCTCACATCTCATCCTACCGATTTAGCCATCAAACATCTGGTCTCTTAAAACTTTAAGAATTTACAGGAGGGCCCTGAAACTGCAGCTATTATACCTGAACAACAACCTTTCTCTTTCCAATGTGACAAGAATTTATGTACCTTCCTTGTCAGCAACACTTTGAGTCCTACCAGGTTTAGGGTCTGGCACCTTCAAGTGCACTAGGAAGAAATGTATCATTTGTTAAAACATTACTCCTACCACATGCATAACCAGATCTAATGGAGAGTGGAACCTGTATAGACTTGATTCCTTGCTCATTTAGCAATCTTATTTATTGTATTTCATGTAAGCATAGCGGTATGATTGACATTGTACAAACTGGTCCCATGCCCCGCACAGGTTTTGGTGAACACCGCAACGATGTAATCAACCTCCCTGGCCATTCTGTAGACCACTCATCTATTAACAGTGGATTTTTTTACACAATGGCTCTAATTTCTCGTGCTTACAGAAAGAGAATAACTCCATTTGGGTCGATTTCTTTCAGCATTTCTTGAACAACTACACGTGGTACCAGTATACCCTTCATTCGAAGATTATGCCAAACTGACCGATATCCAACAATCGAATTTGGTCCATCCAAAAGTTTTGTAATAGCAGATCTAACGGTATTTGGATCATACTCAAGATATCTTCTTGACATCCCCCAATCTTTAAGACGTCTTTTCAGCGTTCTGACGCTGATATTTATCCCATGACACTTCGACAGTAGTCCAACAATGTCATCATAACTATGCCCAAGGTGAAATAATTGTGTTATGATGGTTCTTTCCTGATCTTCGCTTTCGCTGTCCGCCATTTTGAATTTGCAAATGGAGGAAGACTGGGACTTTAGCGCAACCATGAGCCCAGAATCTTTTGTCAGCGGTCTACTGTGTATTTCACTTCCGCCGTGTAATTCACTTCCGCCGTGGCAATTTACTTTTGTTTGTTCTGCCGTGAGTTCTGCCGTGGAGTTGCTCTCTATTGCCGTGAGTCTGCTTTGTTCTGCCGTAAATTTTTGTTTTATGCCGTTGCTTTTTTTAATTTGCCGTGACCCTTGTGGGCCAGGTCGTAGTTGTGTTCTGCCGTTTTCGTTGTGTTCTGCCGTGAGTTCGTTGTATTCTGCCGTGGGATTGCTTTCTTTGCCGTGAGATGCTTTGTTCTGCCGCGAGTTTGATTTATTTTGCCGTGAGATCGCTTTCTTTTGCCGTGCGTTTGCTTTGTTCTGCCGTGGCTTTTTTTAATTTGCCGTGGCTTTTTTTAATTTGCCGTGACCCTAGTGGGCCACCGTAGTTTCTAGCACTGGCTGGCAAAAAGCAATCGACAGCTGAGGATTGACACTTGTTAGGTTTCCAGTGGGACTTCTGTCGACTGTCATTTCAAAGTCATATTTATCGGCAAATTCATGTGACAGAAAGCTTCAAGCTTAACTCGTCAGTGGAAAGAACCAGTGTCATTTTTAGCAGTTTAAACTCATCACTTTTCTTGGGAAACCGGAAAAACTTGAGCTCTTGACTGACAATGGACTATTCAGACTCAATGCGAGGTAAGTCCTCGGGAATAATGACAACAGTGTGTCATGAACTAGGGAGGTGAAAAAGTAGAAACTGTAGGACCAGGAAGCTGGATAAATGACCATGTCGTGCAGTAAGTGAAGTATTTGTAAAGCCTGTCCTTAAGCTCAGATATCTTAAGACATATAGAATAAACTAGAATGGTAGGACGGACACAGGCAAGCCGAGAGCGTCAAGAGGCGTTTGGGTCCTGGACGCTTGGTATGCACAATGGAGCGCAAAAGGATGATGCAGGCTCATGCTTTGTTGTGTAATTATTTAACAGAGTCACCGTGGATGTGAAAGTAAAATTGATAACAATAATACGAAAATACTTAGTGAACACCTTATCATTGAGACAATGACTTACAAAATTAATAACAATAGAAAACCTAGTCTTGGAGAATACGAAGGAAGCTAAGCCTAACACTATTATCTTAATGTGCTATGGTGGAAAGTTAAAAAAAAAACGATTTCATGGTGAAAATTATTGAAGAATGTCTTGACTCTCGGCATCTTTTTCTGGTGGTGTCAGTGTTCTGGTTAACTGGTATCATTAGAAAAAAAATATATAGACAAGCTGTAGAATTACTAGATTGTGTCCGTGATAGGCGTGGTGGCATCAGGGAAATAAATCAACGTAACGTTGAAATAATAAAGTTATGAATAAAGAATAATAAGTTAAGAATATATATAGAATAACGTTATGTTTTACGCCTCTGTGAAAAGAGAGTAGTTTGGCTGACATTCTAAGTATTTAGACGAGCAAAAGGGACTAAGGCCGGATGGGGGTTTGTACTTGTAATGTTGAATGCAAGCAATAGGCAGTCGGCGGATCCTGCTAGTGCGAGCCAACAACGAGTTGAAAGGGATCAATAGCCAATTAGAGCTGGGCATGTTTTAGGGAATCTTAATAATCTCAGCAAAGGACAGTTATTCTCTTTCTGTAACCACGAGAAATTAGAGCCATTGTGTAAACAAAAATCACTGTAAATAGATGAGTGGTCTACAGAATGGCCAGGGAGGTTGATTACATCGTTGCGGTGTTCACCAAAACCTGTGCGGGGCATGGGACCAGTTTGTACAATGTCAATCATACCGCTATGCTTACATGAAATACAATACATAAGATTGCTAAATGAGCAAGTAATCAAGTCTATACAGGTTCCACTCTCCATTAGATCTGGTTATGCATGTGGTAGGAGTAATGTTTTAACAAATGATACATTTCTTCCTAGTGCACTTGAAGGTGCCAGACCCTAAACCTGGTAGGACTCAAAGTGTTGCTGACAAGGAAGGTACATAAATTCTTGTCACATTGGAAAGAGAAAGGTTGTTGTTCAGGTATAATAGCTGCAGTTTCAGGGCCCTCCTGTAAATTCTTAAAGTTTTAAGAGACCAGATGTTTGATGGCTAAATCGGTAGGATGAGATGTGAGAGGAAAGGGAATTCCATCCTCCTGTTTGGGTTAGGAGGAATGTAACGCAACCAAACGATCAATGGACATGGCTCTCTCAAGATCATCAGTGACCACATTTGCGGGATATGCGCGAACAATGTAGAACTGACACATTTTCTCGGATTGAGAATGACAGTCAGAGTCATCGGTGCAAAGTCCATGAAGTCAAAGAAATTGGAGTAATGGATAGAAGTTTTGACATGCTGTAGGTGAGAGGACGAGTACAGTAAATAGCTGTGTAAATCGGTGGGTTTGTGGTACACTGAAGTAACTAGACGGTCTCCTTGGTTGGACAGTGAGATGCCAAGAAATGCGACTGAGGTTTCAGAAATCTTTCCATGTGAAATCTAGTGCAGGATGGAAGATGCTAACAAAACCAAAACAGGGGCAGAGATCCCGTTGGAACAAGATGTTGCACAAATGCAATCACCGACATAAGAGCCGTAGAAGAGTGGGATGGGGTCTTCATATTTCTCAATCATCTCTTCCTCAACGTATCCAACACCAGGTTGGCGTAGCTGGATCCCATTTTAGCCACAAAGGCAACACCAGTGTCTTCATTGTAGAAGCCCCCTGGAAAAGAGAAACAGTTGAGCGTTACCACCAGCTCAGTTAACCTCAAAGAATAGCAGTGCTGGGCTGTTGTAGACTACTGCGATCAAAACAGTGTCTAAGAGCTTTGAGGGCCTCGACATTAGAAATAACAATTAACAGAGATTTGACGTCCATGGGAAAAAAAAACTTATACATACTGCCAGATAAGAAAAGTTGATGAGAATGTTAAGAGCATGGTTGGTGTCCTTGATATAGGAAGGTAGAGACTGAACAAGGCGCCTTTTGTCCAGTCTTTACATTCCTATATCAAGGACACCAACCATGCTCTTAACATTTTCAGCATCTTCGCTTTCTTTCCTGGCAGCACCCATAAGATTTATTTACCATGAATGTAAAATCTCTGCAAACCATTATTCCTAATGGCTAGGCCCTCAAAGCCCTCAAACATTGCTTTTATCGCAGGAGTGTGAAACAGCCCAGCACTGCTATTCTTTAAGGTTAGCTGAGCTGGTGGTAACGCTCAACTGTTTCTCTTTTCCAGGGGGCTTTACAAGGAAGACACTGGTGTTGCCTTGGTGGCTAAAATGGGATCATGGTACGCCAACCTGTTTGTTGGATACGTTGAGGAAGAGAGTTTTGAGAAATATGAAGACCCCATCTCGCTCTTCTACGGCTCTTATATCGGTGATTTCATTTGTGCAACATCTTGTTCCAATCTGGATCTCTGCAACTTAGCAACTTCCATCCTGAACTAGATTTCACATGAGAAGATTTCTGAAACCTCAGTCGCATTTCTTGGCATCTCACTGTCCAACCAAGACGACCGTCTATTCACTTCAGTGTACCACAAACCCACCGATTTACACAGCTATTTACTGTACTCATCCACTCACCTTCAGCATGTCAAAATTTCTATCCATTACTCCAATTTCTTTGACTTAATGAACTTCGCAGCGACGATTCTGACTTTCATTTTCAATCCGAGAAAATGTGTCAGTTCTTCAGTGTCAGCGCATATCCCGCACATGGGGTCACTGATGATCTTGAGAGAACCATGTCCATTGACCGTTCTGTTGCGTTACATGCCTCCTAACCCAAACAGGAGGATGGAATTCCCTTTCCTCTCACATCTCATCCTACCGATTTAGCCATCAAACATCTGGTCTCTTAAAACTTTAAGAATTTACAGGAGGGCCCTGAAACTGCAGCTATTATACCTGAACAACAACCTTTCTCTTTCCAATGTGACAAGAATTTATGTACCTTCCTTGTCAGCAACACTTTGAGTCCTACCAGGTTTAGGGTCTGGCACCTTCAAGTGCACTAGGAAGAAATGTATCATTTGTTAAAACATTACTCCTACCACATGCATAACCAGATCTAATGGAGAGTGGAACCTGTATAGACTTGATTCCTTGCTCATTTAGCAATCTTATTTATTGTATTTCATGTGAGCATAGCGGTATGATTGACATTGTACAAACTGGTCCCATGCCCCGCACAGGTTTTGGTGAACACCGCAACGATGTAATCAACCTCCCTGGCCATTCTGTAGACCACTCATCTATTAACAGTGGATTTTTTTACACAATGGCTCTAATTTCTCGTGCTTACAGAAAGAGAATAACTCCATTTGGGTCGATTTCTTTCAGCATTTCTTGAACAACTACACGTGGTACCAGTATACCCTTCATTCGAAGATTATGCCAAACTGACCGATATCCAACAATCGAATTTGGTCCATCCAAAAGTTCTGTAATAGCAGATCTAACGGTATTTGGATCATACTCAAGATATCTTCTTGACATCCCCCAATCTTTAAGACGTCTTTTCAGCCTCTACAAGAAAGATACACCCCATTGAGCTCTATAACATTCCCATTTTTAACTACATCTAGTACTAGTTAGGTTGTCTTAGTTATAGGCTTTTGTTACTTTAGAAAGAATACAGTACACATCCCCAGTTACTCTGATTTATACTACTTCGATTTAAGATTCTGGAGGTGTGCAATAATATTACTACACCCAGCTTAATGGTGCTATTTGTACATTGTTACTGTGTGTATTGTTTACAAACAACCATACAGGCGAGCCTTTCTTTCGCTGGAATTGATCTGAGGTCATAAACCACTTTAAGCTTCCTTGCGTTACTATTTCTTACAACCTTACCTGAAACATCCACATCAATGAAATATGCACTTAAGCTGGGAAAACGTTGTATGCTTTGCGCACACTGAAATGCTCATTGCAACAATTGTTCTTGAGTAAGCCTGCCGGGCCTGGCAATTTGAGCTACTTCAGTACCTTTCAGAAGACCTTAAAAACACTCAACGTGGATCCTTCTGACAAGTCTATCCACCCTCGAGCAGCGAAGACTAACTGAATGTAAGAAGCTATTCAAACGTTATTCTTAGAAATTTGTTGCCCGACAGGAAAGAAGGCTCACACCATCTCCGCAACCCATGCCAATACCAGACATTTAAGTGCAGGATAAAATGATTTTCCTTTTGTTATGATTACACTTTGACTTGTCATTTTTATATATTTCTCTCCCACTCTACAATCCACAATCCACAAATAGCCCAGAAGAAGATTTAGGGAGGAAATTGGTCACCGAAACACATGGTACCATTGGTAGCCATGCATGCCACCATGTTATGTATACTGTGTGTATATCTAAATGTATGTACACCTGTTAGTATAGTATACATGTATTTGTAAATGTATGTATGTATCTACGCATGTTAGTATAGTATACATGTTTTTCTGTTAGAATTTGTATATATCTGTATGTATGTACACATGTAAGTATGGTGTACTTGAATGTACATATGTGTAGCACGTGTGCACTCTACGTCACTGTTTTATTTGTCACTGTTTTTAACACCAGACATTTACAGCTTGTCCACCCAGATATAACTTCTGTACAGTTGTTTACGTTTGTTCTCCTTTAAAGTAAGCACAGTTTCATAGTATTGTAAGTAAGAAAAAAAGAGGTTGCGCCGTAGTGTATTATTCCAATGTCATCTGAAGCTACTGAGTTCATCACCCCTAGAACAGTATTCATGGTTTCACGCCATGACGCCCTTATGTTCCCAATAGGGGTTTGAAACTAGTCTGTGCCTTCATTTAGTAATGGCGTTGCTTGTCACACTAAAAATGCTACGCACATAAAGCAGATACTATTGTCAGCTTATTATTATAATTGTAAAACTCAAAGGGCAGGAAATAGATCCGAAAAAAAAGAAAAAGTAGGAGCAAGTCGGTTCAAGAGGAAATTGAAAGTTGGTTATCTAATACCACCATTTGTACTTGTCAACTAACAGAAGAGTACCATCAGTACAACAGCATATGCAAAAATGGATGGAATGCTGCAAATCATAATAATCATGTGTGAGGACTCTCTGTTAGCTAGCTTTTATAAGGAGCGACTTTGTTAAGCTCCACGTTCCATTTTTATCTTCGAACACTCCTTGTGAACATCAGTAAATATTGACAAAATCGTTCAATTAGGGTGAACCCAGTTTCGGCTAGTTTTTTTAGGAACCAGTGAAACTATCCCATAAACGAAAATCTAGCTGTTAAACTATGAACGGGTGGGATATCTTGGTTACCTGTCCCACCAACCTTTGGAGCCTTTGGCCATGCAACAAATCACTTTCACTCTACTTATTATTCAACCATGTACTTCAGTATGCTTGCTAAGGTTTCAATCTTTTCATAATATCCATCAAGTTGAGGCAGTTTAAAAAGAAAGAGTCCACAAAAGAACTGGCACTAATAGCATCAGTATATCTTTTGGAGAAACCTTCAACAGTTGACATGAAAAAGCCTGAGCAAGAGAGGATGTTGTTTTGCCTTTCTTTAATGCAAAAACAAAAAACATTCAAGTCATAGTTTCCCCTACTTTTTTGTTTTGTTTCTGTAACGTTTGTAACACAACGCTGTCACGCCATGGCACGTGAGTGAGAGCACGCTCACGAGGTTCAGAATACAAAGTGATTCAGTTGTTTGTTTACGCGTCTTGTATTTATAAGGTTCCATACGTAAATACAAAGTCCCTTTACTCAGAGAACGATACAGTTTCGTTAAAGAGTTAAAGAAAAGCACGCATACATGACGACATACATGGTTTGACAACAAGACTTACGATTTACACCATACAGTATGCCTTGGTTGACATTAGATTGCTTCCACGAGTTTTTTCGCCCATATGGAGATCAATTTGTTGCTCACAAACACAGGCGATTATTTGATTGTGAAATTATTTACATCATTGCTTAATATCATTCACTTTTCTTAATTGGGTATTTCAAAGTTCATTGTTATGCTTGTATTATTCATTTTTTTACAGTATATTACTAACCCCAATCAGAGACAGGGAGACAATGTGGGGAAGAGGAAAAAGAATAGAAGACCAGAGTGTCACAGCATCCAGCGAAAGGCACAGACACCTCAGAACACCCGGGAGAAAAGGTGATGGGGGATGCCAAGATCAAGGAGCTACATCCCGGCAGCAACATCAGCTGATCCCGGCTCTCTTTCAAGAATTTGCAAAAAGGACTGCACCAACCATTCTTATTTTAGATGTTTGCCTTTTTTATGAGATTCTCTTAAATAGCACCTTACTTAATACTTGTGGTATTCTACTAATAGAAAAAACAAAAACTAATTTCATGGTAATATTATTAATACATATATCTACAGTAGGCACTGCTTAAAGCTGGAGCCAGCATAATTGCATTTCAAATATTTATCATAGAATGCAGTTTATAATAATAAATATTATAAGAATAACAAAAATAATAAAATAAAATAAAATTGCTACGTACAACAGAGAATATGAAGTACCACTCAAAAAGGATCCTAATTCTGCTTGTAGAACAAATAAAACCTTGTTTTGCGAATAACCAAATTAAAATCATTTTTTATGTGTAACTACAGTGTTGGAAACATGATAACTAATGCTGATGTCATAATATGCAAATCAGAGAAAAGACTCTGCATCATGATTGGATAATTAAGTGCTATGCATATCATGTGATTTTTAGATAGAAGCTCCTCGTGGGCTTATGTAAATACTCTTCTTGATTGTAGCCTTTGAGCGAGTTAGTAAAGTAATAGTTATCGGTGAAACTACAAGGTTTCTGTATATCCAGAATATTTTAACAGGTTATGGGCCCAGGACGTTGGTGAATAGTAATTGCTGAAGTTGTTTACAAATAATCTGTCATTATGGCTGAAATAACCAAGATCGAGAAGCTCAACGGGAAGAACTATCAGTCATGGAAATACAACGTGAAGTTGTTGTTGATGGAACGCGGTCTGTGGGGATTCACGCAGCCAGACCAGGAGATAGCGCCGGCTGACGATGCCGCTGCAGCCGCTAGGAATGCCTTTCGATTGAGATTGGATAAGGCGTACTCTTTGATCGCTTTAAACGTGGAAAAGGACATCCAGATCCATATCTCGTCGATTACCGACCCACTAGTTGCGTGGCAAAGACTTCAGTGCCAGTTCGAATTTGTCTCAGTCACTCAAATCGTCAGACTTTCACAAAAATTTTACGCCGCAACAATGGAGGAAAACGATGATCTAATGAAGCATCTCACGGCTATGACATCGCTAGCGGAGCAGCTTCGAGAGTTAGAGGAGCAGATTTCATCGAGGAAATTCGCGACTGTTGTTTTAGGATCATTGCCCGAGTCGTACGACAATTTTCTAACAAGTCTTAATGCGAGGAATGCTGGAGAATTAGACTGGGAGATGGTCAAAGGTCTGCTGATCGAGGAGTACATGAAGCACAAGGAAAAAATGGAAAAACAACAGGAGTTAGATAACGCTTTGCTGGCGCGAAGTAGACAAAATGGCGGCGCGGGACGTGGTTTCAACAGGACACGTGGCAGAGGAGCAAATCACTTCAACCGGGGCAATCGTTCATCTGGCTCGAACCCGGATGCAAGATTTCGAGAATTTAACTGCTGGAATTGTGACAAACCAGGTCATTTAATGAGGGATTGTCCGAACAACAAGAGCAGTCGGAGATACAATGACCGAGTTCATGTAGCGGACGAGAATACCGAAAGCGATGACGATCGTGAAGCCGTGGCGTTAATTTCCAGCACGACAAATCAAGGAGTATGGTTTATCGATTCCGGAGCTACTAAACACATGACAAGTAATTTAAACGTTCTGGAACATTACACTGAGTACAAGGAGCCAAAGAAGATTTATTTAGGAGATAATACAGTCATTTTCGAGTTGGACGAAGGCAATGCGCATCTCACCACGTGCGATAGAAGTTGTGTTAGAGCTACACAAAGTGTTATACGTGCCCAAGTTAACAAAGAATTTACTCTCGGTGCCTGCAAATGACCATGATGGGAGCAGAGGTAAGATTTGACAGTGGAAAGTTTGTGGTGGTGAAGAATGGAAGGGAGTTTTTATTTGGAACTTTGTTCGATAACAAACTATACAAGGCTAATGTAGAGCACGCCAATGTGGCGCATGCGCAGGAGTCGACAACATGGCACTGTAGGTATGGACACTTAAACTACGACTATCTGAACAGATGAAAGAAAGACAAAATGGTGAATGGCATGGATTATGCCACATCTTCGCATACAAAGGAATGTGAGGCATGCATTCTGGGAAAGATGCAAAAGAAACGTTTTCCAACAAACAGCGAAGAAGAGAAGAGGAGAGCTACAAGGCCGTTTCAAGTAGTGCATAGCAATGTTTGTGGTCCCATGCAAGTTGAGTCTAAAGGAGGGAGCAAGTATATGTTAATATTTACAGATGACTATTCAAGGTATGCTACAGTGTATTTCATTCGTCACAAGAGTGAAGTATTAGCCAAGTTCAAGGAATGTGTGTTATGTTGAAAAACAGTTTGGACACAAAGTCGAGATTCTTAGTTCCGAGAAACAGTTTGGATATGAAGTGCAGATTCTCTGGAACGACAATGGAGGAAAGTATACCTCATCTGAGTTTATAGCGTTTTGTAATGAAAAGGGGATCGGACGGGATTTAACCACCCCTCATTCGCCTGAGCAGAATGGAGTCGCGGAACGTTTAAACCGAACAATCATGGAATCGGCTAGATCTATGCTTCAACACTCAAATTTGTCAAAGGATTTCTGGGCAGAAGCATGCAATACTGCAGTCTACTTGCACAACCGGAGCCCGACTGCAGCATTAGACAATGGAACACCATTTGAGTGCTTATTTAAGAGAAAACCAAATGTTTCCCATTTGAAAAAGTTTGGATGTGTGAGTTATGAGTACGCCCCAAGGTGTCAGCGCAAGAAGTTGGATGCCAAAGCGCGTAAGGCAATTTTCGTTGGGTATCCTACTGGAGTGAAGGGATACAAACTATATGACATTGACAAGAAGTGCTTTGTTGTGAGCAGAAATGGTCAATTTGCTGAGGACAGATTTGATCATTTTGACAGGAAATCAGCATCAGGTGGACGATGGACAGCAGGACGATTTTGTGACAGATCTAGATGAGGCTGAGGGTGTCCCTGAGCTTCCAATACACGAGGATCTAGCAGGGGAGAATATCGAACCAGTGGGAGCAAAGACTCCAATACCAAGAACATATGAGGAAAATTTTATGGAAGGAGTCAGAAACCTAGGACCAGCCAGAAAAAGGAGAGCACCAGCTAGATTCAGAGATGAGGACTGTAATTTAACTGAATCCTTAACTTCTGAATTGGATGAACCAAAGACAGTAGGTGAAGCTTTGAACAGTGAACGGTGTGAACAATGGCAAGATGCCATGAATTCAGAGTTTTCTTCTCTCCTCGATAATGATAAATGGGAATTAGTACCACCCCCCGAAGGGAAGAACATTGTTGGATCTAAATGGGTGTTTAAAGTTAAGCGTGATGAGAATGGCTGTGTTGACCGTTACAAAGCAAGGCTTGTTGCGCAAGGATATTCACAATTGAAGGGTGTGGACTATGACGAAGTGTTCTCACCAGTTACCCGCAGTGCTTCGCTAAGATCATTGCTCGCTCTGGCAAATGTGCATGACCTTGAAGTTCACCAAATGGATGTGAAGACTGCTTTTCTGAACGGAAATTTAGACTGCGATATTTATATGGCTCAGCCTGAAGGGTTTGTAGATCCAAAGAGACCTGACTATGTATGTAAATTAAAGAAGAGCCTATACGGCCGCAAACAGTCAGCACGCTACTGAAATGCTACTCTGGATGAGTATTTTATATAAAAAAATATTTAAAATGAGGCAGATGGATGCATTTATGTGAAGACATTATGACTAAAGGACTAGCAAACCAACTTTTCAGAGATTGAGAGACATGCTAGGTATTAAGAAGATTGTTTGATTATTGGAACTCTCATCTGTACATGTTTCTATAATTTTTACATTGTTTCTGTTTACATTATAATCTTTTGATTGAACCATCAGCATGACTATCAAGTGGGAGTGTTGGAAACATGATAGCTAATGCTGATGTCATAATATGCAAATCAGAGAAAAGACTCTGCATCATGATTGGATAATTAAGTGCTATGCATATCATGTGATTTTTAGATAGAAGCTCCTCGTGGGCTTATGTAAATACTTTTCTTGATTGTAGCCTTTGAGCGAGTTAGTAAAGTAATAGTTATCAGTGAAACTACAAGGTTTCTGTCTTTATATCCAGAATATTTTAACATACAGTACTTTCTTGTTATGCTTTTTAAAGAGTTACATGTATGGATGTAAATCATCAAAAGATTCATGCTTTATGATTGTAATGTTGAGTGTTATAGAAAGAATTCCACATGGTGGTTGTGAGGCCTTGTTCCCAAGTAAGTAAACCTTTGGCGGTCTAGATGTTTGGTGCCACCCCCCCAGAATGTCCATCAGGAAAAAATGTTGAATTCATAAGCACTAAGAGAGTACAAATGTGAACAAAATATTCAGAAATGTGAGTTTTGACATTTCCTTTTTTTTTGTTTTCCCATGTGGAATTGCTCAGATATCTATTTTCAACACATAAAGGAAAATAGCAAAGATGAGAGTGCAAACGTGATTAGAAGAGAAACATTTCAAGTGAAAATCGTGTAACCTACACACAATGGCAAAATATGCAGTAATGAAATCGTGAAACTGGCCTTTCCATGTGACAAATAACATGGATCTGAGAGGTGGAATCACAAAATCCAAGGTGGCGTCCATGACCCAGTTGGTATTGAGATGACATAGGATGGGAGGCCTGATACTCCATGTAAGAAAAAGGCCTGTGTACTGTAAGTTCACAGAGAGTTCACTAAAAAAATTACACTCATTTCTTTCCCAGAATTTTGCCAGGTCTTATCTAAACTAGGACTTATCAAAACTGCTTATATCAATTGCTTTAAACAAAAACATTTTGTCAACGAAACAACAGGTACAGCAACTTGCTAAGTTCAACTTGACATTTTTTCATTTCTTTTCCACTTAGAAAAAAAAAGAGTTTACAATAGTCAACCTTTACAGATCTTAGTAAAACAAGAAACAAAGCTGGAGCTCTGAAGAAGAAGACTTCAACTTAATACTTCAGTTGCATACAGTAACAGATTAAGCAAAAATCACTGTCTCAGATAACAAGGACAAGCAAGTGCCACTGCAGCAAACAACTAAAGAGCAACAGTTGGGCTTAACCAAAACCAAATTGGTATCCACAATTGCCATGACTAGCATGATACTCCAAGGACAAAAGAATGAAAAGCGAGTGGATGTGGCCCCAAAAAAACACTGATTTGAGTAGACATGATCATGTAAGACCAATCAAAAGAAAAGGCATTTTTTACGATATTTTATATTATTAAGATACATTTTCTCACAGCATTTGTGTGAATTATTATTTTTATCATTATCATTATTACTATTATATCACAGTGTTTTACTATAAATAATAATTTTGCAATTATATTGCAATTATTCTCAATTTATGAAAGTGCAGGATAATTGGAAGAGTGATGCTTGCTATTCTTGACATAACATTTTCAACCTTTCATCCTGTATACCGTGCGTAACAGTTCAACCACCATTTAACAATTGTTTACAAACATTTCAGGAAGGAAATAATTATGAGCATTGAAAAATATTATTTGTAAGGCTGGAAACAGGCAGTGGTCACAATCTATGGAGTACATATAGAACACTGGCCATTTGAGCAAAAATTGAGAATTCATTATCAAAACTACATGTCTGGAGATGAGACAGACTGTACCTGTAAAGCAGATGATGTTTTGGAGATGATCTCTATGCAGGTTGATGCGAAGGGGGCTCTTGGTGTGTGAGTGTTGTGGACAGGCAGCGGAGGAAGGTTGACAAGTGGAGATGATCCCTATGCAGGTTGATGCGAAGGGGGCTCTTGCTGTGTGAGTGTTGTGGACAGGCAGCGGAGAAAGGTTGACAAGTGGAGGCAGTGTGCCATGATGCAGTCTCTCAATCTACAAAGAGTGCAAAATAAAGGCACCCCCATGTGAAATCTGTAAGTGTGCTGGGCATCATGGGTTTACATTTGCCAACAGCCTAATGTTGTGTTTACACTTGAGCGTCAACCTAGGTTCTGTTTGTGGTTAACGGAACCCCGGTTAGGAGAAATGTGTTTACACTTGAAAACTTAACCTAGGTTGATCATTCAGCTGGAACAGAGCCGATGTTATCAATTTGGATTCTGAGGTCAAATTGCTGATGCGATTATTGGGATTTTTCTGGCCATTCTTGTGTTTCTGTGGTGGCTTCCGCTTACAAGATTCACTATAATTCAAGATGATCTTTTAGGGATCACCTTGCCTGATGTTTTCTCTGATGTTTGTCATTTTTGTTTTTATTGTTTGCGCTAGTACGTTAGGGATTCGCAGTCTCTTGACTTGGAAACTATTGTAGTTTGTTGTAAAGTGTTGTGTAAAATGTCCAGCAAAATGCTACCCTGGATCCACAGCCTCAAACGTCTCTCTATAAATAGAGAGACGTTCACACACACTTCTATAAATAGAGACGTTCACACACACTTCTATAAATAGAGATGTTCACACACACTTCTATAAATAGAGACGTTCACACACACTTCTATAAATAGAGACGTTCACACACACTTCTATAAATAGAGACGTTCACACACACTTCTATAAATAGAGACGTTCACACACACTTCTATAAATAGAGACGTTCACACACACTTCTATAAATAGAGACGTTCACACACACTTCTATAAATAGAGACGTTCACACACACTTCTATAAATAGAGACGTTCACACACACTTCTATAAATAGAGACGTTCACAAACACTTCTATAAATAGAGACGTTCACACACACTTCCATAAATAGAGACGTTCACACACACTTCTATAAATAGAGACGTTCACACACACTTCTATAAATAGAGACGTTCGAGGCTCTGGAACCAGGGTAGCAAAATGCGCGGATCTCAAAAAGATGTGGTAATCTCATGACTATTGAGTAAACACTATTTGGGAAATGACTGACATCGGAAAGCAATAGCTGACAAGAACTGTCAACAGATTTGCCTGTAACCTTGGTTGAGTACGCCATGCCTCCTGGAATGGTTGACCTCAACCGAACCTAGGTTGCGGATCCGTTGTAATTGCCGGCACATAAGTGGCTATTTGGACCGTGTTCACAAACACTTCAAATCTAACCTAGGTTAGGTTGGACGCTCAAGTGTAAACACAGCATTAAAGAACTAGCCAAAAACTCCAAGCTAAATCATTAAACAGTAGCATCAACAACTCCAACAAATACTTCCGTACACATCTTCAGTTGTTCGATAATAAAAACAGAAATTGGTGCAGAGATTGCACTGTTAAAGCTCGCAATTATTTAAAAACATACGAAATTACCTCTGTGATCCAAACTATATGTCTGTTGAATAAGAAAACAAGGGGCAAAATTTTCAAACTACAAACTACACTGGCTTGTGGAAAAGTTACGACGATACTAAGGAAGTTCGAGCTTTCATTCCCAAACAAATTCGGGCTTTTCATTTTAAAAGCACACCCACCTTGGACTGTTCAACTTGGTCGGTGGGCTTTGTCATTCAAAGCACGCTTAAAAAGATGCCAGACTCAATTTACTCATATCTCCTTCTTCGCTAACCGATAAACGCGAGGAAGCTGAGCATTTGAAGGAACTAAAGAACTCCTTCGCATTTTGGACATTTTGAACTGTTGCAGGATGGCGCGAAAACCTCCTCCCCAGTCACTTATGGGTATACCAAGACCCCCTCGGGAACAGGAAGCCCGCCTGTAACATTCAAGCGTATCTTCCCTCGGATTTACTACGATGGCGTGTATAAATAATGCCTGATTAGTAAGAGCTTCAAAAAACTCAATAATGAGTATGTTAGCTCCATGATACTAGAAGTTCTCATGGAGAAGTGAAGTGCTCGAGCTCATAGATTGGTTGGTCATTCAATTGCAAGGGTTAATTCAATATTCTTTTAGATTTGTGTGGGGCAATTCGCACATTTTCCATCAGCCAGATTTATGCAAGACCCCATTTTCTTTGCAGCCACTGCTGATCACTAATTCTTTGTTTCATGGTTTCTCTGTTTTTTTGTTTTTTTTTTAAGAGAAATAGAACAAAAACAAATTGCTTGTAGTCTTATTTTATTTAACAAAAGAAATTATTTAATTCAAGGCATTGTATGTCTAGAAAAGGAAAGGTGAAGTCTGATAACCATAACAAACAATCTGATTAGCTGTGGAGGGGATGTGCAGTCAAAGATATTATGGAAAGTAAGTATATTTTAAAAAAAGACTGCTTTTTGGTGGTTGAGTGGGAGGGGCACAACCCATGTGCCCACCCCGAGCTGCATGCCTGTACATACCCAGTAAGCTATTTGGGTCTAAGTGGTGGCCATGAAAATAGCTACTGAAAAGATTACTGCTTATCTATTAACATATAGTGAACTATACAGAATTTATGATTTCTGACAACTGCAGTATTAAGGTTACACAACCTTATACAGCTTACACAACCTCATACAGCTTACACAACCTTATACAGCCTACACAACCTTATAATGCTTACACAAGCTTATACAGCTTACACAAGCTTACACAGCTACATAACCTTATACAGCTTACACAACCTTACACAGCCTAAATAACCTTATACAGCTTATACAGCTTACACAACCTTATACGGTTTACACAACCTTATACAGCTTACACAACCTTATACGGCTTACACAACCTTATACAGCCTATACAACCTTATACAGCTTTTACAACCTTATATAATGTAATGTTTGGGATTCCTGTTTGTATGACCGCAAGGTTTTCTGGGTAACAGCAATAAACAACGAGAGTCCGCCATTACTGTTTATTCGTTTTGATCCTAAGGTTTTTCTCAAATACATTACATTTTTTGGCGACGAGGATTTCGGAAATGGCAACCTACGGCAAAATAGACGAATTCGACAGAGATTCTGATTCATGGGAACAGTATATCGAGCGTCTAAACTTCTATTTTGAAGCAAATGGAGTAACTACGTCTGACGATGACTTGAAAATACGCCGTGCAATCCTCCTCAGTTCGGTAGGGAAAAAAACCTACAAATTAATGTCTGATCTGCTGGCCCCAGCGAAACCTGGAGAGAAATCTTATGCTGACTTGTGCACCTTGGTAAAGAGCCATTTCAACCCAAAACCGAGTGAAAGCGTGCAACGGCACAAGTTCAATAACCGTTTCAGATTGAGCGGGGAGAACGTGTCTGACTTTGTAGCGGCTCTACGAAACATGGCAGAATACTGCAATTTTGGTGGCAGTCTGGAAAATATGCTGCGTGATCGTCTGGTGTCTGGAATTAACAATGAAAGAATCCAAAGGCGTTTGCTATCAGAAGAGAACTTAACTTTCAAAAAAGCTTACGACATTGCTTCGTCTATGGAAACGACCGCACAGCACATGGCCGATCTTCAATCTGCTCCTTCTACGTTAAGTTCAACGTCTGCATCTGTAAAAAAGGTCAGTTCTTCGCCCTTACCGCGTTCTAAAAGCGAAAATAAAGAGTGTTATCGTTGTGGAAAAAATCACCACCCGTCAAAATGTCGTTTCAAGGAGGCCACGTGCCATTATTGTAAAAAGAAAGGACATATTGTTGCCAAATGTCTCAAAAAAGCAAAAAAGTCGTCCGAGACAACCAAGCCAAATTCAAACCACCATCCAAAACAAGGGAAACCAGCAATTCATGTCCTGGATACTGATAAAGAAATAGAAGATGAAGATATATATCCATTGTTTGCTGTCAGTCAAGGCAACCGCCAAAATCCGTATTTAGTAGATGTTGAATTAAATGGTCTTAAAGTTCAAATGGAACTGGACACTGGTGCATCACTTTCAGTAATCGGAGAGGACATTTTTGATCAATTGAAGAACATTGAGGGTTCATCTCTCAATCTGCAAGATACCAAGCTAACCTTGAAAACATACACCGGGGAGACAATTCCAGTTTTAGGAAAGCTTGTAGTGGAAGTCAAGTACAAGGACTTCTTTGAACACTTGCCAGTTATAGTTGTACAAGGCAAGGTGCCCAGTCTCTTTGGACGAGATTGGTTACAACATGTTAAGTTGTCATGGCCAGAGATTTTCCTAGTTCAAGTTGTATCCCCTGATGTGTCTGACCTGCTAAAGAAACATGAAAATTTATTCAAGGAAGGACTAGGGACAATTCAAGGAGTGAAAGCAAAGATATACGTTGATCCTCAAGCCAAACCCAAGTACTTCAAACCTCGCACGTTAGAATATGCACGACGTCAGAAGGTAGAGAGAGAATTGGACCGTTTGTTAGAAGAAGGAACAATTCGTCCAGTTCAATTTTCGGAATGGGCAACACCCATTGTGCCCATTGTCAAATCTGATGAGTCTATACGCATTTGTGGAGACTTCAAAGTTACTTTGAACCAAGTTAGCAAACTTGACAATTACCCAATTCCTAAAACAGAGGATCTGCTAGCTCAACTTGGAGGTGGAGTGCAGTTTACAAAACTAGATCTGAGTCAAGCTTATCAACAACTTGAGTTAGATGAAGAATCAAAGAAGTACACCACTATCACCACTCATAAAGGCCTATTTGAGTACAATAGACTGTGCTACGGCATTGCCTCAGCCCCTGGGATTTTCCAACGCACAATGGAAAATTTACTGCAGGGTATTCCGAATGTTGTAGTACGAATAGATGATATTCTCATTGCCGGGAAGACATCAGCAGATCATCTCAAAAGTCTAACAGAAGTCCTGTCACGTCTGGACAAAGCTGGCGTCCGTCTTAAACGTTCGAAGTGCATTTTTCAAGCACCTGAAGTCACTTACCTGGGACACCGCATAGACAAAGATGGTATCCACCCCCTTGACGAGAAAATCAAAGCAATTCAAGAGTCACCGAGACCTTCTAATCTGAAAGAACTGCAAGCCTTTTTAGGCATGCTTAACTATTACGCTTGTTACATACCTAACATCACTACAATACTATCTCCTTTACATCAGCTGTTAGTCAAAGACACACCTTGGAACTGGAGTGAAGCACATGAAAAATCTTGGAACCAAGCCAAGTCCACACTTCACTCTTCACAACTTCTAGTGCATTACAGCTTGGAAAGAGAGTTAACCCTTGCTTGTGACGCATCACCATATGGTCTTGGTTGTGTTATTTCACATGTGATGGATGATGGGACTGAACGTCCTATTTCATATGCCTCACGTACTCTGTCCCCAGCCGAAAAGAACTATTCACAGCTCGACAAAGAGGCAGCAGCCATCATGTTCGGGGTGAGGAAGTTCCACTCATACTTATATGGACGGAGTTTTACCATCTACACTGATCACAAACCCCTACTGGGTCTGCTACAGTCAACTAAACAAATACCGACCTCAGCCTCACCACGCATATTGAGGTGGGCGGTATTCCTGTCAGGCTACTCATACACTTTAGTATATCGAGAAGGCCAGAAAAATGGTAATGCCGATGGCCTGAGCCGGCTGCCATTGCCAAATGAAACCAGAAATGTTCCAGTGCCTGGCGACATTATGTTTGTAATGAATCATCTTGAAGTCAACACACCCGTTAAAGTCAAGGACATTGAGCGTTGGACCTCAAAAGATCCTATTCTTAGTGCAGTACGACACCAAGTAATGTCCGGTTGGCCCAATTCAAATGATCGCATTGAGTTCAAGCCCTACTCTTATAGAAAGCACCAACTTAGCTGTCAGGATGGCTGTCTACTCTGGGGCTCTCGCGTAGTCATTCCTCCTCAAGGAAGAGTCAAGCTTCTCCAGGAACTACATGATGGACATCCTGGAATGGTTCGCATGAAAATGTTAGCCCGAAGCTATTTCTGGTGGCCTGGCCTGGACGCGGATATTGAGCAAAAGGTGAAAGATTGCACAAGCTGCCAAAGTAATGCTAAGGCACCTTCTACTGCACCCCTACATCCGTGGGAGTGGCCGTCTAGACCTTGGTCTCGCATACATATTGACTATGCAGGACCTTTCGAAGGACACATGTTCCTGGTGATCGGTGATGCCTATAGTAAGTGGATCGAGGTATTCAAGACAAACTCCAGTACTGCTGCAGTAACCATCCAGAAGTTAAGAGAATGCTTCTCAGTACATGGACTGCCTGATATCATTGTATCTGATAATGCAACTGCCTTCATAGGTGAAGAATTTGCCCTTTTTATGTCTGAGAATGGCATAAAACACATCACTTCAGCACCTAAACACCCAGCATCCAATGGATTTGCTGAAAGATATGTTCGCACTTTCAAGGAAACAATGAAGAAGATGGGAGGGGAAAAGGAAAACTTAGACACGAAGTTAAGCAGATTTCTACTAAGCTATCGTACCACACCTCATGCAACCACTGGTAAAACACCTGGTGAGCTATTAATGAACCGGAAGCTGAAGACGCGCTTGGACCTGGTAAACCCCCTTAGTCAGGACACAATTCGCACTCGTGTAGAAGATAAACAGCTCGCACAGAAGAAACAACACGACAATCTAGTGCCACTCAGAGAATTTCAAGTGAATGACCCAGTATTTGTCAAGAATTTTTCATATGGTCCAAAGTGGTTATGTGGAACAATTATTCAACAGTCAGGACCGGTTTCGTATGTCGTTCAACTCAGTTCAGGTGGAGTGTTTCGACGACATGTTGACCATCTTCGCCTGAGGACAAGCACACCCACAGTCGCCAATGATCTTCAGAGTTCAACAGAATTGGCCCAAGTTCCAATGCAAACAACTGTACCCAAGCAGATTCCAGAGGAATTTAAGGAACCTGAGATCACAGTTCCAGAACCTTCATTGGAACCGAAGAAGACAGAGCTTCCAGCTTCTGAACCTGCAAGTACTCTGCGAAGAAGTACTCGACTCAAAACCACACCTACTCACCTCAAAGACTATGTATGTTAATTTTAAGCAGCATATCACACACTGTGTACATTTTTCCGGATCTGATGGATTGACAACTTGTCAAGAACTTGTCATGGACATTGTTGTTGTTTTTTACTTGTTGACATATTGTGTGTATAAATTTGATAGTTTTACTGGCCTCAGCAAGCAAGTATCTTTTAGTTGTAAACTTGGGTGGGGCAGTATGTAATGTTTGGGATTCCTGTTTGTATGACCGCAAGGTTTTCTGGGTAACAGCAATAAACAACGAGAGTCCGCCATTACTGTTTATTCGTTTTGATCCTAAGGTTTTTCTCAAATACATTACATATAACATATACAGCCTATATAGTAACCTTATACAGCTTACACAACCTTATACATCTTACACAACCTATATAGCATTCACAACTTTATACGGCTTACACAACCTTATACGCTTACACAACCTTATACAGCTTACACAACCATATACAGCCTACTCAACCTTATACAGCTTACACAACCTTATACATCTAACACAACCTTACACAGCATATACGACCTTATACAGGTTACACAACCTTATACATCTTACACAACCTTATACATCTTACACAACCTATATAGCATACACAACTTTATACGGCTTACACAACCTTATACAGCTTACACAACCTTATACAGCTTACACAACCATATACAGCCTACTCAACCTTATACAGCTTACACAACCTTATACATCTAACACAACCTTACACAGCATATACGACCTTATACAGGTTACACAACCTTATACATCTTACACAACCTTATACAGCCTATACAACCTTATACAGCTTGTGTGCGACCTTTTACAACATATACAACCTTATACAGCCTATATAACCTTATACATCTTACACAACCTTTATAGCATTCACAACCTGATACGGCTTACACAACCTTATACAGCTTACACAACCTTATACAGCTTACACAACCATATAAAGCATATACAACCTTATACAGCCTACACAACCTTATACAGGTTACACAACCTTATACGTCTAACACAACGTTACACAGCATATACAACCTTATACAGGTTACACAACCTTGTACATCTTACACAACCTTATACAGCCTATACAACCTTATACAGCTTATACAACCTTATACAACATAATATACAACCTTATACAGCCTATATAACCTTATA
The DNA here is from genome assembly GCF_932526225.1 of Nematostella vectensis. NCBI lineage: Eukaryota > Metazoa > Cnidaria > Anthozoa > Actiniaria > Edwardsiidae > Nematostella > Nematostella vectensis. The sequence goes on from NC_064036.1 coordinate 20,418,229, forward strand.
CAGCTTACACAACCTTTATAGCATACACAACCTTATATGGCTTACACAACCTTGTGCAGCCTATACAACCTTTTACAGCTTACACAACCTTATACAGTCTACACAACCTTATATACAGCATACAACCTTTATAGCGGAGCCAGCGCGGCCGCAGGCCGCGCGCGGAGCTCCATAGGTATAGAAATATGGTATAGCTATGCGACTTGGTTTTGTGGTCATCGCGCGGGTATCCTGTGGTGTCACAATCCATCCAGTCAATCGCGCAACTCCCAGGCCCCCTCGGTGTTACGTTTTTACTAATTTTTATTTTTTTACCGCCATCAAAGTTCGTATGTTCACAGCAAAAAAGGCAGATTGAAAATAGTATTTAATGAGAAAATATGCGGATTCAAATGGGCTGAAATCTTTGAGGGAACCGTTTGGTCTGAAGTACGAGCCGATAGTAGAATCTACCCGAGTGTTCGTGAATCCCGTCCGTTGCAGCAGCAAAAAGAGGACTACCATTCTAATAATATTCCTTCACGTC